>NC_089876.1:38077500-38805000 GCF_040182565.1 Anser cygnoides
GTTTCTCAGGCTTACTTTGAAAGTTGAACTCTTTTTTTTTTTTTTTTTTTTTCCTAGTCTTGGTAATGTAGGAAAACAATCCTATTACCAAATCATCATACAACTCTCTCTAGAACCCACCACACAATAGTCACAGCATACAGTAACTTTGAAAACCTGACTGTTTTGTAATAGTTTATTTACCACAGGGTTAAAATACCTTAGAGGAAATGTCAGACAGAAAGTCAATTACTGCAGTGAAGGAAGAAAAATGATGATAAAAGCCATGCTTAAAATACAATGGAAATTATTCTAGTGGTGTGAGTGGAAAGATTTTGAAAGTTTCTATCATGCTCTCTCTCACAAAGATGAGAATACCCAACTTCACACAAACTTATACTGCTACTTACAGAAACAAGCCTGTGATACAGAAGAGAAAAATAAGAAGTGAACAGTATATATACAGGATAAATAAATAAATAAGTAGATAGATAGATAGATAGATAAATAAATAAATAAGGAATGATTTATTTTTCATGGTGTTTCATATTCGGTATTCTTAAATGAAACTCATTTCATCTTAGTACTTTGCAAGCCTTTGCAGAAGTTCTGTGCTATAAAATCTCCTGTGCAATCATAAAACATTCAAGTTAAACATACACTAGAGAAAATAACCTACAAAGATGTTAAATAGTGCAAAGGGACAAAAACATTTTTCTTCTTATTGCACAGCTTGGCTTTCCACCTGTTGTTTCTTATGATGATGAATTTTACCTCAATCATTATGGACATCCTTTAAAGGAGATGATTGCTTTCAATGAAAGGGGGAAAATCTTTGCTGTTTTGAATGCTAAAATCTCAGGTACTTTTAATACATGGAAAGTAACCTATTACAATTTAATGTTTTTTGTAACAACAAATTGTTGAGGATTGCAAATTCTTTCATTACAGTGCACACATTGTAATCCTCCTGCAATAAGTGAAGCTCATAAGACACACCTTCATACTGAACTAAGATGAAGTTTTGGAGCTCTTAAACTAAGTTTTTAAGCAAACATGACATTTTTCTATGTTTTGTATTTGTTATTTTGCCAGTAGAAATACTGGGGAAGAGTAGTAAAGAAAGGTCTTATAACAATGGATTGGCTTCCTTAGTCTTCTTAAAAATAAACAAACAAATAAATAAATGAATTTATATGTATATGTGTAAATGTTTATAAAATGCACAAAACCACGCATACTCTTTGCTGAGCTCCTGAAATGACAGCCTATGATTAGAATTAGTATCAGCCAAGAAGTGCTAATGATTTTTAGCATTCCCATGCTTCTGAATTGGCCCTGAATGACTGTGGAGTTTAAATGGTAGGAAGAAAACACTCTCCTCAGCTTACAGGTCAAGGGTGTTTCCCTGTTGCACTTTAACTCCTTATCATCTTCAAGCAAGATCTGTACTTAAACCCACTCTTGATTGTGCTTAAAGTGGAAAGGGAACTGTGATACCTGGGCCTGTTCAGACAGGTCCTGAGTCTGAATAACTGGAAGATGAGGAAACATGGGGTGCAGGACAGAATGTCTTTCCATTTCAGTTTACCCAGTTTAACTGAGTACACAAGCCAAGAAAATAATTAAAGGATTTCTAAGTATAAAATCTGCAAGCAGCTTTTCCGCTCTCTTACTGTGTACTGCTGGCTCTAAAAAGGAAGATGCATTTGAGCTTCATAGTTCAGGGAAAATAACAATGCATTACATTCTATGTAATTTTTAAAAACAAGATTTTGATTACTTTTACATTTCTCTCACTCTACAAAACTTCTAGAGAGCCAATTAAATGATATTTTGCACACCTCAAAAATAATTGGCTCCTCTTCATTAGAGAAAGTATGTAATAAACCCAGAGCTCCTATTGTAGTTAACTTAATCTTCATTGCTGTTGAGATTCCAGTTTATTAACATTTTAAGTAAGGCTTCGCTGAAATAGTAAGTTGGGAACTGGATATTTTAATGGCTTATACCAATTTCCCATGAAATATCAAATATCAAAAAATATTTACACTAAACAGTATAAATGCTTGCTTTAGATATACCACACTTTTCCTACATCAGACAGAATAGCAGGATATTAGGTAACTGTAAATAGAAAGCATAAACACATCACAGTAAATGTATTAATCTAATCTTTTTACTCCATCAGTCTTCATTCTAATATGTACAATCAATATCTATGATGGCATACGGATTAGAGCTGTTTTTGTTTAAAGTTTTAAAACACTACAAAATGAGGAATAATTCTTCCTTTGAGCTCCCTTCTTTGAGTCGTTCCATATGGATTAAAACAAAACACAAACAAAAAAATAAAAATAAAACACCTATTTGTGTACCTTGGGATGATCAAAGAGAGGCAGAAATTTACACTTTTTAACCTCTTTGCCCTCTTGTCCCCTTCAAGGAAGAGAAGAAATGAAGAATGGGCCACTTACTCAATGGGTTATTACTCCTACAGTGCCAAAATGTACTAATAAATATGTTATTTACATTGACTCTCAGGAAACCCTCTTCAATAATGTGTCATGTCTCTGATGGAGAAGAGGTGATCATCCTAGTAGAAAGACTACTCAAAGAGCCTCCTACTCATTCATTGCTTAAATTTATCCTTCCAGAAGACCAGGCCTTTACCTTTGCAAAGGAAAGGGGTCCAAATGAGATGTGATTCATCTGATCTTGAATGTCTGAAAGTTAAATATTTTTCTTGGGGATAATCATTAGGCCAAACTAATTTGTTAACCTCACAAAGAGAAGTGGACATTATCAAGGGATGGTGGGTTAAACATCATTTGAATATACGTGATAAAGGAAGACAGGATGGATTTTTCTCCTAAAGCTTCCTATATCTTTTCATTGACAATAAGGGGTCCTATTTTAAGGTACTGGCTTAGACTGTATGCAAAACGTTTATAATTAATATGTTCTTTTAGTTAGTTGACATTAAGATTGTTTGAAGGAATGAGAATCAAACTTGGAAACCAGGAAGGAAAGAAATTTGAGGAAATTCAGTTTGCAAAATGAATTATTTTCAGTAGAAATAAAGCCATACCTATTCGGTTCCTGCTGTACTAAATATGTATTTGAAACCTAGTAATTACTTTAAACATTCAGCCATTGATTTAATAAATCATAAAAATAATTGAATGTCAAGGTCAAAATAGGTTTGTTTTTTTTTGTTTTTTTTTGTTTTTTTTTGTTTAAGAATGGTAGATAGGCTAGCCTAAATGGTAGATAGTCTAAATGGTAGCCTAATGGTAGATAGGCTAGCCTATAGAATGCTAGCCTAAAGATAGGCTAGCAAGGACAGGGTAGCTTCTATAATAGAGCACACACCCTTGAAATCCTAAATTGTATAATGAAGGACAAATTTTGGCTTCTGCAATATCAGAAAATTCCTGAAGACAGCACATTAACTTAATTAGTCTTTCTGCATCATTACGTAGTTCACTTATGGAAAAAGAAGAAAAGAATTGATATCTAAAATTGTTTTTTTAGCTCTAGCTTCTGTCAATCATCCCTTCATTTTGCTACTCAGCAAGAGCTTTGAAGTGTGTGTTGCTGTTTGTTATCCTGCATGTCTGTACATGAGGATTAATACACCATCTGATTAGAAATACATAAAGCCTATGTTTTTGTCCACGTTCGAGACAGTCTGTGCATGCCATCCACCTGTTAGGACCCACAGCTGTTCTCGTGCCAGCTCAGGTTAGTTCCCAGCACTGAACCTCTCTGCTAACAGATTAGCCTATGGACTAATAACCCAATGGACTCCTCTCAGTGACCGTTCTTCCAAAGGACAAATCACAGACTGCACAGCACTGATTGTCTAGCAAGAAGAAAAACACATTATCCAAATTCATTTGTTTTTAATAAGATAGGAATCTGAGCTGACCTGTTTCTGATTTAATTTCCTCTCATTTATTTAGAGTCCTCCTCACCGTATCCACAGAAATCTATCTTTTATCAGCAGGAAGTAGAATATCTCATGCATTCATTTTTGGTTCTAGCAAATCTCATTCACAAAAGAGCAAACATGCATTCTCTATTGCTTAATATTATGTTCCAGCGTCTGACACCTGTCTATATTTTGTATGCATTTGCATGTTTTGCACACCTGTTCATTTGCCAAACCCATTCAAATATTAGTTATAAGACAAATATATCATTTAAGATCTACTATTTAATGTCTACTATATTAACCAGTATTGAATGCCTTCTTATTGACAAGAATAACCACTAATCAAATAAGCCAAAGAAGTAGAAACAAATTAAACTTCATTGTTTTAATTTTAGCATTAAAAATCACTGAATCACAGAATTGTAGATGTTGGAAGGGACCTCTGGAGATCATTAAGTCCTGCTTACAGGACTTGGAGATCATTAGTCCCTGCTACAATCAGGTTCCTCACAGTAGGTTGAACAGGAAAGCATCCGGGCAGGTCTTGAATATCTCCAGGGAAGATTCCTATAATAATAATAATTTTGTGTTTGAAAGGGTACGTAAGTGGAACAGATTAGCATTCTTTCTTACATGCCAAAGTGCTTGAAAAAGATGGAAAAGTACAATTGTTCTCACTTCACAAACAAGGAAACAGAGATGTGCACAGCGCATCGCTGTGCAGTTTGTGGGGGTGACATGCAGTGTGCTACTTTGAATAACTGAGAAGACTTGGTGTCTTCAGTCTGGAGGAGCAAAGACTGGAGGAGGAAAGTGCAGAGATCTGCTGAAACAGGTGTGGCAAGAAGAAAGGGAATGGAGATTGATTATAAACTGTTCCTTCCAAAGCAAGAACTAAGACCCATCACAAAGAACTGGGGGAGAGCTAGACAAGGGGCGGTAAGGGTTGTTAGGGATTCATATTTCACATGGACTCTTGCAAAACCTGGGTGTGCACCTGGAAAAAGATTTTTCTTTCTGTGTCTGCTCATGACCACTTTTGGAACAGAATACTGGGCTGGATGAATCCTTGGGCAGAATTAACATAGTAATACTTTACAGATAAGAAGAAAATCCATTGTCCTGCAATGTACTTATTAAATTCTAAGTAACTTATTGCTAGCAACTAAAATTAAATTCTATACATGTTGACAAATCACAGTGTGTACTGAAATAAAATTATTTGAAAGAAGAAACACAAATTAATATAAACAAGTTTTCAAGATCATGCATTTTAAATACTGAATTATTGTTAAAACTGATTGCTGAGGTTTAATAAAAATACTGGAGATAAGATCAGCTGCTTAGTAATTATTCAAAAATGCACATGCTATAAATGAATCATTCGTATTAGTTTACTAAACATGGAAGGTCTGTTCAGGCATTTAATTGGCTTTAAATGAGACAGCTATGAGCAAATTCATTTGGTACTGGTGAAATTCATTAGGTACTAGTGAATTACTAAACAAAGTAATTGGCACTTAATAACTATTTTGACTGATATCTCTGTTGGCCTAGTTCTAACTCACTATTTCACCAGGAAGCATGTCATACTTTATACGTTTCATATACAGACCTATGGCTGAATTTTGGAATACAGCTGTTTCTCTGAGAAGGTGCATTGATCCATCATCTGTGAACAGGGGAGGAAGGAGATTTAACATATTTGATGTTGTGTGAGAGAAAAAGTATGCATATTTAAGTGAGAATATGATCACAGCCGACTGTTCTAGGGACTGCAGCCCAGCAATTAGGGAGCTCAGGCACAGGAAGGCAGAGCTGGTTGATTGCCGCCTTTGTATACCAGTCTGTAGCACTTGCAAGGGAGTGCTCCCAGTCTGTGACTCAGAGAAATTCAGTTATCCCTGTAAAAGCGGGAACATCTTCCAGTTTAGGAGTTGAATGCGACACCCTCTCAAAAGAGAGAAAGTTGTCATCAAGAAGAATGGCAGATATCTCTGCACTTCCTCAGCCAAAAGACAAGGTTGACCCTTCCTTCATAGCTTTACCATACTGGTATGTCTATGGCCATGTGCAGGAACATTGAGTATCTGTGGAAATAAGCACTAATACATTTGGTGAGGGATTTTGAGAATTAAGCTCTAGGTCAGGTTGCTGCAATCTCTATTCTGCCTGTCTTATGTTTTAAAGTCCTTTTGTGGAACTGGGTCTGTATAATCCATGATTTTTTCCCAAAATTATTACCAAAAAAAAAAAAAGTAACACTATTTTTTGCAAAGTCACGTTGTACTTTTTAAAAGCAATGGAATTCCAAAGCGTTGTACAAACACTTGCTCCAGAAATATCATATTCATAAATGAAAAAAAATATTGTATAGAAATTCTACCTGATTGGCACTGACATTATAAATATTTTGATCTGATGAAAGAGCTCTTCCAAATCTTGTCTGGATTTGTTCTTGCCTGTAAAGAATCAAAATCATGTTTTATTAGACCATCTATTCTATTTCAGAGTTCACACTGAAAAAGTATAAGCTACAGTGACATCTATTAATACTGGTATAATTAATTGAAAAAACTTACAGCTCAGAACACATTTGAACCT
The DNA here is from genome assembly GCF_040182565.1 of Anser cygnoides. Lineage (NCBI taxonomy): Eukaryota > Metazoa > Chordata > Aves > Anseriformes > Anatidae > Anser > Anser cygnoides. The sequence continues at coordinate 38,084,024 of NC_089876.1, forward strand.
TTCTGACTCTTTGACATTGGTGTCATTCCCATGACTATATCCCCACTAAGTTGGAGAGAACCAATTCTTTTCTGTATTTTTATGTATCAAATGACATTTCAAAATCAGCAGCAAGACACTCAAACCAAAACATTGCAGGGAGATTATTAGAGTTCTTGTGTGATTATAGTCATTTGGCTTAGTGCCATTACCACCACCTGAGGTGTAGTATAATTGCCCAAAACTGCAATGCCTGTCATGTTTTATTTGTTCAGTGTCTATCAATGCTATCACTAAAAATCCTTACTAACAATGATAGAAAAGTGCTAATCATGTTAATATGTATGAACACATATATGTATGCATAAGGTGTGTTGCAGAAGGTGGGGTGTATGTGTAAATATATATTGTTTATTTCTGTCGGTAACATAGCTGTTTTTTTATAGTACTCAGAACATATACCTTACATAACACTATATAGAAAAATATATTGTAAAATCCGTATAGGTACAATTAGATTTGCGTATATACATACATATACACACCTTTTATTAATATCATATGTGCCTGTATATTTATGTCTGCATATAAATTGCAACCTTTTTGTACCTGTGTATAATTAAGAACTTCATTAACATTAGGACTCTTTAGTGATGTATTCTGTAAATTAACATGTTAAATTCTCACAAAACTTAACTTTCAGCAGTCAGTATTTTTTAACTAAAAAGCACACAATAGAACTTATTTTGAATGAACAGCTTGAATAATGCCTAATTAATTTAGAAATAAAATCTAAAGTACTAGAGCTATAATATCAATGTTTATAATATCAGTGTTTAACATCCGATAATTAAAGAAATAAAACATATATTTATATATATGTTCCTTTTCAGTGGCATACTCTGCTCCTGAGTAACGGATTCACAAGAGAGGAATAATATGGAAGCTGCAGATAAAACAAAGATGGAAGGTAGAACAACAAGGCATCAAAGAACAGGGGAATCTGGAGCACGAGAAAGAAGGATTGTTTTGGAGTTAAGAGAGACATTTACAACATTTAAACACCTCATGTGAAGTAGGGATCAAACTTTCATACTTCATAGGATATGAGATTAGGATACATTAATTAATATTAATGATTATTTGCTTGAAAAATGTGATAATGAGCATGCTCAGAGAATAAGGAGCATCCTATTAACAAGATCATCTATAATATTGCACTCATTTTCTGTTATGAAAAAGTCAACACATCATCTCCTATGTGTCAGTTGAGAACTGAAAAATATCCACCACAATAAAACAAGTCAGTTGATCTCAAATCCCAAAGCAAGTTACATTGGAATAAAGATATATAAAGACATACCAGAAAGTCTACCAGAAAGTCTCCAGATGTTAGCAAATAGCCCTTGCACTCAGAGGGGACCTATTTGTATGTACAGTGTCGTACTCACCATTCTGTTTGGACTACTCTACATCATTTCAGCAAGACAAACAGTTTGTAAACCTCATTTGTCCAGACAGACTAGTCACAATATTGAGTCACTGACATTCTAGTAGATGGCAGACAAAATAAAACAGCTCCCTACATTTCCTCCCGCACAACTATGATGGCATTTATCAAAACCTATGCTACAGGTGTTTGGTTTCAGGTACTTATTTCTTCACCTGGAATTCAAACTCTGGCAGTGCTGCATCAGGTACTCTGCAGCGGCCGAATTACAGTCACCCATCAGGACAATGAAATGAGGAGCAGAGAGAACAATGGCTTTCCATTTATCAGTTAAAGTATAGGTTTATGGACTGTAATTTTCAGCTCAGTGTTTTGTATTATAAGATCTGTATTAATAGGTCTACCAGTTCTTTTCTTGGCAAACAGATTTTGTTCACTTTGCTCTTTAAAACCTATATTACTGAATGAAGAATAAATGAGTGGATATAAGTCTAGTCTATCAAATAAACTTCTATCAGTGATAAACTTTTATAAGTCACTGAATTTGTTTGCATGAATTTATCCTTGATGAGCCTTTGATCCAAATTAATGAAGTTGCTATGGTGGGGCTGGTTTAGACATAATTCAAATTCAAATTCATTGACTCAAAGATACAGAGAAGTCATGTTCTACAGGCTGTTGGATATCTAGAATGCCTCATTTAGATGCTAATTTATTTGTTAATACCTCTGATCCCTGACATAACGTGTACATGGCAGCAGAACAAGAACAGTGAGAACAGTCCTGTCTTGAGCATACACAGGTGGCTTGATTGTGCCTCACTTCAAAAAAAGTTCTCTTAATGCCGCATCAGTCCCATCAGAGTCCCTGTTGATATCCAGAGGCTGGATATTCCCGTTGACGGTGAATAACCTCAACTATTGTGAATACCCTGGCCTGTTCGGATGAGTGCAGCACTCGGCTTTGCAAATGGACAAAAGCTGATGTGGTGTGTGCAACAGGCGGTTTAAAAAAAAAAAAAAGTGCAACAGATGAATTAGTGGCCTAATTGGCATGGGCACATTTGGATTGGTGATTTTGGGTTGGTGTTCTATGTTAAAAGGATACTTTTTCCCCTCTCTTGTTTTCAGAAAGAAGACCATTTGAGCAAGAATTCTAACAGGAAGCTGTACATTCATGACTATAGAGAAATATGTATATGAAGGAGTGTTGCTATTTATCACGAAAATATATTTTATTTTTACTAAGCAGAACTACAGAAAACAAACTTTTCATCTGTTGCTTCAATGCTTTTTACACTTTACTGAGCAAGCTATTTGTGCTGCCTCAGGAATGTCAAGCTGAAACATGACAGAAAAATGATCTTCTATTTATTTGAATGTACCCTTTAAAGTCTGAGACTGCACTGAAGATTCTTGACACCAGCAACGCTGAATATTTTCATGCTGTTTACAGCCTGAACTGTAACAGGCAGGTTCAGTGTTAACAGCTATTAGCATGGGAAAAAGGAAAGAGCTGAATCAAAGAGCAGATGGTGGCTGATGAAAGAGCTGCAGGTAATAAAAAGACATATACAGAAAAAGACATTGTTTTTCAGGAAGTGCTATTACTCAGATTTACAAACATTATTCATATCAGCTAGTTATATTGTTCTCTTCTGGGAACAACTGAAGCTGTTTGACAGTCCACCTTGGTTAAAAAAATTTTGAACCATGCATGCTACTATGTGCTTAATTTGACATTTGCACCCTTTACTTCAGGAGAAGAACCACCTCCCCCCCCCCCCCCCCGCAAACACCCCTCACTTCTGCTAAGAAAAACCCAAGGCCTTTACAGCCACTACTCAAGCAATTAGCAAATGGCTTTGTGGGACTATGAAACTACTGTTACTCCAAGTCAATGAAGAACAGGTGTATGATACAGTAGTGAAGGAGATCCTCAGCTTTTTATATTGTCAGGGCACACATTAAGCCATCTTGTCTTACACCAGCTGGGGAGCTGGAAAGTATCTATATGTATGTATATATGTAGATATGTAGATTTTCCTCCCTCCCTGTGCCCTTTGTATGAGGTGAGGGGCCACCCAGGAGTGCATGCTGTTTGTCCTCTGGAACACCTGCTGAACCTCTACTGCCTCACTACAACCCTTGACAGCTGCGGTTTTATTTTTAAGAGGCTTTAAAAGGCCTTTAAAATTACCACATGTGCTAAATGATGCTTTATTTCACTGCTACTGTCCTTTTAATGGTACCTATTCAATATGGTACAATACAGGGTTATTTTGACCTTCTTACGTAATAGGATAAGTGAAAAAGTATGTGACAAACAAGGGCCCACACACTGTGTGGCACATTAAGCATAGCTTAAACAGCAATGGCCTCTAACTTATTGTGATTTACGGGAGCAGCAGTAACTTCAGTCTGGTTTAGAAAGGTTTTGAAAGTTCATGTGGCAGCTGCCTCCTCCAGTAAGTATCCCCATGACAATAAAGTTACTCTAGCATTTTCTCCTAATTTTCTGCTCAGCTTCATGTTAGCCACAGACAGTCACTGGGAGTCAATGGAGCAAATGCTGAGACATCACTCAGGTACTCCTTTCCTGACAAAAATTTCCTCATGCTAGTACCTGTCTTGGTGCCCCTTGGAAGGAAGACATTTCAGACATGGTGAATACCTCATTTACCCAGGATGGAAAAACAAAGTGTATTGTTTTGGTTTGGTTTCTCAACACAAATAAGACCACCTTGCTCAACTACATGAAGTAGCTGTTATGTCTTACAGACAAATGGCTGGTTATAGTGCAACCAATACAAATAAGCTGTACTACGCTTTAACTGAAAATGCAGAGTTGTAAAACATATAAATCTTTTCTCAAATATACTGTCATTTACAAATTAATAGTATAACACATAGGTTCAGTATACTTTTTTGTTTTGTTTTCTAACTGAAGTATACATGTGGCAAATTACAAACCAAATAATGAATAAACAGGTAAAATGACATCATATTTGAAAGCCTTTTGTCATGCACGGTACCACTCAACTCTGAGTATATCACAAATATTCCAGAGAGTGCCAGAAAAGTGCTATTCAGACAGGAAGGTTGAGGGAATCTTTCTTTGCATTTTTATATCAATTCTATACTGACAAAAATATCAACTCCTCTGTATCACAGAAAATCTTAAGTAAGAGCCTTTGGTACCAAAACACTTCAAGCAAAAATGATCTTCTTCATAACACATGACCCTCCTCCTCCTACCGCCTACTCTCCAACCACACAGTTTAGGGCTACCAATTAGACTGTACAATCTTGACACACTTAAACTAATTTTTCGATTAAAATCTCCAAAGGCTGGGGTGACAGTATTTGCCACTCTTAGCCACACTATGTAATGCACTATATTTTGAGTTGACCAACTCAGTCAACATATATTCAGATGGTGAACTATTTATTGTAAGGGTTTCAGCAACTAGCCCTAGGTGAGTAGCATAACAAATATCCCACTTTAGCATTTCTCCACACTTTTTCCAGTTCACTAAAACTTTCCATTTTTCTTTTTATGAAAGAAGAAAAAACAGAAAGAGGATTTTTCTTAAGTATATATCAGTTTCATGGATGTTTTCTCCCCTAAATCAGGTCTTAAATTTTTAAGGCTACGCAGGCTAGAAATATCTTGAGATAATACACAATGAATGTGTGAAGCAGAGAATATGAATAAAGAAATATGAATGGTTATGAATATAAAAGTCTGAAAGGCAAAGAATGGTTTTCATTCAGTGTGATCAACCAAGCACAAAGCCTGATTCAGTATGAATGGGCATGAGTGAAGCAGTGTAAATGGAAGTCAATATGACTATCAACAAAAGATTAGGAATGTGCAAGGCAGAGTGTGACAGGGTATTTATAAGCATGTCAGATTACAGATCATGATGAGAAAGGAATTTTAAATTTTCTAATAACAAAGCAAATACATTCTGCTTCCTCGGAATATAAAACTCCATTTTATGAACAAGCTCTTTACCCCAAGTCAGAAGTGTGCAGGAAAAATGAAGAATATGTGTGGAAATGTGTCCCTCTGTCCAACACACACTTTTTTCAAACACTACATGCAAATGTTAGGGAAATTTTTGTAAAACACAATTTAATAGGACCAGTGATTGTATGTGAACACTATAGTCTATGAAATTAAATAAATCACATGGATAAAAATCATTTTTAAAATTATTTTTAAGAACAGTAAAAATAAAAAACTAAACAGGCACATTAGGAAAAATGTAATTGCAACTGGATTCCTACTCTGTTGAAGAGTTTAATATCAGTTTCCAAAGTTTAGTACAAGTTTCATCATTCTTGTTCTTACCTGGACAGAATGAGATGTCCTAAGTATCCAGATCCCTAGGAAAGTGCTCTCTTATTAAATTAGAAGTATTTGGAGATGTCTTTGATAAAGTAAATACGAAAATATGAAGCTTGCTTACCATACTCACTTAGATGCAACCCTCATATCTCAACATTTTGAGTAGAGTATATATCAAACATGCAGTGGTCTTCTGGACTTTAAAGAGAAAAGATTATTTTTAAATGTATCTTCAGTGCTTGGGGAGATGCTTATTGTATGCCTTCCTGTTCATATAAATGGAGTTCAAGGAGATTAATTAATCAGGTTGTTTTTTCACTTTGGGGTTTTGCAAATAACCAATAGGAGAAACTCTACAGACTTATTATTAGAAAAGGTACTTTATCACCACTGGCACTAGGAAATCAGATTTGTTCAATATGAATAGTATTCTTAGCAAATTTAGGGTTTTACAATGCCAGACATACATTAAAACACTTTATTTAATTTTATAGTGACCTAAATATATAACAGGGAGAATACCTAAAGAGGGAACTGCAATTCACAGTTATATGTCTAATTTTATACATACACATATGTATATATGATATACATGTAGTTACCATACGATAATTTATTTTAGCAGTTTGAAATTAGAGGACACTATTACTAGGCGGTATTTTAAGTGTTCATTTGACTGTGGCACGATTTTTGTTTCCATTCATATACACAATATGATAACACTCAGTTTCTCCTTCTCTCTTCTCTATTGCCAGAACATGAAACTTTGGACAGAAGTTTATCTCTATTACCCATTCTATTGGAAGTAGGAATAGAATTTAAGGGAAACATGATATATATTAATCATATGTTGATTATTATGAATTACAGGAATTTTCATTCATGTTTGGAAAGCATGTGTAAAAATTTGGTTGCCTGTCTTTCCTCTAAAAGGATTGTTAGTGCATCCACCTTCCTATGCGATGTCTTTCTGAAGAACAGCCCATCTTATTCACAAAGACAGAAAACCTTGAAAAATAAATTAAGATTTAGATTTTTAACTTGTGATCAGTTTGGGAAACTTGATGCCAGCTGAATTTCTATATGCTATTTATATTGCATTTAAGGTGCAAAGAAATAGAAGTCACAACATCAATAACACAAAGCTAATGTATATGTCAGCTTCAATATTATATCTGCACTACTGGAATTTTGGTTCAATAAATTCTCTCTGCGTGTAACCATGATATGAGCCTTAATACCAGAGCTAACTTTTCGCAGAATAGCTGAAGACTGGTGCCTCATTTATCTAAATCTTCTAGCCACTGTGCTATGGATTGAGATTAAGTCATCTAAGTCAAGAAAGGGTTGCTCTAGAGCTGTCTTTCTTCACTGTAAAAATTGTATCTCCGTTGTTTGTGTCCCAGATCCCCAAATTGACATGAAGACCAACTAGACATTGAAGATGAGTTTCCATTTTAAATGTGGCCTTTATGCTTCCTTTTTGACCTTTAAAATTTACAGATGGTTATGCTTCTAGTACTAAAGTACGTTGGAGCTCAAGAAGTATAAACTAGTACCATAGTATCTGCACTGCCCATAGTAGCTTGTGAAAGTGCACAGTACAGTAAGTATTTACACTTTTTATTTTGCTCCTTTCTACCAATTAAAAATGCTCTTTTCCCACATATTTATTTTGCAAAAGGTATATTCTTACCCAAAGTACAGAAAAATCAATGTGATTTTTCCATAGTGTATATTTTAGCTATTTGGGAGGAAAATCGATGGGGATGGATCAGGAGTCTATCACTGTCTGTCTGTCTGTCTGCCTATCTATGCAGAGATACATTCTGAGTCAGAATTTTCCATTTCTTATTGCATGTAAAGTTTGCAGGTGAGCTTACATTTAAAATGGATCAACTGTTGAAAATAAGTTCTCTGTTTCCTTGTTCTGTGATTAGTCTATGGCTATTCCCTTTTCCCACTACAGTAGAAGCCATCATGATTTCTTTCTCTTTTAAAGTGTATGTACTCTGATGTACTAAAAAGAAAATAATTAGGAGGAATGCTCAATATACTTTGCTCTTAAATTTATTTGACATTCTCTTTTGTTTAAATTTATTTGACATTCTCTTTTGTTAGACTCTATAGGTGAACAGAAGTTTCTAACACAATATTAGGCATGAGAAATAGATTCTTTAACAAAGTAGTCATTTAAATAGTGTCAATCACAATGGCGTTATTTACTTTTGACAAATGATTTACTTTCAAAAATATTTGTCTTCCTGAAGTTCATTTTGAAAATTTGAGGAAGGTTTTCAACTGAAAATATGAGATGAATTACCTTACACTCCAGATAGGTCTCTGTATTTCTGGACATGATATTCTTATTTCTCAGATAATTCTAATTAAGTAGAGCAAAAAGTAAAACTCAGGTAGGTATTATGGCTTTGACAGCCATGGACTCTCCACTTGGACACATATGTTGGCTCAGAGATTTAGCTTTTACTGTTAAGGGCAAAAAGGCAAGGTAGGAATATCTTCCAGATTTGTGTCAGATAGACTGGGGACATTTGCAGTGGATAATAAAAGGAAATATAGGAATAAAATAATTTGAACTGGATGGCTCTTTCTGTCAAACACTAAGATTTTCCTCATTTCTAGATCAAAAATATTTACGTTTTAATTGGCTGGTTTTTAAACAACTTTGGTACAATTAATAGGTCTATAAATGAAAATAACTTGGTATTTTTGAAAAAAATATACCATGTATAAAAAGCCAAAACCACAATCTTACAAGTGGGCCATTTGCTTTCTAGACTCATTTTTTGCAGTCAGATTTACACAATGTATTTTTGGAATTTATTTGTTGGTTTCAAGCTGTAAAATAGGTTATAATATGTGTATGCATGTGTCTGTGCATCTGTGTGAAAACCAGAAACCATCAATAATAATGGGCTTGTTTTTTCTTAAGTTATGTAGGCATACTGTAATTTATGTCCTTCCCTTTTGACACTGTAATCTTTTCACAGCAATGTCACATGCAGTTTAACTCTTCTTCTCCTCTGTATTTTTGATTTAATTGCTATAATCAGTGCAAATACTTCCTCATTTACATACATTTCCCTCTGTGCAAGCATATGCATACAGATCTACAGAAAACAGTTTCTCCAAATGCATTTCAAATCACCAGAGTGAAGTATCTAATAGCAAGCGACACAACTGAAGGAAGAAAAAAAAAAAAAAAAAAAAAGACAGAATCTTTCCTTGTCAACATATACATAAAGCAGAATGGAAAACAATGCACAGAAGCATTCTGTACTTTCTGGAACAAAATTAGTGAGGGAATTCCGCATGTGTGATTATTTTTTTCAGTTTTGTTATATTATTATTCGTTTTCTGATAGTGTTCAACAAACAAATAGCTAAGCCCATTAGCAGCTTTAATGTTCTTTACCATTCCAGCTCACCTCAGAGGTAAAAATTTATGCTAATTCTGTGGATAGGGAATTGCCTCAATTCAGAAAGCATCTATCATCTATCATATGTGAACTTAATTAGATTGCATTCTAATATAAAACATACAATTTTAAAATGGGCGTATTTTCATCAACATTTCCATTACAATGCATGGTTTTTCTCTGATGATTTCAGTATAATGTCTACTTTTGCAAAGATTTAATGAGTAGATCTTTGAAATATGAAGGTGTAATACTTATTGATATGATGGCTCAGTTTTACCCTAAAGTATAGCTACATCAGAAAAAGTTTTTACTCTGTTATTTCCTAAAACTGCACAACTGCCTACAGTTTTTTATTATTTATTAAATAAAATTATAATTAAGTTTAAATAAGTCTTCCAGATGTTGACTCACATACCTTGAGCTTGTACTGCTTAACAATATTTTTTATGTACATAAAAAGTGCCTGAAGTATTCTTTGTATAAATCAATCCATGCATTAATTAAGCGGTTTCTTTCCTAATTCAAGGATTTTCCAAATCGCCAAATTCTAATGTGAGCTAGCATAAGCACCAAAATATTCTCTCTGAAGGGGGAGCTGAAAATCTGTTCTGGAAATAATCATGGAGCTCTGTTACCACCAATTGGTATTTCTGCATATCTTTTTTGCAAAAAATGGGCAATATTGCTCACTGATTTTGTGTCCTAGCACTACAAAATTATGTTCTGTATTTTTCCAAATTTGTAATTACAGGTGCAAGAATAAAACTCAGACTCTAAATATAAACTCTGTCTAAATATAAAATAAAAAAGTCTTAAACTATTGCTACTGGACATCAGTATTCAACATGGCCACTTTATGAATTTTTGTTATGCTTATCTGTCTTTTTGCAGGTAGCAGTTTGTCTATGAATTGCCTACACGTTCCATATAAACATTTTAATTTTTCATGGTTATTCAAGTAGCAACTCTCAAACGTACTGGGCTCATGAATCTACCATTCAGAATATCCCCTTTATTATTTGTGAACCGTAATGCACTTTTTGTCTTTTGTCACACCCAGACATAAAATGTATTTCATCCAGTAGATGACTTAAATCCCATGGAAAGTAACATGACTTTTAAATTCTGGGCTTTGAATGACATTTAAATATGTATATTAGCTCTAGGTTTTGGATTAACAAATATGAAAAGAACAATCAGATTTATTTCTATTTTACAGACTTAATTTTCATTTCATTCTTGTATTTGCATTGAAAAAGAGTGAAAAGGAGATTAAAAGTGCTTCTCATATACATACTTGTTTGTATGTGCTTGTTTGCATATAAACACTCTGTTGGTGTGCTAATACAGCCATATTTACATGAACAGTTCTTACCTAAACATTTATTTTAACAAAAGACAGCTTCTTCAAAGTACATGGAAAAGTAAAGGAGGTCCAGTACAAACATGGTTGAATCAAATTGCAGGATTTAGCAATCATGTTTGTGAATATGTTATTTCACTTTTTGCCCAGTAGTAACCAAAAGGGAGATAAATCTTTTCTAAGAATACATGCCTTACAATATAGCTGTAGAGAAATCTTCTTTTAGATTGCCATATAACATTGAAGTAGGAGTGAGAAAAAAAATCAGAATTATTTCTTTTTAAAATTTGGGGTAGGCTCATTTTACATTTATTTTGAATAAAAGAGCAAGTATCAGCTACTGAATTACTCACAGAAGTACTATCCCTTAATTTGTCTGGAGATTATAGTCATGGTTTTCATAACTATACAATTCACATTATGTCTTAAACTGTTATTATTGCAACTAGGGAAACTTGCACTATTTTATTGGAAAGACATTACTCTCTTTGACCTGATTCTTAACTGTGGAACTTAGCCCCTGTTTGAGGACTTGAAAAAATGAATCATTTAGAGGGACCCATTCACATAGTTGGAATACATGCTGTTGCGATAAATTCAGAGGCTTTAGCTGCAGTCTGCTTTTAGTTAGGGCTACACAGGGTAGGAAAAAAAATCTTTGCATACTTATTTTATATATGTATATTCCCCATTGCATAATTATAAATACCTGGCACTCGTTAAAAAGAAAAGAAAAGAAAAAAAAAAGATGGAGTCACTTCAAATAATTTGATATAGGAAATAGAGTAAATTTAATAGTTGCAAGCCAAAATTTAATTGCAAAAGCTGTAAAATGTCACCTAATTTAAACTGAAAAATTTAAAGTGTTTTCTGAATACAAACTGATAAGCAAGCACCAGAGAAAGTAATATATTTATTTCAGATGTATAGCAAATATATACTATAATATTACTGTAGGTATCACCAGGTGGCACTAGTACAAATAGTTGATGTATCTTAGCAGTTGGTTAGAAATGGGTAACAGAAGTTGTGCAAAAGAATGAAGAAACAGGGATACTGTATGCACTTGCATATTAGCATTGCTGCTTCTTCTAACATCCTATTCTGATGATGAACACAGCATTAGGGGGTTTGGGGTCATCATGATAAGAAAACAGAAATCAATGACACTTCTGTCTTGGTAAACAACACAGTTCTTGGTAGATATCATCATTACAGTATTATGTCAACAGCATTACAATAGCTTCACTGTAGAATGAATTACAGAGCATGGGTCCAATTTAACAAAACCCAGAGTGCCATATCTTGGACTGATAGGAAAAAAATGATGATATTCAGCATCTCACCTCAGAGATGAACCTTTGAACCAGACTTTCTACAGCTTTGCAACAACCATGTTTTAATATGGGCCACAACCTCATTCAATCTTGTCTAGTTTCTTTAACGATCTTCTAATGATGATGTTTGCGGTGTTTACAGCCACTACAGGTGGGGAAGAAGGCAGTGGATTTTAGTTAAGTTTTGTACAAATTTACAACTAAAAATGAGTAAGTAGGGACAGAATGAGTAAACTGTCCTGGAATAACCAGCAGATATTTCATAGACCTGATATTTCCATAGAGGAAATATACTCATAAATACTTAACAATTAAAAAAGCTATAGAGCTGAAATTAGTTGATTACATTGTCATACAAAACCCAGTATTTAGTGGGTGGTGGTAGGACTAGTGCCCTAACTACATCTGAAAAACCTGAATCCACTTCCAGTTTTTGTTTATTTTCTATCTTTTATTTGCTGAGTGTTTATGTTATTGAGTGATGCTATGAGAGAAGGCAAGAGTGTATTTCTATATCTGCTTGTGTTGACTTTCCAGCGTCAACTGTTAAAAGTCAGTTTTTCTTTAAGGACATGTTGCAGCACTGGAACACTGGGAGAAAACCAACAGCAAGAAATCCAACGCAACTTTACAGGACTATTTCACACAAACGTGTTTACATTTATTTATGGATGTTTCCTGCTTATGACAATTCTGTTAGTAGCAGACCAAGGAAACTTCAGTGATGTGTGACATCACTAGATGTAGATTTGTTCTACCAAATTGTTCCTAATCTAAAGTAAGTTAATTTCCAGAAGGTGCTTATGCCTGCTTTAAGCATTAGTGACATGGTTATCCTTTGAGGTGTAGCCTGTAGATCAAGGAGGATTAGCTTTTTATGCCGATATGGTCTCTCTCTAGATGTACTTAGGTATAATCCCCAGCAGGGATGTCACATGTCTCCTGAGTCTGATAGCAGATAAGGGACTGCTTAGTTGGAGTCTCCATAGGAGCCATTGTTATTACTCTAAAATGGAGTTTTAGATCAGACTGCATATTAGTGCTACCAATGTCCATGTTCCTGAGGAAGAGAAGGCAATAGAGTGACCAGAGGCTGGTCAGAGAGCAGCTCTGTTATGTTTTTTGTAGGACAGTAAAAGTATGAATGTAAGCAAAATAAACAGTGCAGATAACCTGAAAAGCAAAACAGAGGAAAAGTATGGAGCAGCAGGAGAGATAAGTCACCTCCCTTTCTGCATCCCACATACCCACGTTGAACAAGTTGGCAAAAGCTGATAAACAGGATAGCACTTGAAAGTAGCCATTGTGCTGAACTCACTAGATCAGGAGATTCTGGGATTTAGATCACATTATCAAAGCAACAAACTGAAAATAATCCCAGTCCAGAGGATGCCTTAACAATGCTTTAGAAATACTGTGATCTATGAAAGAAAAACAAAGAAACGAACAAAAAATGCTGTGTTTGAATTATATCAGTTCTGGTCTCACCAGTACCAAGAAGAGCAGATAGGAAGAAAGTAACAGATCTGGGGCACAAAGCCTGAAATTTTGAATCAGAAAATACTGACAATTACATGCTCAGAGATAAAACTGTGTTCAGTGTCACTGATAAATCGCTTGCGTAAAGGTGTCTGAGGAAGGTTGATCTGGGCGTGCAGAAAGACATAATCTGCAGAACTGAAGTGCCACACAAACAGAGATCAGGTCTGCACTGTAGTCTGAAATTTGCATAGGCAGAACCATGGGGGCCCAGGGGCCCTTGAATCACAGTAGAAAAACCTGCATGCCTCACACATGGATAGAAACATTACCACAAGTTTGTGCAAATTTTCTGTCACAAATCCAGCATGTGTAACCACTATTCTTGCTTTTCAAAACAACAAATACACCCCAGGGAAAAAGCCACAAATCCCTGGCTGAACTCAGATGTGACTAATCTCTTGTGGGTGCAGTATCATAAAATAGGACAAACTCTACAGCACATGCAGAAAGTACTCCAAGAAATGTACTCAAAGCTAAGCATAGCAGCTGAGTTTCAGCTTTTAAAATAGACTCCATATCCCAGTCCAGATAAAGAAACTAAATGAACTACCTGTGCTGTAATGGAGTCCCAGGTAAAAGTCTGAAGTCACCTGAACAAGGGCAATGGCTGAAGAAAAGCTGATCTTTGACCCTTTGGGAGTATCTCAGAGACCAGTGTATCTCAAACACAAGGGTTTAAGGCAAAGCAGACATTAAACTTCACAGAACACTGACCACACCCAAAAGTCTTCCAGGAATTAGTAGTCTCCTTTAAGGAGCACCACATATATCTGCATTCATCAGACATCTGTGCCAGGCACAGCTGTACTTTTGCAGTGACAGACCTCTTCAAAGCAGCAGGTAAGGAAACAAGGGAGTATAGACAAAAATATTCGGTCTGTGTGTTAACAGCATCACAACAGACAAAAAATGGTGAAACTTGAACATACCTGAGTTCCAGCGGTTTCAGGAAGGCTAAGCTGTGATAGCAAATGGTCAAAGCCAACTGGCCTGCTAAAAGTAATCCCAGTAGGAGGGATGGATACTGACAAGTCAGATTAGATGAAGAATGATATTAACTGTGCACTTTCAGTACACCCTGGGGCAGAAACACATTTCTCTGCTTACCTTTTAGAGTAAGGTCAGTGAAAGAAGTGTTTCAGCTAAACAACAAAGACTACTTGGAAACCTTACAGGCATCCAGAAAATAACTGATGACATAGGAATAGCAGCATTAATTCTGATGAAACACATCGGTGCTGAGAGAAGTGATGACAGGGGCTCACAGAGAAAATACTGAGTTTTGGACAGATAAGATCCAGTTCATGGTAACACAAATCAACGACACTGGACAAACAATTTCATCAGGAAAACAAACAAGAGGACAGCAAAGCTTTGACGATATCATACATGAAATCTTCACAGGACAAAACAGAAAACAAAACATTGTACAAGTCCTTCCTTAGATACTTCATACTGTTGAAGTAAGTATTTCAGGATGATTTCTCATTGCAGATGATATACTTCTTATTGCTCCCCTGTAGCATGAGACACTAGGTCACGGATTTGGGAATGACAAGACACTGCTATAAATAATGGTAGCTCTCTCTACTATCCTGTGTCTTATTGCAACACCCCAGCAAGTAAGACATCATTCATACAAGTGCATAGAAAGATAGTCAAAGATTTTCTCCACTTAAAAAAATAAAAATAAAAAAGTTCATATGTTGCATTGAGAAAGCTACCCTGCAGTGTAACACAGAAGCAGATGAGAAGCTCTCCAGGCCTTCTTCCTCTTAAGGTTCTTCCGTGAGGTTTTGTCTGCTGATTTCCTGACTGTGTTGAAGTCTGCCTTCTTGAGACTTATTTGAGAATTAAATACAGAAACAGATGAGCCCAATGTTAGGGATTAATCAGCAAGCTGCCAGAATTTCTGCAGTCGTCTGCTCATGCTGCAAGCCTTATGGGGAGATGCCGTTTGAGAATTTGTTTAGTTACAGGCTTTTGAATGAAGAAAGGACAATGTCATGTTGTGACTGAGTACTCTGCGAAATTAGCCACCTATCGTCAGGAATGTGGTGACAGATCTCTTCAAACGAAGCAAAAAATGCCTCAGACATGTTAAGGAATATCTTCAAGAACTTTTGCTTTTCCTCCAAGTTTCTAATAAAGGGTTTAACCTTTGTATTCTTGCCCATCCTGATGAAAAGGCCACGAAGCAGTTAAGAGTGCACAACCGACATCTCAGGAACTTTTAGCAGCTCCCTGCGCCTTGAGTCGTTCACCAGAGGAAACTGCCTGGAGGAATGACAAAACCGTTGCGCGGCCGTTCAGGCAGAAGAGAGACAAGCGTCCCAGCTTCTGAGGCAGATGTCACAAACATTTAAACAGCTGTCAGAACCAGCTCAGGCTGTCATCAGGCTTGACCTTAAACCCAGTTTAGTTTTTAAATGGGGGGGGGGGGGGGGGGGGGGGGAGGAGGGGAAAAAAATTTCAACAGTGAAGTTACACAGCTGCTTGAAATATTAAATGAAAGGACTGAACATCTGTTCACTTGCTTTTCAAACTTTAATGGTTTGGAGAGATATTCTGTTGTCTTAGATCTTTAAGAACATCTGAGACCCATGCAGCTTCAGCACCTGTGAAAAATCCCCTCTCAAAACATGCATACACTTCAAAGCTTATTACTCCTGTTCTTTGCCAAACATATGTTGCCAAACACCACAACAAATTATTAATAATACTTAGGTCGTATTTGACTTTTGTGCAGCAAATTTCCTGAGCGAGCACCAAAATACTACTTAACCATCAGCAACCTTGCAATGCACAAAGAAATAGAGAATCATTTGGTAGGAAATAAGAGAAGCATTATATTGATCCATTTTTGGTTTGCATTTGTTTTTGGAATTTTTAGTTGCTCCTTCCTTTTCATTTGAAATTTTAAACTAATTATAGTTTGCCAGAATCAGGCACAATGTGTAATGAACTTGCAAGCTTCCTGACACAGGATATTATTGACATAGTTAAGGGAATTATGAGTGGGTACAGGAGGGAAGTATTAGGCATTTCTATGAGTAAGAATAGCCTCTGCAGTTAAACTATACAGTTTATATTTATATTGGCCATCAAGCCTTGTGTTCCAGGACATAGGATGTAAAAGAGAGAGCAAAGAAATCTGTAGTGTAAACATCATTGTAATTTTAGAGCTAGATGTTTGCAGTGTGCTTCTGGGACCAAATATATAGTACAAAATTATACTTTGCATATTTTTGCAATACCAGACTTCAAGAGGAGGCAGAAAGTGAAAAGAAAAAACTGGTCAGCAAGATTTCTGTTTATATTTCTGTTTTCATTTCTAATGGGTTTCACTGGAAGTATTTATTATCGCTTTGCAGGGTTTCTTTTTATTAGCATAACTCACAGATTCAACTATGAAATTTCAGCATGCAATATAAGATTACAAACTTTAATTCACTCACTTTTCCACATCTAGATTATGAATTTTCATTTAAAGAAGATGTAAATGTAGGTGATATTTCTTTCCATACGTAACTTTAAAAAGAAAAAGCATAAGGCCCTAGAGACCTGCTGCCATATCAATTTTCCTGCCATTCATGCATTACAATGTATTTTTAATGTTTTGTAAGTTGAGGGTTCAAATGAAAAAAAAAAAAGTATACCAGCAAAAGTAAATAGGTAGAATTAATAATGATGATACTGATAATAATAACATTAATAATGCAAATCCCATATAAGTCTCTTCAAATTTTATGAAAGATATAATGCAATTTCTATAAATAAATAAATAAAAGAACACCTCCTAAAACCATTAATAAATCTTCATTAAAATTTTAAACAATGTAATCTAAGTAAAAGGGTGAAGAGTGGAGGATTAAAAAGCTTTGGCATTGTATACAAAGTAATTAATCAGACCAAGGGGCAAGTGTTTCCAAAACAAACACAAACTATGAAGAAAGTTTAGTAGTTGGGGGAAAGGGGCTGTTAAAGAGGAAAGAAATGATATGGACAAAAAACAGTTTAGAAAATGTTACACATTACTAGGAATTCATTGTTTTCCACTAAAGAAAATAATTATTAATAATATTTATTATTATTATTATTATTATTAAATATTGGTTATTTATACAAAGGAAGCAACATCATTAGGTATAAATTTATGAAATGAAAACTAAATGGCAAATAGAAGGCAAATTTTGCTACCCAGCATCATTTTTGACTTGTGGTGCCACTTGTGTTCCCATCCTAGTATACATACACTTACCATTTACAGAACACTCATACAAAATGAAAAAAAATAAAAATAAAAAAAATTAAATCTCTCATTTCCTACATGAAATTAATTCAAAAACAAACAAACAAACAAACAAAAAACACAGAAAGTACAGCTTAATAATGAAGTGTTAGATATACAGTGTGAAAATAAACCAACAAAGATAAGAAAAACTGATTTAGGAAGACATACTGTTTGAAAGTAATCCATTGTTGTCTGAAAGCTGAGGCTTAGATGCAGTACATTTCAGATATTAGAAATATTTTGCCCTCATACATGTACTCAGCTGTAAGACAAGAGATAGCATCCCCTGATTACAAATATAGCCTATATAACGGCAATTTATTGAGCTGTGCAGTTTTAGATGTCACTCCACATTTAACAACTGTGGTGGAAGACCTCTGTGATATTCATTCCAACACTGACACCCTCAAGTCATATTTCTTCTCTCGTCACAAAGTATTTATTTTTATCAGCAGCTTGTCATTCAAGTGTATTAAAAAAAGTGGAGAAATGGGCAGTTGTGGAGCCTCTATGTCAACTGTGAAGATAATGTCTCTCAATTTAGTGCCGCAATTTGGTTATTATACATTCATAAATAATCAAATATCAGTTCAAAGACTCCAGGCATCAGAACTGAGAAAGGGGACTGAAAGCATAGGTGGTATTGAATTTTTCACTTACTCTCACAAAACAAGTCATCCTGTTAATAATCTGGCTCTCATCCCAGCCAGACATAACACATTTTGAAGTTGTCTTTCTCCCTGGCTGTGTCAGAATTGGCAGCTATATTCACAAGTAGAAAGTTTCCAAGTGGTCAGACAGGTCTGCTTTGTTTTCTTGCCCCTACTCCACAGACTTCTGCAGTGCTGGTGGATAGAATAGGAGAACAAAAGCAACCGGCATATCTGCAACTGCACATTAGCTTGGTATCACGTGAGTATGAACTCAGAAAGAAATATGTTAAAAGAAGACAGACAGTCTTACTGATATAGGAGATCTCTAAATAATAAAGCTAAAGCTATTTTAAATTTGTTCCTCCTCTGACTTGTATAAACACTGAGGCAGGAAACAGAAGTTGCTAGTTGTTCCTAAGACAGGGAAAAGAGCATTTGTCCTCCATGTTACATGAAGAAAAATAAAAACAATGAAATAAAATAAAGCAAAATAAAATAATTAATATTAAAATCAAAGTTAAAATAGGAATAGCATTTAAGGTCTTTCTCTTCTCCAGGAAAACAAACAAACAAATCATGATTCTCAGCAATGACTCAGCACCACATCACCTACATAATAAGTTATTCACAGACTCACACTGATGCCATGCAATTTATACTTCATCGTGTTTGTCAAATAAAATTTCTTAACTTTAAAATAATAATTTCCTTTCAATGGGAACTGGAGAGGAGGGAATTCAGGACAGAACAGTCCTAGCATGAAACCAAAGTCAAGAAAACAAGGTTATTTCTGAATTACTGCTAATCATTCTCTCATGTAATCTCCATTTCTGCATTTCATACACACACAAACACACACACTCAAATCCATCATACACCTAATGTAACTGATAGATTTAGCCCATACAGGTTACTCTCCTGTTATTAGGCAGCTGAGAGGCATAATGCAGGCAGGGGTGGTGGGCAGCATAGATCCATAACAGCTCCATAACACTGACAGTAAGGAAATTGTACTTGAGCTTCTAGTATCTGTGACTATGTTTAGTTGCATATTTGTGCTGCAGCAGTTAAGGGATATGGCTTACAATTTTCCATAGCCATGCCTGTGGTCAGGTATCCCCATGGTTCACTTGCATATGTGCTCATCAGATATGAAACTGTCACCAACCTCTGCCAGTTGTTCAAGCACATCTAAAAGGAAAGTTACCAATGTAAATCAGAATTATACCTTCTGTATTACACAGAACTAGAACTCAGGCCATGGACATCTTATTATGCACTGAAGTCAAAATTTTGTATTCCTTAGGAGGCTGATACTAAAGGCTTTATCTGAAAAGGAATACACCCTGTACATACAATAAATATGTAAGGTCAGTAACTACATCCCCAAATGTGGTATACAGATTTATTAAGCACTGTAACTCCTATTCTATGCTATGGAAAATATGTATTTAATTTTATCTGCTTCAGTGTACTTTATAGATAATGTGACTTTGCTTTGCATATTGAGTATATGAACCCTCTTAATATCTTTCTTCATAAAATCTTTGACAATATGTTCAGGATAGTTGGGGAGTGCATGAATTGATAGACCTGAGCCAAAACCAGCTGGTTTTAAGCCCTCTAATGAACTGCTGCCCTGTTCTGCAAGCCAAATCTGAAAATGCTATACCTCTCTGACAGCGATGTTGTGTGAATTTCTGCTTCTGCTGTACCTGAGCCCGGCCCACTGGCCTGCTTGGGATTCTGCAAACCAGGCACTACTCTGCCTTTTATCACCAACACATGAAAGCCCCAGACCAAGAGAGAGCAGACTAATGTTTAGAAAAATACTATCCCAAAATGTCCAACTCCTTCCAGGTGTTTTTTTTTGTGTTTTTTTTTTTTTTGGTTGTTGTTTTGTTTTTAATTTTTTAATTTTAATTTTTAAGAAATTTTGGTCAACCTTTCTTTAAAATTACTCCTGGGTTGGCTGTTCCCTGGCATTCTCCAAATATGCTCTGCCTACTGTTTTCTTTCCATGAAAAGTCCTGAAGCATCCCAAAATATTCTGACATACAGCAGGACACCAGTGTTTGTTTAGCACAGCTCCCTAACAGTACAGTACAATAGACGTTTACAGTGCTGTAAAATTAAGCTAATGTGTTTAGTAAATCTGTTCTAGAAAGGTTAAAGAATGTGGTGCTTTTATCATTACAGGTGAAACCTGGCTTCTATGCATTTGACATTTTGGAGTGTTTTTTCATAGATCCGAAAAGGTCTTTTTGTCATATAATTATCTAAAACTTGTTCCCTTAGGAGACCTAAAAATGAGCAGCTTCTCTGTTCATACGCATCAATTTGCCTGCATAGAATATTGATCCTCATGAGGCTTTTCTTGCTCTACATCCCACTGGATGCAGACATATATTTTGTAATTTTATATATGCCTGTATGTGTATGATCTTTTCCGACCTTGCAAAGGTGATGGGGAGGATTGTAAATTACTTTATTTCATTTTAGTCTGAAATGTAAACTTTTGTGAAAGCATTTGTATTTCTGCTCTTTCCCGAAGCATCACAATGCTGTAAGGGTATCAAAGATACCATTCACATTTTACTTCTGTCTTTCTGGAGGTGTCGGGGACAAGTAATATCATGCACTGCAGTTGGAGCATGTATTTACATGTGCAATTTTATACTCATGTTTGAATAACGTAGTATGCATGGTTATTTTGAGAAAAAAGCTTTGATCATTATTGTTGCTAACAACAATATTAATACTAATGTGCAGTATTCTTAACAAAGCATATCACAGGACATTTAGCAATTCAAATACAATTAAAAAGCAATATCAAATAAATGTTTGATTTTGACATAAAATACGAGTGATGCATCTCCCTGAACACATACCAAATTAGGAATATTAGAAAACAACCTCCTAGGGCTTCATTTCCTCTCTGTGCAAGCAGGACTCTGTGCAGCACACAAAGGACCAAGGTTCCTCCTGACCTGTGAAAGATGGGTGGAGTTCAGCTCACGAACTCTGTGCCTGCTGGAGCACCTCAGCCCTTGCACTGCTACACAATCCCCTTCACAACGCCCAGACGCTTCCCTCCACTCCTTTTCTGAACCAGCATCTCGTTTTCCAAGGTTCATTAGCTCCACCCTGAAGAAAGTGGCTGTTGGCAACGTGAGTTCCTCACCAGTATGGGCTTTACCTGATGACAGAGGATATCCAGGCGTGGCTGAAGATTACAGAGCATCTGCTTCAGAAATCTCAGTGCTGCTGCCACCAGAGAAAACGTGACTCCAGTCTGAACGTCATGATTCAGTCTAAGCAGGAAAAGCTCTTAGAGAGAACAAAAAAAAAAGCTAATATTTATTTACAAACTGAACAAATGTATACAGAAACTCACTGCAAGGCAACCACTGTAATACATATCACCATTGTTTTCTGAGTATCACTCTAATTTAAGATCTTATATTGATTTTACAGCCTTACAAATATTTTCCTTGCTTCCTTAATTCACATATACATGCAGAAATGCACTTTCCTTGAGCTTATTATTTGTTCCTACTTTTTCAGAGGGTCAGACTGAAGGCTCTGCTCTTCAGATATCTATTTTATTTCTTAAAATCAACACTTATTCCAAAGTGAAAAGAAAGCTTCAGAATGTAATATATCTCAGATGAAAAATTTACAGGAGGCTGTACTGCATCATCCCGGTTGATAAATTACACATTATGGTACACTGTAGCCCCTCCCGGTAGTACTCCAAATATTGTATATTGGTTTTGCATATCATCTTCTCACAGGAAGAATGCTTTTTTACTTGTGAGTTTAGTCACTGCCTCCAGCAGAAGTTATGCAACATTAGAAGAATACCAGAAAAGGGAAAATAAAATAAAATAAAATAAAGAAATGTTTGCATGCCAGAAGAAATGAACATAATAAACTTACCCATGAGCCTGAATTTGCCCTGCAGTCTCGTACAAAGCTTTTCACTAATTCTGCTCCAGGTATCTGTGTTGAACCAGCACTTGCTGTCAGCAGGCAGGAGGGGTCATGCTCAGAGCAACCTCTCTTTTCCAGGGGGGAGGAGGTGTTTTGGAAACCATCACAGGCACTTCCATGGGGTTGGTCTCACCTGGGCATGGGCCTGCAGTGGGGAAGCTGGAAAGCATCACTGCTCTGAGGAAACCCCACTCACAGCTTCATTGGCAGGAGCATGGCAAGGCATTAAGATATCTGTTACAGAGCACATCCAGGCACAGGGAGGCTGTTCTGGCTAAACAAAATAACATTACATGTCTTTGAACATACTTCACATACCACAGGCAATGCATTCCTGGGATCTCCATCTGAAAATAGTGGTGACATTTTTTTAGTTTTATTCTGGCCTCAGGAACTTTCCGCCCTGGATTGGCTCATTTATGTTTACTTTATATAAAGGCTGTGCTTGTTCAGGAAAAGAGTGAAATTCTCATGGTGACAGGTGAAGTGTTCAAGGAAGCCATACATGCTTTCCTAGCTATGGAGCATAAAATTATGCAGTAATGTAATTACACAAAAGAAATCTTGGCACAAATATATATTCAATTATCCCATATTCTATCTGAAATAGGACTTACGCTTCCAAACAGAGAGAGAATTAAGTCTGATGGAAAGGAAGGTGCTTCATTAATGTGTCAGGGCTAAAAGGGAAATGTATACATTTCTTCAACACCTGAAAACTATTCTTGTGTATTTGTTGCTCTGCCCTAATTTACACACAGTTTAATGTATTTATTCACGCTTTCAGAGTGATGTGGAAAGAACTGTGGAAAAAAAATGTTATTTGGTAAACTATCAGGACTTGGGATAGGAATGGAGGGATCCCACATTGCTTATAATAGGAAAATAGGAAATCCAATGCTGAGTGATTAATCAGAAGGGTAAAATTTACTGTAGTTCCAGCCATTGCCCAGTGTAACTGAAAAACAAAAACGTCCAGACCTCAGAGATGGGTGGGGGAAAAAAAAAAAAAAAAAAAGAAAGAAGAAAAAGTTTAAGGAGTGGATGCTGGATGCTTTCTCTAGAAGGGCTCTCAAATGCTGATGGATTGGTATCATGCTTGCACCATTGTCCATGTGAGGAGACGTAAGAGGCACTGGCCAGGGTGGGCTGGAAGAAGATATAGGATCTATAGCAGTTCTGTGGAAATGTTTTGTAAGCCAGAAGTAAAGGATATACATGTTATGGCAGCTACTGTGATTTTTTTTTTTTCCCTTCACTCTATATCATTTTTCAAAGAGGTTCAGTGTTTAGAAACGTTCATGAGTTTTCAGGAGGACATAGAGCAATTCAGAAGACCTGTGTGTATAGTAGTTTGAGATCCAGCAGTGTAGTGTGGTGCACCCATAAGTGCAATATTTGCTAAAGGAAAAATATGTCTTTTTTAGAAGAATATTAAAAATTGTTTCTACTTAAGTCATACAAGAAGATTTCTTATAAAATGGTATGGATGAATTTTTGTTGTAGTTATATGTCCCATGTGCACAGTAGGTAAATCTATTAGCTGAAGCAGGTGAAAACCCCAAACTCAACCTCTGAAGAGCTGACATTCACTCAGAAAAGTCTTAATAGGTCTGGCAGGAAATTCAAAAATATTTTATCTGGAGTGTCTCAGCAGTATAAAGCTGCAACATTTAGTGAGAACAGCAACTAAAAAAACTATTAGTAAAGGGAGGAAAAGCAATTCTAAAGACATAAAATATGGCTGGCATGAATTCTGCTTTTAAAAATTTGCTGAGAAAAAAATAAATAATGGCAAGTAAATACATTTACTGACACTCTCCTGATCTGTGTCTAATTAGTCTTTGCAGGGAAAATGGTGGATTAATCCTTTCCCTTGTCTAACACCTTGACAACATTAAAATACAGTAGTAGTTTAGTAAACTGTTTATGGGGGGAAGTTGTTTCTAGTTACTCCTCTTAATTAATATGGTGGTCAGAGGACCAACAGAAAAGTTATGGCAACAGCAAAAATGTAGTCTGCAAAATCCTATTTTTGGCAACTGTTGGCTCTTTTCACCAAAACCCAGTCATGATTACTACTAGTATCACACTTTTTATCCTGCATTTCCTTGCTGCTCTTATCCCACCAGTCAAATTGGGCCTCCACTTCCACTGCACCTCCTTTAATGAGCCTCCAGATTGGGTAAAATTGTCATTAGACAAGAGTGAATTTGTATCAGATAATATGCTAGACCTTCCCTTTCCTTCCTTTTCTCCACCAGAACCGTTGTAACTAAGCAGCTTTCAAATGTGTAAACAGGAACTTCTCTACCACTGGTTCTGTGAACCAAGAGTCACTGCTTCCCTTTACCTAGTAAGTCACCAGACATGACAGAAGCACACAAATATTTTCTTTGCTCCTTTAAGACTAAACAACAACCCCATGGTTGATCTTTTTTTTTTTTTTCCTTACAAAAGACAGTTCCTCGATGAACCTTTGATACATTCTGTATGTGTAGATATGTTCATTGTTCAAAGGACACATTATGTTAAATGAAGATGAAGAGAAGAGCTATTTCAGTCCAGCTAAGAATGTTTCATTAAAACATGATGGATATACCTTGGAGGGGAACAACTGGTGATGGTTGTTCTTTTAGAAATTACCTAGAACCAGAGAGAAGTTTAAAACGTGAATATTTTTCTCTTTTGAATAAAGATTATGTATTCAGCTAAATTGATCATATGTGGAAAGCATTTCATGTTTAGGCTTACTGAAAAAGAATAATGATGTGACCTCTCAAACCTTCTTCCCTGGCCTCAGGTTCTGGTTTTGCAACAGACCTATTCTGGGATAAGTTTCATTATTTGTCACTTTTCTTTATTTACAAGAACCAGAGAAACAACAATAGCAACAACAACAGCACGTTAGAATTTACCTCATGGGAATACACTTGGACTCAAGATTTTTTCCTAGAAACTTTGACAATAAACACAAATTATGAAAATCTTTCAGTTAGCAAATGATCAAAAATGACTGCTCGTTTAATATTTTATTTTCCCCTTAATGTTTTTTAACATCCCTGATAGAAGTATTCCTGTAGATCAAATACTTGTGGCAGTATGGATCCTACTGAAGATGTCATGTTTCTTCTGTGATACGTTCAACAAATTGTGATCTAGTAGGTTTGTACTTGGTGTAACTATACCACACAGTATGTATGTGACCACCAGAATATTCTCCACTCCATCTGAATAATTTTTGGAAAAATGTTATTTCTGACCAGTTTGGAACAATTTGTACTGAATTACTGAGTTTCAAGAATATGTTATTAATAAGCATTAATAAGTATTAATTAATTAATTAATAATTAATAAGTAAGCAACAGAAATTATAACTTTCTATCTCCTTCCCATGTGACAATTAATATTGAAAAAGAGCTTGCAATATTCGATTATTTGTTCCCCAAATACTCATGTTTTCTGGCTTTAAATGTTGAGGGACTGTTTTCTCTCCTGAAATTGTTTCTGGTTTTCATTAGCTCTACTTTTAATTCACAAAACAAATATCAGAAAGGACCAATGGTGTAATGATTCCCATATAAACTACTATAAAGCCTCTCCTCCATTAACAAAAGAAAACAAAATTCTGCTGCTTCTTCTGAAGACTAAGATAACGACCTAATACGGCACTTTCTTCCCACTCTGCCTATTACTTCAAGCAGCTGAACAGTAGAAAAATACCTTTGTTTATAAGAAAGACCTTATCCCTCTCACAATGTTTCCTTCCTTTATACAGGAATATTTTTTCCCATTATAACAAACATGGGTTGATACTTGCCAATATATTTTTTTTTTCCAGAATCCTTTTTATTTGGGTCTTTAGCACACTGCATGCCCGGGCAAGGTAGCAAGAAACTGAGATAAGAATTTATTATAACATCTCTAGAGGATGACACATTTGGGGCCTTACAGATGCAAATAACACCAGTTGCTGGTTGGGGCAGTATTAAGCCATATTACACCTAAATCGATTCTAGCAGCAATTACATTAGTATGCTGGAAAGAAATGGGGGAGAGCAGAGAGGCAAATCTGACATAATTTGGGCCATCAGTTGGACAAAAGCTATGTAGTGATGTTAACTTCAAAAAATGTCTCTGGAGAGCCACAAAAGGCACATAGATAACTTGATTAAGATCAAAAAAGATAGGAAATGCTGCCTGTCAGTGCTATAGGCTTCAGAACTACTCCCAATATATAACTTGAACTGTTATTTACTGTCTTGATCTTGTTGTACAGTCCCAAAGGTCCACAGAAGACACATTTATACAGTACAATCACTACATCCCTATTAAATCATTGGTGAGAATCTATTTCAATTTCTTTTTCACCTTCAGCTGCTTGACCACAGACCATGCAGACATGATTTAGAAATTCATTGGCTACTCCTTATATCACCAGGGTCAGACAATCCCTGGCTAGCATAAATAATAGAGACTTCAAAAACAGTCTAATTTTGCTCGTTAACACTTTAGGCTATCCCTGCAGTAATTCCTCTTCCATTTTACATATATAAAAATGTTACAAATTCACATTTCAGGTAAATTTTCTTTGCTTCATAAAGGGATGTCCCCCCTCTTTTAAATTCATTCATTTAAAGACCTGAAAACTTGTAATAAAAGTTCCCCACACACACCTCCCCACTTAGCCCCATCCCCCACAAAACAAAAATAAATGATGTTTGATGCTCCAGAGAGCCTTCAGCATTCATTACGGAGTCAACCAGAGCTTCATTAAATATCAGTCTAGCATGTGTATATGTGGTACCAAGTGCCGGCCTCAGGAGCTCCCTTAGGCGATGTTCTATAGGTTTCTTTCATCTGTCATTTTGCTTTGACTTGAGGCGATTATCACTTTTATCATTGACAATAGAAAACTCATTCCTCTGTGCATTTCATTTTCATTATTCCTTGCCCCATGAGGCTGACTGACACACACAGATTCTTTTTCATCTTTTAAAGTATTGTAATTAATCATTTTAAATTCTCGCCTTGGAGTGTTCTTTTATTAGCATTGTTGAATGAAATCAAATTAAAACTGTGTATTGGTACTGAGAAAAACTTGCTGGGCTATGAAGGCCTAGTAGCAAAAGACTAATCTCATACATTTTACACTGTTTTCACTTTGCTGCCCTGAATATACTTTCCTGATTTTCATTAGCATGAGCAGGGTATGAATGTGGGCCAGGGCATGCCTAATGTTTTAAGGCATCAGATACAAAAAGCTAAAAGAAACAGCCTTTTTTTTTTTTTTTTTTTCCTTGATGGGAACATCACTTGAGGTTTCTGAATCGGAAAGTTAGTGCAGGCAGTTATGAAACAACTTTGAAAATGAGAAAGAATGATCTTAAATCTGCAGTGCTGGTCTGAGACTGAGGAGACCTGGGTTACTGCCTGTATCATGGGCTTCACAAGCTATCGTGAGAAAATGACAAGCTCTCTTCCTGGTTTCCACCTGCAAAATTAAGATATGAGTGCTCCTTCATCCCTCTTTGCTTCTTTTATTTAGGTTGTGAGCTCTTTTGTACAGAAACAGTCTCTTCTAATTGGCAAGAACTGTGCCTACCACAATCTCACTTAAGCACTAATGTCATACACATAATAATCGCATGCCGCTGCTGTAACAGTTACTGCGTGCACATTAAATTATCTGAGGGAGACAGCATTGACAGAAGCACTGAGAAGCCCTGCTCCTGTAGGAGCGGGGCTGGTCCCCTCCTCTCCGCACAGAGGGACAAATTGCCATAGTAACAACCGCCAGCACTGAGGCCATGTCAGGGCCTCGCTGGAATTCGGGGGCAGAAGCAGTAAAAAT
The DNA here is from genome assembly GCF_040182565.1 of Anser cygnoides. NCBI lineage: Eukaryota > Metazoa > Chordata > Aves > Anseriformes > Anatidae > Anser > Anser cygnoides. Next base: position 38,112,290 of record NC_089876.1, read on the forward strand.
GTAATAGCAATACTGCTTGTTTTCGCTCTCTTCAATTTCTGTTTACCTTGGAAGTTTAGAGCTCAGTTAGGAAAGTCAGAATTCAGAAAAATAACATCAGGCCTAAGTTTTGGTAGTAATACTTAACATTCAGCTAAAATTTATCAAGAATGTGGAAGGTATCATGCTTTACTATATTTCTGTCTGTTCCAGATCGCATTGGTTAATTTCTGTGATCAATGCCTGATTTTTAAAATTTTATTGCCTGACTTCTTTGAAAAACATATAGGACATAAATCACAGCTATTTTTCTAAGAGAAATCTGCAACACAATGGCAGAGAAGTGATGTTTTAGGATTAAGCCCATGGACTTTTTTTCTCTGTAATTTCTGAGATGATGCTGAGATGCTACAATTACTAGTATATGGTAGCCTATCTTGCAGTTTTGGGAATCCCCATATGTCACATTTTTCCTGTAAAACATTTATTTTGGCTATCTCCAAGATTTGCTAAAAAAACCTCCTGAGAGCACAAACTACTGCTCTTTTTGTCAGATGCTGATGTAGGGAAACCTCCCTTGAGGGAGTTTCATGGCATCTCTTACCTGTGCGAGAGGGATGAACGATGGTCAGACATTTCTGAGACTCTGTTTTCATAACATTTCTAGGCAAAGTACTTCTTCTGTGTAATAGTTTCTATGAGAAGTAAATGCTATGCTGTGGATAAAGTAATAAATAAATTTTATATACAAGATTAAAATAAATTTATGGTTGGTACTGATATTCCTGTATCAGAATTCATAAGGTGTTATGTATAATAGGAAGGTCTCACCCTGTCCTACATCCATTTTGGTTTAAAAAGCAAGACCTTCAGTCTTAAGAAGACGCAGTGATAATCAATCTGACATCTACTCACACTTAAAATAGAAAACTGCTTCAATGTCTGCAACCAGATGTCTGAGAGTAAACTTTACATCTATGTGAAGACAGATTAGAACTTTTATTCCAATTTATTCCTGACTGTACTCAGAATAAAATTGCTCTGAATTATGATGTCACCCATTGTCCTGTACCATGTGTGCTCCAGTTCCAGAACCTTCATTAAAAATTAATACAAAAATCTCTGGGTCATAGCTTAAAATGCAAAGATCACAATTTAGGGCATACTTGATATCATTTATCTGTATTAAATAGAGATGTATTATATCATAGATTGCGTGGAAAGGAATATTTAAAATGCTTTCAGTTGGGCTGCAAATATTTGAGTTCTTAAACTTCCATGTTAGACCAAAGGGCAGTGGAAGCTGAAAGAAAACTTTTACTAAAAGTAAAACATTAAAAAAAAAAAAAAGTAATTTGCTATTTATGAAATCACTTCCTTGAAAGAAATGGATGATAAAGTTGTTAAAAAAAAAAAAAAAAAAAGACTTGTATTTAACCCAAGCCCCAAGCACTAAAATCAAGTAAAATACATTTCTAGCATGAAAGGATTTCTAGGTTTAGCACACAGGCTCACCTGGACTACTAAAGAATGCTGAATGAATGAATTAACGAAGGATTTTTACATTATACAATTTTCAGAGGGGTTGATTGGGTACATTTTATTCAAGGAAAATCTCACTTCTGAAGAATTGTGAAGCCAGATGGTGTCCCATGAAGCTGCCTTGGAGCAAAGTATTTCTCTTGTAATCTGAGAAATGCCCAATCTTTGTAGTTACATATGGAATTCTTTTTGCTTTAAGGAAAGCATTTGGCAAACACAGTGCTCTGTGTCTATTTAGTAACCCCACTGCCACAATTATTTCCATGAGTCATCAGAAGAACCTGAATCCAGTAAAGAAAGTGCCAAAGAAAAAGTATCTATTAGTTATGAAAAAGATCCTGTTAATTAAATTGGCTACTGACACCAGATTTCATTTTAAATTCTAGATAATATAAACCATACAGCAAGTAGCCCATGCAGCATTTCAGTGGCCATGTGCCATGTTTTTAAATGAAATGAAGATATTACAAATATTTAATGTTATTTAATAACAACATGTGTAGTATCTACTAAACATACAAACTGACATTCAATGTGTCATTCCATTTGTTTATAGTACATACAGATCAATTGAGGTGTGTATACAGTGAGATACCAACTCACTGGAGACCTCACATCAGTGGCACTTCTATGGAAATTCATGTATCTTAGAGAAGAGAAAAAAAGGAACTTATGTTGGCTTGTGATTTTGGCCTTGTGCCTTGAAAACATGTCCTGTTGTATTTAAATAGGTCAGCACTGAGAAATTTATACTAAAATTAATCTTGATTAAATCCATGTAGGAGCAAGAAAATATGAAATAGCTGGTTTGGAACTATTTTGTATATGACATAAGTAATCCAGAGATATAGAATACTAAATGTCTTGTGGATGGCCAGGTTATAATTCAACCCCATCTGAATTTCACTGAATTGTTTGAATATTTAAACATTTTCACTTCAGGGCTTTTATTATTTATTTTTTCCTCCCCACTTAGGCCTGATTGACTGTTATTTACTGAGAAGTAACTGTTCTACAAATAAAACTTGCTAAACTAGTATGAGAAAAAGTTCTTAATTTGAAGAGCTATGTATAATCAACTTCGTTTGGAGCAGCAAAAAAACAAACTTCCACCAAAGCCACAAACAAAATACAATCTGATAAATAGGATAAGTGTACTTTGGTATATAACCTAGTAGAAAATCCAGTCAGGCAGAATATTAATGTAACTGAAACAGATTTCTTTTATGCAGCTCTACTGCAAACACTCATGAAGTAGACTAATTTTCAACATTGCTCTTGTTGGTCTAATATAGGAACTTTCAGAATAGAAAGCAGTCGTCTTCTAGAATAAAAGGTATTAAACCAAAACGATTTTGCTCTTTTTTATGTTCCACTGTGTCTTATTACACTAGCACTCACACTATGTAACACCGTGAGTCTGCATCTCAGAATTTTCAACAATCTGGAATTATTTTCTTGTTAACTGTCTTCCAGAGATTTTCAGTTCTGCCAATGTATTTCTCTTCCACTCTTAACTAGCTTAATTGTTGTCACTGAATAGAGAAAGGATCTATTAATTTTCCAGCAGGACTAGGGAAGCGATTGCCCCCTTGTACACATCATTGGTGAGACCACACCTTGAATATTGTGTTTAGTTTTGTGCCCCTCACTGCATGAAGGATATTGAGTTCCTTGGGCATGGTCCGATCAGAGCAACCAAGCTGGTGAAGGGACTAGAATAAAAGACTTATGAAGAGTGACAGAGGGAACTGAGGTTTTTTATTCTGGAGAAAAAGAAGTTGAAGGAAGACCTCATCGTTCTCTACAACTACCTGAAAGGAGGTTGCAGTGAGGAGGGTGTCAGTTTCTCAGGTGACAAGTGATAGGATGTGAGGAAATAGTCTCAAATTGCACCAGAGAGGTTTAGATTGGACATTAAAAAGAATTTCTTCATGGAGAGGGTGATCAAGTGTTGGAACAGGCTGCCCAGGGAAGTGGTGAATCCCCATCCCTGGAGGCATTTAAGAGACTTGTGGACATGACATTAAGGAATGTGGTTTAGTGATGGGACTTGGCAGGTCAGGTTGATAGCTGCTGGACTTGATCATCCTGAAGGTCTTTTCAACCTAGATGATTCTATGACTCTATTTTGTCTTGACTGAATTATTATAGTAAAGAAAAGATGCATATATTTTTGTGCTTTCCTGCTGAAAAGACTATCAGCAAAGGTCAGAAGGAAGTCCTGCATCACTAGGAGGGGGGAAAGGACCTTATGCTACATCACCTGTCTTTTCTTCAGATTTACCATAAAATTGAATTAAGATGTATAAAGATGTAGAGAAAATTCCAAATTAAGATGATCCACACATTGAAAGCAGAATCACGATTAAACATAACCGCTTTTAAATTTGTGGTTTGCTGGTGTACAAGCTGCCAAAAATTATATTCAAAACATGACTTCTTTGTTAGCTTTGGCTTAAAAAAAACTCTATAAGTCAGTTATGGCTAACTATTATGGACTGATTTGTAGGTAAGTTCATTTCATTTGCAGTCCAAAGAGCAGAGAGTTATTGGATTTATTCTCCATTATTTACAATGGAAATGAGCTCATCACTATTCCATTTTACATTTCATATTAATCAATTCATTTTTCTAGCTTGCAATCAGTTTATTAGTTTCAATAAGTGCTTCATGAATTGTTAATAACAACATAAAACAACAAAATCCAGAATCTGGTTAAAAATAACACCCTTTGAACACTTTGGCCTGCTGCCACTATAATATGTGTTTGGTGTGAAGTGGAACACACATCACTTTCAGCGCAATTATTGGCGAGGGTCAACGTTGCACCCTGGATTGTAGCTTCAGGATATAACCATAATAAATATAATATGAGAAAATATCCATAACCTTTTGCAGAGTGCCAATGCTACAATTTTATGGATGCATGTGGCAAAGCCTATATTTTCTTAGATCCATCTACTAGAGGTGCTAAAAGGAGCTGTCAGGTACTCTTATGATCTTAATCAAGGCCTTAAACTGGAAAGAATAATGCCTCTCAAATATACGCAGACACAGTATCATGAAAATGTATTTGCAATAGTGTCATAACAGAAAAATAGTTATATGAATTTGGATGTAATTTATAATGCATTACAAATATTAGAAACTTTAATTCAATTTTCCAAAAGTCTTAAACACTTGTATATAATTAAGTGATACTAACCTCTTGAAAGATTCTATTTGCACAAACATAAATATTGTTTGGCAAACAAAATATCTATTTTAGAATAAGTTCTGGAGTTGTCCTCTACAGAGCAAACCAAATGGTAATATCATTGTATTTCTGTTTAATTTGTTCCTAAATCCCAGCACCTCTGAGGATTTTAATATCAATCTTGATAAAAAGTACATCTTAAGGAAAATTCTCTGTACATTGAGAGCTATTGTTAGCAGAGATATGCAAATAAAATGATACTGTCTGACATAAAAAAGCTTGACGTACAGCTGAAAAACCTCTCTTCCAACCTCTGCTTCTCTGCAGAAAAGATGATGTTTCCAAGCCATCACACCGGCAACAGCCTTCAAAAACAAATTTTTGAACACCATGAACTTAAGAGAAATTGCCAAGAATGTTAGAAATCAGTTAAAAGATACTTTTAATCTTTCTTTTGCTATTTCTATTTAAAAAAAAGGTGAAAAAAGTACTATATTTAGAAAGTTCACTGGAGGTCTTCCAAACTTGTTTTCCTTCTGGTTAATAAATTGTTGACAAAAGGATGAACTCAACAAAAATACTGGTTAGTTATACTGACTAACATCCAGGCAAATAACAAGCAGAAACATAATTAATGTGCAAACAGCAAGACAAAATGACCATAAATTTGGCTTGACAGACAATACATCTCACTTATTCTCTCTCTCTTTCTCTCTCAATTGGGAGTGGGGTGGGGGTGGGGGGTGTTGATTTGTTTGTTTGTTTTTTAAAAGCAAAACAAAATAATAAAAAAATATTTAATTTACAAGCAAGCTATAAAGCCATTTGTTGCATGTTCCTTCAGAAAGATTTTCTTCCACCCTTCTTCTGCAGTCATGGCCCATTTATTTATGTTTCTTTCATATGCTAGTTAAAACAGTTAGGAAAACCATAACTACCATGTGACTGATGTGACCAGTTATGAGATATATGTGGCCTCTCCTCAAAGGAACAAGGAAAAATACAGTAGTGAAAACATATCACCAATAATATGTTCATGAAAACTCTTTGCCAAGCAATGCTTCCCACCAAATAAATAGATAAAAGCAATTTTATTCTAGCTTACAATGAAACAACAACAACAAAAAATCAAATCTGTAGTTATGGCAGTAGGGTAAGTTAGGACTTTTTTTTTGGTGACAACTATTGCACATCTATACTCTTTTCCAATTAAAAAAGCAAAATGAAACCTGAGTTTCACTCAGGTTATAACCTCAGTTTTACTCATTGACTGTAATGGGGGGGAAGTTTCATTCCAACTCTGCATATCTTGCAGGTACCAGGAAACCTACCAATCTATAAGGCCCAAGCCAGCCTTATTATGAAGACAAACAGAACTAAAGAGCTTAAAGTATACATTTTTGCAAGGAGAGCATTATATCAAGTGAATCACCATAGCATGCCATCCACCATCTCTCATGATTGAGACACATAGTAAAAATGCCAGTTGACTGGAAAGGTGTAAGGTTGGACCTCCAGTTTCTGCATGAGCTCTCATCACCACTTGCACCTCACAGTCATATCTTCCTCTCCTTTTGTCTAGGTGAGGCAGTTCCCCAGGACAACGAAAAGAGTACATAAAAATAGACAAGGAAAAGTGAATTTTAGGCTCCTGAATTCAGATTACATTTCAGAGATGACAGGTGGAAGTTAGAAATGGTAATTATAAAGGGCATAAACAAATAATTTGTAGTAGCAAGAAAGAGGAATGGCCCAGCTTCTGTCTGACATTGAAAAGAAGGGGATAACACATTTCCACACAGTAGCCAAAACTAACCTCTGCTTTTCCAATTAACTGGATTGCATTAGTTTCAGATTCTCCTCATGAGAAATCCTGAACCTGGTTTCACAGATGCAAATCATATTCATTCTTTATCTGAATGAATTTAAGATTTGCAATAGTATAATTAAAGAAATTGCATCTGCTTTCATTATACTAATTTACCTTACTTGTTGCCAGTTATAAAGAATACTTCATGTAATGACTGCATTTCAAAGTATTCAGGTACCACAACTGTAGTATTTAAAATGCAGCAAAAATGATCCTTCACATAGATGGAGTTTTTAATGTTTTCTTTAAAAATAACTTTAAAAACTCCTTGCACAAAGAGAATATAGTCTCTATACCATAGCATTTTTGAATTTCTTTTTTCTCCTGGAAACTTTAGCCTCCTTATCAAGATAGCAAAAAGTATTGTAGTTTTAAAAAGAAAGAAGAAAAAAAGTTTTTTTCTGAACCTTCTTGTTAACTCTTCTGGTTTTCTTTCGTGATTGATTATGATGACACTCAGACTATGTAGCACAGTAGGCTTACTTGGCTGATATCAGTGCAGCATATTCTGCTTGAAAAGCCTTAAGAACAAGTTTTATTAATTTTGTATTTGGTGAGAAAGGGTTTTAAAGTACAAAAACAGCTTTAAAAAAAAAGTCAATCAAATAGATGCAATTGCTTAGCACAGTTAAACACCATTGTTAGCGTGAAAACTATGTGTTTAATGATAAAAATAGTGTTAGTCATCCTTTTTGATCTGAAATAAGTGCAAACAATAGTTAACTGGCAGTACAATCATACAGAGATAATAACAACTAGGTCCAACTTAAGGTTTAAGCTGATCTTTATTTTGGGTAGGAGAATGAATTAAGTGACAGGCTTTCTACATGTCTATACAGAAGAGAGAGCAATGGGATTTAGGAATGGTATATTTTCCAAGAGATCCCCTTTTCTTCCTTGTAGGACCCTTAGAGCTTGCAACTACCACTGGGGCATGTTAATGCCTGGAGAGATGGGGCAGCTTCCCCATGTTGGCAGCTCCTCTCTCAGCCTTTGTAAGTTTCCCTTCCCTAGCAATACTGAGAACAATAAACACAAGTTTCACATGTTCCCTTTCTTTCTAGGAAGATCCCATCTCCAGGATAACCCTAGCTGCTAGACATCGGCCTTGAAAGTGCTGGCTCACTTTGGAGCTGCTCTTTTCTTTTACAGCCACTTGGGCTAAAAGCAGAAATTCTTGCCCTTCATTTACGTCAGAATATAACATGGAATTAAATTATTAAAGAGGCCATGCATATTCCATTCTTCCCAGGATAGTTTTTCTCTGTTGAGATGCCACTGTGGTTATTTTGCATCAAACTGCAAATGATAAAGACTGGATAATCAAATATTTCTTGAATGTTACTAAATAATCTTTAAAAAGATATAGAGAATGTTGAGACTTGGTATCAGTTATTAATAGTGTTTACATTTGTGTTAGTCTGGAAAGTAATAGTACTGTGAACAACCACACTAAACATGCAACTTCTCATGCGTAAAATATTTCTTCTCTGAACAGTCCCAGTCAGCAGTGCAAATTAACTTTGCATGCATAAATTCTAGCCATTGAGCACAAAAATGATATGGCACAAAAACTGTGTTTACAATGATTGTCAGACATATAGCTGAGGCCAAATGAAACCAGTTGGAAGCTGCTCATAAAATTTGGCAGTTAAAATACATACTTTAGGCCTTATGGCTGCATTCATTACCATATGTTGAGAGCTGTCCCTCTCTATTTATCTGCAGCTATTGTATGTTTGGAACTGTCCACCCCTATTTATTTGCAATCCCTTAATTAGGCATAATGGCTCAGCTACTAAAAGATATTAACATATTGCTGCAGATTGAAGGAAGAACAACAACAGATATAATTAGAGGTTGAGAGGAGACTGAGCCATGTCAAGAGATCAAGTCTGATTTAGTCACACAATGACAAAGAGGGTGATAACCATGTACAAGTCCTTGTTCTGAACCATGTACAAGTCCTTGTTCTGGAAAGATGTGTATACTATGCTAAGGTCCATTTCAGTCTATATTCTAAATTCACTCAAAAGTAACCACACTGAAACAGCAATTAGAAAAGAAATGGTGATTTAAGCCACAAAAATTTAATCAAAACTCATCCAAGTGTTCCTGATTGGACTGTAAATCAGCAAGACTACATCAAGTCCTGTAAAAAACAGGGATGGTGTGTTGAACTCTGATGTTGCCAAGAATCAGTTTTGAAAGGTTATTTTTATGGGAAGAGACTGCCACCACCTTTTGGAGTTAGCGTATCAAAGACTATAAGGCAAATGGGAGAAATTAATTTCAGCATGATAACTGGATCTGCCACACACAAAACTCCACTGTGGTGCCTTTGTTAACCTGATGGAGAAATGTGTCCCCGCAGAATGAATGCAGAGTCCAAAATTAGGTGGCATCTTCATCTCCACCACGTTTGACTAGTTCTGACAATACCTGCTGTGACCCTTTGATTATAGCTATTGTTACTTCCCTGGTGCATTATTCGTCTCCTCTTTCCTGTGCTTTCTTGCCTGACTTCCTTCTAATAAGAGCCAGTGAAGATAAATCCACCTTTTTGCAATACTACCCTGAGCCTGCAACCTGAAAGGAATGCTTTAAAAAACATAAGGCTGCTAAAAATTTCCTGAATGTCTGATAAGACACTGATCTGCCACTGTAACTTACCAGCAGCAAGACTGCAGGGGAAGGAAATTCAAGAGATGCAAGCTAACAGACAGAAGGTGAATTTTTATGTTCTGTTTTTTGTGGTGGTGGAGGGAGGGGGGGTCATTTATTTTCCTATGCAAGTTTGTTTTGTTTTTAGAACAAAGAGGATCAAACAGCAGCAGCAAAAAACAGCTCTCAAATGTTATTTAATTACGTGTAAGTCACGCCATTGTTTTCTATCTCTTCTAAAAGCTGTTTAACAGATTAGAATGCTTCTTCTGCTGGTTGTCACCATGAAAGTCAATAGCCAGATGCAAAGCTCTCTTGAACTAAATCATTGATACCACAGACAAAACATTTCTCTACAGATAGCTAACAGGACTCTTGCCTTGTAGATCCTTAACAGTTTGCTCTTTCTAAATGTATTTATCCCCATGAATTCCACCCCCCCCCAAAAAAAAAAAAAAAAAGGAAAAAAAAAAGAAAGGAGATGAGCTCCTATTATCATTTCAGTGAAGGATTTAAGGGCCTCAAAGAAAAGGACAAAGAAGGACTTAGGTGCTGAAGTCCATGCACTCCACTCCCAAATATTCTCTTTCTTATTTAGCCGCATAGACCCTTAGATATTGGTAGGCTCCCCCATTCTGAGCCTTCCATATAAATTTTACATTTCACCTGTATTTAAAAATTCAGCTTTTCAAATTTTTGTTATCTTCAAAGCAAGTCTCTAACAGACGCTGCAGGAAAGATTGGTGCATGTCTAGAAGTAACACATAAACTGGGAGTGGGAATACTCCCTTTATTGATAGGGCAAAGAGAAAGTAAGGTTGTTTTGTAGCACTTCATGCCTATTCATGAAACAGTTATCCATCAAGATTTCTTTTGTCTGGGTGCAAACACCAGCTAGAAATTTATTCCCAACTTCTGAAACCAATCTGATATTTTTTGGTGTGTTTGAACTTTGCTCCATCTGCCTGACAATGAAGAACAACCCCTTCTTGCTCCCCCCAGTGTTATATTACACTGAAGTTTATTTTTCCCCTTCCATCATGCTTACCCCATGTCATAACAGGTCACCTCACATAATGCCCTCTAAATACTAACTCTGTGGGGTAAGGCTCAAGGGAAAACATTTCAACCTTTGCAACATAATAAATTAGAGATCAACAGGTAGGCCCATCTTTTTCAAAGTTTCCAGGCTAGTGTCTATCCTCTGTCTTTATTCTCAAATAAAAGCCTTTTCTGAACCTTTTCAAAGATACAACATCACAAGTCTTCCTGCTAGAAGTACTCATTTACCCAGCTCTGATCAGCAGGATTGTGAAGTGAGTGTCTCCCATACAGCCTCTGGCAAGGATTACGAAGAAATCAAATCTGAGATTTGCTGTTAATTATGAATATCTAAAAGAAAGTGTGGAAATTGAAGAGAAGGAAAGAGATAGTTCTACAGCTTTTAAATAGGGCTGTTACGACTGCAAGACTAGACATTCACAGTCTGGTATCCTGTAAAGCAATTCACAGAAAATTTTCCTTTGAGGCAATACATTTTATACCTTACATTTTCTATTTCTTGAAGAGATGAGCAGAGGAAATAACTCATTGATGCATCTCAGGAGAAAAGCTTTAAAAGGAAAGTTAAAATTCAGCACCAAACAGAAGTAGTACTGCATAACCTAAAATATTCCATTTGGGTAGGTTATTTTATTGTCATGTTAGAAAAATAAAGTTTCTTCTCCCTGCACTGAAGGAATGTAAAGATTCCAAAGTCAACTGTGTGGACAATGTTAACTGTGAAATATATTATTCTTCTATAGTGTTGAAATGTAAATTATGAAGGAACTCCATCAAGTTTGCATGTCATTGATAAGTCAGCTATTGCATTCGGAACATGCAGATATGTATACTGAATATATATGACCATGCAGGAAAAGTAAAAAAAAAATAAATAAATAAAATAAAAATAAAAATGCTCAATGATATCGGCTGATGTTTAGCACATTTTAAGTGGCACACGGAGCAAAGGAAACTTTTGGCTATTAAAAAGAGCTGGATTAAATTCATTACTCTGTGAATGCTCTAAAGTTTTATTAATGTAAGTTCATGTTCAGTGCCCAGCTCTTTTCAGGGTAAGTGATGTGTCAGAGATAGGTGTCAAATGAAGACTGGTGTAAAACAATGTTCATCATCTGCTGCCAGGACATCTATAAACACCTTGCACCAACAACACAACAGAAAGCAATGCTGAAAAAGTACTATTTGGAAGCAGGACTGTGACTGGCTCCTTGACATAAATTAATAGGAGCTATAGGACAAAGGGAACCTAGTAATATAAATACATTTATAAACAGTCATTTTAAAAAACCTTGCATTTTTTTTCAGCAGAAGTAATTGATTATTCTTCAAAACCTAGAAGATTACATATTATTTCATGGAACTCACTCTGGACATATTTTTTCCAATTCCTTCCACAAAAACATTTATCACATATGAGATTTCATATGCAGATACACTGCAGGACATTTATTGTTAAAACAATTATGCAATTACACACATTTTTTAATTTACAAAGTAAACATATCTATTTATTCTAGATGCATATGATCATGATAATTGTTCTGCCCCGAGTTCTTGATATTTTTGAAAGCAGGTTCTCAAAGTCTAATTTAAATATACCAACTCTGTCACCTCCTGTAAATTAAATTTACACTTGACACTGACTTTTAAGTCAGCCTATTTGGCAGCTTTGTCTAATATAGTTGCATGTTTCTCACCTACAGAGATATCTTTTCTTTCCAGAGTAGATGTGATACAAAGGTCTGCAAGAAAACCTGGAGTTCCTGTCAAAACAGAAGCCAGGTAATTATTTGATTCTTGATTGTTTAATTCTTGGTCCAACACCGTGGACCCTCAGTTTGAGGCTTGAAATATATTGATTTACAAATAAACAAATACAGTTATAGAACTGAAACAACGAATATACACTACTCTGCAGCTTTTCTTGGAATACTAAAGATAGCCCAGTAAATGAATGCATCCATAACGAATATATTCAGATTAGCAAGGCAATGAGAATTGGCATGAAGATACTTCTCAAATATATGAATCAAAGCTAAGATAGGAGGGTATATGGATGACAGCAACTGTTTTATGGGTTATGTATATAGATTGGAAATATATCATATTCCTACAGAAAATGTAAGAAATACATGTGTTGTTGTGACAGATTAACATGTAAAGTAAATGTATAGTAATGGTATAAATTAAACCATGTTTTCACAGTAATTGCAGTTTGTAAAATGTGTGTCAGACATGAATGGTTTGTTAGTACAGTTTGTTAGCAGTAAGCTGGAAATGTTTTAAATTGAATTAAATTAAAACTAAGGTTTCTTAGTTAAAATAACATCCAGATGAAGGGGCTAGCAATCACAATCAGTTTTCAATATGATGCAGATAAAGAGATATTGCAGTGCATATTGAAAGAATTATTTATACCATGAGTATTCATCAAACTTAATACATTAGTGATCGTGGTTTTGTTGTTGTTGTTGTTTGTTTTTAATGCATTAATCTTAGATACTACAGCATTCCACCACTCTCCTTTTCCATATTCAGGAAAAAAATGTACAATTGAAATTTCCAACCTTTAGATTTATGACTTACTTTTCCTGCTTGTTTAACATGTTTTCCAACTATTTCATACACAGGATACAACAGCTAGAATAAAAGAAACATTCTGATTGTTGCTACATATACTAACATTCACCCTTGTCATATTTTGCACACTACATTAAGAAAAACATAACAGGCAGTTATTACCGAGCCTGTTTTCTATTACAGTGAATCTTTGTTGGGCAGGGGCAGAGAAGCAAGAAAAATGAGCAGAGGTGGGAAAATAAAAATATATAAAAACAACGACAACAACAAAAAATAACCCCTCTAAAACAAAACAGAATGATTATGTTGTACCCTGTTAGGAGTGGTGATGAGGTTTCCAGAACAACAATGTACTCATTATAAAAGATGCATTAAATGTAACATTATGGCAAAGCAAAAGAAAAATAAGAATCTAAATACAAAATGTTGCTTTCAAACCAGCAATCTAGTCATAGGAATAGAACAACAGAGGGTAGAATTTTCATATGCCAAGATGCACAGCAACTTCATATTACTGCACTGGGGCACAATGGAGTATAACAAGGCATAAGGTGATGTACTTACATCTCCCAAATGCATTTTATATATGTTCTTATAGTAATCTGCAATTTTTATTTTTTTAATGTATTTAGTGAACAACTGTGTCTTACTGACAGCATGGGTGGTAAAGGCTCTGCTGAATCACTGGGTCCCCAAGGTATCCCAGGAACTTGCAGGTAAGGAAAGGAAGGCCTCTTTGCCTGGCCAGAGGCACTGGCACAACCAGACATGGGTCATTCACTAAGAACATTCTGCAAGGATATAACTGCAATTTCTGTAAAGCATTTCTTTTCCTCTCTCCTTTTCCTTTCTTTTTCCCTTTTCTCCTATCCCTCTAGACAGACTCCTTCAGTCTACAAATATTATTTGGCAAATTCTGTCTATATTTGCAAATGGTTTGGGGAAAATGGAACTTATTTGCAAATTGCCTGTCTGAAAACCTAAAATTCACTCAGCTTCATGTTGCACCTCAAATTATCCAAATGTCTTTTATGATATTTAACATTTTATGTTAAATGTATGTATCTTTATGTTGGTGTCAGTCCAAAAAGTTAGTGCATGGACTGATACTGAATGCTACCATAGCAATGTGAGTTCGCAGAGAGATTTAAAATCCAGTTAAATGTTATGAAAAAACAGGCATAAACTAACATGTCTTTTCACACAAACAAGATATCCTTTTCATACAATATGTGATATTGCTAAAGGGCTACTCCCATGTAAGTAGATGAGAATTACTGTCTCACTGCTCAACTGCACACACTAATATTTTATTTCTTAAAGGTGAAACATGACTTTCAGTCACATATTCCAAATTAAGAGTTACTATTTATTTCTAGTAATTAAATCTTATTGCAGATCTTTTGAGAGCTGCACCCTAACTGAAAAAATAAATAAATGCACATTTAGTTGATATAAAATAGAATAGACAATCCAAAGCACACTGAAAACACTGGGAATATATGACTTCATTTGGTTTTAGATCAAGCCTTTGAAATACAAATAGTTTAAGAAAAAATACTGAAAGCTTTAAAATACACACAACACACACAATATACATATATATTGTTTTAGATATGTTGACATGGCCTCTCCATATTCCATGGGAAAAAAGAATATTAAAAACTAGGAATCATGATTGCCTTCAAAGTGCACAAGAGATAACAAATAAAATCAATGGCCCTTATCTCTGCAGACTACTAAAATCTCCAGGAACACAAAAACTTCTTGGCATCTCTTTGCATGAGAAATCTAATATGCATGTTATTCATATCCCCACAAAAGTGAACAATTATAATTTATTCTTTAGCCATATCTTTCTTGCTGGTAAGAATGTGTCTGGGGAGCTAGAAAAATCTGCATTTTTTTTTTTTAGGTGTAAAACAAAATGTCTGGGAAAGACTGTCCTCCTTCATTACAGAAAATGCTAGCAAATATCAGAAATATCATGCTATCAGTCTGTTGTCATTCCAGTTAGTAAAAATGAATAGGAAGTTATACGGTTAAATGCATATGCAAAATTTGTTTTTGATCTCTTCTGTTATGAATAGGGTTTACTGCAAGGCAAAATATAGGCTTAATATTTAATCTGAGGAGAGCAAGATATGAAAATTATATGCATGGCTGGAAACATTGGACTATATACACCTTAATCAACTTCACTGGAGATCTTTCTGAGCAAGAGAATAGTGCACACCTATTCTGTGCAATTGTTTCGTTCTTGCTGGCACTGAAACTTATGCAGGAATTTCTTCGGAGATGGGGATTTTAAGAAAATATTTATTTAGCTTTCTAGTGCTACTCCTATTAATTTCATGGAGCTTAAATTCTCCTTGGATGAGCTTATTTTATTTATTTTTTCTTTTAAAATAAAGTTTGTCTTTAGCCAAAACCTAAGCAAAATTATGTTACAATACTAGAACTATTTTTTTTGTCTTAAAATATTATTTTTTTCCAAGCTACAACAATTAATTCAAAATATGTCCCAATTACAGCATCCTTCAAACATATGTCAATTATCAATTCATCACGGCTCTGAATCTGCATATTATATAATTCCATAAGTAAAGAAAAGAAAGTACCTTTAGGGTTCCTTGAATTCAATGTAGAGAATACAATATCATGCAGATCAGATGTTCATCATTGCAATGAGAAGGTCGAGTCCAAAGAGCATCTCCCGTAGTCAAGACCAAGAAACACTTTGGCCTTCAGATACAAGTACCTGAAACTCTGCTCTCCCATTAGCTGACATCAAAGGTAAAAATAAGGGTGCTAGCAGAATATTTATTCCCTGTTAACGCCATCAAATAATTAATTGAATGTTTTAACAGTCACACTTCAGAATGTTCTCAAATGGAGTAGTCCAAAAACAATGTAAAGATTTAAACTTCAAGATCTATATGACAAAATATATATATATAAATAAATAATAATAAAAAATAAACACTCCCCCCCCCCCCCAAACAATTTTGCCAATGTAGCAAAATCTGTTTCCTACGCTAAGAAACATGTGTAGAAATACCCCAGATTTCTGATGGTACTTAAACAGGTGGCTAGTTGTTCCCATCACTTATTTCAGTCATTTCTATTCTCTTTCTGTTCCACAGCCATTGCCTCCATTGGGTTGTGAATGAGGTTTATCAAATAAACAATCTGATTACAATTGTACCAGAAGAAATCAATAAACAGTGTTGAGACATGTTAGTTTCTGGAAATGTATAATAATAGTCTTCGGTACTATAAATTCATTATTTAGAAGTCAATGTAGTTTTTGTTCCCAAGGATAAGCCTTCAGATTTAACTGTATCATCAAGGGAACCTTGTGTTCCAAGCGTCAAGAAGTATGGTTTCAATATTTAAAAGATTAAAAAATTCAAATAGACTGAAAATATGAAGTGAATTTCTTACATATATATACTTTCCTTTTACTTGGAAAACATTCTGAATTTAAAATCTCCCTTTTCTGTCAGTCCCCACAAGTGAATAAATTTACACACATTTAAGGAAGGGTACTATACAGGATTTTTCTAAAGAGGGAAAAATTACAAGGGGAGATAAACTGTGGAAGTATGAAAGAGTTAAGAGCTAATGTTTTCCCTTCTTTCTTCTTAGAGTTCCCTTGTTTGTTTGTTTGTTTAATTGTCTGTCTGTGAGGAAATTCAACCTTTACGCAAAGAGCCGGTGATTATGTATGGGAGATGCATACAGAGGGAAGAGCACTGAAGAGAAGACAGGCAGTGTGGGAGGAAGGAGCAGATAAGGAAAGGAAACATGCAGAAAATTAAGCTAAGGTAAGCAGAGTGAAAAATGAATCACAGGCTTAAAAAAATACCAAAATATAAAAAAAGGAAATTCTTGAACAACTATTCATACGTACCATATATGGATAGTTCTCCAGCACTTGTAAAAAGTATAGATTTTTTTTTCTTTTCCAATCTGCGGGAATAATAGGAATTTTCATTTTTATTTATATATATATATTTTTTTTTTGATATTGAAAAAAAGGAACACAGAAATCTGTATTCTTTTATAAATCAAACAGAAAGAAAAGAAAAGATAATTTTGTTAACTCAAACTGCTGTCATGAGAAACTTACAGATCCTAAGTGTGTATTCATTTCAGTCATCTCTACTATAATTAGGATAACCATTTAAAAGGTAATTAAGAAACTTAAGTGAGACAATATTTGAAGGAAGTCATCATGGAGATTCTTCATAGTAAAAATCTGCCTACTCTTTGATCTCTGTTCCAGGTAATCAGTCTGGGTAATGCCTCTCTGAATTCTGGATCAGATCCTGCATGTTAGGCTAATTCCATATGATGACAGCAAACGATTCCACCCTGACAGAGGTTGACATACAGTACGACTAACACAGAAACAACGTGGAGTTTCTTGTCAGTACCAAAGCAAGTGTTTTTATTTGAAGCCAGTACCTGCTGCTGCAGAGAGCAAGCAGCCAGCTCTCTCAGCACATTTACAACTGCTTCTATTTAAGAATGTCACATCACTAAATCAAAGTTGCTTAGTGGTTGCCAAAATGGCAGCTCATTAAGCTGAAGGAATTACTAAGTAGCCTCAGAAAAGAAAAGAAGCTCAGAGAGAGAGGAGTATATGAATAAGACAGTATCTACTATCTTAGTTAAAATGGAGTGCGGTATTGCTGCAGTTACTCTATTTGATCTGTCTTGGATGATATTTTCAGTTTTCAAGAAAGCCCGGGATGCTGTTTTCTTACCTACTGCTGATCCTTCTACAAGCAAGGGCTTGCAACACTGACAACAAGGTAAGATTTTTCCTACAACCAAGAAGTGAAGACTGACTCACTAAACGTGCTATGGAAAACAAGTATCCACATGCGAAAATTGAGTTTTCAATAATCAGCATGCCTAGAGTAGCCTTTTAATGCACTGTGACTGTATGATAAGCAATTTCAGGTGCAATACTTGAAACTGCCAATAATTAATATGATCCCTTAGAGATGTCCCATTAACTTCCAAATTGAATACAGTAGGAATGTTATACTTAATTTTTTAAAACCACAAAAAAGGGTCCTAATATTGACCCAGAGTAAAAACTTCAGGAAGGTGCAGGACACAACAGGCAGTGAGAGGGAGAGAGAAATAAATGACTCAATGAAAAGGCACAACATACGTCTCTGCTATTCTTTCTTTTTCTTAAACAACCTTTTGGAAAAAAAGAAAGAAAACAAAAAAGCTGTTTATCTGCTAATACTGTACCAAATATATACTATAACAGTGGGTTATTTTATTGAGGGAACAAGTAGCCACCATTAAGCAGATTTACAGTTTGGGGAATCTTTTTACTGTGTGTCTCTGTGGAAACCTCTCTCTTCTAGATAAAGCAGCACTTCAGCTACACAAGGAGTATATAAGGGAACTGCTCTGTAGGAATCATTTGGCACATGCTCCGTGTTTAGATTTGCACAGGCAAAAAAAACACATGAGATAGCCCTGTAGCTATAACTTAAATCAGCTCTTGGCCTCTTTGTGTTCTGAAAATAGTTTCAGTATACTAGAGCAATGGAGAAACACCACCTGATATTTCAAACTTTGAGATATAAATTTGGGGTATTAATTGAGTGGGTGTCAGCTCCTCTGGACTGGGCTCAGGGAACAAGAGCCCAAGAAGTGGGCTGATGAAGCTTTAGGAAAGACAAGGGGGGAAGCTGCAGTAGTCAGTGCAAGAAAAGGAGGGAGTGTGTGGGGATTCATTTTTGAGAGCCTGTTTACAGATCATGAGAGCAGTTAAAAAGTTAATTTGGCTTCAATGTGACTAATTTCCAGTGCAGCCAGAAGGAACTGTGTGTTCTTGGCTCTCATATAATTGGCTTTATAATCAGTGGGTTTGGAATAAGATGGTAATTGACCGCATTTAATCACAACACGTTTTGAAAGAAAACACTCTTATTAGGAAAGGTCTTTAAAGTTTGTCTTCAAAAATATCTTAACGAAGACCAGACATAGTTTTCCCAGTTAGACAGATGTCAACCTAAATAAACCTGCAAAAAATTTGACCCAAGAAGCAGAATTTTTTCAACCTTATCAAGCATAATGAAATTAGGATGTAAAAGGTGTGCAGGGAGAGGGCTCTGTCAACAGACAGAGGCAAATATCAGCATGGCTGCATGCTGGCTCAGGGTATGGGTTGCACAGCCAAGTGGCTTTAGCCGGGCTACCTCTTGAGCAAGAGATGATGTCCCACTGGGTTGCTGCTGGCATCAGCAGGGGTAGCCATCCCCACGTGCATGCCTAGAGATGTTGGGCTGAAGTATATGTTGTGAAGTAGCCTGCCAGCCTTTTGTTTGCATATCAGGTCTGTGTATATTCATAGCCTCAGAAATACAACAAGGCAAAGAAGGTCCTCGCTATATTCAGAACCAAACTACAACCCAAACCTTACAAAATAATAATAATAATAGTAATAATAAAGATTTTTTTAAAAAAAAATCTTCTGTCCCATCATGGAATGAATCAAAGGTTTTAAACATATCCATGAATGACTTTTTCCACCCTCCTCTTTTCCTCCCTGAATGTATTTCCTTAACATCGGGATATTCAGAAATGGCCACATGTGCAAGGTTTGTGAACAGTCAGACCATCCAGACTGTCATAGGAGCAGACCATAGGTGGAATAACTAATTGGGGGAAAATGAAATAATTTAGGACAGACACTTGCTAGACCAGAAAAGCAGTATGTCATCATCTCAGCAAGTAATCTACCACACGTCAATCTGGAGTTCAATTCCTATTTAAGCATATGAAAAGTCCTCTCTAAATGTCTCAGTCATCTGCAGAACCACTTCACATCTGACTGCCCAGCTGTCTAAATCTTTGTCTGTGCTTGTAGATTGCTGTCTGTCCAAATAAACCCTAATAACTAACTCAGATGAGCCCTTTATTTCTGAAGAATTTAGAAACCCTTAGCTGAAACTAAAATGTATGCTTCTAATAGGACATATTTATTATCTGAGCTTCTCTCCAATACATGCAGATTCTCAGAATATTTTTCCCAAGGAAGGTGACATCCTGTCAAGTTGTCTGAAGCTGTGCAGTGAGCAGCCTTGGCTGAAGTTAAACTAGAAGAATTTGGGGTGTGAGGTTTAGTTCTCATGCTGACAGACAAATTTGTCTTGGTCCCAGTGGAAATGAACACTATCTGAGATAACACTTCCAACATGTCTTAATTGTTTGTTGTTAAGTTCCAGAAAAAGAGTCTTCACCAAAGAAAAGATTCCAAAAGCATTTTACAATCTATTTTGAAATGTTTTTCAATTGCTTTTTTTCCTTTTTTTTTTTTTTTTTTTTTTGAGGAGGAAAAAAACATTCTTAATCTTATTTCTGATTGTCAAGTTCTCCTGCAGAATAACAATCAGATCTTCCCTCCTGAGAGCAAGTGCTCTGTGACAGGAGTGTTTCAAATGCTAAATTAACGTCCAGTTTTGATTAATTTTGATTCATTTATAGTACACATGGAATCAATCACTTTAGTGTATCCAAATACACATCAATGGCAACAGTTGAACCAATGACTCAGCAGACTCATTTCCAAATCTACTGTAGGCTGAAGATAGAAATAACACAATTCCAGTAGCAATGTTATATTTTATACATAAAGCAAGAAGATAGAAATACTTTCCCAATGTAGTAACAAACTGATTATATTTGCTTTTAAAGTATCCATACCACCTATGTATTTGCATTCAAGCAAATTAATTTAGTAGCAGAAATATTTGCTGCAATGAATGAATTTAATGTGGACAGTTACAGATCATTTAAAATAGTTATGAATGGCAACACAAGGAAACTGATTTCAAGCTCAATTCTCATCCAATCACAAACAGAACACTTGTACATGCAGTCCAAACACCTGGAACATAAATATGCTCAGTGAATGCCTTGCAAGTTTGTTACTAATCAATAAATTTCTGCAATACTTGAATTTTAAAGTGAGAAAATCACAGAGCATGAACAGCCTTGAACACACAAACACACAAAGTTAATGCACACAGAATAATGAAGCACTCACCCATTTTCTCAGAAATAACGCTTTTCTGCTATTCTTGTCCATCATTTTTTTTGACAGTCTATTCTGGATACATGAATTAGCAGTGTTTTCATTCTGTCCTAACGAATTCCACAATATTAATAATTATTAATTCTAGATCTTCTATTATTAATTCTAGACCTTCTGGATCTTACCAGGAAGAGCAGCTGAGTTACTGACTTCAGTTTATAATGGTAAAGCATTTTGGCAATTGGATGAAACACTGCAGGACCCATGAAAGTGGCCCAATGTTATTGGCTGGTGATAACTTTCTCTTCAGAGATTGATTCTTTTTCATTATATTTCTGGCTGAGTGCAGGTGCACAAAATAATAGCCCAAGGCAGCAAACAGGAAGATGAAACTCAATAAAAACTGGGATAAGAAAGAAAAATTCATTTTTAGTTTATGTTAGTTGTTGCTACTGTGAACACAATGACAAGCTTTTATCACATAAGAGCAGAGAAAGTCAACATGTAAGGTTTGCTCTCTACTTTATGCAATATGTGAAGTATAATGTTTTCTAATATATATAAAACATACACACGTGTTATGGTGTGTTTGTGTGAAGGAACAACTGCTCTGGGCAGTCCAGCACACACTGCTCATCTGTCTCATGTGAGGTGGAGAGTCAAGCATTTGAGTTTTCTTAGACTCAATACTTGGACCATGCTTATAGCATTCAATGCAATAAAACACCTCCATAAGGACCAATGGTTGAAATATTAAACAAGAGATTAAGGTAATTCTGCAATAGAAAACATTTTTGGATGTCTGAGAGGGAGAATTTCCCCAACACAGCTCACTGCAAAAGGACCTGAGGAGTGCCAGACTGCTGGTCACACACATGTGATCCCACTGAAGCTCACTTCTTCATTACCCTCCAGTCTGCATTTTCTTTTATTAGAAGCATGTATTACTCCAAAAAGAACGAGGTCATCTGTCTGAAAAGCAAACCAAGAACTTTCTATTGCACTATGGATTACAGATAATTTTGGCAGAGCAGATTTTCTGTGGGCCTGGATGTAGATTTGAATTATATTTAAACACATTGACCTTCCTGGTCACAGATTTTATGATCTGTAGGCATGTGGGAGGCAAAAAGAAAGATGATACTGCAAATTTAAAGGCTTCCTAGAATCTATCCTTTCTTTCTCCCAGTTTCTGCAAAAAAACAAAAAACTCCCTACCCAAGTATATTATATACCTAAAATCCCCCCCTTCCTTATTATCATGTCAATAAATAATAATCTTTTAAAATTTTGAGATAACAATTAATTTCCCCTTTGAATGTAATTACACAGAATAGACATTTCCATGTGGAAGCTATTACAAGATTGTTAAAATTCCCTCTTATAATAGTATGTTGACATAGCTATAGTGCACCATCATGTATTGTACACCTTAACTTAGTAGTAGAATCAATCACATTTTTATATTGCAAACTGATTTATTATACTTCTAACTGTATGCTTTCTTATTCTACTAAGCAGTTTAATAAGCAAACAAAGAAAAGATTCACGATTTTTCCACAAGACAAAGAAATTTTCTTTAGCTACTAATTTTATTATTCCTTCTTGCATATTCCTTTTCCACATATTTAAGTAGTAAGCAATCTTGTCAAAAACTCATTACTTCTCATAGAAAGGAGTAATGCTGTATCCAAAATGGGAATAAAGCACATGCAATATTGCTGGAAGATGTTCTTCTGAATAAATTTTCTTATATGTTACTAAGAATTACAACAAAAAAATAGCAAACAAAAGTTAGATTTTTTAAATACAAATATCAATGCAAAATTATGAGAATTCATAGAAATGGCAGTGTTTCAGTGATACTACTGTTAGACTCAGTAACTATAACTTCTTTGTGAAGATAATATGCAACAATCCAAACTACTCTCAACAGAACTGGAAATCAGCTACCTAATAACGCTTCTGTAGCGTGCAAGAGCTAGCAAGCCACTGAAACCAGCTACAGCAAAGAAATGATATGGAGAAGTTAAATAAAAAACATGTATTGTGAAAAAATGCATTTTCCTTTGACTTGAGTTTCATAAGCAAGAAACTGTGATAACAATGTACAACTATTGTGTGTCTATGCATGCATAGAGAACATACTCTTGGTTGTTCAATGCCTTTTTTTTTGACAGTCTTTTAAATGCATTTCTTTTTCTACCTGTAGTCACATTTAGACACTTTTGACTGCACAACCAAGCTGAATAATGACAGAGAACTATCTAAACATGCTGGGAGCACTCTGCTTCATTTTGAGCCTCAATTTGCACCTGAATCATATCATTATTCAGCAATATCACACAGTGTACAAAACTCATGTTTAATATTGTGAATATCATTTAGAAATAAAAGGTAAGCAAGAAAACTTCAATGAAAGATAAAGAAAGGAAAAACAATTAACTTAATTTTTTTTCCCAATATAACCTACCTTCATATATTAAAAGCTAACGTTATATTTAAAGTTGGCACAAAGGCATGGGGAAAAAAAAAAGACAAGGACAAATATTAATTCCTGTGGCAGATAGCAATAATGGAATTGCTATCTGGATCACTTGGCCTCATCAAAGCCACAGAAGAATTGAAGGGATGGATATAAGAAGGATAATTAGCTGCTGAAGGAACTGCATGAGGACAAGTAGGCCCCACGATACACCAGCAGGATTCCTGTCCTATACCTGGGTTTTGGGAGGGATTCAAACACCTGGCTCAGCTAACACCCTACAAAGGTGAAGACCTCACCAGATCCTCTCTCACAGCTGCCAGCACTATGCTGACATTTCAGATACCCTACATCTGTGGTGGTGCTAGACACCTACAGCAGGCCATTATACTAGTAGTGGCCTCTACCAAACAGTTCATGCACCTATATTATCCTAAACATTTGATAATTATCTGGAAGTCAACATTAAAATGTTACTGATGAAGAACTGTAGATGGCATTAGACTTGAGGGATTTGTTACTGAGAGACTGGTAAGCACTGAAAAGGTTGGAAAAGACACAGATCAGCTAGTCTTTGGGAACAACCATTTAGTATAACTTAAAAAAAAAAAAAAAAGTCAGCCATACATACACACTAGGTGGGTATTTTGGAAAGCAGTGATAAACAAGAATTTGAGAGCCCTGGGAAATAATAAGCAGAAGGTACTGATTTAACAGCCACAAATATTGTATGTGGAACATAAACTAGGATTTTTTTTTTAACATATTGAGAAGTTATGTTACTCTTTTAGATATCACTTGCATGCATGTTTCTGTTCTCTTCTGTTTATGTGACCTGCCTTCTTGGTGAGTCTGAAACACCCCTCCAGAGATGTTACTGCTCGCTAGTTACATCCTTCACAGCCACCTATGTCACGACAAGTTTAATCTGAAAGTAACAGAAAGTGCCAGGTAGTTTGAGTTGTTGCAAATATTTTCATAATGATAAAACTGTTTTTCCTTTGCCAAGAAAAACCTGCTCTTCGTCCTCAGAATATTTAATAAGAAATGGCACTGAAATAAGATCAACCTTAGCTTGGGGCAATGGTGGGGAAAAAAACAGCCTCTGATTAGATTAACTTTTTGTGTCAGTCTCCTTTCTCTGGAATAGCCCATATTAAATCCCAAGATCCAAACACAATAGAATTTGTAGGTTTCAAGATGAATATCAACATATCACAGCTCAGGAATGTTTCTTATTGCATAGAAACTTCAGTTTGTGTCCAAGCTGTTCTAAAGCTCTGTGCAGACTCTCCTCTCACTCCTCTTAAATCACCTCCATGAATATGAAGTAGGCTATAGGATTAGAAAATCATTTCATCAGACTCCTTGGGCTGGAACAGAAGCTCCACTTGTCTGTAAGGTGTAAGTTATAAACACACTAATGAACTGGATTTGGCCAATATTTTGTTTGTTAATAGAACAAAACACTTCATCTGTATTTCTATTAAAATATTCAACAAAATAATACTGAATATAAACTTTTGATGGACAAATTAAACAAATTTTCTAGATTTAATTAAACACTTTCAGAATTTAAGAAATGCACAAATATAAAATTAATTTGGCCCAATGAACAGAATGGACAAAATATACCATGAAGTATATTCATTAAGTACTTTCATGATGTACACATCACCTTTGTGGGAAATAGACCCATTTAAAGGTAGAATCTATAAATGCAGAGAAGTAATTGATATATATATTTAATACACTTGAAAGACATTTCAATTCTCTTTCACAAGTAATTTTCAAAATTTGCCAAAGTCAAACTGCAATCACAGTATCACAGTATCACAGATTTCTAGGTTGGAAGAGACCTCAAGATCATCGAGTCCAACCTTCGACCTAACACTAAGTACTCCACTAAACCATATCGCTAAGCTCTACATCTAAACGTCTTTTAAAGACCTCCAGGGATGGTGACTCCACCACCTCCCTGGGCAGCCTGTTCCAATGCTTAATAACCCTTTCGGTAAAGAAGTACTTCCTAACATCCAACCTAAAACTCCCCTGTCGCAACTTTCGCCCATTCCCCCTTGTCCTGTCACCAGGCACGTAGGAGAACAGACCAACCCCCACCTCTCTACAGCCTCCTTTAAGGTAACTGTAGAGAGCGATAAGGTCGCCCCTGAGCCTCTTCTCCAGGCTGAACAAGCCCAGCTCCCTCAGCCGCTCCTCGTAAGACTTGTTCTCCAGACCCCTCACCAGCTTGGTCGCCCTTCTCTGGACTCGCTCGAGCACGTCCATGTCCTTCCTGTAGCGAGGGGCCCAAAACTGAACACAGTACTCAAGGTGCGGCCTCACCAGAGCTGAGTACAGGGGCACAATCACTTCCCTAGACCTGCTGGCCACACTGCTTCTTATGCAGGCCAGGATGCTGTTGGCCTTCTTGGCCACCTGGGCACACTGCTGGCTCATATTCAGCCGACTATCAACCAATACTCCCAGGTCCTTCTCGGCCAGGCAGCTTTCCAGCCACTCATCTTCCAGCCTGTAGCTCTGCTTGGGGTTGTTGCGCCCCAGGTGAAGGACCCGGCACTTGGCCTTGTTGAACTTCATACAGTTGACCTCAGCCCATCGCTACAGCCTATCCAGATCCTCCTGCAGAGCTTCCTGCCCTCGAGCAGATCGACACACGCACTTAGCTTGGTGTCATCTGCAAACTTACTGAGGGTGCACTGGACGCCCTCATCCAGATCATCGATAAAGATATTAAAGAGGACCGGCCCCAGTACCGAGCCCTGGGGGACACCACTAGTGACCGGCCTCCAACCAGATTTGACTCCATTCACCACAACTCTCTGGGCCCGGCCATCCAGCCAGTTTCTAACCCAGCAAAGCATACGCCAGTCCAAGCCCCGAGCAGCCAGTTTCTTGAGGAGAATGTTGTGGGGAACGGTGTCAAAAGCCTTACTGAGGTCAAGGTAAACCACATCCACAGCCTTTCCCTCATCCACCAAGCGCGTCACTTGGTCATAGAAGGAGATCAGGTTCGTCAAGCAGGACCTGCCTTTCATAAACCCATGCTGACTGGGCCTGATCGCCTGCTTGCCCTGCAAGTGCCGCGTGATGACCCTCAAGATAATCTGCTCCATGAGCTTTCCTGGCACTGAGGTCAAACTGACAGGCCTATAGTTCCCCGGGTCTGCCCTGCAGCCCTTCTTATAGATGGGCGTCACATTGGCTAGCCGCCAGTCAACTGGGACCTCCCCTGATAGCCAGGACTGCCGATAAATGATGGAAAGCGGCTCGGCCAGCTCCTCCGCCAGTTCTTTCAGTACCCTCGGGTGCATCCCATCCGGTCCCATCGACTTGCGCACATCCAAGCTCCGTAGCAGGTCGCCAACCATTTCCTCATGGATAGCGAAGGCCACATCCTGCTCCCCATCCCCTTCCACCAGCTCAAGGCACTGGGTATCCAGAGAACAACAGGTATTGCCGCTAAAGACTGAGGCAAAGGCGGCATTAAGCACCTCAGCCTTTTCCTCATCCTTAGTAACTAGGTTTCCCCTCGCATCCAGTAAAGGATGGAGATTCTCCTTAGTCCTCCGTTTCGCGTTGATATATTTGTAAAAGGATTTTTTGTTGTCTTTAACGGCAGTAGCCAGGTTGAGCTCCAGATGAGCTTTGGCCTTTCTAATTTTCTCCCTGCACAGCCTCGCTACATCCTTGTAGTCCTCCTCAGTGGCCCGCCCTTTTTTCCAAAGATTATAAACCCTCTTTTTTCTGCTAAGCACAAGCCGCAACTCTCTGTTGAGCCAGGCCGGTCTTCTTCCACGCCGGCTCGTCTTTGGACACGTGGGGACGGACCACTCCTGTGCAATCTGTGCAATCTGAAAGGGTTCCTTGTCTTTTAGGCAGTTGGAAACATACAGAACTAGAGTCTGGGTTTTCCTGTTACTAAAGTCCTCCAAAAACAGATGAGTTACTCTTCTAGGGAATAATTAGATTCTGACAAATTGAAGCTCCTAGGAGCTATACATGCCATTTTCCTACTTCTTGAAAATGAAAGCTACAATCAGAGCACTTAACCAATGAGTGCCAGAGTCTTCCTTGGACATAAAGTCTAAAATATACTGCAGCAAGAGCCTGCTAATCTGCCTGCAAGTTCACATTAGCTTCTTACTGTTACTTTCAATAAGTGAAAGTCATGGTGAAGGCTCCATAAAAATCAGATTTATGCAAGTTTAATAAGCCTCATTTCAAGTTATTTCTCAGATTTTCATGGTCTGGTTATCTTGGAAAGCATGTAGAAAAGAAAACAAAAATGCTCACAAACCCAGCATTCTTCCAGCAGCATGGAAAACAAAGGCAAAACAGTAATTTCCTCTACTGCGATGGAGAGAGAAGTCAACATTCTGTGTGGTGTGATGCCATGAAAACTAACATCATGGGGGAAACACTTCTTTGTCATATAGAAGCTCGACGTTGTATTAAGAGATAAGCTTTTAATTAAATTGGACTTCCTGAGAAGCTGTTAAAGACTATCTCAGTGCTATCCTGTTGACAGGGCCATCAATTGTGGCACTGACAGCAAGTGGGCCTATAGCTCAGAGCACTGAAGTATTTTCCATTTCCCCAGTATTAATTTCACAATCCAAATATGAACTCAGTTATATTATATGTAAAACCTATCACTCCGTTCCTGAATGAGACCATACAATTCATGTCAAAATTCAGTAATGCTGTACAACTAAAATCAGCACTCAGAGAGCATTGTAGTCAGAAGAGTGGAATCAGACTTTGCAGTTTAATATCATCAGCTTTTTACTTCAATAATTATTTAGTTAGTGAATTGAAATCGTCAATGTGCAAGTTATGACCAAGTGCCAGAAGCTACTATAGACCTGTCTAGAAAGTGTTACTGATAAAGAAAGGACTGTAAAAATCACGGCTAGACAGTAGAAAAGCTGTAGCTTGATCTTGCCTGGGAAGCTGCACTGCTGTAAATACTGAGATGCCTTAAGATTGGAAATCAATGATGAGTGTGGTACAGATCTAAACCTGTGAGAAAACAAATACCAGATATCCAAACAGAAAACAGCTCTACTGAGCTGTTCAGACTGGGGCTTGCAATTCTTTTCTTTGTGTTCCTAGTTTTTCTTTTGTTCTGTTTCAGCATTTATTGAGTAATTATCCTTTAACATCTGAGTACCTCAAGCTTATATATATTTCTTAAAATTTTGTCAACGTGCCTTCTTTATTGATATAAAACTATGGGAAATTACATTACATGTAGTTAGGAGCCATAATAATACTCATCTAATGCACTGTATAAGCTGTTTTTCTTCTCAAAGCCTACACACTTCCTTTGTTTCCCTTTGTTTGCTGCTGTTTACTGCTATTTGCTGCTTCTGGTTTTATTTGGATTAAAATTTCTTTAGAAAACAGACAGCATCCCTGTCTACGTTTGTTTATACTCTGATACAAACAGCAGAACAAAATAAAAAGTTATCTCCTATAAACATGAAGAGTGAAAGATTTTTTATGCTTATTTATTCTTTCTTCCAAAAGGAATGCTTGAATTTTTAAAGACTCAACAATAAATAATTTTGGATTTTGTGTTTCCAGATACTTATTTCACCTTCTTTTCTCTCCCAATCTCAGGCAGTCAGCTAAATGAACTTCACTCAGAAGTGCCTGATTCAAGACACAAACAGACCCTACTCCATTGTGTCATACCACAGCGTCCACTTCCAACACAGGTTCATGCTTCCTCCCCTCATGGAAGCTATGTCTTCTTTTCAGTATGCTTTTCTAGTGAAACAAGCCTCAGGAGATAACAATGGAAATACCTTAGCTTTCTTTGGCACATACAAGCCTTTGATGGTTAAAAGATTCAGTAAGATCAAAGTATACACACCCCATTATTTTACTTTTCTGGATTCATTTTATATCATTTGCTCCATCTATACTACCTCTTTCCATGACTGGTGCACAGAAAATGTATTGCCTTCTTTTTTACTCATAATGTTCTAATGCCACTATGGCCTCATTCAATTTACTCCTTAAATAATTTTTGTAAGACCCAACTGTTGTTCCCTCTGTTAGAAAAACGGATATTGTCATACAAATTAGTGTATGACTCACTGTGAGCAACGAGTCTATTGACCACATAGGTTGCCAGGCATTCTTAGATAATAGATGGTTTAAATCGCTTCTCACTCCTTTGACTTTAGAGAACATGGTTGTCATGACATAAGTTGACTTCATAGCAAATGATCTGAAAACAAAGCCACAGAAAAGAAGTAATAACTCCAGTGTTATACAGGAAGTATTCATACGGTAGTTCTGAGGTCCCTCAACTCCAGGCCAATGTCTTAATCACTCATTCCTTCCTTCCAGGAGATGGCTTAGAAAACAAATATGGTAAAGAAAATTAAAAAGTTTTTTGAAATGCAACTAACAAGTCAGAGCCAACGAATATAACTTTACCTTCAATCTTTCCCAAAGATCCCTGTCAAAATATATTTTTCTTTTTGAAGATCACCAAATCTAGAATTTTTGGTGTTATCTAAAATATTTGCAAGTTGTAAGTGCTGCATGTAGGAAGATAGCAAATGGTGCTTATTCATGCTGCATTTTTGCTAGGACACTGTGCACAAACCAGATGCAGTTTTTCTTGCTCGCTAATTCTACTGAAACATAAAATGGTAAAAAGAATACATCTTTTAAGTACAATGTCTTTAAGCAAATGCCAATTGTTTTAACAGACAGTAATTAAGTATCGTTACATTTTTACTAGATTTAAGGTTTCTCTCAAATCTTACTTGCTTATTTCTCTTATTTGAAACAGAAATGGTTTGACAATTTGTGCTTCTAAATTAGTCATGATTATCACTCAATATGTTCACTTAGGACTTTTTTGTTTAAATGGTAATCCATGAGGGTTCTCAAACTGGAATCATATCCATTACAGACGTGTGTCCTGTGTGTGTTCTCCAACTAGAGATTAACAATCACTGGCATGGGCTTCCTGAAATAAAGAAAATAGATATTGATTAAATGATTGAAAATTTAAATCTAGGCCAAGAATTAGACAACATAGTCATTTCCATACTCCCCCCCCCCAGTTCTTGGTTTGCAAGAAATTAACTTAAGGATGGTGGTTTCTTTTTCACACAGTGATTTGATTTCATCTTATTCATATGTCTAGAATACATTCCTATAATTTTTCATAGCTTGCATAAGGAAACCATTCTTCTATTAAAACACTACAAAGTGGTTTCCAAATACATTTAAGGCTTTAACTTTTACTGTACTCTTCTTGATTTCCAAACATAATTTTATTTCACAGTACATTAATTTCTATTACACACTTTTGTACTTTATCACTAACACCCCTTCATTATTTCAATAAATGAAACTAAATATAGTGTTGGCTGTTTGGCTCCATGCTTCAGTGATCTCACCATGCTTCAGACAGCTGTAGGACAATCAAATAAATGAATGCAACACGCCATTGTTTTAATTATATTTATTGATTCAAGGGTCTTTAAATCCTTTTTTTTTTTTTTATTGAACAATAATGTATTTATGTCTATAAATTGATTAATGGATTGTCATCTTTATCACGCAATAACCAAATCTACAGCTGATTAAGTAATGTGATTCTTGTAGAAATTAGCTAAATTATATATGCCAAACACATCACATTCCCCATTTAACAGAAGAAGCCGCTTGCCAGGAAATCTTTTTATCATTAGCCCTTCTCAAGTGTAATACAGCTGTTAACGAAGGAGCAGGACACTTCAAAGAGGCAACATTTCAAAATGCAGCTGAGCATCCTACATAGGCATCACGTTCCGATATATGCAGTGCCCTTCAGATGTTGTTCAGAGTATATTACATTACACCAGTTAGTGGACAAGTTTATTTTTATTTTTTTCCTCAAATACATAATCTCTTAACACAATTTGAAATAATGAAGATTTGATTTACAGTATATTAAAAACATACGCTCACTTACAGTGAGCTTGTAATTCCTTCATATGTTATGACTAATTTCTGCACATAAGAGTAACCGCTTACCAATGTGAGCAGGAGATGTGAGAAACTTATCTCCTCACTACCAGAGTAGCTCATGCTAAGAGCTCAATGAAACTTGCTCTGCCCTCAAGAAATCAGAATATGCAACGTTCCCAAGAACTGATAAGATCCCTTTCTGCTTCTCAAGTGATTTCTGCTTTTCTCCTACGCGCTGACCTCTTTAGATGGTAAGCTGTCTGCCATTACTGCATCTCACCTACCTCTTCAGGAAGAAAACAATGTTTTCCTCTTGATGGAAGTCTTCATGGAAGTCAACAGAGTCATTAAAGGCCACCCAAGGAGAGAGCACAGGTGATGGAGTCTCTGGGGCAATCCTATTGTTCAAGGCAGCATTTTAAACTCCAAATTTCTAGCTTTCCATTTCATGGGTTTTAGAGCAACATTTTGTCAGTTTTGAGTAAGCTCCGGTGGAACAGTGATTGAAACTTTAAGATTTCCTTCTCAAAAATAATATACTTATGTCCATAATCAATGAATTGTCAATTTTGTCAAATAACCACATCTGTTACTGGCTATTTAATGTGTTTCTTGTGTTAATCAGCCAAATTGCACATGCTTCTAACGCGTTTGCTTATCAACTACACAAACCATGGCATACACCAAAATGTCCAATATATATCCCACAATGCAGTTCATGCTGGTCCATAAAAAAAAAAAACAAACTGAACTTGATTCAAAATTTTTATAGTAAACATATATTATGTAAATTTTGGAGGAATTAATAAATATACATACACAACCGCACTGTTCCAGAGGGGACACACTGAAAAATTCTCTCTCTAGAGGATACAAGAATATTTAATTTTTGTTTAGAGGACCCTCCATGTGTTTCTCAACTAGTGTCATTGTGCATAGCAGATTCTGGCTGGAGGGCACTGCTGATTCCACTGGTATAACTTAAGGAACGCAAAGACAATGCTAACTTTCACAACAAGATTCTGCATTAGGCTTCACTCAGGCACAGAAATATCAAAGGTTTTGGTTTTGTTTTTTGTTAAGACAACAGATATTTTAGGAAACCAAACTAAAAAGGAAATGTTGTCACTGACTGACATAGACACACAGAAGGAACAAACAGAAAAGGACAATAGTGTCCTCTTGGATGAAGAGAGCAGAGTGCTTATATCCTAGGGAGGGGAAAAAAAAAAAGAGAGAGAGAGATACCCATAGACAGTATGTGAGGTACTTAGAAGAACAGCTCACAGCTCAAAGGTGGCTTTGAAAGCATAGCTCAATCTAAAAATAGAGATAGGTATTGTATATTAATCAGCAAAAGCATGAGTTGTTCCAGATTGACAGCTCATCAGAGGGTATTAATTTGTAACCTAAGATAGAACTGATAAATGATGCTGCAGAAAGTAAAAAGTGATACACTGACATCTTAAATTTACCAAAGAACATACAGGAACTCCTTCTGGCCAATTTTCATTGTATATTTTGTGCTGTCCATAACTCATAAACCTCATACTCACTGACATTGAAAATAGGATTTTTGGAAAGCTATTTTGGAGTTTTTATAACTGTGTTGGCACAGTTACCAGACACACTGCAGTTTCCTATAATTTCACCTATATTATTAACCAGATCTAATGCTAATATGCCAGTAACATTGGAAGTGGAAAGTAAATTCAAGGCTGTTTTGTTTGCACTGAAATTACTTTTGACCACAGAAAACAAACTAAGCATCATAAGAAATTTCATACGGATGTTCTTTCAGAAAATGTAAATGAAGAAGGAAATTAGACTGTATACTACATCAATAATAACAATAAAAGGTAGAGTCCCATCTCTGAAATTCATGCTTTCAGATTAGCAGTCATACATACCACAGAGGGAGAAGGTCTTATCTGAAGGTCTTATCTCAGGCTCTTATCAGAGCCTGAGAGAGAACAGCATTTTTATAAGGCTGGTAGTGAAGAAGTAAGGTTGCATCTCTCACTTACATGTCCAGTAATATATGAAGAACTCTGCTGAGCAAAGCTGTAGGTTAACATAAACTATTCATTCAGTAAACACTTCTGCCTCAGCCAATACTGTTGTTCACATTGTAGTATTACGGCAGGTTAGAATTTGTGTTTTGTGTAACAAGACGGTCTCCCGGATAACGCTTCCATTTTAATGTATCCATATAAGAAAATATAATGCAACTCTCAGCCACAGTGTGTAGTTCTGACTCTGCCACCAAGAGGGAATTCAGTACTTCTGCAACCATGCAGTTTGCCAAATTCATGACAGTTTATTCTTACAGACTGTTGGGTTTCATCATTTTAGAAAGTTAAGGTGAAGTGAACTTGAACATGAATAACTGTAGACTTACTTTAGGCACTGAATAGACTTGGCTAGTCAAATCAGACAAAATCACAGAATATTAACTTGAGCATTTTCTTCATTCATAAAATGTAATTATTTGAGCAATTCCTTCTTGGAATGAAAAACAAAACAAAACCAAACCACCAGGAAAGGACAATGGCCAATACTTAAACTCTATGGAGAACTCTTAGGAGAGTATAGATATTTCTCTGAAAAAAAATTATTTCAAGATCTGAATTTTGTAAGACTTGAAAGATGAGTCTATATCTATGCTATAATTGCTTCCATAGGTCTTTCTTATCGATGAAACAATAATTGCTGAAATTCAGAGAAAGGGGCAACTCTGTTTTATAAAGTCAATTCAAGACAAATTTTAATATACATGATTCCTTGGTTTGACTCAGTTCTCTTTGAAATCTCTCCCTATCTACTTTTTGAAACAATGATACTGGTCTGAAAGCATGAAGCAATAGTTGGGCAATTAATGAATGCAGTAAACACACTCTGTGTGTCCGAAGTATTACATTCCCACTACCCCTTAGATGTTTTATAATACCACATGAAAATGAAAGAATATCCACTAATGATATTTAATTGGCTGTTCAGTACACACATCAAGCCTCCCCCAATCCTCTTTTTTTTTTTTTTTTTTTTTTTTTTTAACTTTCTAGATAAATTTCCGCTGGATATTTTGAATGGTCATATCACGTAGAAATTGCTTCTTTTTCATTTTCTACTATTAAGATTTTAGGCTTTGATGTGTTTTTCCTTTGAAATATCTTTATTGTGTAGGTTGTTTTTTTTTGGGGGGGGGGATGTTTTTAAGTCAAAACATCTCATAGTCAAATCGACATTTTTTCCTTGAAACAACATAAAAATTGTAAGTATAATTGTAATGCATTTTTTATGCAAAGAGCAAATTAAATAAACTTACCAGTTACTCAAGCTGTTGATCTTAAAAACTGCATATTTGATGGGTAACAAGCTCCTGGAAGATTCCCAGTTAGTTTCTCCCATAGTAAATCTTCTTAAGAAACTATGCACTGTTAATTTATCTAGGAAAAGAATATAACATATAACAGTAACCCTACAAAAAATCTTCTCACTTTCACTGTGAAACAGCAAGAAGTAGTAAAATACATATCTGATGTGTTTTCACCCATACAACACTTAGGAACATAGCTGTACTAACAGTAAGTTTGTCTCGGTGACTTGTAACGTATTGAAGTTCTTACTCAGTACGTGATTCATATTCATATACAACCAATTCTACACAAACAGCTAGGTCTTGCAGCAGTGTTCATTTGTATTTGTTTTAAAAGGCAATGATTCATAATTATTCAAATATTTCCTGGACTTCTCTCTAAAACTAATGCATGTAAGTGCTACATACATCCCTCACAATCACATTTCTAACCACCTTTGTAGAGCATACTAGAGAGTCTTTGCAGCTGAGGTGGGCTGTTCCTGGCCAACATCTTAGTACCCACACAGCTGCTTACTCCCCTCCACCACAGGGACAGGGGAAGGAATAGGAAGAGCAAAAGTGAGAAAACTAGTAGGTCACAATAAATGCAGCTTAATAAGCAAAAGAAAGAAGGGGAAAAAAGTGATGTAAAGGCAATCTGTCACCATCTCCCATAAAAAGACTGATACTCAGTCAGTCTCTGAGCAAGTTACCTTGGCAAGGAAAAAAAAACAACACCCACAGTTTTTATTGCTGAGCACAATATTATTATATGATATGGGATATACCTTTGGCCAGTTCAGGTTAGCTGTCCTGGCTGCATTCCCTCAAAACACCTTGCTCACCCCCAGCCTACCCACTGGTGAGGACAGAGGGCGACAAAGAGAAATCCTTGCTGCCATGCAAGACCTGTTCAGCAGTAGCCAAAGCACTGGTGTGCTACCAGGTCTGTTTTACACAAATCCAAAACACAGCGCCATACTGGCTACTGTGAGGAAAGTTAACTCCATTCCAGTCAGATCCAGCACAGCATTGCGTCTGAAGAATACGTGCCATCATATTTTCTGTGTTTCCCTGAAACTATTATACCTACTTTATGTTCTATTTTAAATACCACAATGTATTCTGAATTCCACATTCACCACCACCCCCCAGCTCACTATAAACTGGAAAATATGAATTGTATTTATACATCAACACAGCATGAAAAACTCTTAAAAAGTTATGAGCCAATGCTCAACTGCTGACTATAGGTTTTATGGTGAACTCCATAGTACAATTACTAGATTACTCACACCTAGTCCAGGAAAAAATATAAAAATAAAATTAAAAAAAAAAAAAAAGAGGGCTCCTAAACATTCATTTGCAATAGGAAGAATAGTAGATCAAAACAAAGTTAGCAGCAACAGTACATTTTTGCATTATATACTGTGACATACAGAATATTAAAATAATTTCTGCCTTTGAACTAGCTGAAGCTGGTACGCTTTGTTTTTAATTAGACATACTATAGCATTCTGCTTCTGGTAGTGTTAAATAATCTTTAACATAACCTACTCCTGACTGCAAAGTGAATACAAATATGTTCCCTGCTAGGCACTAAACCAGCGTGGATTTTTCATAATGTTTTTCCAAAGAGATATGCAAGGATAGACAGAGAAAGGCAGGAGCAAACCAGGGCTTTTTGTATTTCAGTGAATGCTGAGCTTTCAATTCCAAAAGCAGAAATATATACTCTGAAAGGGCAACAGCTGCCTGAAGGGCCCCTCCATGCCTGACCGTTGGGAGCTGAGCTCTTGAGGAACAAACAGATCCTAGGCCAGCATGAGGGAGTAGAGGTGCCTGTCATTTCTGACCTGAGGACAGTGTGACCTACCCACAGACCCTGTCAGAGTCCTGTAAATACCCCCAGCATCTTTACTTTGGATACAAGAGTTACTGACGATGTTTTTCTTTTACATTTATTTTGTTAAACTGTTTCTATAGTTTGGAAGACAGATGGTGTTTACCACCTTTTTTTTTTTTTCCTTCAGAAATGCCCATGTTCAAACAGTACTTTACTGAGCCAGTTTGAAAGGCAGATGCCAGATAAAAAGAAAAGTCATGTTTAGTCTCCCAGGTGGTCACTACCATTATATAGAAACATTTAAATTAAATAGCTTGGCAAATGTAGGAAGCATCTACCTATTTTACTCAGCCAGTGAAAAACCTGCAGCAGTAGTAGTACCCAGTATTCCTGTCATGTCACATCTCAAGTAAAAAGAATGAAAAATGACAAGAGTAGGCTAATGTGATCTCCCAGGCTGCTCTTCCTATTTCTTCTGATTTTTCCTTTGAATGGGATATCTGTTGGAGATTTTAATGTTCCTTCACTTTCTTTGAAACAAGAGTGAATTCAGCCCAACAATAAAACAAACACAGAAAAGAAAAGGTCGAATTACAAGGCACATAGATTTAATTTAGATTTTAATTTAGATAAGATACTGATTATTTTCTCAGACACAGGACTTCATGATCCTCAATCCGAAGCAAAATGCATGAACAATTATAGACGTTCTAAACAAACAAATTCCACAGATTTCCAGAGAGGGCTTACAAAGCTTCTTGGTGTTGTTATTCTCTCTTTCATGGCAATGTTGTTAAAAACAATCCTGCTGACAAGGAAATGTGCTATGAATGAACAGAAAGATCTCTGCTTTGTCAAACATAATAGATGCCCTCCAGGCTCTCCTTATTATAGAGGGAACCTCACAGTTTCTCAGTAATAATGACAATGAAAATATAGAATACTCACCATGTGAAAATATGAGATACTCCCCATATCTTGCACTTCCTAAATAGTTTATGAGACTTTTTGTTTGGAGCATGCTGCCAGTCAGTTAAACTCTTAGGACAGTTTACAGACTCTAGTCATTAATTCTCACAGTTACCAAAATCCCAATTTACCCGTTTTCTTGTGAGGTAGAAAATGGCTCTATTTTTGTAGGCAAGCAAAGGGATGCTGACGGTAAAGACTTTCACAGCTCCTGGAACTAGTCCCCAAAACACAGCCAGTGGATAAGGTGAATGGAAGAGGTCTCCTCCACCCCAAATGTTCTTTTTGCAGAGCTATTCATTTGAGAGGTCACAGAAATACAGTGACTACAGCAGCACAGAGACAGGTATGCTACATCTCTTCCCTCAAATTTGATAAGAAATGTAAAAAGGCACATTAACACGTAAAGCTCAAGCACCAACTTTCACATCTTTTCCCCATCCCACCTGCCCCAAACCCTGGAAAGGGCCTTTTTACTCCCAGAAGCCTGGTTATTATTTCAGTAACATTCAGCAGCCATGTCTTGGTTACTCAATATCTTAACAGTGTCTCATTAATCTCTCTTATATTCTCCAAGTCCTAAAGGGCTAACTGAAAATCTTCCTCCACCTATCCTGGAGTCCCATAGTCCTTTTAAATTACTCCATCTGCTGAAAAGATTCAAAGAAACTGTGATGAGTATAACTGCAAACAAGTACACACTATTCTTAAGAATAGTGCATCAAAGAAATACCATCGAATAGCACATTCCAGAAACAGAAATCGCCATTACTTCTTGGACTCCATTGTAAACAATGCACTGAAGAAACAAAAGAGAATGAGAAGACAGACAGCAGAGTCCTCACCCATAGCTCTTACTACCTAAGGAGTCCATAAAAATTGTATTACACTGCATCAAGGCTGAACGTGTCCTTTATATTTCCAGAGAGGCTTTGCTGCCTTTGAAGCTGAAGCTCTGCCTCAGATAAAACAATGAATCCACTTCTAACAGCTGAGCAAGGTAAATAATTTTATAAATTGCTTACAGAGATTTCAAGAACACTCTTCGGTTGTCTGGAAATGATTTTTTTCCAGGCTAAGTCAACATGTACTGGATTGATTCTATAGTTTGCGAGTATGTCTGCATACAATATATTTCCGTGTCAACAGTAGCATCATACCAATCTTAGGTGAATAAATATTGTCACAGAATGACTGATACATAATATATTTTGAAGACCTGGTCTTGGTTTCTTCATCAGTTACACTGTCATCATTTAAAGAGCTAAATCACATCATAGAAAGTTTATAGCATTATATGTAAATGTATTCTTACAATCTCAGCCTCATTATATAGTATTCTACTTCTGACCTGTCCCATGAAGCTGACTGGAAAACAGGAGATGGAAAAAAACAGTGCACACTGGGTGCTGGTCTTGATTTCTGTATAGGCACAAACATTTGTGACAAAATTCAAAATAGAGCAAAAGGAATTTGCATTTCTGATATAGAATAACTTAACCGAATATTCTGTTGTGTTGATGCTGCCGGTGCAATCACAAGAGCATGAAGGTATTAGCATAGTTGTAATAAGAGGTAACATCTTTCATAGAAAAAATCAGTACAAGAAAAAAAAAAAGATGGAATTTTAGCAGATATCTTTCTTAAATCTGAAGTAGAAACCGTAAAACAAATAAAAGGCTGAGAATAAAACTAAGTTAATTATTTGAAACAATTAAGTAAATCAAAGTATACTGCAGTATCCCGACATCTCAGACACATAGTTGTTATTTTATCAAGCATGATACAAATGCTCTAGCTCAGATATTTCGAATTAACATATGAACCCATTTATATTTACTAATCTTAATTGCTTCTACATTATTTTTTGAATATCATTTTAAAATTCATTAAAAAAATAAAATTCATTTTAAAATGTTTATGACATTCACTATAGAAAAATAAAAAAACTGTAAACATTGTATTCTTAAAGTGTGAGTGATAATAATCATTAAAGTTTTATAAGATTGTACAGATACAACAAACATAGAGCCATTTAGCTGCACAGCATTGTAGTACTCATAATTTTTGGAAAGCCAACATAGGAAGATGCAGAAAAGGTTTATGATTTTTCCAAACATGAAGAAAGACATTGAAAAAAATATATTTTTATATTGAACTCTGTAAAATGTAAAAAAGAAAGAGGGAGTCATCTGAAATGACAGATGTTTATGCAGTGTCTGAGTCACTTTCTGTTTAGCTACTGATAGAAGACATTTCAAGTTAAGGATTTCCCTCCATTCTTTCAGGAAACACCTTAACTTTCGCATTTACATAAACATGAACTTTTCTGTGTGTTAATCAAAGTGTGCAGTTTCACCATTGCGAGCAATAGCTTAATGGGGTGGTAGGAAGCAGGGAAAGTGCAGGGGTCTCTATCTCTCCATTAGCTTGTCCTAAATGTAGAGAAAGTACCACAAAGAATGCCAAAACTTAAGTGGTTTTAAAGTTAATCCTTGGCAACATTTCTGAATCACTGTATTTAAGAAAAATGAATTACTGCATTTCTCCATGAAAGAACTGATCAAGACTGTTTTTCCCCCAGAAATAGGCATAAAATTCACACACACACTCACAAACCCAAACCCAACCAAAACAAAAACAAAAACCCAGCCTTAAGAACGCTTGAAATTAATTTGGGCCTCATTTAGTAACTTACATTATTTGCAAAACAAACACAAATGTACACATAAAAAATGTGTGGCAGTTATAATGTAATGAAAGTGTGATACTTAAGGAGATATATATATATTGAAGTATTATATGAGTATGTTTTGAAAAACATGCATATACTGAAATACTGCTATAGTAGACAAGGTAGATAACAGCATGAGAGGAATGTTTCTGCTCCCTTATTTTGCCTTTCATGGTAGTGTATATCTCACAGTTGTCTGCTTTTTGGATTGACAGCTACAGAAGATGATCTGTAAGTATACTTGGCATGAGTTCTTAAAGTCTTGAAGACATTAACCTAAATATGAAATATTAAGCAGATCACAATTTAATCCTTTCCAATTAAAAGTGTAAGTCTCACCTGATATTTTCTTTCCTGGAATGATCATCATTTCATAAATTGAATCCATACAAAAACAATAGTGATACAAAAGCAATAGCGATCTAAAGGCTTGCTTTCCCTTTGGGGCAAAGGTATACTGTTCACCTCAAGGTGAATGTTGTGTTTTGAGCACTTTAAGTTCCTGTTGAAGACAGAGAGAATTGAAGTACTTCATGGAATTAAGGATCAAGAACCATATCACAGTTCTCCGTGGACCTGAGATGTAAAATTGAGATCCTGACTGTTTGTGCCTGGATTTGAACACCTCCCCCCCTTTTTTTTTCCTTCCTGGATTACAGCATCTGACTTTTATGCTTCACATTCTGGCTATCACAGAGAGAACAGGAAACATGACATTTGTGTCAAGTCAGAAACTGTCCCAAAGATGGGCAGCAGCACAGAGTTGGTATTCCAGTTTGAGGCCATCTCCCATTTCAGATGATTGAGGACTCTAAAACAGTTCCTGCTGAGGGGAGTTTAAAAAAATAAAAATTAAAAAAAAAAAAAAGGCAAGAAAGAGACATACAAAACAGCTAACCTGCAAGATTCATACTCGAGTTGTATAGAAATGAATCAATGGTGGGGCTTGCCGTACCATACTGAAAAAAACTATTTCAACTGCACATACAGTATCTTGTCTCCATCTTCCAGAGGTGACATCTAAGCCAAAGAAAAACTGCAGCCATCTGTAAAGAGAGCAGGAACAAGTATTAGCACAAGTCTCAATCCCAGCTACAGCTACAATACTGTAATAAGATTTCCCTGAGAGCCAGGTTTGAAGCCGTATTTCCGTGGGGTCCTTGGTTCTCCACCATACCATAGAAATTCACAGAGTCCCAGCTCCATAAATTGAATTTTAAAAAGAAATAAAGAAAATAAATCACAATAAGTTTCTAATTCTCAAAGAGAGTCTGGGATTCTTGATGGGAATTGGCCAAACCGCTTGTGCCATGTTAAAAGAAGAATACCAAGTTTGCCTTACTCTGCCAATGGAGCCATTCAGTAAATGGACATGCAAAGAAGAATTTCAGCATAAAAATCCAACTCTTACACAGACGCTTATTTCAGATAATAGTGTAACTCTGAGAGAAACATATTCAAGTAAATACCTCCTCATTCTTCTGGAAATTCAATGTAGGCATCCTCCAACCAATGTGCTGGGATTTACCCATCTCACTCCTGGACTCTGTAGATTTTCACTCATTCCAGGGAAGTGTGGGTATGCAGATGAGTTTGTGAATACTACTCCTGAAATTGAACACTAGGCACAATAATGCTGCCCACGGTTCACCCACGTCCTTTTGTGGATAAAAACAGTTTGCAGAAATGTAGTTGTTTGTCTCAGGTAAAATATTGCCACGGTCCATAGAGAAAACATTTTCATAAGAAAAACTCAGAGGAAAGGAGGATGTCAAGAACAAAATTATCTGGAAATGCTTTTGGATCCCTTCTCTGAGGCCTTCCTTAGTCCTAGGTGTTTCTCCTTTTTTGATAAAATAATGTTAGCATATACAGAGAAAAAAAAAATCTGCCTTTTCCCCCCATTTTTATCTTCTGGAAATAATGCTTTGAGTTTATGAATCCCTGTTCTTCTTTCTAGTCTAAAGATTTAATCGAATATATGTTCAGAAAAGGTGACTGAAGGAACAAAAATGAAAGATCAGCAGTCCTATTCACTGTTCATTTTACACCATTCTCAGCTGAAGAAAGTTATTATCACCCTGGTAATATGTGAGATTAGTGTTAGGAAACATTTTAGGGTTGTAACCTCAATTCAGCCAGATTGAAGTTTTTAAAGTAAAGAGTATATTTTCAAAGAATTTGCGGGAAACAAGTTCACTCCAGAAAATGAAAATGAATTTTCACACTTCCATTAAGTTAGAGGTAATATACATCACATTCCTATCAGAATTTAACTTTCTTTTGTAAGTAAGTAAATATCTTCTACCTATGGGTTTATAAGAAGCAATGTTTGCTCATAAAAGGTAGGTGTTTACCTTATCCTACTTATGAAGTGAAGTAGAAAAAAATTGCCCTAAAGATGCGTCTGAAGCTCCTCGTGATGTCTAGCCTGGGGTTTTGCAATCTGTTCTCCTGTTTAATATTTCAGTAAATATCACTTTGTTTCACCTAAAGCAAGACAAATTTCAGTCTCCACTGCAACTGATGGTTGCCAGGGGGCGCATACACAGCATCAGGTGTGAGAGAGTGCTAAATCATGAGCCTACGGAATTAATGGCAACATCTAACTTTTTAGCAGATGGAAAATGCTGCAATAAGGCTCTGTACACTGCCTCTTCTCTTAAAGGTTCAGTCTGTTAATGGGACGATATGCTACTGAAATACTTTCAGATCAAGTATGTACCACCACAACCACATCATCTTCACCATTAGTCTCCTTTTCATGCCTAATGTTTCTTAATGGATTTTTAGAGCAAACAGACCCCTTCTGACCATCTACACATTTATGAGACAAAACACTAGAAAATACTGTCATAAATATTACCCTAAATTAACATCACCGGAAGCTATGACAAACTGCAAGAGCTGTATTGCTTTCAATGCTAATCTACACAAGTACCAGGTCTAGCATATTGACTTCCACGATGACCAAGTATTTCTAATTTCACCCAGGAGCACTCTAATTTCTAGGATCTGCTCTGTTGGAACTGATATTCTTAATTGTGATTAATGTCCTGTGATATTTTTAGTTCCTGACTCACTTCAATATTTCCTACCATATGGGTGCAAATTATAATTTAAGACTGATTTCTAGGAATATTTGTATATGTATCTTTGATACATATTTTAAAAAAACTGTTCCACCAGTGAAATTTTATCAATGTATGTTCTTGAAAACTACACACTATAATTGAGAAAAACTCTCAAGTACAAGACAAAACACTAATTTTTATTTCAAGTGGGACAATTTTCTCTGAATCTCTGCAAAACTCAAAGATCAATTATGGCATTGTCTTATATTATATTACTATCCGCTTTTGTATCTGCTCTGTAGTCTTCTCACCATACTAGCCACGTTACTAGGCTGAATTACACCATCTACTTAGGTCTTTAAGGGCTACTGAAAATATTTAAGCTAAATTTCCATGGACTTCCAGAATTCCTCAGGCAACTGGGTAATGATGGCCAATGCTTTACATATCAAAGCATTAAAAAGAGTGTGAGAAGGCATGTTCATTCACAGGGACAACGTGAGTGAGCTGCTGAGGAACTTCATGGACTGGACAAGAGAGAGTGGACCTATTTATTCCTGTGTCAGGCTTCATCGTACTGCAAATGTTTAAGTTTACCCTGGGATGAATAAATTATCCAACTTACAGTATATTACAATTGAAAGGGGAGTACCTAATTGCTGGAAAGCAGATGGCCTTACCCTTTTGAGTACGCCTGACAAGAACAAAAAAAATT
Organism: Anser cygnoides; assembly: GCF_040182565.1. Lineage (NCBI taxonomy): Eukaryota > Metazoa > Chordata > Aves > Anseriformes > Anatidae > Anser > Anser cygnoides. The sequence continues at coordinate 38,156,454 of NC_089876.1, forward strand.
ACTGGCCTGCAGCCATATTCCCATAGGCTGTGATCTTGTCAGATTCCATCAGCCAGGGAAAACTGGATATGATGACTGGTCAGTAATAGAATTTTTCAAGGCCAAAGTGTTGGTTTTTGTTGTTGTTTTGTTTGTTTGTTTTAAAATCAGTCTAACCACATCTGCACACCTTGAAAGGAAAAAGAAAATTCTCACCGTCATTGTTTTTGTACTGGTTTACTGCATTACTTATGGTACTAGCTTATCCACATCTGTGTTAATTGTCACAAATAATTCAAATTTTCTTGTTTCATTTTTGTTGAAAATACTTTAATTACATTATTTTATTGATAAATAATTAATTGGCAATATAAGAAACTAAGTGAGTCTGAAATGAGAAAATGGATTATCCTGACTTAATGAAAGATAAAGCATCAAAATATGCAAAGTATTCTAGTATGTTTCAGAGCGTCATACTGATATATTAACTATTATGAAAACCAACATCTCCAAACAAATAGCTTTAGAATACGTTGTTCTCTTTATAGCTATGTTAAATTTTTACAATATTGTACGTTATATCAAATGGTCGAGTATTACAGAGGTGAATGATGGCAAATCAAATAATTGAACTTGTAATGTGGAACATAAATGGCTTAGAGTTATAACTACCAAAAATAAAAAACTGTTGAAACAGAAAAAGCTGACATCATCTTTTTTACAAGAAATTCACTTAAGAGAACAAGATGCTATCAGCATAGGAACACCTTGGATAGGAAGCAGTCAGCAAAATAGCTTTGCACAAAACAAGAGAGTTCTTTCAACAGACTCGGTAATTTATATCTAACAAAAATGTTTTTTTGACTGTTAAATATACATGGAAAGAGCAGTCCAGTTTTAGTTAACATGTATAGACCTAATTCAAATAAAGCATCTTTCACAGTACAGGTTACTATCTAATATTATGACTAGTGTTCCAGTGGAATAGACAGTTTATGGCTGACCTTCCTGGTCTGTGTACATACAACTCTGAACATAGCATGGAAGAGTCCAAAACACAAGGAGAGAGAGAGAGATGGGAGAGGGAGAGGGAGAGGGAGAGGGAGAGGGAGAGGGAGAGGGAGAGGGAGAGGGAGAGGGAGAGGGAGAGGGAGAGGGAGAGGGAGAGGGAGAGGGAGAGGGAGAGGGAGAGGGAGAGGGAGAGGGAGAGGGAGAGGGAGAGGGAGAGGGAGAGGGAGAGGGAGAGGGAGAGGGAGAGGGAGGGGGGGAGGGGGAGGGGGAGGGGGAGGGGGAGGGGGAGGGGTTCTTTGGATGAGTTTCTGGCAGAGTTCTCATCTCCAGGGAAAGAGGCAAGCATTTTTCTGACATGCAGTCAATGTTTTATTTTGTTGGAATTAAACTTTGGAGAGGTATTAATTCCTATGCTTAAGACTGAGCAAGCTCATGAAATCTATGACTATGAGCTTTCTCTCTCCTTCCTTGCCCTTCCATGCATACCTCCAACTAGTCCCTATATTTAGTGAAAATGTCCCTTTCCTCCATACAATACAGGTGATGTTGACATAGCTGAATGCTCCGTTATTCAGTACTTGTTGTCTTTCTTTCACAGGTAACTCAGAGATGCTATGACTTTGGCGTATTTGTGCAGCATTAGTGGTCTACAGTCTCCTCCTGGGGCCTAATATATGATTAAAGGTATGGGAGAAGGGGAGACAGAAATCCTTGCCAGTGTTCTTCAAGAGGAGTTGTCAATGCTCCCAACTCCTTGAAATTAATCTGACAGGAAGAACTGGAAATCGCCCAGACAGAGACATCCTTGTGCAGTCTCAGGAAACACAGGAGTACACTGTAGCCTTTGCTGTCAAACACAACTTACTTACACAGGACCACTCATGTGAAGCAACACTCCTTCAGACTAATAATCTTGCTGAAGTCAAATATCCCCCTCCTGGGAAAAAGTATTCTACAACATTAATAGCAGCACCAAAATTAATTCCAAAATCATTCTAGAAGGTTATCTCTAGCATAATCTCTGTGCTATTCTAGCCCTGATTAAGATGTCTTCAGAGAGATGTTCAGAGATTCCCCCAAGTCAATGGGCTGAGGGGGCAGCTCTGTGGGAGTCAAAACCAACTCCAGCACCAAAATCATCCCCCCATTGCAGTGAGCTCCTTCCCCTGTATCTAACATAACTCCTGTCCTGTACTAGATTTGGTGCCCTTCTTTAGCAGAAAGCTGCCCCAATGCGGCAAGTGACATTTTTGTGCTGGTTTAGTATTCTGAAATAGGACATCCCTGGCCAGCACTAGCTGCAGAGAATATACAAGACAAGGAGCACAAACCTGGGGCCAAGGTCAAGAAGGATTGTGGGGTGAGTCAGAAGCTAGAGAAGCTTAGGCTCTAACTGCAGTTGTGCAGCTGGAGGCACAGATTCTGAGGATGTGCCAGAAAATTGCAGACAGAAAAAGGAGAGATGGGGAGGTGGAAGGATTTTTCTGGTCTGGTACCTGCTTGTCCATTGAACACTGTATTTTCCCCCTCTGTATTATTTTCCTGAAATTTAATCATATACTACACAAGGAAATTATGTAGAAAATCTGCAAGGTAAATAACGTGCTATACTATGGTGAGAATTATACCATGAAATTTTTGGGAGCTAAAGCCCAACAGATATGCATAAATTTCCATTTAACAGTTTTAAAATGTCCTTGGTCATCAGTCCAATAGAATTAATGTTTTTATATGTTCCTTCTTGCTACATTTAATAGATTTTTCCCCTTCCCATTTAAAATATATAAGTACACACAGAGAATAAAAATAATTATACATTTCTAGAGTAAGCTGTCCTTTTCTTATTCTCTGCATTAGAAGTCAACTTAGCTAAATAACTTTGCACAGACACTGCTAGGTCCTGGCATTAGCTGATAGTTTTTGCTAAATAACATTAGATTGTGTTATGCTGTCCCGATAATATGTCAGGAGTGATGACATTAATGGGCCACAATGCCCTTCAAATTCATTTTATAAATATTTTTAACAGCAGTGAGGCAATTCTGCTGAGCACCGGCTAATAAAATATTTCATTATTTCAGGATATAACTGGTATCTTAGCTGGCCAAGTAAGCAACTTCAGTTTTAAAAAACATTTATCAGTAGCACGTTCAGCTGGTATTATCTTTTTCATGCCCAGGCTACATAGTGACTGCACTTTAAAGTGTAAAGGACCTGCCACAGGCTTTTTAAGAACTGTATCTGCAATTCCAGCAAGTGCTACACCCACATTTTAAGCATCCTTAGGGGGCTGAGTCAGCAGCTCAGAAAGGAGAAAATACATCTTCCTTGCTTTCATGAACATATTTTTGTGGGCCCCTTTTACCCTCACCTTGCATATTGGGAGTGGTGCCAGGTGCCCCTCTGAACAGTCGATTTAGCTGATCTATGTTCTTCTACAAGCAGTGATTCCTTGCCAGCCAAAATACCAACACCAAGACGGTAGTCACATCCTTGAGAAACAGTGATGAAATCTGAGGCAGAAAAAGACTTGAAGAGATTTTTTTGTTTAGTTTTAAGCAAGGTACTTTTCATGTATTACAGTTCACCGTGAAAAGAAAAGAAAATAGAATTAAGAAGATTCCAGCTACTAAAAATGAAGATAGGGTGGTGAGACACTGGAACAGGCTGCCCAGAAAAGCTGGGGATGCCCCATCTCCGAAGGTGTTCAAGACAAGGTTGGATGTGCACCTGGACAACCTGATCTAGTAGTGGGTGGCATTCCTGTCCATGACAGGGAGTCCTAATTAGATGATCTTAAAGGTCCCTTCCAACCTAAGCCATTCTATGATTCTATGAAGATGGCAATTTGATATGACACACATTTCTATTTCTACCCTTTGAGACAAATGACTTCCTCCAAAGTTCACATTGAACAACCATTTACATTGTTTACGTACAAGCATGCAATCATTCCAAACTCTAAAGAAGGAAACTCAAGACATAGATTTATCTCCTTGATAAATTCTGTGCAGGAGAAGATATATCACAGCCTTGCCCACAAGCAGATGTCACTGCACTCAAACACATCTAGCAATATGAATATAAACATGCAGGTTATCAGTCTGGCATACTATAGCCTGAAATCAGGTTTGTGGTTTAACTAATCATGGGTACTGACAGAGGCTCCTAATGAGCTGTTTATATTGAGCACAAACACATTATACTGGAGGAAAATTGCAGTTTGTAAATACCAGCTGAGGTTCAGACAAATAACTAACATTTCAGAAAATCAAGTTTTACTTTGAGTACTGATTAGTTATGTTTACTAACATCGTGACTGAAAATCATCATAACATTTCAATCATCCACATTCATATAATAGCTATTGCAGATTAAAAAGTTCTTTTTTGAGTTCTAAAAATTGGAAGAGGGTAAATTTTATAAAAATGTATTTATAAATACTCAGTTAAATAAAAGCAATACATCCACTTCAGTAGAATTTCTAAAGTGTTTTATTTATTTCCTACGAGTAATCAGGTTAGCAAAATTTGGTTTGTGATAAGCTTGACAGAAAAAAAAAATCACATCATATGAATACTCATATAACAAATCCTAGTTATAAAAGTAATCAATTTTTAAAGTCCTTTGTGGATTTAAGAGTCTTCCTTCTTGGGAAAGGAAATAGTTCCATGGCTGTTTTCATGGGGGGAAAATGTGAAGAACTGGTCCTGAGAAGATAATAATTGAAATATATTCTTAAACTTTAACTGATTTTTTTTTTTAATTACAAAGTAGTATTCTTTAAAAAAAAAAAATTGTGCAGATTAGCTGAATGCTATATTGCCTTTACCAACGGGTTCTTTAAATTTGCTGCCTATTCAGGGAGGGATCTCATCAATGTCTATAAATACCCGAAGGGAAGGAATAAACATGACTGAGCCAGGTTCTTTTCAGTGGTGATCACTGAGAAGACGAGAGAAAATAGGCACAAACTGGAACACAGGAGTTTCTTCCTGAACACCAGGAAGCACTTCACTGTGCAGGTGACAGAGCACTGGAACCAGTTACCTAGAGAGGCTGTGAAGTCTCCCTCCCTGGAGATCTCCAAAAGGTGTCTGGACATGGTCCTGGGCAACCTTCTCTGGGTAGGGGGGTTGGACCTCCAGAAGTCCTTTCCAGCCTCAAACATTGCATGATTCATTGTGAATTATTGTAAAACAACTGTCTTGCTTAAAAACACACATGGAGTTAGGGAAAGAGAAAGCTAGGTCTGCTCTTCATCTAAGTGTGCAGTATGAAGTGAACTTTCAAGGGGCTACTCGTTCCATCTGAGAGTTTAAATCACTACACATACCTGTATGCCAAAACCATGCCAAGTGTACTGGCATTTGCCTAGTGCCTATGCAGTGGGGAGCTAGACCTGTGCCAGGTGGGCAGCTAGCACTGGTCTGCTCTTGGTTAAGTCCTTTCTGAATTAGGAACTCAAAAGGCGATTTGACTCATGTGAATCACACTTGTCTCTCTAGTACACTCTTGATTCAACATAGCTTTCCATATTTATGTATCAGTGTGCCAATAAGAGATTCATACTTAAATAGTAAAATAAATCTACATCTAATAGCCTTGAAATTACAGAAGGGAGAAATGTTCTTCTAATACTAAAATATTATCTTTGCAGCTTTCTAAGCATCTGTAGACTCCATTCACCCATAAAATTCAGTACCTTCTAGAATGAGATGAACAGCTGCTCCACATATACAATCCTTTTAGAAAAAGGGTCTAAAAATAACATATGGCTATTGAGATAAGTTTAAATAGAAGACTGTAAATGTAACTGAATTTGTCCAGGACACAGAGACACATACACCCAAGACTTCAATCCAGCAAATCAAGACAATCAACAGTCCACTATAAACAATGGACGCTTTGTAGAAGAGATTTCAGCATCAAGCAGAAGAATGGGAACATATTATTGCCCCAAATGTTTTAACAAACTATTTCTATGGAACAAACTAGTATTTTAAATTTGAACCTAGAAGTGAATTATCAAGGCTGATCTCTGCTTCTTCAAAGACAGAAGCATATGAAGACATATTTCTGCCAGCAAAGTCTTAGTAACAAATTAGAGAGATATCTCCACAGTAAGGTTCTATAGTGAGCCATGAAAATGAAAAGTTCAGTGAATTATACCCAGGTCAAGCCCATGCATTACCTTCTGAGGACAAAGCATGATGCTGAAATGCTGTGCATCGGCTGATCATTCAGAGTAAAGAATTTAATAGATGAACTTTGATCTAGTGCCACACTTTTCAAAAGCAGACTGTCAACACTGTTTCACCACAATTTCATCAGTGCTATTCATGTCATTTAGTAAGCCTAAAAATAACATAGAATGATACAGCATTTTTAAGCATGCATTAATAACAGAAACTTAACAAACACATTTAATAAAAGACATAAAGCATTTGCAGAAAATAATTTTAATTCAGTAGTTGAGATATAATTTTAGACCAACATGCTGACAGATGTCCAAAATGTGTTACCTAAATCCACATGTAGATGGTGCTAAACTAGCAGTCTTTGTTTTTACCCATGCTTAAACCCATCGGGCGCTTAAGGCACCCATCACCTCAAAAAATCGTCGCATATTTGTGCTTACTTTCCATGAGTATCTTTAGGGAAGAAAAAAAAAAAAAGCTAAAAACAGCTTTGAAAACTATAAAATGGAGGACAAATAAACAAGAAATATTACATCATTATACACATATGTTAATATGTGCGTATTTTCGTATTCCTTGTTCCTGCATAAATTAAGAGTCCCAAATCTCTAAAGTGAATTTATTAACTTGAAACATAAAGAATTAAAGAATTAAACAGGGTGGTTTTACAGATAAAATGATAAAAAATTGAAAAGAGTAAAGTCCTGATAACTCTGTTTCACTGACTAAATGGAGAAAAATTTAAATCAAGTGACAAGGTGCAGATGAAAATTCTTTACAGCCACTTAGGGTACCAAATTATAATAAAAAGTAGCTTTATATATATAAATAATTTTTATATATATGTATATATATAAAACCACTTAGATATTATAATATGAAAACACCACATCCACTTATTTAAACATACCTTACAATTGTGATAAAGACAAGCTTACCTTTTTGGAATGAAGTAATCTCCCTCTTCTCTCAGCAAAGTCAGCAACAAGGATTACCTCTGCTTTCAATGAAAGCAAGTCTTGTATACGTAAAGAAACCCTTGCTACACAGAGTTTTATAGTTATCAAGCCAGGCTAGGGCTCAGCAGACAATGTAGTAATACAAAGATGGGGAGAGTCACCAGACTACCTACAGGGTAGTAAGTGGGTCCCTGGGGCAGCTGACTCCCCACTTCAGGGGTCCAAGCCATAAGAGCAAGAGAAGTTCAACTACCAGTGAGGAGACCACAAGAGAGTGAGGATAGCTGGTGCTTATTCTTGGTAATCAGCTCCAGCAAGCTGTACTGAATCACTGCCAGCCTGGTCATGTTAAGGGTATGTTTCATAAGTCAACGGGAATGTCTGCAAGGAAACAACTTTTTAGATTTGCCCTGAAGTGTTTTTGTTTGTTTGTTTTTGTTTTGTTTTCTCTTTTGAAAAAAAAATATTATTTTAAGATGATGCAAATAAAGACTTAATGGGATTTAGTTTCAAAAAGCACTTAATTGCCATTGAAGTCAGTGGTAGTGCACTTTTTCTTGGCATTTTGTTTGAATTCCAGGTGCCAAACTGCCTTTAAAAGTCTGGTCTTAAACAACTAAGTACAATGTCACGTTGCTTAAAATAAATGTCATTGTGGTTATTTGAAAACTACTCTTACTAGGACTCATTGCATGGACCATACTTTCTTTTCCTTGAGGAGCTCAAACCATCTGGAATGCCAAAAGCCTTCTCAGCTCAGTGCACCTTAAATCCACATTGAAATTCTCCATACAACCCTAGGCTGTGACTACAACAAGCAAGCAAGAGGAAGTAATAATGGCTTTTCTTTTGGGGAAGAAAGACAAACGAGAAACTCTCAAGGTGTGCATTTGTATCCTCATAGTAGATACGCTACCTCAGGAGAAGACCATCACTCTGGAGACAGAAACAATCAATCTTCATCTTATTTGGAGCAAGTTACTTAATGTTCTGTCAGAAGTGGCATATAGGTATCAAGAAGATGGGACCAAGACAGGCCACAGAGCCATCTGCTGTCTCTCCTCCTTCATATGGCAGACTCATGAAACCTAATTTCTCTCATCATCTCTATCAGATCATTCTGCATTCTTGACCTCTCCAACCTCCTAGTCCCTGAAAAAAAAAAAAAAAAGAAAAAAAAAGTTAAAAGTTATAGTCTTTTATAATCAAGTACCATTTCTTTTGTAAGCTTATTATTTTTAATGAACCAGCTGTAACATTTCATAACATCTAGAAAAGCTGTTTGATTCAGACTCTCTTACCAAACCATGCTTTAGGTTATTTGGAACAAAGGTCTTGTTTCAAGGTCATTTTACTTTCAATTAAGTAAAACCATAGATAGAGAGTTAGAGGTAAGTCACATTCCAATTCAGCCAGCAAAGAATTGCAACAAATGAAATTCCCTAACCCAAACTTCTTAAGAAAACTACATAACCCCTTTACTAGGATATAGCCTGAGGTATAAGACTATAGCTTTGGCTTTCATTTCACATACACTGAAACAGAATGTGGTTAAATACATGTTCTGGAGCCTCGGGTATTTGTTCTTAGATTACTTTGTGATAAGCTCGGTATTTTTGATGCAAATGAGTTTGCACCAACATTTACCCTTTCCAGCCTTAAACGAAACAGCAGGACTCATGAGGACAGAAACAAAAACTTTGCAAATGTTAAAGGAATAAAGCATCTGGCAGAGCCTTTTAACGTGCTGGAGAAGAACATATCCCACTGGACATCACCATTTTGTTGTTGGAAAAAGATTTTATTGCTATTATTATTTCTTCTTCTAAAGCATTTCATAGACTGTAGACACACACTGTTTTAGTAGGGAAGAACTATGTCCTATTCTAATATACAGTTAAATATCATAATTTTAAAAGAGGTGAAGACAAATTATATTTTCTTAACCTACTTACAGACAATTTCCTCCAAATAAAGATTTCCCTCCTTCACATGAAAGCAGAAATCAAATTCTTTTCATCTACTACTTCCTGTTGTTCTCCTCAAAACCCTTACCTGTGGTCTGTGCGATCCACAATAATGGGCAGTATGGATGCCAGAGAATGTAGGCACACCCGTTTGAGACTCCAAAGAACATTCCTTGAAAAGACAAAGTTGCGAAGGTGTACCTGTTGGTGGAACTGACCTTCATCCTATGGACCAAATTTCTGGACAAGAGTACTTTGAGCTCAGAAGGACATTTTGGGGAATAAATAAATAAATAAACTTGTTATTTAAAGGCGGTTAAAAAATTTAAAGATGTGAAATTGCATACAAAGTGAATTTCTAACTCACACACAGAAGAAGTGCAGATGTACAAAAGAACAATTTTAACTGCTGGGATAGAGAGGCTAAAATCCAGATACCCAGCTCCAGGGCCTTTAAGCTATCGCTCACTATGACTCCAGCCCTGACAAAGCCCTGGCAAGCTACTGCTTAAAATGAGGAGTAACGAAGGAAACTGGGGCTGTGCATCAGTGCAGAAAGAAAAAGAAAGAATAGCAAACTGTGAGGGGAGTGAAGGAGAGAATTGAGTATCTACATATGATAGAGAGCATTAACATGACAACCACAAGAGCACAGCAAACTATACAAATGAATTATGCTGACATCTGCACAAATTTTCCAATCCTTTATAGACACAAATGGAAGTTTCCTGAAAAACTAATGGGAAAGTACTAGAAATGAAAGAAGAGACAAGCTGGGTTTTTAATTTTTTATCATTATTAATCTATTGATCATCTGTTTTTCCATCTATTTCAAAAATACCGCACACACCTCTGACAGAAAAAAAATCACCCAAAACCAGAGGAGAAAATTCTGTCTTACCTCTGTCAAGGGTACATGTAGGTACCCTTTACTTCTGCCTAGGTTTTACAAGTTGCGAAGTCTGGCTGCAGGTTTCTTTTTCACTGTGATGGCCAAGGGACTTTTGAATGCATTAGCCAGAAACCAAAAGAGTTTCACTCTCATTTGGTATGAGTGAAATAGAAAACAAATTATAAATAACTTAGTTTTTGTTAACTCGTCAAAAAGTGAGCTAAAATTTTCTTTTAGAAGCACTAGAAATCATATCCCATGTTTTTCTGGAGTTTGGAAAACAAGATTCTTTGTCATTTCACGGCACAGATCTATATCAGATAAGATACAACATCTCAGGTTATTTTATAGAAGGATTCAATTCTGTGTTCCAGGAATCAGCTGGAGTGGAAAGGAAATGAATAGGACAGTTAAGGCTTTGTTTGGAGCATGTACCCCAGGTGATAGAGATATGTGGAGCATCCACCACCATTTATTTCAGAGGCCGTGTCAAACGCTTACTATTCATTTTGTTTAGGTGATCAAATTTTATATGTATGTTTGGGGGGGGGGGGGGGGGGGGAAGCAAATTTTGCATGCATAATTCATAACGAGTTCTTAATTCTACAAAATTGTATGCATGTAAGTCATGTACCACTGGACTAGAGCTGGCTTAAATATTTGAATGCATTTTAAATACAATTTAGGATAAAGAGAGTACTGGGAAACACAACTGTTGGAGAGCTTCTATTTCAAAGAGAAAAAATCTTTTCCATAATATCTTAACCAAACTGTTATCAAGATATTTATCAAATGTAGCTGTTGACTGTTTACCTTTCCTCATAATAATTGAGTGATTAAGCATGGTGAAATTACAGTTAATTTTGGATCTCACCATGTTTCACAAACAGAATTCTGAACTATGGCTAAGCTTTTGTGTTTCAGAATTTCTAAAAGGAGTAATGTTATGTAACCAAAATGATTATCATTTACAAATTTTACAAGATAAGAATAAAAAATTGAAATCAGTAGGGAAAAAAAGGCCACCATGATAAAATAGAAAGGTACAAAAATTAAATTTTGATTCTTTTATACTTCTCATCATTACAATTTCATTCTTAATTCTGATGTGATTATCTTGCCTGTTGCAAAAACACTTGGTCAATATGGTTTGAAAAGACAACTTGTGGTCATACTGAATGTGCCGCAAAATTAATATATTGAATTACTCCGTCAAATTGTCACCATTTCTACTAGGACATTTGTGGAAAATAGAAAAATATCAGGTAAAATTTTCCAAACCTTTTGGACTATTGTGTCAAAGAGCTCCAGTGTCTGAAGTTGCAAGAGTAAAGAGCTCAGTTTACTTTGGGAGAATGATGACATTTTACTGCTCAGATGAAACTCCCCTAATGAACAAAGGAGGAGGATGGTTTCACATCAAGTCTCTGGTGATAACTCAGCTGAAACTACTGGTGCTGACTCTTCTGACTGGAGAAAATCAGGATCATTCCCAGAGGCCAAATCTGCCTAGAACTAGCACAGAGGGTTGGCACTTGGCACCTGCATTTATTGTGAAGTGTCAGAATCGTACAGCACATGCTGGTAGTGGCCATCTGTTATGTATATTGATATCCCAGTGAAGGTCGGTGTCAGGAACAGGCCTGGTTTTCAGCCCTGTGATTTGAGTGACAGAACAAGACTCATCTTCCATGCCTCTCCAGATCGTGAGCAGTTTTTACTTTGTGAAATTGCGCATAACTTCTGTTCTCCTGTGTATGTGGAGATGTCTTGATATGTGCTGGTCTGTCTGCATTAAACAAGAAAAACAGTATCTAAACAATGTATTGAGAATATAAATCATCTATACTGTTAAATTTATATTTAGTGCTTTACTTGCTATCTATCACAACTCTGTATGGAATAAAATGTTCCTAATACACACAGCCCTTCTTTTCAATGCTTTTGTTGTTGTTGTTTTCAATTGTGCAGGGATATTTTGAATCTTGTAATCATTAGTCTGTTTTCCCATTCATATATCCCTCTCATATATCTTCATGCTTAACAGCAATGAATGCTGTGATAAAGAAGAAACATTTTAAAATTTGATTTCTGTTTTACAATTTCTATTGTTCTACTCTCCCAGTCAAAATATTGATTGCCTTAATCTTTTTCTTAAAATAAATAAATAAATGATCACAGATAAGCTGTTTTCTTTTATTATTTAAAAGTATTACTTTTACTTCATCTTATTTTTCATAATTTATTATCTATATATATAAAGTGTAATGAAATGAGTTAGAATGAATTAGCAATCTCTAATCCTATGTTTAGTACAAACTCTCCGTATCACTCACTTTACTGTTTTCCCATCTGTGACAAAAGACCAATACTGGGTACTTAATGTTGGGCATTTTACATTCAGTAGCCTATAATGAACAAAGGGGGACACACCATATGTATGGAGACAAGAATCCCAATTTGTTTTTAAAGCAGCTGATAGCCCAAATAATCTAACTGGAAAAAAGCCTTATTAATCTTATTAATAATGTATAATTAATGTATTAATTAATTAATGTATATCTATATGCATTAAATTATTAAAGTATATACATAAAATATAATTTAAGAGAGAACCTACTAGTACCTACCACTATTGCCTGGTGTCATGCTCACTCCTCAAGTGCCCTCCTGGCCCCAAGGTCAACAGCATCAGCCTTCCTTGGGGAGGACATGAGTAGAGGGGTTGCTGCCAACTGCCACAGTCCCAAGAGCCTCTGGGGGGGTGGAGTGTTGTGGCAAGTTACTGCCTCCTCTTTTTCAGGTTTTCTTGACCTTTTTTACATGGTTCCTCCTACTGGCATGTTTCTTTGTCCCTGGTGCCCAGGCGAGATCTGAAAGCTGTCCTAGTCTCCCTAGCCCACCAGTACCTACCAAGCTGCTGCTGGTTACACGTGTGTGACAAAAATCATATTTACTCAGAAGTTTAGTAAGCTGTCTGCAGCCCAATAAATATGTTTTGTTTTGTTTTGTCAGGTATGTATGGCATGTGTGGATTATGGAGACAGAAGAAAATTCCCATTTGTATGAAGCAGAATACATGCTGAGCACTGGAGCAGTAAAAAATAGTTATTTCTATCAAGGTATTTTTATTGAATTAAATAAAGAAAGAAACCATATATCTCTCAGAATCCTGGAGATGTTTTGGACCTTGTGGTCCACAAGACATTTTTTTTCCCTCATATATATATTTAAAGTTAAAACTAAGTTTTCAGTCTTTGTATTTACTCCTTTGACTATATTTCCTTCTCCTTTCCCCTAATAAAGATGAACAGCTATGGCTAGATTCAAATTTAGGGCCAACCATCTATAGACTTCATATTCTTAGAAGCAGAAACAGGGAAAAAAAATATTTTGGGGGGACTTACATGTCAAGTCCTCTCCAGAACAGGGGACCAAAATGTGTCTTTACTCTGAATAACAAAAATAATGTCTTCTTTGAGGACTTTTCATTTGAGTTTTGTACTAAGAAAAAGAAAGAAAACATATCTTCCCATTTCCAAGACTTAGAAAGTAATGCTAACCTTGTGGCAGACAAATAGTATCAGAAGCATTCCCACAGTATTAGCACTAGATTAAAATAGATTTCTAATAGATTCTTCAGTTTAGCAGATCAGATTAATTTAGTAGAACGTTTCATGGCTTCCAGTATCTTTGTAGGACCTTTCTACTTTCATTAACTGTAGCAAAGATTTGTTCTTATATAAGATTTTTACATTAGCAAAAATAATCATTAACATCAATTTTGATTGCAAGTGAATTTCAAAAGTTACATTTTTGAGAACGAAGTTTTAAATTCTCATGTCAACTACTGATGTTCTTGGGGGCATTGATCCGAAAAGGAAATTGAAAAAAACATAGCATTTACTTACATTATCAATCTAATCAAGCAACATAAAACACATTCTGAATTTTAAGGACTATGTACTCTTTAATTTAGAAAATAAAATTGCAAAGTATACTGAATGTATTCTAGAAGTGATTTTACAAAATACCATTAAACTTTTCAAAATTTAATTATTCATCAACCAATCACTGCTTTCCTCTACCTATTACACAAATGTAACTTTTGGCTTATTTATAACTTTTCCAGAACCACAGAACATTCTTTTTTGTTAATTTTACCAGTAATACTATTGTTAATATTATTATTCTTAATTCTGTTATGAACTAAGAATTTACTATTCCTAAAAAGTAAGAGGAAAAGCACTTGGTCTGATCAAAAGTTAATCTGGCTGGTGTCTTAGCTTTGACAGTTATTATTCATGACTACCTAAGTAAGAATATGAGGACAGAACAAGAACAATACAGTCAACAAATATTATTCTGTCCCCTAAAATGCTACAGTCCAGGGGACTTCCCTCAAACACTTAAAAGTGTTTCTCTAGTGTTTAGTGACCCTCAGCTGGGTTTATCCTTTCAAGAAACTGTTTGATTTCAAACTTACGTTCACTTTTAACGCTCACAGCATTCTGCGCAAAAACTTCTACAGCTTAATTGCTCATTACATGAAGAATTAGATGCTTGTATCGAACATGTTCTCTGCTAGTTTCTTTTGATGAATTCTGGTCATATCTCCCAAAGCTATGTAAAATGTTCCCATAAATTAAGACTTAACAAACCATATTTCCTTTTAATATTTTAGTGAAGGTGGCTACTGCTGCATTTTCAAGTAGGAAGAAATACAAAAGTGTCTGCCTTACTTACCAGAGGAACAACTTGTAAATATTAAATGAAAGAAAGAACAACATCTCTAGGTTTTCAAGTTCTCAAACACTTTTACCAGAAATGTTAAATATTATGTGTATACATACAGAATATAAACAAAAGTCATCACCATTAGTTTATAACTGTGACAGTATCTTTACACAAATTCCTATTTCATAACTTTACACAGGGCCCCACCAGTCTGACCTATGTGCCTCTTAGTCCACAGGAAAATTCACAAACTTTTGTTTCATAAAAACTATATGCTAAATCATGCTTTTAAAAATAGTGTTATACTTGGAAAGATGACATGTCACAAAAATTAGAAGGAAAATGGTGACAAAATCCCCACAGAAACTTATGATGCATTTTTATTTTGCTGTAAAGAAGATCAACTCTTTTTTTAATGAAATATTGAAGATGAAATGTCAAAATAAATGTCAGTGAGAAGCAGACTACTATGGTTACTTATAGAGAGGCACATTCAACATGTCCTAATGTTTTATTCTACAAATATGATCACGACTTTCATAGCAATCACTGGTTGAGTACTGATTTTTATATCAATTATCTAAGCATGTGTAATTTTCAGTTTGTTTTGAACATATTCCTTACCCGCCACATCATATAAATTT
Source organism: Anser cygnoides (assembly GCF_040182565.1). Classification (NCBI taxonomy): domain Eukaryota; kingdom Metazoa; phylum Chordata; class Aves; order Anseriformes; family Anatidae; genus Anser; species Anser cygnoides. Next base: position 38,171,844 of record NC_089876.1, read on the forward strand.
GCACAGTGCTTTCACTAGAAATCATCTTTATTTGCCACTCCATTCAGAATAATCAGACATTCTTTCCCAATTTCAAGATTTCCCTCGTACATCAGCTCTAACCACTTTTTTTTTTTTTTTTTTTTTTTCCCGGCAGCTCTCTGGACTAAATATCAGCTGTATCTGTCTAGCTCCATTCCTTCTGTAAAAGGCAGCAATCAAAATCAGACACATCTCAAAGGTTATTGCAAGAGTTTGACAAAAATTTTGTCTGGTGAGTAAGACATTTTAATTTCTTTTCCCCAAAAAGTATCTAATTGTGCATGTTCACTTTTCTTTTTTTTTTGACCATTTCCAATTTGGCAGAAAAATTCAAATTTTTCCTTCTTGATTTTATTTCTGTTTGCCAAAATAAAGTGCAGTCTAATCTACGTGGTGTCCTGCTTAACACCACCTGCCTGAATTGACTTTCCTTCATTTCCTTTTTTTCCTAAGCAAAAGTTTCATTTCTGATTTCTATGTGGAAAATATATTTTGCAAAAGCTTTGTAAGGACTGTAAAGGACTGTAAAGAAATGATAAGTAATGGAGCTGAAAGCACCAACCAAATTGAAAATGAGAATCTTGATGTTAGAAAGAGGGAGATGAGACCAGATAGAGAAGAGCTCAGAAAGACAATTGTTGGTAAGACCTCTTGCACTAGAAGCTTTGCCTAAGAGAGTGTTGCATAAAAATGTCAGGTTTTAATAGCAAATATATCTCTGAATCACTACGAATATTAAGAAAGGAACCTGAAATACTTTGCTTCTTCATCAAGCAAAACTAACACCCCTCCCTCACTCAAATCCTCATAGAAATTAGGAGCCTTCCCTGTAGGAAAGAGAAAGGGAAAAGGAGAGGGAGGGGGAAAGGGATTTACAGATGCAGTTTGGTGGATCCAGATACAGAATCTGTGCTGTATTTTACTTTTTTCATAACAGTTTCAAATTTTGGTGAAACAGATTGCAGGCAATTGGGTTGAGCTAAACAGATGTTTAAATTGGACACATATGCCTAAAGTGTTTAAGGTATCTCTCTTTAAAGTTACAGACATGTCTAAGAAATTTTATGGATCATGACTTAATGATAGTCTCTCACTTTCAATGAAGTCAGTAAGAACACAATAATAAGATCAACAGGCACTGCTAATATTCACTGCCCCATTTTCTTTTTTCTTTTTTTTTTTTGAATGACATGCTGTACAATGCGTCCCACCTATATCCTGTCCAAGAGTGCAGATATAATCATATATGCATAGAAATAATTACAAATTCATGCCTTCTGCTTAGATAGTCAGAAATCTGAAGGGGAAATGTTACCACTAATATGGTTTAAAACTCGCTTGGTCTGATTTTTGTCAAGTTTGAATCCTATTACTTCAAGTGATTATTAATTAGCATTGTAAGTAGCAATAATCCTTGCATAAATAAACAAAATGCAGCTGTGTGTGATCCTCTGAAATACATCAACTCCCCTGAATTATATCCTCTGGCATCATGTATGTTATTAACTTTGATTTTTTGTTGTTAAACCACTCATCGTAATTTATTTTATACTACCACTATGCTGCCAACCATCATGAAACAAGTCCTTTCCACATACAGCAGTTGTGGAGATGTTTCCTTCAAATATTTATTATTTACATAAAAGTTGTCCCTCCAGGATGTTGCTGTAATCAATATCTAAGGCTGTACATGAATATATGAAAAAAACTTTGCCCAGAGTAGCTTACGTCTTGAACAGACAAATAGGTAAATGCAGGAAAAAGTTGTCATCAATAGCCTCCTTTAACAGATCAGGCTGAGGTGCAGAAGTGTAAAACTGTAAACTGAATCAACCAAGGACTGAGGTTTGATTCTTGTTCAAGACTTCAGCACCATCCAAACCTTTAACCACAATTTTTTTCTTTTTTTCTTTTCCCTCCAGTTCCATTCTAAGAAACTGATCAACCATTTCAGACTCATTGTCCTGTCAAAGTAGTGCTGTTCTTTGGAGCCCAGGTGGAGCCACTAGACAAAGAACACTATCTTCTTAGGAACTGGAAGGAGAGCAGTCACTGTACTAATCACGTTTTCCTTTGTACACTGCTTTTTGCTGGTGATGGTGCAAATTCAACAGGTTTTTACAAAAGCTAACTTCTTAACACAATCACTCTCAACTTTGAAAGCATTGCATTCACCTTCCTTTTTACTCTCTCACTATTTAAGTCTCCTCTCTTCCTATTTGCACAGTCTTCCTGTTTGCAAAATCAGATGCAAATGACATCAAGTTCCTTTATGAATGCACATTAGCCTCTCTTTTAAGACTGATAATGAAGACCCGTTCTTTGGGTCACCAGATTCCAGAGCAAATAATGGTAAAAATGCTGAAGAAATTATTTGGAGGAAAAAAAAAAAAACACTTTCTCATATGCATACACACTCGCATATATGTACATACATACATGCTATTATATCATTTTTCTCACTATATTTTATGTAATACTGATTCTGTGCTAAAACAAGAAAATATAATTGCAAGACTGTGATATAAAACTTTCATATTTTGATTAGCGACTGTGATTAATAGATTCAAGTGTAGCTTTCCTGAGGCTTAATATGCTTTAACTAAGTTGTTCCCTGCATTTTGTTGTTCTGTGACTTAAATATAGAGGGTAACTAACAAGTAGTTCTGGGTGTGCATGTGTGAATCAGAGGGAAATCCATACACTTTAGAGATCATGAAATTGTAAACGTAGTGAACATATTTATTTAAACAATTACTATATTAACCATCAACATTGAGAGTGACACATATTAGGAGCTAAACGATTAGTAGGAGACTTTTGAAAATATTATATTAATGACTATGCAAAATAACTGGATTTTGCCTTTATAAATCACTTGAAATTTACATTTCAGTCACCAGCTCTGCTGTATAATACCTGAAAGACAGTTCAGATTTGTAGTGTAAATGTAAAGTGCTTTTTGTTTAAATTTTAACTACATTTTTTACACTACATATCACAGAACAAGGAAAGACAGGCTTATGAGCAGACTGAGAAAGGCAAAATTTTTACAGTATAATACAGCATGAAAACGTCACTAATTTTTTTGTTTGCTAAGTGGAAAATGACTGTTTCATTTCAAATTCAAATGAGTGTGTTATGTTTTTGTTTCCTTGGTGGCATAAGAGAAACAAATAAATAGGAAAAAAAAAAAGTGCTTCCTATGGATTGCCCCAGGCATTTTATTTTGCGCGTGTTGCTGCTGCACAGTTTCTGGCCATTTGAAAAGTGTGTGGCCGTGCTGGACAGGTGCATGGCCAGAATGCACACCTGCAATGCTTGTGCTTCCTCCTGCAGCCCACAACCCCATGAGCAAATTCTCTGTGCATATTGTCAGCTCTGCCTGCTGGTGGAAGGTGAAACTGTTTATAAAGCATTCACAGAGAAGAAGATGTAAAAATTCCTAAAATTGGTGATCTAAACTTTCTAAGTAGGCTAATTTATTTCAGTAAAACAAGGATATCACGAGGAAATTAATACCTGTTATTTGTTCTTGTTCTGTTTAAGTAATGGCTTCAAAGTTAAAGCACTACCAAGTTGTCTTATTACTATGGATTTTTAATGTGACTTGGATAATAGTATAAATCTAAAATTATATAAGCAACCACCTTTACATGCAAGTCATTAGAAGGGACTTTAAGTGTATTGCTTTTTCGATTAGGGATGAAATTTATTATGCTTATGTGATAAGTTCCACAAGAGTCTCTGTGGATTTAAGCTGGAAAAAGGAATAATCAGACACTTAAATCTCAGAATCTGACTCGCAGCATTCATATAGGACAGATATCACTGACTGTTATTAATTAAGAACCCTGACTTTTTGGAGTGGTTCCAGTTTGGAAGTCATTCTCCTAAGGAGCACTAATGAGGTCCCAATTATCCTGCTGTGGGGCAAGTGTGAGTAATGGAGTCACACAGTCTCTAGCTTCATGCAGTCCGCTGGGTGTGGGCTTTTCCCTGTGAATTGCTTAATGAACTGTTTGACCTTGACTAAATCTTCTTTTTATACTATGAGGGGCAGACAGAAAGGTTCAGGTAAAAGTTTCCATCCTGACAGCCATGCACCAAATTAAAAGGATAACAAAAACTAAAAAGAAAACAAAACAAAACAAAAATCAAAAAAGGCAGAACAAAAGATAAAAATGAACACCTATTCTTCTTTGATGGTCAATCATTTCTTCATTTTTGTCTTAGATTTTTTACAAAAAATAAAAAAATAAAATAAAAACCTTCCCCAAATCTGTTATTTAATGCACTTAGCTGTGAATTAGTAACGATCCAGAGAGCCTGATCATTATCTTGCATCTGTATCTAAAGTTTTGTAGCTATTCACGTTTTGAACTTTCTCACATGTATACAATATCCCTTTTTTAGCTGACCCTGCAATGTTATATTTGGTTAGAGAAGATTACCTTTGTGTAAATGATCACATTTTCAGAGACTTCAAGATGGAAGACTGAAAAGACAGTAGGCCAAACAGAAACTGTATTGTATTATCCATTTCACTACAAAATCAGATATACTCCCCTACAAAATATTTTCACTAAGAATTTTTCTCACTTTTCCCCAAACAAAGTTGCTCAGAACTTAAATAGTTCATTCTGTGTGCACGTGTACACACACACCCCGATTATCTTACTTTACTCCTGTAAATTTAAGCAACTCTCAGGCTAAGGTAATTTTTTGAACTTTGAATAAGATCATGAGGAGACAAAGAAATAAAAATTGTGTATTGAAAATTACTTTGGTATAAACTATATAGAGACTATTATATATAGAGAGACTATATATATATAGTATATATATATATAGAGAGAGAGACTATATATAAATAATATAGAGACTATTATAACAGAATTTTAAAAACAATAACCAACCATATGGATTTTGTTCTGATACCATTCTTCAAAATATGGTTAAAATGTTTTTCTCTTGCATATTTCCTGCTATTATTCCAATGCTAGCAGTGAATGTGATAATCTGTTTCTTGCTAGTCATTCATCTCCAAAAGCATCTCATGTGACATAGAAAGGCTCAAAACAGTAGAAATTGGTGAGCAAAGTCTTGTGAAACACCTACCTTCACATTTTAAATTGCCTCATACAGAAGCCAAAATTCACAATATTTTTGGTTCTCTTTATTCTTTTATCAGTAAAAATGAAGCCACTGTAAAAATATTAATGATAAATTTAATGTATTAGTCAAAAGTTATTAAAGGCAAAATAACATTACAATGTACAAGAACAATCTATTTTATTAGTTATATGCACCAGGTGTGTAATGGCACTGGGGACAATGGAGATCTCAAAATCCCAGGGCCAATTTATCTGAGCTCCTTGTTTTTCCTAATCTGCTGCACAGCCTTACATTGCTGTCTCTCCTGCTGCCATAACCAATGTTTTGAAAGGCTTCAGAGGGAATCTCAGGCAAACTGGCCCAGGAAGATAATCTGTTGCTAGCTTCCAAACTCAGATATAGATTTTTTGTATCATTGGTATGTCAGGAGAAAAAAGACCCCTTAGTGGTACAAGTAGTACTTGAAGCTTGGAAGAGACTGTTCTGGAGCTGCGTGAGTTTCATATAATAGCTTTTAATTTTGCTCACAACTTTTCTGAAATACATGCAAACCTGATTCATTAAAAAATAAATTGTCTGATTTCAAAGTAATATGTCATTATTAGGGAAAAAAATAAAACAACTAATGAACTAAGAAATCATCGTGTCGCATTTTATGGCATGTAGATATCTAAATACCAGTGAGATAACAAAAAGCTGAGGACTGAATGAACAAACCTGCACTTGTACAACAGCTTTGATATGTGCTGGAAAATTTGGGGGAAATACTGACAGAACTGATCCCAGTGTACTGGTATTTTGTATTGGTATATTGGGTTACTTCTAGAGCACAGCAACAGCTTTCATAACCCAGAGAGAAGGAAGGCATATCTCCAGAGTGGTCAATTTTAGCTAATACTTCAAATTATCATCATTTTGATAGAAAGCCATAGAGATGATGCCTTTCTTAAAGGCATCAAATACTCAAAGCACTTTTATACCTCTTAAGATCTACATCTTGGTGTACTCTGCTGATGAAGATAATGAATAGTCTCAAACCCTGTCAAAACAACTGCACTTCTAGTCTTTACATGGAAAGAGCAGGGGAAAAAAATCAATTTTAATTTTCTAAATTATGGAATCAAACCTGTAAACGAATGTTAAGCAAGAGTGATTTCTTTATAACTGTACAGTCTTCAGGAGTGTGCTTTTACAAAAGCTAAGAAGTTAAGGAAGTTTTCCCTATGTATTTACTGTAAACCAGTCAGAAATGTGTTCAATTCCACGACTGGTTGCTTCCTTTCCACCTTTCCTGCCCTGATGTATGTAACAGTATCTAAAATATCTTAGTTTTTGTAAGCAAAAGCAGGAGAGGTCGAAGGAAACTGTTAGGTGGTAGGAAAGGTACTCCTAGCAGCAGGGCTCAGCAGTACCAGGTAAGAAAGTGACAGACTATAGGAAGAGAGAGAGAGAGCAGGAGGAGGAGAAGGATGCAGAGAACTGTAACACTTTTTAAGCCCAATATTATTAAATACAGTCACCTTAGTCATTGGTAGTTACATTGCTTTCCCCAAGTACAACAGAAATATATGATTTCCAAATAAAGTTTTTACTCTCAACTGATTTTTGCTGTTGTTGCTTACTAACAAAACTGTTAATATTTTATTGAACTTGTTTAGACTTAGACTGCATGCTAACACTTCAGATCCACATGAAAATACCTTTTATGTCACTCATGCAAGAACTTTGAAACCAGGTGACTCTTTTCATGTGAACTAAAGGAAAGATTACACGATTTCTTGAACAGGAGCATCCAGCATGAGAGAGAATATTTTTCCAGAGTCCTACCATATAGGAAGTTAACCTGGAAAGAGAGACTTTCAGGTCACTGTTCTTGCTTGTGCAGGGAAAATGAATAAATAAATAAATAAATAATGCAATTTAAAATCAGGAAAAAAAAAAAATCTGTAACATGGATCTCATTCTTTTTTGCTGATCTGTATGTACAGAAGGGAACTCTGCAGTTTGAGCAGGAGATGCCTATCTGCAGCCTTGTTTCACAACCAGCTCATCTCTTGAGAGTCAGAATTTCCCCCTTCTCTCCTATCTTATTGTTTAGGCATCAGTATTTTGTTGTTCAGTATACTGGATTTTTAGACTGTGCTTCTAACAAAGCCAACTCATCCAATATAAGGAGGCTGAGCCTGTAACTCTAGATTTGGGATTCTGCCCTGCTGGACTGCTGTAAATAGCTCTCTTACATGCGTCTGAGTCCTGTCCAGTTGGATAACATAGTGTAAAGCTGACTGTATCCAGAGAATGGGGATTCAGCTGATAACAAAGGTTGAGTCATAAGAGAAAAGTCACTCATTTTCAAGGTCAAAACAAAATGGCAGGTCAGGTATTTGCTTTTAAAACTCAAAAATACTGACAAGAAAGTGCCTCTATAGCTGACTTGGCTAGTCAGCCAAGTTTCATTAAGCATTTCAGTCTAACTAGTATTTCATTGTTCAAAGGATTCGACTGTCAATGAACATCAAGAGCCATTATATCAGCCAGCCCCAATTCTGTGCAATCAGACCATGGAAGCAGAAGGAGGTCAAACTCTTCATTCTCAGTGTCTTACCAGTACTTTTTCTAGCTACACATCTTCCATTTTTCTATGAGGAGTGTCCCTGCTATGTATTTTTAGGGTGATGTTGTGCACGCCGACACCTGTGCAGTGCAGTGAGCAGGGGCACCAGTGGATGCTTTTCGGGCTGCACTTGGCTCAGCATTTCCCTCAGCATGCAGGAGGGAAGCAGCATTTGTGGGAAAGCTGCTGAAGCTTCCTCTCAAAGAAGCACGGGAGTAAATTTGACATCTTGACTATTGGGTGGCACAGAGGGATGAAAACACCATATCAGTAAATGAATTAAATTTAAGGAAGATACTTATGCTTAACCATTTTACTTACTACTTTTACTCATCTAAACACCAAGTTACTTAAGGCATTGAAGGTATCTAAAATGGACTTCATACGTTAAGCAAAGCTGAGGATGCTGCCTGATTTGATTACTAGGCATGTTCAATTAGTGGTTTGACCAGTTGATGTAGTTCAATAATTATTCATTCGTTAAAATACTGACTCAATTTAAATAGTAAATTTGATTAGACAATTGCATTGGCTAATTCCTAGTAGTTTAGTATAGTTTCTGGCTATTCAGCCTTACCAATATCACTGTTGTATTTTATTATTTTTATTTTTTACTAACACTAATACACCTCATAAAAGTAACAGGGCTCCACAGTATTTTTAAGTGAGCAATATAAAGAGAAAGGGCTTGAAAAGGTAGATAAGTGAAATGACTCACATAGCTCCTCTAAAATTTAGTCTTTGTTGCTCAACCAAGAACCTTTCTGGCCTGAAGACAGGACCTCACAGAGGTACAGGACAGAAGCTTTAACCTGTTTCCCATTCCCTAGCCAAGGATACTCATTCTCTCAAACTTTACAACATTCTGAGAAAGAAAATATCCCAGAGTCCTGAATTTAGTATTTACATCAGAAAATAGCTTCTGTATTTTGTGTCAAGCAACAATAAATAAGTCTACAGACAGTTCAGTGTTCATGCAATGTACATCCATTTTTTAAAACAAAATGCAAAGGTTTTCACTAATTAGATCTTAAAATCTGTTTAGAAAAATATACAATGCCACATATATATTAGTAAAAGTTTTATAAGCATTTTGTGCATTTCCACTCACTTGATAACAAAAACAATTTTCTCTTCTTCTTTATATTCTGAGGACATATCTACCAAAATTGTGAACTAGTAAATCAGAGTTTATTCGGGTTTTGATTGAACACAGTATTTGCTTATGCATCTGTATACATCTTGCTATGTTTGTACTGCTTTACTTTAAAGGTCTAATACTCTGTAGATTCATCCCTTGGTATTCACATGGCAAAGTGCAGCTTCTATTTGCACCTGAATAAATGTGAGACAGTGAGCTGATTATTTCTGACAGTCAGTAAAGTGAGAAGCAAACATACTGACAGAAATCCACGTGCAGCACTAAGAAATGAAGAGGAGCAAAAGGTAACCTGCCTGACTCCATTATAAAAAGATAGCCAGTCAAGGTACTTTTAACATAATAAGCAAAAAGTATTAAATTAAAATGTTACTATCAAAAAGCCACATGATCAAATATGTCAAATAAATCAAATGTTCATAGCAAATAAAAATTACATTGTGAACCAGTATTTTTAAAGTATGCATGCAACTGCTTCATGAAGTGACAGTGGAAAATACCACTTAATACAGAATATCTGTTAGTACAAAAGTGGAATTTTATTCTAATGTTCTTTTTTTAAAGTGATAAAAATAAAAATATCTTTCTGCTTCTGCACGCATATTCCTCTGTTTACAGTAGCTTGTTTAAAAGGACTCACTCTGTAAATGTGAAGCTTACTCACTCATCAAAGCCGCATGTTTTGCATTTATGAAAAATACTTCTCACTGCAGTATTACCAGTTATGGCAATTTTGAAACACTGAGAAAATGTAGCTAAAAAGCATGCTCTTTGCTTTGACTTAGGGAAAAAAAATAAACATAAAAAAGTAAAATCCATGCTGTGTTTGTTTCTATCTCTGATAGCTTATAATGCATTTTAACCACAGGAGTCTTTCCATCATGTATTAATTATGGTCTACAGATAAAATCATTATCATTATGTAATGAAAAATGTGAGTATATTACTTTTAATATCATGTGCAGTAGAAATTCAGTAAAAGTCATGCAATTTTTATATCGGCATTTCTTGTTATCAGATTTGCTCCTACCTGCTGTGGACAATATTTGGCATTTCTTTTTCCTTCATGACAAATAGAGATTTACAGAAAGGTCTCTCAAAATAGTCATGCATCACTCTTGTGTATATTAGTGAATGCCATGCCAGCTCTCCACAGATGATCTCTCGCTGCCTCCGCAGTCTTTTCGCATGTAAGAGCCCTGGAATTTCTATTTGTGCTCAATTGCTCTACTTGAGTGGATAAAACTGCTTGGCAAGCAGTGCTCAGTTAAGCATTTCTAGAGGTTTTCCTAAATAAAACTCCCTTTCTTCAAAGGGTCTGTAGAAAACATTGAGTGCAACTTTTCCAGCGAATATATTCTAAATGTAAATTGATATATCTGTCTATGATTTTTGAAAATCCCCTGCTTAAAAATTTGCCTTGATTTTCCAATGTTAAGAATCTATGAAGATTCTCTGATTAGAAAGGGCTCAATGCATTTACTGAGAGACTGAAAACTTAACTTTGATGTTGGTGAACATTTCCCAGTAGATGCAGGACAAACATTGATCAAATATCAGCATTGTGACATCTTCTGTGAAATGTACTTTGATACCACCAGAAAAGATACTATGTGGAGATGGTAGCACAAAAGAGATTATGTAGGAAGGCTATCTCTAGTAGGCAGGACACATTCAGAAATGAGGCAAGGAGGCTCGTCTGTTGGTCTGTACACTCTTAGAATAGCCATAAAACACTGCAAAATTGCCAGAAGTGTAGATTAGTCCATAAGCATATACCCTCTTTCTACAAAAGTATGTGGTGATGAACAAGATAAGAAAATAATAGGGGAAAGACTTGCAGGGTGGGTAGGACTAGATAATTCAGGGCATCCTACATTCCCTTTCCTCCTCTCAAGTAGGAAAAAGGAAGTATCTGTAAACCATCAGTGTTGCCAGGTCTCAAATAATTCATAGTAATCTGAGGATATAAATTGAAACATTATCTCAGATTATGTTTCTGTAAGGAGAGGATCTCCTGAATTACATACTTTGCCACCTTTAAGCTTGCTAGAAGTTGATCTTCTTGTTCCATATTTTGATATATTCATATATGAATGCGCATTGGTACACCATACAACAGAAATAGTCACATATTCATATGAGATTGAGAACCAGACTTTCTTCAATAAGCATGAGAGAAAAATCAAGGCTCTGTATGACCTAACAAGTAAAATTTAGAATAAACCAACAAATCCTGGACAACAAACATTTGCCTGTATTATACTTCTAAAGAATTCCTTTCCTGTATACCTCTCTAGTTACTTCTAGAGTTACTTCATTGCAAAAGGTTAAAGAAGATATTAACTAATAACACAATTCGTTTTCTAAAAATAGATTGAAGTGATACTGCATTAGGCAAACATGGGGCCAGACTCTCAGCCAAAACCGAGCTCCTCTGCCATCAGTCATGGATTATGTGAAAGATTCTAGCTGGCAGAAAAATTGCTAAAGTTGTTTTTTGGCTCTGTTGGAATCCAGGGGGGGATTTGCCATTAACTTCTTTTGGGCCAGCATGCCCTTTAAATGATTTTAAAGATCTCCTGTCATGCAGAAAGCCCACAGTGACATGACACAGCATTATCCAGTATATCTCACATCTTCACTGCCTCCGTATACAGGCACTCCAGGACAGAACGTACTTGGGAAAGTGTGGCAGTGAAAAATGTACAGGAGAAGATCTGACTCAGAGCAAGGAAAACAAATCAACCATCTGAAGAATTTCTTTTTCTCATAAATTTTTAGAATAAAATTAAAGATGAAACATTCGCCTTGCTATACTGTAGATAGTTTGATAAAATATTGTTTTAAGAGATCCTAATCACATGACTACAGTCATTATAACCTAAATTGATTCAGAAGAGATTTAATTAATTTAATGCATCTGGCAGTAATTATTATTCTGCATTTATTATGTAGGATTTTTATTAGCTTAATGGTTTTATACATTTATTAGATAGCTACTGATGAAAATTTCAGTTACTCAAAAAATCTGAATAAATCAGCAATGACTTCTCTTTTTTTTGTTACAGTTTTATTAAAATGATTTGCCATTTTGGCTCTTACCAGTCATGACAGATTTCTGCTGCTTCATTGAGAAAAAGCTCTACCAATATCCACAAAAGTTAGTAAGCAGATTCCATCCATTGCATTTCACTGTAAATTGTGTTAACAATATCTTTATAATGTAGCAAATCTTTCATTGTTCAAATGTAATTCTCAAGGATCACTTACTTCCATTTTATTTAATTTTAAAATAAACAAGTCATTTTAACACTTAGGTTTAAAGTTACCACTCATGCCTTTGACAAACCTTCATTTTTATTTCTCGGTATATTTCTCTATAAATGAAATGTATGCATTTCACATATCCAAGTGAAATTTAAAGCAAAATGTTAATTTACAATTGATTTTATTTCAGTAGTAGTATTCATAATATTAAAAAATGAAATATATTTTGATCTGTACAATTTAAAAGGAAATATTATGAAAGCTGTCACATAATCCTGATAGAAACATCTCATCTTATTCTTGAATTTAAAAAAAATATTTCATTTTTATGCTGAAATTAAACAATTATGACTCAGCTGTTTGCCAATACATCAGTCTCAGACTATTTCATTTGATTTTAAATCCAGCATCCTCTGTTTTGAGATAACATGTTATGGCATTAGTCTATGTAACATTGACTTACATTAGAAACAAATCTAAACTTTTTTTTTTTTTTAAGTGAAACAATTAAATGCAATAATGCAGTGTAACGAGATAACTAGTTTTCATGGGTAGCTTCTGTTACTATGGAGAAAAATCTGTAGATTAGTCAAAACAACATATTATGCTGAAAATTAGCAGACAATGCCAGCTAGGCATTTACATCTCAAGTTAGAGGTTGTACAAAAGAAAAATTGTGTTCCCAAAATAAAAGACAAACTTGTTTGATATCCTCAATTTAGATTTTGGTTTTGGACCCTACTGTGTTAGTTCACAAGATCTATCTGACAACAGCAACTAAGAGACAATAAGCAGTATCAGCATATCATGATCACTGCACTGGATGATGGTAGGTGAGTTTAGTCAAACTGTATTGTATGCGGAGAGTCACTCAGTCAATATATGGCCCTGTATCCATCAAAATTACTGCTGTGCCCCAGACTCTACAAGAAGTTTGGAAAAAATTCTTTTCCACTATGTGCAGAATCATCTGACATTCCCCAAGTGGCCTTTCAACATGCTGATGGGAACCAAATAAGAGCTAGGGAGTATGCCTGCTTTTGAAGCTATGAGAGGAAGCACTGACGACTATTCTCTCTCTGCTTAGCTGTTTTGCATTTGCTGCCTACAGAAAAGCAATTTGCCTGTCTGCAGATTAACCTTGCCAGTTCATCAGCAACCTAGCTGTACCACAAAGGTAAAGAGCCATTTTCAGAGCTAACAGATTTCCACTTCATTTTGTACCTGTGCAACACACTGTTCTGAATAAAAGTTCTGTTAAACTTACTGTCCAAATATGGCTTAAAGTGTGCTTTTGTAAAATGGTGTTATGAAGGATTTCTTCCTAATATGCATGGCTTTTTGTTTAAGGATTTTTTTACACTATTAAATGATTCTTTCAGAGTGATTTCTATCTACACACAATTTAAAGTATTAGTAACTTCTAGATACGAGTTTTAAGGATACTCTTAATGCAAAAATGGATTTATTTTACATACAGATGAACAGTGCAGCAGTCTCATTCTTTGCAGTTTACAATTGATAAAAGCCAAGGTTAATTAATTAGAAATATTAAAGTTAGGATTAACTCTTGGACTTGATTCACAAATCATTGGCAAGCTGGTTGTTCTGGCACAAAAATTATTTTGATTTTTAAAAGTTAGCTTTAAAACAACAACAATTACTTTCAAAAATCCAAATGACTTGGAAGATGAAAGGAATAATATTACAAAACTCTTAATAAAGCAAATTCTTCTAGATTGTTCCAGTTGGAAGTTGAGGTTTTGTTCATATTTTATTTATTGCAGTAGTAACTTGTTTCTCTGGAGCCATTATTTTCATTGCATAGCCTTCCATTCTACTAATAAGAGTCTTTTTTAACTCTTAGTTTCATGGTTAAATGTTGAAGGGAAAAAATAACTCTGCAGTAATATAAATATGGGATGGAACTACTGGAGATTGTTTCTAAAAATGCTGTAATGCAGAAAATGAGATAGAAATGGTAAAATCTGGACCAAGATTTTATTTAGATTTGTTTTCCCAAAAAATCTTTTAGGGAGATCCTCCATAAAAAACAGAATAGTCACTGTGCATGTTCTCATATCTCCAGCATCAACTTTCTGAACTTAGAAAACTTTTTTTTTTTTTTTCCAGGGGAATGTAAACACTTACGGGATTCACGTGCCATCCTGGAATAAAACTGCTGATAAAATCTTAGTATCATAATTATGGCCTAGGAAGAGAAAGAAAACAGGAATTTTCAAAAATAAATCCTGAAAGATGAAATTCTCTGGAAGAGGGGAAAGAATTGGATATTGCAGAGGTGAACGGATTGGATGGCAAGTTTACTACGAGAAATAAATGTAGGAATCAGTAAAACAATATATTCTTTTTTTTTTTAATTAAATGTGTATGTGTTCTGAAAGCAGTGGACAATATGGGAAATACACATGGATGAAAACTGGAAAGCAACAGAAATGATAAACTGTCATTGAATGCAAAAGGGAGAAGTCACAAAAGAAATGAGGAAATTTTAGATTTCAAGTTTCATTGTCAGGAAGCCTTACAGGCAAAAAAAAAATACTCAATTCTAAAGAGACGTGTGACAGACAGTGATTTTTGGAAGGTTAGTAATGTTACTTTAAACCCTTGCCTTTTGTGTTAGATTAATATTAGATAAGGCTTAATTAAGACTTCTCACTTTCACCCTGACCATTAGAACTGTGAGGGTAAATCAAAGCTTTCACTCAGAAGGAAAGTTAATATTCCTTATCATTCAAATCAGAGTAATTTTGGAAAACAATCTCATAAAGGTTTTGTTCTCTCTTCCATTCTTAGTTTCTTCAGACATTCAGAAGATATCCAACAGATCGAGAACACCGGAGGATGAATCATCAACCATGCAATTCATAAATGAAATGATCTAATTTACATTTTCACAGACATATACATGGAGAAATTTAAGATATCTTATTATATTTATTAAGTAGCAATTGTTTTTTTTGTTTATTTCCTCATTTCCAAAGTGAGGAAAAATGACAAAAATTTTACCAAAGTCTTTTAAGATCATGATGTCTATACAAATACCTATTAAATCACTTCTGTCTAAAAAAAATAATAATAATAAAAAAATTATTGATTTATACCTTTGTTATGCTTATCAATTAATTTTTGGAATGATCTACCTTGCTACGTAGAATATGTCTTTCAAACTTCATCAAAGACTTTCAACAAAATGAAGGACTACGAATTAGGACTAAAACCTGACTTTATGCCAAACCTAAGCAACATAAAACACCAACAATACTGCAGAACTGCTAGTTGGTATCAGGAGGAGAAGAAGCCAGATTCTGTCCTTATATCCTATTTAGTTCTTTAGTAACTTAGGCTGTAAGGAAGTTAATAATATGAAATCAGGGTCTGAGCTTGGTAGTTACTCCACATCAAATCTGCAGTAGATACTTCAGCTGAATTATATGTTTCAGCTGTGACCTCGAGTTAAAATCACATAAAATTAAGAAAAATATACATTAAAACCTGATTTTCTGCATTAGCAAAAAATGTTAACCATTCTTCAAGCCTACATAAAAATTGCAGCCTCATTTAAGCTGAAAAACACTCACCTTCTCACTCAAAACTAAGCTCCTTGACCAAACATTGATGATAGATTGCTACTGCTATTTTATAAACATATATATTTTATATTTTATATAAAAAATATTCCATTTTTAAACTTACTCCTCATGTTTTGTTGGAGATTTTGGCTCCCACTGCTTTAGGAACAATGTGGAGATGAAGGGACAGGGACCCCATTATTCATTTTTAACAAAAGTGCAATGCTTTCAGAAGTAAGAGGGATTTGTGGAGTGACACACGTGTAATAGAGAGCAGAAAGTGCTCCTTTGTGGGCAAGTCCTGGAAAAAAGGGACCCATGACTCAAAGACACAGGTCTGATTCATATGACGTATATTTCCAGCAAGGGTCTTGCACCTCCTAGCAACAGCAATTTCAAATGCCATGGTTATGGCTCTCCTTGCATACTGCCTTCTCCCCTCTCCTTCACTGTTGCACCCAGGCAGGAGCAGGCAGCCTGGCATAAACAGAGTTACCTTACCTGGAAACAGGGAAAGTGTTGCTATTGACTTCAAAAGGATTAGGACTTCAAAAGGATATTGGGATTTCAGTTTGGCTGGCTTTACTCTAACTACATTATGCGAAAGGTCTCTGGCTGCTGCTTCATTCTGGATTTTTATTCCTAGCATGTCCCTAAACATTTTCTCTGTTTTAACTTTAGCCCACATACACTAACATAGCACTAATTTCGTTCTACTGTTTTATTATTGCATGATATTTCAGTTAGAAAGATTTGGCTTCTATCCTCTGGCAAGGAGAATTGCTGATTTTATGAAATATTATCCATCACCTTAGATAAATTTGTTCATTTTGCAAAGTTCTTTTTGCAAAAGACTTAAAATAGAGGCATTTATAGTCTGTCCTAAATCATTTTTCAGCATTTTAATACATGGCTTACTATTTTGAAGCAGTCTTATGGAACTTATTATTAACTGTGCTTTTGTTTGCTTTTTATATTCATTGATGCTCAGATCCCAAAGTTGGTAAAAATCACAGGAAACTAGTCAGTCATTCATTTTTATAAATACATATGCATGAATCATAATTATACACTAACTCATAAAACCAGGAACTGCCAACAATAAAAATTGTATTCATTATCAAAAGAAAAGGAAGAATTTGATTGTGTCAGGCAGAAAGAGGCCTTTTCAGTGCACCTTTTTCACACTGGGGATTTTGGGGCATAGCAGGTAAACATAACTGTATATACCATAATTTATGTCTCAACACAGACTTTTTTTTTTCCCCAAGATGCTGGGCTTGAAAGGTACTTAGAACTGCCTGAACTATTTAGTTATGGCATTTCCTAGTGTGGAAAAAAAGAAAAAAAGAAAAAAAAAAGAGAAAAAGAGAGAAAGAGAGAAAGAGAGAAAGAGAGAAAGAGAGAAAGAGAGAAAGAGAGAAAGAGAAAGAGAAAAAGAGAAAAAGAGAGAAAAAGAGAGAAAAAGAGAAAAAGAGAAAAAGAGAAAAAGAGAAAAAGAGAAAAAGAGAAAAAGAGAAAAAGAGAAAAAGAGAAAAAGAGAAAAAGAGAAAAAGAGAAAAAGAGAAAAAGAGAAAAGCTCTGTTGGCTATCCCTCAGTGCTTTTTCCCTAAGCGACAGGAAAAGGAAATTGAGATGACAGTGAGCCAGTGCTCTTGAGAAGTCAAGAGCAACTTTGATTTCTCTTAGGTACAGTCTGCTCTAGTTAATATGAAAAAATTTTCACTGCCAATTTCAGTAAAAACGTTCGCAAACCTTGTATTTCTACATGTAATAAAACATGACTAGATTTCATACTTTTACACACAATTAATGCCCCTTATTTTTATTTGTAATCAATTTACAGTCAAAGACAACAGAAATATTTGGATATATATATATATATTTTAACACCTAGAAATATTACTGGAGCAGCATCCCAAGTAAAATGAGCACAAGCTTCCATCCTCCAGAGGAATCCTGGAGGGAAGAATGCTACGCCTACATACATCCAGATTTTGGATTAAGCACTCAAACAAATATAATGGAGTGAAAACATGAGTGTAATATCTTTATGTAAATACAGTAGGAACTTCCACATGCAATAATGACTAAAGTCTGTTTTTCCACATGCATCTCATGTTATATCTACACTTGTAGTGACTCATTAATTTTGGCCTGAAAGACACTTACTGTTACCCTTCAAGCTCAATTATAAGGATAAGATGGTTACTAAGACTGAGAAATGACTGCTGTCATTTAGCTTTGGTGCTGAATCAATTTTTAAATGAAAAAGAATTAATATGCAAATTAGCACTTTCAAGGAAACATTTAACTTTCAGGTTTTCTTACACTAATCTTCTAGTCATTAGTCATCAACCATCCTACAAACAGTATCTTTTGTAATCACAAATGCAACATTTGACAGATCTCAACGTATTTTGCCAAGACATTTTCCTCAGGAAAATTTTAAATTTTGAATAAATCATCACATATCCATTATCTTCAGAGAGATAACAGGAAAAAAAGGCAAACAGAATTTTGTCTATTTAGTTCTGCTAACATTTCCAACTCCTGATGGCTTCTGGATAACTACTGAAGGCCCTCCTAGTAAGATTAGATTTTGATTTGATCTAAAGTGTTCCTTTCTAATGATATTCTGAAACTATAACAGATTATTCCCCTTTAAACTGAATCACAAATCTTATCCAGTTGGATTTTTTTGTGTTTTTCTTAGGAAAATGTGAAGTGCTACATGTAATGAAGAACAAAAAAAAAAAAAAAAAAGTGATACATAGTTGAAAGTAGTATATACAGTAAAAAATGAGCACATTTGAAATGTGATAAATATGTCTACCACGAGGCCACAAAAACATGGTATGGACAACCACATGGAAGTAACTGCTATACACTACATCTTAAGGAACTCACCTCCTGATTGTCAAAAACTCTCTTAAAACTCGTGGATACTAGCCTCTCAGCTCTTTTTCACAAATTTATCCTCCAATAGTGTTTCATGGTGTCCTACAACCTTCATTAAACTACTAGGTCTCCACATTACTTATCGCGGATATTTGTTCCACAAGTATAAATAAATTGGAACAGATACCTGGGCAAAATTGTTCTGTGCTATCCAGACAAGAGGCTACAGATAAACTTCCCCATACTTAAATTTCATAGCCTACAGATAAAGAAGACCAGCATGTAATACAGCTATTTTCAGTCTTGTATATGGCATAAAAATGAAATGAAGAGTAAATGTATTTACTTTTTCTCACTACATAACATGAGACTACATGTCTCACTACATAATTTATTAGGCTGATGCTGCTCATTACTCCATCATTTTTCTCTCTGAAGTCTCTTACAATATCAAATGAATAAAATTTATATTTAAATTGATAATTTCAGACTGAAACATTAATATTCAAATCAAATATGCTGCTATTGTGATAGGCATTTCTGTTATCTCATTCATTAGTCATTCTGGACAGTTCAGACAGGCTGTTACCTACAATAATAGAGAGCATTTTGCTTTTTAAAGATTAATTTAAACTCTATACTGAACTGCAGCAAACTATTTATTTAAGTGTTGATTGATTGATCCTGACAAAATAGATATATATATTTTTTTCTAAAGGAATAAGTAATATTCATAAAGCTGTAGCCAGGAACCTTACATAAGGCAAGGTAAGTAACATATTCTGGCTCTGTGGGAGGATGACCAGCCAGGTCAAAATGTGCAACTGTCTAATAAATTTGTAATACATTTCAGAAATTTATAAAGCAGCCAGGAAAGAAAAGAACTCTTATGACTAGCTTTGACAATCTTACTTCCTTTCTCATTTTCAGCTCATATCTCCATCTCTTCTCTGCATAAATCCCCTTCTGAATTTAAACTTACCACCTATTTGTTCATTCAGAGATGTCTTTCAATTTCCTTCATTGACAGTATCAGCGTATAGAGTCAAGTACAGGTATTATATCAATCCTACATATCATTTTGCAAGCCCTCAGCAGCCACATCCAAAGTTCTACACTTGCATAGTGGAGACTAACATTAAAAAAAAAAAAAAAAGTTTTAACAAATCTCAGCTTGCTTACTATATCTGATTTTTCAATGGATCCTATACTTTCCCATCACAAAATAACAAAAACAAAACAAAAATTGCCAGCAAATATTCATCCATTGTTTTTCTATCTTGAACATTTTTATGCTGCTGTTTTGAAAAAAAAAGGCAAATATAAAATATTTATTCAATGAGTGTATGTGTTAATTCAAAACAATCATTTGAAGAGGAAAAAAAGTCATGACTGTAGAAAGCTAAATATGAAAACTGCATTTGTTGTAGATACACATTAAAAATAGTTTTACAGCCCCCAACATTGTACGGATTCTAAATATTCATGTTCCTCTCAATTATTCTAGCATCACTAAAGTCTTAGCACTATTAAGAATTCCTACTAATAAACCAGCACCCAACTCACTTGGTCTGAAGTCAGTGAAACACAGTTTGAATTGGTGGCTGCATCAGAATCTGATGGGACTGAACTGGCTTGTAAAGAGTGGCTATATCCAACTCCTCCCCTTCCACTTCTCTTCTACTCAAATCTGCACCTTTTACATGCTAGAGCCCACCAAAGCTGGACCTCATGCTAAAACTGTCTACTCAATCTCCTAAAGAACTGCTTCCCAACTCACTGAAGTATTCAGAGGAGCTTTGTCTCTAGACATGGGTTTTGAAGAAACAGAGATGTGCAAACTGTTCTCATTACCTGTGCATATTAACCAGTAAGCTGAGCTATCAGATACTCTGCTTGTGAGAAGGAGGCAGTATGAATGTGTAATAATTATCTCCTTTGGCTCAGAGCAGTGTCATTCTTTTGCGTCTTTAAAAACTTGAGACATGAACTCTTCTTTAAGGTGAAATCTCTTTTTATCACTGTTAGAAATGTATTTGGTACAACCTTGGAGAAAATATTCATACAGTTTTTGAGGGTGCTCTGCTTTTCTGTAACACTAATGTCCCTTTACTTTTGCTTGACCCCATGGGTGCAGATGCGTACATGCATACACACAATTATAGAGGGTAATGAAATTAAAAGGGGATGGCACTGAAAATCAAAGCCTTCTATGTGTTTGGGTTCATGCTCAGAGAAATAGCAAGAACACAAGCCTCATCCCTCTGCTGAGCATGGATATTGCAAGACTGCACATCTTTCTTGGCACTATTTTGGATGGCTCAGGAGCAACAGAGAACTGCTCTAAGTAACAGTGGTAGTGGGGAAAGGATGGAGATCTTTTTTCCAAGAAAGAAATCAGGGTCAGTGTTTCACTGCTTCTTGGAAAGATGCTTTCCTACGCAGATGACAGTTTCTTTTGCATAGGAGTTACCGCATTTCATCTGCTACTGCTGTCTCCGATTATTAGTGCAGAACTGAACCAGGCAATGGACTCCAGTTTGGGGTACTAGATCACAGAGATTTGCCACAGGGGGCTCATTTGGGTCCCTGTATCAGTTCAGCCATTCCTGACCTCCAGTACTTCCCTCTGATTCCAGTAAGATTTAACCTGACACCAGGCTTGCAAGTATTCTTATAACAAAAAATTGCTTGGGTATTAGATCACAAATGTTGTATATTGAAAGACACAGGTGTAATTCATTGGACAAAAACACCCTTTTAAGGTTCTCAAGCAGCCTTGTGTAGTTTGCTGAACTGGTAAGAAATATCTTGACACATCTAGTCTTTCTTCTAAATGAAACACGAGAGGTTAGTTTCTGCCAAGAGCCCCCTGAGGCCGCTTTCAGTATGTAGAGTGAGTATGACTTTTACAATCATCTTTGGATCATGAGGCCACGGTCTGTCAGATGAAATCCTCAAAGGGATGGCATTCTGAGAGATTTAGGATGTTTCACTCAGTATATATACATATTTCTAGTGGAAACTAAAGCCTACTATTTTAATCTTCTCAGTTTTCTACATCATCTTTTTTTTAGTTTTCATTTTTCCCATAATCAGTGTTTGCTCCCACATCCAAAGTTTGACTATGAAGGCATGAGCACACTACTAACAATAAATATTTCTGGCATTTATGTTTTATGAGTAGCATCTGTAATTATATTACTCTTACTGTAAATAACATAAGCACTGATGCTTTTATGATGGAAATGAATTCAGAAGCCTGAATATTTATGAATTAGTATCTTTCCTCTAAGAGAATATGACGGCATTGAAAACATGCAATTACCAGAAATACCTATAGTGATTAAAATTGTAATTAATGACAACCACTCTTATTAGCATAAAATAAAGCAAATTACAGATAAGATTATATTTATATATTAAAAAAAAAAAAAGACAATATATCACGCTTTCTACAGCCTAAAGTGCTTACAGGCTGTTAGTCTATTTGCCAACGACAGGTGGTGCAAAATACCTAGAACAGCAGTAAATCTTTCACATAGTGGGGTACGGCTATTTGGGGGGGGGGGGGGGGGGGGGGGAATAAAAACGTTAAGACACCATTAAAGCTAAAAACATAAATTAATTTCAAGCATAAAGGAAGTTGTTTTGCCTTCTTCAGAGACATATGATTGAGGATTATGGCATAATTCTGCTGACATTGGCAGAATCAATGCCTTATTGTGCAGTGATTCAGGAAGTTAATTTATAATGAAAAGTATATGTTTTCATTTTAACTCATAGTTTTGAGTTGCTTACAGCTTCCTGAAAACAGAGACACATATATCACACATCTAGACATCTCTGGCAGGTGTCCTGTCATTGCTTAAAATATTCAGCAGTGTGACCAATAACGCCTTTCCTAAAATGATGGAGACTTATTTATGCAGTAACTCAGTAAGCCAAAATAATTATTTTCAAATGTTCCTGAAGAAACCATACAAAAACTCTTATGCCTTTTAATACAGATGTTCAAAAATAGTATTTGTATAGCATGCATTCAAAACATTGTCTGAACAAATTTCCCTAGAGTTTTAAATGGTTTCCAGGATTACAATAACGTTTCAGAAAGCTTTGAGACTCAAGAAAGTTAATTGTTATCAAAATACTCATTCAGATGTCATTACAGCTTTCCTTACAATAAAGGAAAATCCATTTTTACTGTGTGGCTTCCCTGTTCAGTTACTGCAGTTTTCCACAGTTGTAAATGTGAATGAAAGTTGTTTAATCATGGATCATTAGGGCACGTAGTTTTTAAAGCTGGAAAAATTTAAATATCTTGGGTGTAAAATGAAATTCTCTTCCAACCTCTGTAGTCTCTTATTATACTGCAAGAGTTGGTTAGCAGTCCCACGCATGGCTTTTAGAAAGCCACAGAAAAGTATTGACAAAGAAAGCAGCATAAGTTAGACTGGCTAGCAACTGTCTGTTGTTGCAGAATTTTCTTTGGAGACATCAGAAGTCAACTGTATGATTCACATTCTACAGAATATTTCTTTCTATGCAGCAATACATTTACTTTCAGTCCAAAACATGGCACTTCTCTTCATGCCCTTAAATAACACTTGGATGTTGCTATTCACACTTCCCACAAAAGACCACTACATACTAAACCCTGTTTTGATTGTCCATCTAATGTCATACTGTATTGGTTTTATGATGCAAGGGTTTGATAGCAGGGGACTGCAGGGGGTGGCCTCTGTGAGCAGAGTCCAGCAGCTGACCCATGTCAGATCAGAGCCAGCTCCAGCCGGCTCCAAAAGGACCCACTGCTGGCCAGAGCCAAGCCAATAAGCAATGTTGTTTGTGCCTCTGTGAAAGCAGATTTAAGAAGGGGGGGAAATAATAATTATAATAAAATTAAATTTAAAAAATCTGCTCCACAATGGCAGCTGGGAGAGCAAGGAGTGAGTGAGAACCAGCCGTGCAGGCCCCAAGGGCAGTGCAGCAGGAGGGCAGGAGGTGCTCCAGGCACGCAGCAGCAGTTCCCTTGTGGCCTGTGGAGAGGCCCCTGGTGGAGCAGGCTGTCCCCCTGCAGCCCATGGGTCCCACATGGAGCACATCTCCGTGCTGCAGCCCGTGGAGGAGCCCCCGGTGGAGCAGGTGGATGTGGCCTGGAGGAGGCTGCGGCCCATGGAGAGCCCCCACAGGAGCAGGCCCTGGGCCGGAGCTGCAGCCCGTGGAGAGGAACCCACGTAGGAGCAGGGGCATCTGCCGCCCGTGGGGGACCCATGCTGGAGCAGTTTGCTCCTGACGGATGGACCCTGTGGTACAGAGCCTTGCGGGAGCAGTTCTTGAAAAGCTGTTGCCCGTGGGCAGCCCCCGCAGGATCAGTTCAGGAAGGACGGCATCCCCTGGGAGGGACCCCACATGGAGCAGGGGCAGAGAGGGAGCATAAGGGAGCGGTGGAGATGAAGTGTTGGGGATAGACCACAGCCTCCATTGCCTGTTCCCCTGCTCAGGGGGAGGAGGTGGAAGAGGGTGGATGGGGGGAATGTGGTTTTAGTTTTTCTTTATTATTATTATTTTTTTTATTTAGGTGTTTGTTTGTTTGTTTGTTTTTAGTTTCTCACTTCTCTAGCTTGTTAGCAATAGGAAATAAATTACATTAATCTGCCTATGCTGACTCTGTTTTTCCCCGATGATAATTGTAGAGTGATCTTGCTATCCTTATCTCTTCCCTTGAGCCATTTTCATTGTATTTTCTCCCTCTTTCCCCTTGAGGAAGGGGAATGAAAGAGTGATTGTGGTGGAGCTCAGCTGCCCAGCTGAGTAAAAACACCACGCATGTCTAGAGATAACAGAAAGACATGGAAAACATGGAGACATGGAGAGTTCACTGCATTTAACACTGGAGAGCTGCAACATATTTATCTCATTAACTTATTGGGGGAAAAAAAAATAATAATAATACAACAAGCAAAGGTGTTAGTGCCTTTAAAATTGTGTAAGTTATTGTGTCATACTTCAACTGAGTAAACAAACATCTTCTGATCACCATCACACTTTTAGGCATATGTGATCCGAGAGTTAGGTTGACAAAGATTCTTGGACAGTGCAAGGCTGAGTTTTGTGAAACCAGTGAAATAGAAATCTGACCTTACACACCAGAATCCACAGTCCTGAATGAAATGCCTAGTCCATGTCCACAGCCCTGGGCAAGATTTAGGAACCTCTGAGCAGAGTACAAGAAAAGCAACATGTTGAGCGGAGTAATCACCAGAAAGAAAAAAATTATGTCAAGGGTGAGTCTGACAACACTGTTTTACCTATAAAC
Source organism: Anser cygnoides (assembly GCF_040182565.1). Lineage (NCBI taxonomy): Eukaryota > Metazoa > Chordata > Aves > Anseriformes > Anatidae > Anser > Anser cygnoides. The sequence goes on from NC_089876.1 coordinate 38,196,839, forward strand.
CATCTCTGCATTCGGGGTGAGAACTCTAGATGTTAATTTCCTCATGTTTGTTACTTAAGTGAGTGCCTACACTGGCAGGTGTCTGGTTCAGAAGCTGAAACAGACTGACAACAGCAACATCCTCAGGGGCTCCAGGTTTGTATCTGTGGGGCATACCAGACATCAAACTAACCTGGAGAAAAGCAGCATCCCTCTTTATACAAGGCTTTATAAATAGTAAATCTAAAATGTTCTTAGAGACCTTAAACATTAATCTTTATCTTTCCTGAGCATTTCCTATACCGACTTTAAATAAAATTCAAATAATCACACCATCCTTAAGATGCACTGAATAATAAAGCCAAGTGCATCTATATGACTGCCAAGAACTCCAAGCACCTGCATAACTCCCAGCTGACAGCAGCCTGTCAGACATGTCAGATGCCATGAAATGTGCTAAGAGCATAGAAAAATAAACACACAAAAAAAATCAGCAGTTCCTCATGTCTTCTGCCTTCTATGTCCATACACAAACATTACATACTGCTACAGTGATTCAAAATCCACTTACACAGTTTTGTGGTCTTCATCCAGCAACTTATCCTCTGCCCAGAAAACACAAAATCAAATAGGCTAGTTGACAAAATGATAGGAATATCATTTAATAAAGCAAATCAGGAAACTTAGCTAAAGTATATCTTGCAGCAGGTATTAAAAGCTAGGGTTAAGATTTTAATTTGGATAAAAGCACTTAAAATAATTTTCAGAGAAAATTAATTTTGATAAGGGAAATTACTGTCTAAAAATTTGTTCTTGCCACATTGCTTCTTTTTCAAACTAGTATTAAATCACAGGTGGATAACAAATTTCCTACAAGTAAGTTAAAAAGTTATAAAATATTTTCAGATAACTGTAACAGAAGGCATTTTGCAGATTATGGTACAAGGAATTCATTAAGTATCTGAAAGACAATCTCTCAAGTACCTTGGTAATTCACTTAAGTCTGGACTTTTGTTTATATAAAAATTTAATCTGTTTCTTCTTGAAAGACATTTTTCTTTATAAACCAGGATCAAATGAATGTTATATTTCATTTTTGCTAGCTTTTCAATATGATTGATGCAGACCTTTAATGCATTAATTTTACAACATGAATTCATATTCAAATAGATAGTCTTGTTAAGAAAGATGAACAGCACCAAAAATGCAAGACCTGAGTTACCCCTTTCTTCCCCTTCTCATCAGGAATTAGTCCATGGAAGTTATTAGCACATGTAGTTTCTGAATGTCTAGTTCAGGTAGTTACAAGGTAAACTTCAGACAGAATTGGAAAAAGCAGTCTGAGGAAAAAAAATCCAATAACTACCTTAAAAAGTGTGAAGGATCAATGACAAATTTTCCTTCCCTTTAAAGAAATTATTGTTGATTTATCCTGTGTAATCATAATATTGTGAAACCCAGCAAACATGCTTTACCTACTCTGCTGAACAGGCTGTAATGTATTATGCAGGTCTCAGCCCTATATTGGCATTTACAGTTTATAGGCATAAGGCATGCACATATCCTTACAAGTCGCTCATTGGAACAGGCTTCCCAGGGACGTAGTCACAGCACCAAGCCTGTCAGAGTTTAAGAAGCATTTAGACTACGGTCTTGGTCATGTGGTCTGAATTTTTGGGTAGACCTGTGTGGAGCCAGGAGTTGGATCCTGATCCTTCATGCGTCCCTTCCAACTCAGGATATTGCGTGATTCTATGATTCTAAGTCCTAACTAAACACCAGTTGGGCAGGAGCTAACGTCTGGGACAAGTACACTTGAACAGGAACTTTTCTATGTATAACATGAATTAAAGCCCCCTTCCCCAGCCTGTGTTCACAATCCTACAACCTACCAGCCAAGGATGGAACATACACAATTTAGGTCTAGGAAAATGCTGTTGTGGGGAGGGACAGAGCCACAACATGTTGAACCAGGAGTTTGGAGGAGCATGGCAACATTTGCCACTGAACAATTGCCATGCAATTAGTACACACTCACTATTACCCACATCTTGCCTTCTTCTTGTATCAAGAGACAGGAGAGCAAGCCAGCATGCTGCGAAGAGCCACAGCAGTGTAAAACAGTTTCTGTGGAGCCCTACGGATATCTGCACAGCAAGAAGTGCATTCTCAACACTTCAGCTGGACTCCTGGTTGGCCTGTGATATGCAGCTTAAGGACCACATTCTCAATTGGCACAGGTCCAACTAAATTCAGTCGAGCTGTGCTTTAGTGCACCAACTGACAATCTGAACCAACGCATTTGATAGGCAGCAAAATCCTGGTCAGTGGGCTGGATGAAATGCATTTGTCCCTAAAGAACACTGTATTGAAACATCCCAGTTTTGGTGCTATTGCTACCTTTCTTCTTACGCATTTGGTAAAATAATATAGTGTTCTTGCACCTAGCCTCAGTTAAAGTGAAGCTACAGGCTTGATGGTTATTGAACACAGACATAGCAGCTGCCAGTTTTGTGTAAACAGTATGCAAGGCAACACTTTTTTCCAGGGATCCCAAAGAAACATTCTGCCAGAGTCATTAGAGAACAGGCTGCTCTCAAGAACTGACTCTATTCAAAGTCTGAAATAGACAAATCAAGAATTTTATCATGCTCCCATCCCTATGCACATCGCTTTTGTGCCAAACATTGCATTATCCCAACCAATTGGCCAACAGGGCATCTAGCCAAAAAGCAGAAAACAGTTCCCATATGAGGATACAGCAACAGGGCCTCTGAAGTCTTTAGCTAAGAATACCACTTAAGAGGAAGCACTTAAAGAGTATGCCAATATAACTGAACTGAGTATAGTAGGACTACTAGGGTCATTATAGAATCAGCCCTTAATCCAACGTAACTGAAAATCCACTTCTGTAATTTCTCAGAATTAATCTACTGCTCAAGTTAAAGTTAAAAAAATAATGTGCAAAAGAATAAGTGAATCTGATTTTCTCTTTCAGCTGAAACCTTAATCTTTTAAACAACTGTTTTATTTTCAACTTTCCTTCCCATTCTCCTGGTTGTTTACCCTCTTGCCCCATATTCCCACATAATTTTATCCATTCAAAAACATTCAGTGCAGCTTCTTTTCGCCACTTACCTTCCTTGAAAATTTACTCTTAGCAGGAAAGGTGGAGCAATCATCCAACCAAGATACAGCATATCAAAAAGGTCAAAGCACTACAGCAAAATAACATAAATCACAAAATATAATGGGCATTAAAATTCTGACACCTCACTGTCATGACCAAAATTGTAACTAGAGTGAGAAATTATATGGAATTAGCTTCATATTGATACGCTCTGAAGACTGTAATTTCATGGTGCCTGGATGTCATTTTCAGAACCTTCTACCTTTTTGCAGTCCTGCAGGCATGCATTCAGTTACCATCTAGGGCACTTTAAATAGAAGAGGAAAGGAAAGATACATAAATGTTTTACTTGGAGTAAGAAGTCATGCCAATTTTTCAAACTTTTGTTATTGGTTCTGCTGTAGTCAGAAATCTTTGGTAGATATCTGATCTCTTTTCATTATATGTGTAGTGTTGAATCTCCCAGTAGAGAATATTAGGAAAAAGTGGATTTCAATGTCGTGAGTTGATTAGCCTCATGTTGCTTGCTTTCTGCTTAGCCCAACAGAGCAAATAGGACAGAACAGAATCAATCCAACTCATCGAATCCAAAGACATGATGAGAAGGGCAATATCTACCCATAAATCCTTTAACAGACAGCATGAGAGTTGAAGTGTTAAATGACCAGCAGTAAGTCTCACTTTTTTTTAAGGTGATATCACTTTTGAGGATCATTTGATTTAATTAAAGCACACAAGGAGGATTACTCTGCTGACATCTTGATTTAGGTGATCTAATTATACATGCAGTTTATGAGTTCCGGTTTGTTTGCTTTTTTCCTATATTCTGTTTTATGACTGTCTTTCACTCTCTTTGCCTCATGCTCCGCGTAGAGAAGAGGCAAGGGACTGACATCAACATGACTATCCCTGAATAAATGGATCGTTAAAGACTCTCAGCACTTCTGTACACCTTCACTTGGTGAGAACAAAAGGATGGAGGTGAGTCTGAGATGAAATCCATTTTCTCTAACCTCTTAGAAAGCAGCTGGGGTTTGAAGGAGTGGAATTTCTCCAGAAGCATAACAAAAAAGATCAGGTGTTAGAGTTAGGTCTTAAAAATCACAGAGCCTGAAAGACTTATAAACACAAAGAAAGCAGGAGTAGGAGCGAGGAACAGAAAGGATAAGGGGCAGGATATATCAGCTTAGGTTTACCACCATGCTCACACAACTGTGCTGCTGCCACACAGGAGCTGGCTCACATACAAATAGCCTGGAGCACAGGCGGAGGAGGTCATGTACCTCTTCACTAGCAGACATAATCTCAGTTATTGTTACAGCAATAAGGCTACCATAATGGAAGAGAGAAGGCACTTTGTCAGTGGAAAAAGCAGAGGGAGAGGAAAGTAAGTGAACCAGACAGGGAGGAAGCAAATAACATTACAGATGTTTGGTTGTAGTGGTATAGAGGAGAGGAGAATTTAGTTGTCTTGCTGCAGTGGGTGTGAGATACAGCACTGTTGCTTCACTGTAGGCAAAACATTTGGATATTCAGCTACATTAGGAAGTATAGAAACTGATCATGGAAACAGTTTCAATTTAGGGCAAATGCTGAATGATGTGGTTGAGAAATTCCCTGTTGAGTATAATACCTTTTATTCTGAAATTGGATTTATTTAATTTCAATGAATATAAAATATTTAAATGCTGAATGGAAGACTTTACTTTAGTTCATACAGACTATTCAAACTATAAAGAAAATAATTTTTACTTAAGCAAAAAACAAGGTAACAAAACTGTCTGATTTTCAGTGCAGACATATATTATTTCCTTCATGCATTTTAACAGCTCAGTTCTTGAAGGTTTTTTCAAGAAAGAGATGTGTTTTCCTACATGAAGATTTCATTTCCTTTGGTAATTCCTGAGTGCCTAATACGAAGGACTAGATCTCGCGGGGGGAAATCAGTCTAGATAGTTTTAAAAGCACTACATAGCCATGCCCAGTTCAGGAGAGTGATGTACTACACCACACAGTAAAGTGACACAGACGTGGGAGGTGGATAGGCAGGGATGCACTGCCAACCTGACTTTGCTTCAGCCCTCTTGGATTATAAAAAAGCTACAGGCTTCTAAAGTGTGGGCATCTGGTCACAGTCTGCGTCTCACAAAGAAACACATAAACCAAGGATTACTGACCAGGAATTTCCATCATTTTTTAAACTCAGAAGAACTGTGGTCATCTAATTGAATGGTTGAACACTTAAAGAATTAATTTGAAATCTTTTGCTTCACAAGTTGCCAGTAGAAGTAAAGTGTTACAGGAAAAATGCCAAAACAGGGGGATAATTTCTCAGCGTTTTTTTCTGGTGTCCATCTGTGGCTACTCTCTAGCCATACAGCTTTTAGGTCATGTTAAATTATACAATTTCCCCCAGTTATGATGTACAAACAGAATACACATCACTTGCTATATTTCTGATTAATATTGCTTTGTTTCAAAGGCAGTTTTACAAGTAAGTCAACTACCAAATATAACACTCTTCAATAGAGTCTATAGGTTACTTATTAAAACCACATAAAAGCAGTAAACCACAACCATAAAAAGATGAAGCAAAGCTTGTCTCCACAATCCACTGTCCCAAAGGTATGATTATCTCCTGATAACCATATCTCCCTCTTCTGCCTTATTGCTAATTAAATTAATTAATTAAGGAAGTCTTTCCCAAGTGGACTTGATTTAATACGCTGAATGTAATTAGCAGCTCTTGGAAATGGAGATGAGATTATTTTTTTTTTTGTGTGTGTGTGTGTGGCATAGAGAGAACTCAAACCTGAGCATGAATGCTTGGGGTTGTTGTTTTGTACAGCAGAAGGGCACAAAACTGCCAATGGCTGCAGTCACACAAGTGGGACATGGACTCCGTGACCACAAATTATCTCTCTGTGCTTTTTTCTACTGTGATGTCTGTTCATCATTAATAGGAAGGGGGTATATATGTTTTGAAAAGGCAGATTTTGATTAAAAAAAAAAAAAGAAACAAGTGGCATGACAGAAAAGAGCTAAATCATGTTTGCTTGAAAGCTGGTAATGTTTATGGTAAAAAGTACCTTCCTTTTTCCCTTTGCCAAGCACGTTGGATGCAGATCTATGTAAAAAGACTTTGATTTACTACCTTTATGTGACTATCTGAGAATATCTGTTTTAAAATAGAAAAATAATAATGTTGACTTCAATGAGTAAAGGAAATTTAATATTCACAATTATGTAATAAGTCCTGTTTATCAAATACTTCACTTATTACAAACACTGAGGAGCACATTTTGTTAGCAAAAGTATCCAGTGCTTATTATTCACAAAGAAACAGTATGAACTGATTTTTATCATTAAACCTGCAGTTCAGATCACATTATTTGTGTAGGTCACACTGTATTACTTCTATTCTATGATTGGATGGCTTATGTTTTAAAAACACAAACTAAAGATGTGATGATTCATTATGCAAGACTCAAGACAATATTACTTTAATTCTACAACTTGCCCAGCAGACATTTATTCATAGTTTTTAATTTTAATACAATTACATCAAGATTCACTGGAAAAATAATTATTTTCAAATAGAGAAACATTTTAAATCTGTTTATAAAATAACATATTATGAATTAACTTTCTGTACTGTACCTACTAAAAATGTTACAAATAGATATTGAATAGACAAAGAAACCAGAAGTTACATTAAAGACTCTTAACTACTTTAAAAATCCACACAAAAGTCTTGTATGAGAAATTATTCCACAGGGAGCTTTCCCCACTGCCATCCCAACCACACTGGTTAACAAGTTAAATGCTGAAATGTTATATAACGAAAAGCTGCTACGACTATGGGAAGGAACAGGGAAGCGTGACATGTTATAACATCACTGTCTAATAGTATTTCTTCACAAAATTAAAAAAAAAAAGTCAGTGTGATTAAGGACAATGACATTTTTAGTAATCCAGGCACATATGTGAGGTGACACAAATAGTTTTACAAATTTGAATGAATAACAAAGAAATTCCTATTAACAGTAAATGCAATTGCTATAGTGATGATACTGCAGAGATGGAGATCAGTACAGGGATTAAACAGAGGAGAATTGCTCACAGAGTTAAGCGACCTCACAAATTTTGTGAAAATAACCTTTCATATAAATGACAAGCAAGGAAATTGAAGAAATACACTTCATAACTTTAAAGATGTACTAGATGATAGATTTATCTGCTAAAATCACAGGAAAAAAAATACAAAAGTTATCCAAAAATAATTAGAGTAGCTTTGAATTTGATACTGTATCATTACAATAATCTATCATTCTTTTTATAAAACAGTTTTTATTTTCCAGGCACAAACACACACACTCCACAAATATTCAGGTATGTTACGTAGGGGGAGGCAATGCCCAAGTAGCTGGTGAGGCATGTTTTCAATTGCCCTATGTGCCACAACTGCTTTGTCATCTATCTGTGACCTCTTCCTCTGCCTGCTAACATGTTTCTCAGATTTATTTTAGGACACCTAACACCCTAATACCTGCCAGCAGCTGCCAGTTTTTAAAAATTCAAGTGCCAAAGGACTGTTTCTTCTTTTATTTAAACTTGTTTCATTTTGTCTCTGAAACCACTATTGCCCTGAAGACCAGGACGGGGAAGTGTTGGTGCTGAAATGCAGACAGATTATCCATGCCTAAAAATGGAACTTTCAAAGCCAAACATTTTAAAGGAACTATCAAGATGAAAAGGGTTTTTTTAATGCCATTTTAAAACAGCAATTTCACGCTTTTGATAGGCTGTTGAATGCCCAAAGATATAAAATCCTCCATTTCACAACATAAATGTAGTGCCAATTAGAGCTGGAAAAAAAAAAAAGACACTGAGGTTGCCAACCAATATAACAATAAAATAAGTAAATACTCTCCTATACGAAGAAGTTTTTCCCTTTGAAGTTTATCATGGAGGAAAAAAACAAATAAAAACAACAACAAAAAAAAACTACAGGAAGATATATCTTTCTCCCTCCCTTCAATGCCTGCTCTGTTTCATTGGGTGTGCACACCTGTGCTGTGGTCTCTAAGCAAAAGACACTGAAAAAAGGCTGTATATAACTATCCAGAGGCATTCCTATTTGGTAGCAAAGAAGTCTTTCCTAGTGAAATCTTTCTTGATATTACTTACTCTTATTACAAAATGTTTAGCATTGTCAGATCAGCATTTCCATCTATATTTTATAAATCAGTGAGATTCTGAACTGTTCTGAAGCTATTCTGTAGCTGAAAAGAAATGAAGAAAGTGATCAGTATTCATTGTTCTAGTAAGTGGGTTTCTCTGCAAAAATTTGACTTTTTGATTAAATATTTGGAAGGAGGGGGGAAGGGTAGGGGTGGGAAAGCTCACTGCTCCAAGCAACAATAAATACTCCTGCACAAGAACCCTGGGGGGAAAAAAGGCACATACACATGAGAGAATTTGAAATATCATTGTGCTGTGCATTAGAGAACTTTCTGGAAAAAAACAACATCCTTCAGGGATTTTTCCTCTTACAGTGCAGATTAAAGTGATATGAATATGGGAAAGTAAAACCAGCTCCTAATCTTCAGTATATTATTGGGGGGAGGAAAGAGAGGATATAATGCTTTACTTTTTCTCATGAAAAGGTCCAGACGACTGGTAACTAAGATGCATTGCTATGCATCTGCTGGGGCTGGAAAACCGTCACTTTGGGCTGTCATTTATGGAAGTCATTAAATAATCACAAGAATAATTAAAAATGTTCTGGGTTAGAAAGCAACTATCCCAATACAAATTTGTCATCCAAACCAGCCTTTTCCGTATCCAGGACTCAGAAAGAAATCCCATTCTATTTCCAGGCCCTTTTATTTAACTTCCCTTGAGCTAGGGTGAGCCAAGCAGGTCCTTGCCATCAGGGCTGCCTGGCTTTCCCACCCCCAGGCACTGTCCTCTCACCCACAGCAAGTGCACTGGGGTCCCCCAGGGATGCATTGCCCCCAGCAACAACACGCCCAGCATCTGCTGCTGCCACAGGGTACCTTCCGCAGGTCGAGGCAGCAGCCCCTAAACACAACACAGAAACTATCCAAAAAGCTAATCTCTGTCCAGACTGAAGATCAGGATTCCAAAGCCAGTCAAGAAAGGCAGACAGTAAATAGCTCAGACGTTTATCTCCAGCTCACAAACACTCACCAGGGATTGTATTTATTTAAGTGTGCTAAATACTAGGGAGAGGAGCTGAAGAAATCAGCATTTCAGCAACAGGGTTTGGCTAATCTCACTTTGAGATCATCAGTTTGGGTTTGACTAGGGTCAATCCAATCACAAGTAATCGGTCTCTGCTAGCTGACCAGAAATCCGTGCAGAAGTTTGTGGTCTCAGTGCAGTAATTTGACACTAGAATAATTTGGCAGCATCAACAAAGACAGCAAGAACTAAATTGGTAAGAATTAGAAACTAAAACACTGCCAACCAGACCTCAAAAATTCTGCAGTGTGCTTCAAAACCTTCCCAGAGTACCCAGAGGAGAGAGCTGGTGTTTTAGCACACTTCCAGTCCCCATCCTCAACTTCTTGCATGACGACTCCCATCAACCATTCCCATGTTAGCTCCTCCCATAGACATGAAATTCAGATGAAACATCTGAACTGTCAGCACCCCAGGAATCAAAATAATCAGAGTCACAGAGTGATTTGGGTTGGAAGGGGCCATAAAGATCATCTAGTTCTGATTCCCCTGCTGTGGGCAGGGACACTGTATCAAATAATTAAAATACCATGCTTTTCTTCTGTAACAAGTGGCCTCAGGAAACTCCAATGCTCAGTAGTAGTAAGAGCAAGCATATCTGCTCTGAGCTTTCTTATATCCTATTAATTTTATTTTTAAATTGTACATACATAGATGCGCACATACATATATCAATATGGGTGTGCTTAGCAAAACAAAACAAAAAATGTATATTCTTCCTTTTACAAGAACCTTGATGGCCAGCCACCACTGTATGCCATATCCCTTACACCAGTTAAAACTGGTTCCTATGAAAAGCCAATATGTTGAGATGCAATTAGCATCTCTGATTTTTCATACAGTCAAGAAGAGTCAAAAAACAGTGCATTAATATTGTATGTGCTTTCCTGCAGTCCATTTTTTTTTCCTCTAACACCCATTTTCTAATAACAACAAAGCAGTCAATCCTGAATTGAGCCCTGCAAAGGCAAATCACCCAAGTGGAACTGTGCTGAAATCATAGAAACCACCTTTTGGAAATGTATATGACTGAGTCTCCACTGAACTGAGACCATAGGGAGACCCAGATTAGATCCATTATAGAATCATGAGTTAATTAATTAGGTGGATTTAAAGTTAGTTAAATTACCATTTTTTCTCCTGGTATGGCAGTTCATTGATGATATCTATATATACAAACACCCTTATTCTTAGATAAGTACTGTTAGTGGTACAGTGAAAGTTATTAGGTAAATATGTCTACTTCTACTGTTATGAAAGAAAGAGTAAAAAAACAAATGGTGTGATGCTTCTCTTTTTTTATGGTTACATTTTTAAACTAAACAGATAAAAAGAGGTAGAGATGAATTGGTTAACTAGTTAGTTGATATACATGTTTGCCTACAGTTTCCTCTCCAGAAGTATTTTGCTAATGATTCAATTGTACAAGAATATCTCTTTCAAAAGGACAAGTGTTACACTGCTAGGAGGAATAAAATTATATTTGAGGAAACTCTTTTGTAGGGAAAAAATAAACAAACAAACAAACACAACTTATTCTCCTGGTGCCAAATATAAAGGAAATCCAAACCTTGAGCCTGTAGTGAGGTATATCAAAGCAGGTGAGAAAAAAAGGAAGACCGTTGCAGAGAACAGAAAGGTTTGTTGAAGAGAGGAACCGTTGAGAAAATTGAATTCTGTAGAATCTTTGGAAACTGCTTCTACATAACTCTACATACATACATTTTATCTTCCTTAATAACTATTTCACTGAGTCACTAAACTTGTGAACTGCAAGCACACCTAAAGAAACTATTAGAATTATACCTTTAAAAAAAAAAGTTATTATACCATTTAAGAAATTTCATTATGGTCATGGAGATTTTTATAGAAATCCACCCTACCTCTATGACACACTGATTATTTTTCATGAATAAAATAATGATTCTGGCTCTCAAGCTTTGTCAGAACAGTAGTCTTTAAAGGAACTAAGAAGTTCATACAGTCGATGTCTTTTGTGTTCCCTCAAAAAATTGAGAAATTAAAACAAACCAGAAGACCAATGTACCTATCAGATATTTCTAAGGAATTTCCCCCAGTGTATGCTTGCATGCTCAGAGGTCAAATTCACATAATGAACAAAACAATAAAAACATAAAACAAAACATCAATAAATTAAAATATATATATATAAATTTAATCTGTTTTATGTTTTACTGCATATTTGCTTTTTTTTTTTTTTTTAATTCACCAGCCAAAGCTAAATATCTCTTGGTAAAGTTAGGCTTTATCTTTTGTTTTAAGAGGCAGTAATCTCTGTAAACTGAAATCCCCGCTCCCCTTTAGGACTATGGAAGACAACTAAAGTTAAGACTGAAAACGTTCTAAGATTTTACGAAACTATTCTACTTAATATTGTCAGCCTAGCAAAATGCAAAGTACAAAAATAAAGAAATCTACAGACACTAAGGCAGTGTTATATTATTTCAATTATATTATTGAAAAAATTACAATATCAATCTCATTCTATAATTATAGAAACTGAGATAAAAGGTATGTTTATCTAGTGCATATATATATATGTAGTATTTATATTGTTTATATTCAAATACATTTCATAATTGAAATGTGTAACTACAGCATTTCCCAATGATCACCAAGAGAAAAAGGAGTTACCTTGTCTTGCTGTCAACTAGACGGGTGACTTAGAAGATGTAAAGAGCCACCACACAGCTGGAAATCTGCAAGTTTTGTATGATGGTGGAAAATGGTAAATCTTTCTCATAATAGCAAGCTTTCTGTCTGTGTCATGGAGCACTATTGATTGTTATCAAGTACATTGCAAGACAAAACACGTGGCAATAACTCACCAGGGCCATTGCCCAATAAAGTCAATGGAAAGAGTCATGCTGATTTCCAATAGTGCTGGGCTGAGGCCACCAAGCATTAGATTTCACAATTCCTGCTTTTAAGAAACAGCCAAATTATCGGCCGGTGTAAATCAACTTGACTTCAGTGAAGTCAAGAAGCTATGTTGATTTAAAAGGAGCCAGTGACATTTATATTATGTTCTTCAAGGGGTTCTGTAGGGAATGAAATTCAATAATAACTTTCAGCTTTTTGCTCAGCACGCCAGATGACAGGAGAGACACCACAAATTCTTCTTTTCATCCAGCTGTTTATAATAGGCATAAGTAAAATTACATCAAACCTGCTCTCTGAACTTCTACTTCTTCAGCACTGTTAAGTTTCCCGCTTTTCATCATTATGTCAAATTTCAGAGCCCCATTACTATGGGATCCCAAGGAAGAGCAAGCAGGAACCTCTACTCCCGTCTGTACTGGGGAACAAAGTCCCCTGTCCCAACTCACACCTTCTGCAGGACTACACTTGAGCTAACCATGAGTCCAGAGTGTTATGTCTATACTATGTCAGACGGAAAATGCTTTTCAAGTGGGAAATGAAGATTATTTACCAGTTCTGTTCATTTTGGCATTTGGGAAACAAGACTACAAGGTTTGTGAGCTGATGTCTCATCCAAGTGTTCTTTCAAGGCAAAAATATATTTTTGGATATTCGAGCCAGCTCACATCAAATGGATTAACAAAGCTCTATCTCCAAACTTCTGCAATATTTTTCATAAGAGCTTCTCCTACAACTAACCAGCACAATAAATACAATTTATCCAGGAAATATATATATATACATATATACATGCATATATATGTAATTTTGCACTCAGCTTCTTCTTCCACCATAAGGAAGTTGCAAACTACAAAGCAGCATCTCTTAACATTATGTTCCACACAGAGTATTTTCTAAAAGTAGTATACCATAATAAAACCAATATATAAAAGCAATTCATGAAATAATGATTAAAAAAAATTATTTAATTTTAGCTATCAACTCTGACCACTGTTTTTAATATAAAATTTTTTACCAGCTTTTGCATCCAGAGTCTCATTACTGATGTATTTCCATGAAATTTATTTGACCAGCTATAGACACAATGGGTTTATAAGACTTTCTGTTTTGTCTTTCCTGAAGTAATATTTACAAACTGACACTGCTAAAAGCCTATATTCCTTGCATTCCTTGATTAATCTGTCGGATGATGTCCATGCTTCATACTTAGAGCATTCAAAATCAGCCCAATGCATGCCATTTAGTCTTCAGGATATATCATTTAGACTTAGAGAAATATTTTCTCATTGATCCACTTTTCATTCAAGAATGATAATGACACAGACATAAAATTTTAAATTAATTTGTTTAATAATGCTTATATCATGAGTATCAGTGTGTAGGACAAGGCTTTTGCAATTCTGCATGGAGCTATTATTTAGAGATAAAAGCCATTTAAAATAATTTAAATTTAGGGCTAGAGAGAAAAAAATAGGCTAAGATTGAATATTAATTTTACATTCCTGGCTTCCCACTGTCAGATGGACATGCTTTGCTATCTCTTCTTTACCAAACCAAATACCTGCTTTTATTAAATCTCATTCATATCCTGGTCTAAGAAACAGTAATGGAAATGGTCCTCCTTTCTTTTTTTGCCTCTCCTCCTCAGTGGCTGGATATAATCATTGTCCTAAATTCAGATAAGCACAGGAAGTCTCTTTATTAGTTGCATGACTTGATCCAATGCATACTTTTCCCTTAAACTAATATGATAATGAAACAAATATAAGAGATTACTTATAAAATAATCCATAACAATTGGTGGAGTGATTCCCTGTTACTAGTTGCTTAAACTATTTATTTTGTATAGTTTATTTTTACTATGTGTGTTTACACACATGCACATATGCACACACACACAGAGTGGAAGAAAAAGAAAACAAGCATATGCCCATTGACACTACCTTTACCCTCTCTCCCCCCCCCCCCCCCTTTTTTTTTCTCCTTTTTGAGAGTCATTCTCTAGATGACTGTTGAGGTATGGTGTGTGAATAAGTAGCAAATAAATACATAATAGGTTTCTGAAATGTAATAATAAATAATTATGCCTATTCATTGCACTGTAGCTACTCTGAAGATAAATAAAGGTCTTTGGTGTCAAAAGCTGTCAGTTTATCTCCTGCAGTACTACGACTGTAATTTTAGAGCCATGCTACAAGGAGCGAAATGCTTGAAAGAGAGACTTCACAGAATAAACATGCATGTCTAAGATGCGTCTGTTTTTACCAAACTTCATTAGAGGCCAGACACGACTCATACATGCACTGTCTACTAAATGCTGTATTTTTGCTGCAGATAGAATCATAGAATCATTTAGGTTGGAAAAGACCACTAAGATCATCTAAGTCCAACCTTAATGATAGTACCTACCTACACAGAACACAACTGGGGTTGCTGGAGATGCTCAACACATGATTACAGAACCCAACATGCATGGGCAGCCACTAGAAGGGCTGCTCTGTACCCTCTCCTGTCCTCAACTCTCACAAAACCTCTCCAAAATTGAGTGTAGGGCCTAAGACACCACACTATCACAGAGCAGCAACTGGTTTAGGTATAACTATTGCATCTAAAACTTCATTTTGACCTTAAGGATACATCCAATCTGGTAGGTACCTGGTAATAAAGCCCCGAAATGGCATGTGACACCTCTGATACTCATTACTTTTTTGTATATTACAGACATAGCCTATGAATCTACTGAGTAATAGAAAGCTCAGTAGGAAAACTGTATTTATAAAACCGCTGAAATGAGCATCTGTCTGTTCTTGTGTTACAAAATACCCAGACGTCTATCTTCTTTCAAATCTCACAGGGAAAAATGTCACATTCTATAATATAAAATTAGCAGTTTTGTATTTTGTACTGCTGGATAACAAAATCAACACGAAACCAATGAATTCTTATTTTGGCTACATACCTATTTTTCTGTCTTTTCCATCATAGTCTTTTGGCTGTTTTGTATCAGATTTTTCTTGATACAAAAATATCTTTCACATGACTTAAAAATCTACAGCAAAAGCTGTAGGATGCATACAAACAAGATCATGCACAGGTGTATTTTTCTTTTTTTTTTTTTCTTTATCTTTCCACCTAACTACTTCTTCAAACTTTAACTATGGAAAAAAAAAATCTAAATCTTTTACATCTACTTTTATTTATCATTACAGTTACAAAATATTAATGTGTCATTTTACTCTGAGAAACACTATTTTAAAAAGCAAAGTATTCCATGTTCATGAATATCTGAGCAGATGGTATGTGTTGCAACAGATTAGTATTGAATGTAAAAATAGTAGCACCACCTATTGGCAAAACACATAAACTGATCGATCAAATTTCATGCTAGCATTCATGTTACTGGATGTTAAGGTTTTGTTCTTTTTTTTCTTTTCCATTCTGTTTTATTCAAAATGCACATATTTGTTAATATGACCTTTTGATTTCTCTTAGAGTACATCTAAAATCTACTAGAAAATGACCCAGGTATTAAACTGGAAAAGCAACCTAAATGTAACCCAGAAATTCTTAATGCTAGCATTAAATCTGGTCTAAATATATTTAAAAGATCTGAAATATACCTAAGCTGCGGACATTACATATTGACTAAAGCCCTGATCCTGAAATATTAGCCTCAAATTCCCCCAAGAATCTTGAAATGTCCCTTTGATTTTATTGGACTATATAAATGGGGTCCAAAAAATTATGTGGAGAGGAAGTATTCTAGCGCTGGAGTGAGAAAACAGGATTTTCAAATACTTGTGCATATCAACATAGGTGATTTATGAACTGACCCTTACAAATAGTTACCATGATTCTGCTTAATACTAGGAGAGAGAAATTGCTGCAGAAAATAGATGGAGTGAGAATGAAGAAAGCTTTAGTTTAGCTGAATATGTGAGGCTAGGAGTTGGGTGTGCAATGTTAATTTTTATCCAGATCACATTTAAACAAACTGTAAAAGTTAGCGTATAATTTCTTTCACTGTGCCTCTGTTTTGTTTTGGTTACTTGGGTTTGGTTTCTCAGAACAATCCTAACTTAAACTCAACTTTATAGGACAACTTTCTGAATATTTTTATTACTATTATTTTCTGTAGGATTGATTCTTAGGGATTTTTTATTATATTTCTTTTTACAAATTTATATTATTTTACTTTTTAAACACCAATAGTGTTTGCCAGGAAAATTGGTTTGATCTATATATTACTATTGACACTGCTATTTTTTAAGTCTTGTCTTTCTCTGATGGCCTTGTTCGTTGCTCCATCACTACCTCAGAAAAAGAAAATCATGTTAATCCTGATGGGTCAGATTCCAGTAGTAGAAACTCTGCATACTGAGTCTGAATATTGACCTTCAGCTAGGCATTCCTAGTTGTTTCACTGTTTTCTCCTAAAGTGCTCAAAATATTTGAAAAAAAATGCTGTTTTTTTCGTAGGAGCAAAGCTTCCTTATGCTCAGGAGCATATTCATTTTCATTTTGTTTCAAAGGAATCCAGGGCTTTTGAAGTGTGCTAACAGTCTTTGTATCTGCAACCCATTATCAAACAGAATGTGTTTGGAACATAAAACCATGCTAAACTATACTACCCCTCAGACCTCTGGGGAGAAGATTGCCAGCTGGAAAAAGGACACTTATTCTCCATGTCTGCAGTCCCCTGCATCTCAGAATTCATGCTTTAATGACCTCATTGTCATGCAAAGTGGCTGTCTCTCCCATCAGCGCATATATCGCTTGTCTTTGCCTACGATGATTTTACTAGAAATAATGCCAGCAAGAGCAATATCTTGTTGATCTCCTTTGTGATGCCTCTTGTTTAATCTGAACTGGACTAAACGTAGCAAATAAGGTTGCATTTACCACCTTCTTATGTTTAAGGTTTACGTTTTTTAGCAGCACACATTTCTTTGTAGTATTTTGTATATGAAAGACTTTTTTTATTATTATTATTCAGCAGAAAGAACAATTCAATTTATTTTTTAATCTACAAGGATGTGTTGGCCAAAGTAATTTATGTAGACTTCCTTGGCTTCATTACACTGTTCCAGCAACGCAAGCAGAGCCAGCCACAACTGCAGCTGCAGGCTTGTAAATACTTGCCTAGCAAAACAGTCCTACTACAGCTAATGAATCTTGGTGAAGCTGACACCTCTTTCCTAGTTAGAGCTACAAATGTGCTGCTTTTGTTAGATAAAGTGAAAAGCAGCCAATCAGACTGACACCATTGCATCATTTTCTAAGGCCCCATGAAGACACGTCACATACGATATATCGTCTTGGATTGAATCAGAGTACTGTGTTGTTCTGTCATATTATATACGTGTTTGATGGTCTTTCACCGTAGCTATCTCCATGCAACATGAAACAGTACATTAGAAATCTGTTAAGGATTTAGAGCTTTCTGAGGGGCAGGCAACGTGCCAATGTCCTGTGGCAGAGGACTGCAGTTATGTGGTTGCCACCACGTCATGGAACAGAGGAGGGTGGCCTCAGGTGGGTGCTAACTGTGGGGGAATGGCAAGAAGGGAGATGAAGTGGAGCCCTGCTGAACCTCTCTCACCAGCACACGCAGAACTCCTAGGAGCTACCCTACAGTGAGTGAAAAGTATTAGGCTGAGTAAGCACAATAAAAGAAAAATTCTGTGAACTTGATAAGGGCCAAGAACTGAGTCAAGCGGTCATGTGATTATTATGCCTACCTCCATAGCTCCTGAGCACTCAGTGTCTCTGAAATATATTACAGACTTAATTCCTCTAGCAATTACATCAGCTTTAAATGTGTCACAACTGTCGTCACTGGAATTACTCTTAATTTGCCCTTTCATAACTAGGAAGGAGAACTAAGATTTATATCACTTGTAAGGAACTATATATTTTTGGTACTACAAGTTTATTCACCTTCTGACTAATAAACAAAAGCAGATTGTGTATCCAAAAGAATTATAGCTGGGGAGAAGATGATTCGTCAGAAGACAGAAAATTTATCAGGACATGATGTCTCATAGATTATTCTTGTATGAGTTTCAGGTAGCCATACATTTTTAAAATCATTAGTAAGTCATTCAAAATAAGAAAATCTAACAAAAAGTCATAACATTACATTGTTAGGGAAAAAGTGGAAGATTTTTATAAGGCACACCCTTGGTATATACACTTCTAACCATGCTCTGATACAGTGGATTATGTTTATCTCTTGAACTCAAATACTGTGGGATTGTTATTATTGTTGTACATGAAATACTCCAAAACATGAGATCATCTAGGTACCAATAGATTACACCATCTACACTCACATTTGATTACTGAAAGCAATGGAAACTTTCACCAAAAAAAAAAAAAAGCAGTTTCTGAAATATAGAGGAAGAAGCCCTTAACCTGTGAATTTTAGGAGCTATTTTATTTAAATGATAGTTAGAGGGATAAATTACCATAATCACCCTACCTTTATCATTTCATTGTTTCATTTGGCACATAAAAGAACTGGCTGGATAATTCTTTTCCAATAATGGTTGCATTGACTTTTACTCACATTTTTTCACTATTCTATCCTCTTCAAGACTACATAATTCTCTTCATTTTTCATGGTGTTATTCACATACCTGGTTTCCCATTAAATAGTAGTAACTACTTCCAAAACTGCTTCAAGTAAACACAAACTACCCTCAGAAAAGCATTTACTGCACACACACATTAAAAAAAAAGACAAAATATGTCCATGTGAAAACTGTCACTGTGACCGAGAAAGAAAACAGAAGATAATGTGTAAAAGAGAAATCTAACACATTTCTCCTTAAGACAAATAACATTTTGAGGAAAAAGAGTGTTTTAAAACACTAGGAAGCCTGCACTGTCTGAGGAAGACACCAATAACCTTGGTAGGCAGGAGAGCCACTTTTTGCTCATTTGAGCTGTTCAAGCCAGACAAGGCATGCAACCAAAGCACAGAAATAGGCAAAAAATATAATAAAATAAATTAGTAATAATAAAAAGTAATAAAAGCAACTAAATAATAATATTTTTTGAACCACATCGGACTAAAGAACTTCCTACCCTTGACACAACAAGCAGAGGATTCATACAGAGAGTAGCATATAGATCAAATCCAGCACAATACAACTTACTCCCATTTCCCACACAAATCCACACTGCTAAAGGCCTTCCTGCAGGGAAGAACACCCTCCCCACGTGCTCTGACACACTCACTACGGGCTGTACCCACCTGGAAGGTGGATGGGCAGAGCACCCTGCTGGTCCTCTGTGCCCTGGTCCTGCCTATGCTGCTACCCTGATGCACATTTAGCTTGTGTGACCTTTCCATCCCCAGATCCCTCTCTAGGACTTCCTGATTTGATGATTATGTCCAAGCTATTGTTTGAATACGGGCCACTCCTCCATAAAATTATTTCAAGGAAACCTTTCTGGCCTCCACAGCAAGGGATCCCACAATCTAAGCCGTGTGTTCTCTAAAGATCTCTAGTTCTCCTGACAACATTAATAGCTAAACATCTGAGAGAGACAGGCCATCAGCTTTTTTCCACCACCATGGATGCTGACAGCTCACCTCTGATGGTGGCACCAGCCTTTGCCACAAACAACAAGCAATCTTCACAGAATTGCAGGGACCCAAGTTAGATCTAAAATGAGACAGCCTGAGAACCAGACCTCCTACAGAGATGAATCTGCTGCCCAATGTGTCAGGGATGCTTTCAAAAATGCTTATGAATTGCAAACACTTACTTATTATAAATGTTTTACCACTTCTTTCTGCATCGTGTAGATGTGCATGATGAAGAAAATGAATATCACCCAAACATTTTAACAGAAAACTGCTAAATTCTTCCTGATCAGCTATGACTCTGCTCACTAGGCCACAGAGTTTCAAGTTACATTTTTCATTTCAGATTATTAAACATGAAAAATAAAGATTTAAAAACTAAATTCCTATAATAAAATAGATAGGATGGCTGACAGACCAGAATGCAGAGGTAAAAGATGATGGAAAACATAGGTTAGGAAGGCTTTTTTTCTTCCTTGGAGCAAACTGTATTCAATTAAAATCTAAATAATCTAAGCCCTATATCAAAATAACTTGATTTTTAGTCAAAGGAAGATTTTAGGAATGCCATTGTTTCTAATTCAATTCTGTCCCAGTGCCTGAGCTCTCTGCTGAAAGCAGTCTGGATTTTTGTGCTCTATTCCTTTGTGGTCAGAGTGATGCTTTAGGTCTTTTCTGGACTTTCTCTCTTCCTTCATTTTCATCTCCCCCATTCTGTCTCTTACATTTCATTGTAGGGACGCCCTGTGTTCTACTCTCATTTTTTCAGGAATTCTGCACAAATTGATACAACTGGAAGCCATTACATATATATGCCCCTTAATTGACAATCATACAGAGCTCACAGGAAAGTAATAATATCCAGTTTTCTCTTGTCTAGTTACAGCCTTTGCTTCCGAACTTGAAAAGCAGCTCCACGAGGCAGGTAAGGTCAAGAAGGAAACTGATATAATTATCCCATAATTCTTCAAATACCAAGTACTATCAGACACAGTATATATAATGTAGAACTGACCAAAAGACTTTAACAGTATGGGATCTTGTATGGTATATGACTAGAAGAGACTATAGTTAGCATTAATTTATTTAGGACAAGGGAAAAAAATCACAAAATACATCCAATGCTTCTCACATAAGCTTCCATACTGTGAATATCTAGCACATAGGCACTACTCTTGGCTGGGTATGTAATATTACCTGTCTTTAGATCCCATTGCATTTATTTTAACTAGCCAGACAAACTTTTCAGGCTGAAACTTTCTCATAATTGAGGGTTTTTCAAGGCAGGGGGGAGGAAGAAGCAAGTTAAATGAAAGCAATGCAGGTATCTCATTCTGGAAATGAGATTAGGACGATGATACTGAAATCTACATACTACAGATAATACTAAACAGGTTGATTTTGCTTAGATATGTCACAGGATTGGAGCAATGAAAGGTTAGACAATACATTCAGATTTCTCTGGTACCAGGAATGCCTTCTGCTGTTTCAAATATCAGCAACTTAAAAACCTTTTTAAAATCTCTGTTCAGCTACAGTGAGTTGAAATATGACAGTAAACTTCTCTGAAGTACTTATCTACTATGAATATGTACACAGCCCCTGAATGCAAACAGTAACGGCCTTCTAGCATTATCGAGTGCACTTCAGTCTGGATTTACAGGGTGTAAATTCTCCCCTGAAGGGTGCTACACACCATCCTCTGTTGGCAAAGAGACTTCCAGCTCTTTGAATTCTCCCCAAGACTGAGGAGGGACAGCAGAAAGGCTCCAGGAATAAAGTTTATGAGCAAGCAGAGGAAAGAAATGCAGGATCGTAGTATAGAAAGGAAATATACTCAAGTGTAGCAGAGTTGGTAGAGGAGGGCAGGAGGTACATGCTCTCTCTCACAGGGCTCAAGCACCCATGCAGGGCTCATGGATAAAAGGGCTGTTCATTACAGCACTGAAACTAGTGACCCAAACCATCCAAGCAAGGGGTTGCTTACACAAAATACTCCTGGGTTAAAATGCAGTAAAAGCTACAGATATTCAAGAGAGAAGTCATGGAAGGCTTGGAATAACCTCTTTCTTGACAGCCCTATTCTTGCCCCAGCGCTATGGCTTATAGATACAGAATCACGGAATATCCCAAGTTGGTATCAGGGCCCAAAGGCACTGTCTTAGGCATTGTCTTAAAAAAAAAAAAAAAGCCTTCCTTAAAATTAGGTTACATTTAAGATATTTATTTTCTCCTGTTTTAGCTGTGCACATTCAGGGATTTTTTTTTCTACCTGTGTTCCTTCAGCACCAGCCCAAGAAACATTCACATCAATGAACATGCTAACAGAAAAGAAGTGCCCCCATGGGGGAGAGTGCCTTACATTTATTACTCTTCAGTACTTTTTCTTGTGTTATATTTTCCACTGAGCATCGAGTCCCTGCTACTTAATGGAATACAATTTAAGCTACAAAAGAAATTATAATATGATATCAAGGCAGCACTTAAAGTCGAGATGAGGATACAAAATAGACAACACGAAACAAAGCAGGATTCACCAAGCAGCACGGAGTTCACAATGTGTTCACAGCCATATCTTCAATCTGCCACTTCATGTATCACAACTCCCACCATGCTCTATTTTCAGAGCTGAGGTGGGATTAAATGAACACCCAGATCATGAATCAGTTTTTTGCATATGGATGCATTTCACCTGCAGTGCCTATATTTTGTTGTATATTTTCACATCAGTAGATGGTGACTGCTTCTTTATTTTTCTGCCTCCTTTAAAATTTACTTACATTAAAATTTTAACATAAAACTTAACGAATTAAAAATAATACAGCTGCTTCCTTTGGTGAAAATAAGATCAATCAGAAAGAAAATATGCTGTCTGTATTGGTGTTAGCAAGAATGTGTCAAAATTAAGTTTGACTGCAAAGAGTTTGCATATTTTAAATGATAATCTCTTTCCTATGTCTTAAACAATAGTAACAATAGCAATTTGTGTGAGCTGTATGTGTTTAGCTATGTAAAATGAAACTGCAATAATTAGATATATTTCAAATCAGTAGGACTCCACTATGAGAAAAATACCCATTGCTCTCTATTGCTTCAGCTGTGCATGAAGCCAGTTCAGAGACTTAAAATGTATGAGAATAAAAAAACCCAAACACTTGCAGTGTGCTACTTATCACACACTGTGACAGTGATAAATTCCCTCAGTGATTCCTAGGTGCCCTGTTGTTATCTTTAACTGCCTTCTAGCTTGTCAATCTTCTGCTTCCAGATGGTATCAGTCATTCACACAGGCAAAACCTTGCTTAGAGGGACTTACACTTTGTGCTGGTAATAGGTGTTTTATCTTCCAGTGGATTATTTGCCCACTGTTCTTGTGGAATTTCACAAAAGAAGCATCTCTGATTATCTGACAATTTATCTTTTGTACGAATCTTGTTGGAGATTGAGTTACTAGAAGGAGGTGGTTCTTTCAAAACGGAATCTCTCCCTTAGGCTCTTAGTGCAGGGTAATAAGATTTCAGCTTCAGCATCACAGAAAGTAAGGGACAGAAGAATACCTACACCTCCAAAGCATCTGATGAGGAACACCAATAATTGTGTAAACTGTGCATCCATCTGAGGTATCTAATACTACAGATAGCCCATACAAAAAGAAAAGTACAATCTGTACTGAATCTCAGTTATATTGTATATTTTTCTAGAGTTATCACATACTATGTAGAACATTTGGGGTCAGATTTTTTTTTTCCTTTAATGAAAACTAGAAATATATTAACTTATTCTTGACTGTTTTCATTGTGCATCTGCTACAGAGAACCCATTATCATGTTTAGAGGCCCCACTAATTCCTCTTTTTACTGCTGGCATGTGATTATCTCTGTCTTGAAGAGATTTCAGAGCTATGTATAGGTAAAAGCATATTAACATATCAAAAAGTGCAAGCATTCTATCAACTTCATTTTATTTGATGGATTTCACAATGTCCTGACATTTTATCTGCAAATACTTTTGAAAGCAATATAGTAGTAAGGAAATGGTATTTTTTTTACCTAGAACATCAGATGTCAGATAAATTTTGCATGAATACTAAGCTGTATAATAATGTAACGTACATTCTTCCTTTAAAAAGTCCAGTTTTGTGTAGATATCTTTAATCAGTAGAAGACCTAATAACTGACTCATTGAAAAGAAAATTATACTTGTTTCACAGATCATCATGAAACATGGAGAAGAACTATCCACAGTCACTTTATACTGAACAGAGAGAGATTTATGTTTTTAATTGTAGCTAAATAAAACATTTGCCAGAATTCCTAGTCACAAGTAGGAAAGAAAAAATATATTTTTCCATTAGAAGGTTAAAATTTGGTATTCCTTAATTCCTATGATTCATGTTATGACCTCTGGTCTCTTTGGATTGATTTGTAATTTTTTTTTTTTAATTGCTTAAAGCTTCCATCTAAAGCAGGGACAAATAGATCAATGGCAGAAAAATGGAACAAGTTTGCAGCTGCTCATCTGAAGCCAGAGGGAGAAGAGGAGAAAGCTCAGTTTTAAGAATAAAGAACAAAGGACAGGAGCATAGCTGGGTAGTGCCAAAGAACTCCGAAATCCAGATGATATTTTTAAACTCAACCCATTTACAAGTCCTCTTAGTATAAGGGATTCTCTTTTTTTTTTTTTTTTTTTTTTTTTTTTGTGGGGGGGGGGGGAGGAGGTGCGGAGGCGGTAGGGCTAGGAACTGTATCCTGAGGTCCTAATAAGTTACTTTGCAATAAAGGTAGTAGTCAACAACTGCACAACCCTTCCAAGACCTTATGTAGGATTTCAGAGCTTTGTAGAGGGAAAAAACAAACAGCATTTCCAGAAAAAAAACATTCCTTGTTTCTGCAGGCCAGAATCAGTTTCACTAAAACTAAATGAATTGCAGAATGAATTGCAGGAATAAATGCAAGAGTTTTCACTAAACCAAGTATAGTTCACGTCTCTTCTACTCAGCACTTTTCAGTAGAGAATAAAAAATAGAATAAAAATGGGGATGCAATAAAATCTGCTAACTGCAATATCTTCTACAGGTCAAAATCAAGTTGTCTAGCATACTTCTGATGATTTGAGGTAGTCTTTTCATGTCAAATCATAAAAAAAAAAAAAGCCAGAGTTGCTCTTGATCTCTGTAAGACGAAGACTAACTTGAGATGCTGGCTGAGAGAGAAGGGGCAGCAGCCTTGTCACAATGCCTTTGAGACATTTGAATTTGCAGTGTCATAATTAACAAGATCCATTATCATGTTTGTTCCTTACCTACAGAAGAACAACTATCCCTCCAAACAGATGTGTTTAAGGTCCTCAAGAGTAAGGTCCTGGTATCTGAATGCCTGTTTTTCCACTTTCTGCAAGAGGAAAACAGGTCTATAGTATTTTCATAAGAAAAATATACATAAGAGCAAAAAATAACAAGGAAGATAGTGATAAAAATAATCAATAACACTAGTAGCAATATTTGGGATTAGTAATAGAAAGTTGCTTTCAACTCTCACCCTTATGCTTTATACTAACAGGAAGTATTTTAAAATTTTATTTTGAAAGTAAGATCGTATCATTCCAGCAGAAGAAATATATTATAGTCACAATAAATAATAAGACTACTTTTAATCACTTAATCTGAAGATGTCAAAATATTTTGAAAATATTAATAAGTTTGTTAATCAAAGACACAACTTCCTATGAGGTACAGTAATATATTTGTCCAGAAAAAGGGATACCTTGGTCTCTCAGTGCCATCATAGCACAAGGGAAGAAAAAGGAATTCAAAGTAATTCTTCACATGTCTTTAAAAACAGATTTTACCTAGCCAAAGCCCAATAAAGAGGAAAAAAAGTTCCTACTCTGTTGTGTAACTAACACTTTCATTCAAAGAAAACAATGTTAGTTTTTCTTCTCATCTTTCATTTTTTGCTTGTTTGTTAGCAGAAATGTGTCTAGGTTTTCTTTTTTTGTTGTCATTTCTTTTTACTTTTGTACTTGCTGCTTAATTTTGATTTTTTTGATTTTAAAGCTGACGTCTTACAAAGGCTGAGAAATGCTGACTGAAGTCATCTAGTCTTTCCATTGATAATGATTTCAATATGCATATTGATTCTAATAACATGATCTTTGAAAGTGTAAACCTTTTCACCTAGAGTTATTACTATGTTTATTAAAACATTGACAAGTGTAAAACATAACCTTTCCTATCCCTATGCTTCGTGCCTCCAGAACTGGCCACTGAAAATACAGATATTTTTTAATGAATACCCCTCCCACAGATCATCACTTACAGATATTTTTTGCCAATTGATACCATCATATATGTGGCAGAGCCAAGAAGAAAATTAAAAATATAGGGAAAAAACTGCAAAAATAATAAACAAAAGCTACAGGAAAACCTGAATATTTTTCAGATTATGAATAAAATACAAGTGAAGAAAAGCTATAGTAATACCAAATTTCTGGAATCCTAAAATTCCTTTACCTGGAGGTCTTAAACTTTGCTAGCCATTGGCATCAGGTTTTCTTACAAGCAAAAGAAGAAATGGAAAACCAGAATGAGTATGAGTGATTAAATGGATACTTGATCATGGTTCCAAAGGCAATAGGAAAAATGAAAACAAGATTTCCTCTGTGAATGTCAACATTCACTCCCTGTATATGTATTTACATGACATGGCTTCATCAGAAGAGTTTCTGAGCCAAGGAAAAAAAAAATTTAAAAAAAATCAGATTTAGGGTTACAGAAAACTTTGCATTTGCACTACTATTAGGCTTTTAAAAAATATTCATTTTTTTTTTTCAGGAAATGCTCACACAGAAATCTCTCTCTCTCCCATAGCTTCAAATATGTTAATTTGTCACTCACTCTGCCATTATTCTGAAGCTCTATGTTATTTTTTTCCCTTGCCTTGTTCTTTATCCTTCCACTTATTTCACTGAAACTCTTTGGAGAGCCTGCAGAAGTAATTTGTAGCCACATAACAGCTGGTTTAGATTTTGTCAAGCTTTCTGTTACATTTTAGTGTGCTTTTGGATTATGTTGTCTTGTGCTTAATGTGTGTAATCCATGTCTGTATTAAAAGGATACTTGACCGCATTTGGTGTAAATAGCAGTGCCATCTAGTTGCATGAAGACAACCAGTAAATCAGCTTACAATTAGTGTGCTTCATTTTATCCAAGAGACTAATACTAATCCATAGTGCTAAGGATCACGATAGCAATGCCTTTAATTAAATATAACTTTACGGTTATAACAAATGTAGCCCTTGAATTCTGACACAGTTAGTTAAATTGAAAGATGTGTAATCCCACTAGTCTAGGAATTAGTATTGTTGTAACCAATAATAGAGTGGAAAAGCATTAGAAAAAAAAATAGAAACTGGCCCATTTTAGGGGTTGATACCTACAATGCAGCTTCCTTAATCCTCTCCAGATGGTTACCAATACGTTAGCAGCTACTATCCAAAAAATAAATAAATAAAAATAGAAATTCTTATGATTTTTGTCACTAGCAGTGTTTTCGTCAGAAAAGCAGTTACGAAACAAGGCGGACTCCACAGCCCTGTGCCTAAGTTCCTCCTGTCTCTTCCCAGCACAAAGAATAAGAAGGAGGGGGCGGACAAAGGTGATGTTAGTTACCTTGGTGTTTCCAGTACTCCCCAGAAATTTAGTCATCCACAGATTTGCCCTGATGCTATTCTGAGCATTGGAGCAGAGAAAGCTCACTCTGCCAAACCACTTCCCTTCCCTTCCTGAGCTACCTATGACACATTCTCCACCCAGCCGTGATACGAGTGCATACCAGCAGATGTAAAAAGGCCAATGTACTACAGCTCTTCATCTCTTACAGATATATAACTGGAATTTAAGATAAGTACCATGAACGAATATTCTTACTTGCTCTTCCCTGTTGCTGTCTTATGAACGGTTGTTTATTGACTATCACCATTCAAAAACAATGTTTATTGAGGTGATTTGAATGAAAAACTTCTGGCTTGGTGAAGTAGCATTTTCTATCTAAACACATTTTAGATATTTTCTGACCCTTTCTGCTCTGGTAAGCTGCCTTGTTCCATCATGTCAAATGATTTGGACTATTATTTCAAACTATTATTAAGAGAAGAGTTGCAAAAGAACTGCACAGATACTACTGTAACCAACACTATAGAGAAGGCACGAGTCACCACTGCTGAGAAATCAGAGTTCTGCAGACGCAGTCAAGTTCTGAATTTTGATTTATATTCTCCACAACACAGGAAATGTGATCTCTTTTCTTTGATATTTTTGCAAAAACATGAGCCAGAGACACAGAAGGACACCCACCACCTGGTCCTGGTGGGCTCAGAGGAGCTCTAGGGCACATTTGCACATGGCTGTTCACAGCTCCCCCAGCTTGCACCACAGCTACACCCAATCCAAAGACTTGCTAATGTCAGCATCACACACATCAGAAGAAGCTTCCAGAAGCTCTGAAGTAAGCATATATGGGGTAACCTGGGACAAGGAAAGCTCAGCAGTCATGCTTGTGCTTGACCTGCAAGCCTGCTCCCAGGTTATATTTTAAAACTAAAAGTCCCACATAGTCATAATACAAATATGAAAAACCTCATTTTATCAAAAAAGGTGATTATTACTGCTTTTATTATATTCTTCCAGTCTATAATACTAAAAAACTTTCTTCTCGGCATCTTTCCTAGATAGCACTCATTATATTTAAATGACTGCCCTGCAACTTGCCAAACTTTAATGATTGTAAAGATGAAAACTATATTTTAGCTCACGGTGAATGAGCTCATTCTATCATTTTAAAACAGTTATTGAAAAGTTTAGCTTCCTTCCAAAAAGTTTGTGATGATTGTAAAATTGTTTTTTCACCTAATGGTAAATTCACAGACCAGTAAACAATACTTGGCTGTAACTTTACATCGTGTCAAAAAAGCTACCGTTAGGTGTCATTTATTATTATATTATTTGTGCTTTGTTTCAGATGCTTATGTTTGTAAATATGTTATTTATTATTTTTAATATGATTCCCTGACATTTCAGTGGAATATGCTGACATACTACTCATATCTCTGGAAAATTAGACGCTACACAAATCAAGTAAGTTTAGCAGGAATATCATTTTATAAGTGTAAGCAATTTCTATAAATGTCAAAATATCTCTCATTTCATTACACTGGGAGCCAAATGTCTTCCATTTTAATTTTGTTTTTAAATTTATATTTTTAAAAAGTATTATGTATGTTTTCTAGTAGAAGATGTTGAACTTTAAGAATTAAGATATATCAGTCAATAACTTACTATTTTGCCTTACACAGGATATACATTATACAGGATATACATTATACATTGTTTGGTTTTGCTTCCTTTCAGAACAACACCAAATTCCAGGCGTCTTTCATGCCTTCATTGTCATGGTCACTGTATTTGTTTCAAAATTAGCCTGCATTACATGGGAGATATCTAAGAGAAAACAGGCTGGGAAGGAGTGGTTGATTGTTACAAACAGTAGGATAATCTTTAACACATGGCACATTCCCATGCTGGCTTTACGGCTAATACTCCTGAGCATTTTACGGCTAAAATACAAAGCAGTCTGTGGTGTTGTTAGGCCTTAATACTTTTAAAGACACATTGAGTGTTAATGGGGTCCTCTGGATTTAAAGCTTTGTTGTTTATTACACCCAGACTGCCTGGGTTTTCTCTAATGACCTTCTCCAGCAAGTCCCCTAATTCCTGACCTGATGCTAAAGTCAGACAGCCCTGGATTATCCTCGTCCCTGCCTGCAGCAGGCTCAGTTCAGCAGCACAGGCTCATTCTCTTCACCCCCGAAACTATGCTCTGGGCTCCCAGAACGTTTGCACATGTATCTTATTGATCCTGATCCTTACAAAAGGACATGTTAGGAAAAACTTATCTTTTGTCATGCCTCTGTAGATGCCTACAGAGAGCTGCCATACTCAGCTACATCTGCTCAAAGGCTGCTCTCTCCCCAACCTTTGCACAGCCCAACAACCTATCCCAGCAACAGCATGTGCCATATAACTATACAGTATAACCTACAAACTAATTAATCCACAGAAGACCAAAGGGAGATTGGAAGGGCTACATAAAAGCACAAAACCAAATAATTCATCCAAGTTCCCAAATCCAGTTGCATGCGCCGTTACTGTACCAGTACAAGATGCAGGTACAGCTCAGCAATTCTAGTTTTTCATCCCTGCTTCCACACAAAAGTAATCCAGGCAGAGGCAGGAGCTGCAGCATACTGAATATCCCAGGAATTATTCCTGGACTAAGGTTCAGCGCCCTCTGTCATTTAAATCAGCAACAAGGTTCCCACTGCTGTTCGTGGCATGTGTCTGGGCTGCTATAGCACTGCAAGTGAGAGATCAGTCACAGCTGAACATTCAGGTGTTCATAGCCACTGCAAAATGAAATCTGTAACCGTGAATTTCTAATTATTTCTAATAGACTTGTCTTGTCCATTCCACAAAAACACCTTCACTTCCATCTTGGCCAGTTCCACCTCCCACACCTCTGTCAGGTTTTACTCACAGCTGCCGCACTGTATTTTTAAGATTTTGAGATGGGGATTTCGAAGAAACTTAAGGGTTTCTGTTGGCTGTTCAAATCTCATTGAAATTCAAAGATAAGTGCCTAACTCCTTTAGAGCACTTGAAAATCATGAATTAAACTCTCACAGGCATGGACTAATTTTACCACATGCATTCTTGATTTGAAGAACAACATTTTGTGTTCAAAATTGCTATGTATTTTTTCATAATACAAATAACATTACCTTCTTACATATCTAGAGCTGGCTAATCTCATGGGTATCAGAGAGAGTTCATCTCAGACCTGCATAGGGAAGATCCTGGACTTAGCAGGAGCCTCTGGAGAGCTCAGTTTAATTTCCTGCTGTACTGGCAGCTCTGTATCGTGTCAAAATGAGTCAGTTAGGATCAGATCTTTAATGGTACTTCAGTACCTAACTCTCACTGAAAAAGTAAGATTCAGATGCCTAAATACCTCAGACTGGGGCCATATTAGCTTAGTTTCCCAAACAAATTATGGTACCTAACAAGTAGCTTAGATAGATTTGGGGAACTAACTTCAGTAGTCCAATTCTCAAAATCTGAAAACAAAAACAAACAAAAAATATATTTCAGTTGGTATCTGTGGATACCTATATGCTTTTGCTTAAAAATCTTTTATTGAGCAGTAAATATTTGCCTGTGTCTGTATTGGGAAGTGCCTCTGTGTTGTAAATGAATGAAAACATTTGTGCTTATTTTTCTAAAATGACAAATATTCCTGACATCTCTACTAAGTTGCTTATTGGGCAGAGTGAATTACGTCAGAAACTGTGGTCATGGGCTATTTACATTTGCAAGTTATACCCAAAGGAGGAAGCTGCAGCAAAACCCTACCTTTTCAATGGTAGCTCAGGTGCTGAATCAGTAAGCCAGCATGCCAAAGATGCATTCAATGGCTCCTTCCACCTGAAACAGTTCAAACTCACATCCCAGAAGAATGCTACATCTCCCAGATGTATATGACAGACAGGGTGCAGAGCATTTTTTTAAATCCTAATATATTAAAATATATATTTCCCACATAGACCAAGAATCTGTATTGCATTGATTTAAGCATGTAGCACAAGAGACACAATTCTGCTTCTAATCTTGGTTCCAAAGACTATCTATGTATTTTACACTCAATATTTATTTCTTAAAATGTTTTAGTAGTTCTTTAAGTTTTTGTTTCTTACAAAGCAGCAACTACGCCTAACTTTATATTGTGACAAAATACTTTGTAAACTAACCACAGATTCTGATTACTGGAGCTTCCTCTCCCAGATATCTCCCATTCTTCTGCCTGCTGGGGTTGTGACTTCTAATGAGTCAGATTTGCTTGTTCAGAAGATTTATATGCAGCTCTCTGCGAATAACACTCTTAAAAAATTAACCAGATTTTTTTTTTTTTCTGGAACCTTACTTTTGATACACTAACAAGACATGACATATGCCCACATGTTGTAACATATGACAGTGTACAGTGATACGTTTCCATTAGGTTCTTACAGTGCTGTTACTCCTAAAATCCTTCCCAGGTTAAAAAATGCCTATCGTGTTAAGCAAACCCATAGAACTTTTGTTTGTTTGATTTGAATGGTTCATACCTTTGACCTATTCCAAACATCTGTGGTTCCAAAAGTTATTCTCAGTTGAAATACTTCTTACAGCACAGAAAATGGGTATGAGATTTGCTTAAATTCTCCAGCCAACTAACAATTTCTCTCAAGAATTAATTACAACAAATAAAGACAGAAGATGTTCGTTACTCATTACTTATTTAATTCATTCAGGAGTTTATCTTGCAGTAGTTCCCAATTCTCTCTTTACCCTGAATCATTTCACATTTTTCCTTAGTATTTCTATTTTAAGTACAGAAACCTCCCATTTCAAGTGAATGAACCTCTTTGTTCTGTAAGCTTTGATAAATGAGAACATTAGATACACCCAACAGCCTAATGAAATTCCACACCTTGGTTTGGATGCTATCAAATGTGCTGCAGATTGTTTATTTCCCAGAGTGTGATTACTTGGAGAAAAATCTCATCTTTGATAATGGTGCTAAACAATGCGTAGCTTCATTGATATTTAATAGAAAACATACTTAAAACAACACTGTTGGAGTATATCTTTTGTACCCAACAGCTGTTCAGTTTAAAAAGACAGAAGTACAATACTGTATCGTATACTTGAATTACACATTTAGTTTAAGGGATAAGAATCCCAGTAGCAGATGGCATTCCAGGCTGTCTAACATAGCAGGGGAAAGAAAAAATATAAAGCAGGCCAATAGTCTGTCTTGATGTTATAAATCAACAGACTGGTTACTGCTGAACACATGAAGATTAATACATCAAAATCTGTGGGTTATTTCTGACAAATGAAAGTAGAAAACATTTCATTGTGTGGACCATGTCATGACAAAACTGTGCCTGAAACTCTGCTTCTCAGAGAAACTCTTGCTAACTGTAGTTTCTCTAGTGTTTCTCATTAAGTGCAATTACAGATCTTGCATTGAATTTTGGGGAAAGAAACCTGGGTACAGATTCTCTACTCCCAGGAAAGTCCAGGTGTTGCAGTGCGACACAGTGTGGGAATCCTGATTCCCAGGCCCATCATCCCATAGTCAAACTGAGCTACACAGCTAGAAATTATGCAGCTACAAAGCGAATCAGGGAACCATGAATGTTGAAATATCTGCTGTAATCATATTTTATTCCAGGAGAGCACCCCTCCCAGCCTGATTTCAACTATACGACAGCATCAGACTAGCTGACAGATTTTAATTCCTAGTGGACAAATAAAGGCATATGGTATGAGAAATCTTCCTTAGAGCTGGAGGAATTAAATCAGCTTCCTCAATTGAAACAAGTATCCTCAAGAATTCAGGACCGGTTCTGGATTTGTTTACTTTGAAAGTTTTGCTGTACTGTAGATTAGGACAGTGACTTTTAAATTACTGTACGTAGGGCCCCTTTGAAAGCTGAGGTACCTCTGGTATACATCCATATACATATGGGAATGATATTTCACACACACAACATGTGAATCCATGCAGAAGGACACAAATACACAACACACAAATTGCTCTAAAGAAGTTACTTGGTGAACAAAATGCAAAAGCAGAGCTTTTGCATCCGCAGCACTCTCTCAGGTCTAAGTAGAAAGTTCATGCTTAAGTTTTGTTCTTCAGTGTGCATTAATTTTTCCCTATGCATGACCCTGAAGCCTTCCTGTGTGAGATGTTGAACAGACCATTGATAAGCTTCCTTTAGCAACCAAAACGTAGCTTGTCTTGTTTGACAAGAATAGAGTCCTCCGAGATTAAGACAGCTTTTAGTCATCAATTGCATATTAAGACCAAATAGTTCACAGTTAAATTGGATGCCACTATGGAAAATACTGTTAACAACGTGTAATCATGTAATAAACCCTTAAAGAAAAGAGGTGAGTTGCAAAAAATAAAAACAAAAAATAGAAACCTGCAAAAGAATTCATAGAAGAAACAATTATTCACTGATCACCTGAATTCCAGTACTGTGCCTTACCCAGCTCTCTACTGCTATTTTCAAGAGCACCTGCTTAAATACCTGTTAGCTTATGGGATCATCTCCAGTCACTTTTGGAGAATTTGTTTATTACTATAGACAGCTCAGTGCTGAAAAATTCCTTGCTGGGTGGGGAGGACAATATTGATACAGCTTCACTGATGTCATAAAATGGTCCTCTTCTCCCGTTTTATTTGTCTTCAGTTACATTTACTGAGTTGTCCTAAAGTGATTCTGCACTGCCATTGCTGTTTTCATTACAGTAAATGCAACGTAATTACATCTATAATTCACAATTTGTAATTATAATATCATTATAAAATTATAAAGGAGCATTTATAAACAACATCTATTTCAAATAAATCATGAAAGAATAAAAATTAAAGTATATGTCTATAGAAGACTAATTCTTGTTAATGAAAGTCAACATGATCAGAGGATGATTTTTAAGTACTCAGTATTTAGAGCTCATACCATTTCTTCCTGTGCTACAATATATTTGTTGTAGTAAGTTTCCTTACAAGTTTAAAAAACATACTTTAAAGAAAAAGAGCAAGTAAAATGAAACAAAAGGTTTGTTTGGTTTAACCTGAGGCTAGGTCTTTCTCTTGGCTAAAGAGAAAAAAATATATGGAGGAATAGGGAACAGAAGGTAGAGTACACCTGAGATACAACACACCTGTATCTCCTGGGATGCCCTCCAGAAAACATCTGTTTTGAATACATTTGTCAAGGGAATAATGATCCATTGAGGATTTATTTTTGGATTCTAAACTGTAGAGCACCATCAAATCTTAACTAATATTTTAACATTTTCAAGAGTTTCATCACTGTAGTTTTGTTTTGGGAAAACAAATTTATCCAGGTTCATCTTTTCTAGAATTTAGGTTCTGTGACTAAAACATCTGGAACAAGTAAAATAATTTTTATACTGAAGATTGGTAAGTTTTCACAGGTTATAAAAGTCACAAGTTCATATAACTAGTAAGTCTCATCCAGCAAAACACTGCTGTGTGATTTTTGAGGATGAGACCATGCCTCCCCGCCTCACTAATAGGACAGGTTATATAGCGTTATGTTATTTCAGGAGGTTATTTTAGCTAATGCTCAACTAGAAGTCAAAGCTTTGTTATTAAAAAAAAAAAAAAGCCTCAATTTATAATGTATAGTCGCCAATAGTAGGTATGTGTTACATGTGAGAGTGACAGAGGAGCTGGGTGCCATGTGCTAACCATACCATCAAACTACGTAGGAAATGGCAGTGCAGAGGTGTCCAAGGCAGAGACCTGGAACCACCTCCACATAGACAGTAAACATGATCTGCTGTATACTGCAGGTGGGCCGAGAGTTCAACAGCTCCCTGCACATCAACATATTTCACAGAGTAGGACACATTGTCCTATGGCCGCATTGCCAGAGGTGGTGGAACTCATACTACCAGCAGTGGTGCACACCATCCATTATAGCTATAAGTTATAAAGCAATATTTCTTTGTAGTTTTTGTTCAGGAAAATAACAAAAGCAATATACAGAAATGACCTGACAGAATCAAATTGAATTGTATGTATAATCAAATAGGATGTATATGTTCACTTGACTGAAGTTTAAGCATGCTTGTTTTTTGTAATTTGGTTTATAAACATTCTGTACTGCTAAAGACTCACATATTTTAAAGAATTGAAAATATATTTTCACAAGAACCTGTACTGTACGTGCTGCCTAGGGAAAAAGTTACTGTCATTTGGAGGAAAGCAGCTCTGATCAAGCAATAAAACGTAAGCAACCTTAATGAATATAGTAAAAGGGTGTATTTTTAAAACAGTAGTTTACTTTGAACCATACCTAGGTCTTCCTACACATTTCTGAAATAATTTTAGTTAATTTGCAGTTCAAGGTTAAGCTGCGTAATGCTTGCTTACAAAATTATTTACACCTTAGACTGTGGTACTGACAGCATCTGTGTTATCTCAGTGACATGTAAAAAACAATTTCCCAAAGGAGACAGGCATCTATCCTTGGTATTAATAATATATATTATTTGTATCATATACGGATATTCAGTAGAGATCTATTAGCTGCCTACATTAATTTTCAGTATTCTTAATTGTAGCGTTCAGTCCAATATTATTAATGTCAGCGTAACTTTCCATAATTTTTCAAGAGGATGTTTCCTGTGAAATGTAGACTTGATCCTTTTTGGTTTTTCTCTGTCATGATCTCTATATCTATCTAACGACTACCATTCAGAAAAAAAAAAAAAAGGAAAGAAAGAAAAGAAAAGAAATCCAAAATGAAATAAGATGTGCAAATACGATAGCTTCTTAACTGGGAAGAGAAATGTGTATGCTGTTCTGCAGTTTGTTATTTTTAAAAGCAAGCTAAGCACTGGTCTGCTACAGCTTTGGAACCTGATATTTTTCTGTCACTTTTTAATACCTTCTTCAGGTGTTATCATGTATTATAAAAGAAAAGGCTATCTTTATATTTCCTGCTATAGTGCATATATGTTATTTGTACCCCACCCCCCAAAAAAAAAAAATTAAAAAAATTGTTCAGTGTCTAATATTTGTATTTCTCTATTTTCTAAGCATAAACCACGTGCAGAATACATAAAAATTTCTCATGACTACCGCACTTTTCTGAACATTATAACAATGCATGTGCAGTGCACAAATGTGGCAGGTCCACTGGGGAGATCAATTCCCACTCCAAAGGGGAAAAAATGTGATGCAGTTAAAGGAGTTGTTTGAATGAGGACTCCTCTGCTTTAACACAAAAATAACTGATGGCCAAATAGGTAAGGGCAGCTCTTCACAGATACAAAGAAATCACATTCTAACCAGACATGAGCACACACTGGAGCTATTTTAAGAGGAATCAACGTTGAAAGCATCTGTCTCGGGCTTAACAGTAATAAGCGTACAAGAATCTTGTGAATATCCCCAAATCAATTGTCCCCAAGTCCACAAAATTCAGTGATAGTGTTACGTTAAAAGGTACAGTAAAAACAAAACAAAACAAAAAAAAAACAAACAAAAAACCTAAGCTTTCTGAACTTCAACTTTGATCTAAATATTTTGTAAAAAATCAGAGTAAATAAATTAATTTTACTGGACTGTACAAATTTCCTTCTCTTTTTCTATATTATTTATACCATATTAAAAATCATAAAAATATAAAGATTATGAAGATCATATTAAAGATTATTGCTTCATATAAAGACATGAAGCAATATTATCTTAAACAACTACTTTCGAGCATCAAAATATATTAACTATACACCTTGAAAAAATGATGCTTTGATTAAAAGTATTGGAAGAGAATATTCACTGACAAAGCTCTTTTATATATTAATGATGTCATTATAATACCCAGCATTCATGTTTCAAAGTAAGGTATAAATTTTAAAGGACTGAAAAATTAAGTCACAGTTTGTCTAGGAAATTTGTTTTATAATTAGAAACTTAAGAAAAATTAATCTATTTCACTTTTTAAAATAAGTGATTCTAAATATCTACAAAAAAAATAGACTTTTAGTAAAGGAACTTTGATGTAGACACTGGTGCAACATGACTGCAGTGTCTAGCTACTGAGAGTAGATATATTCAAACAAGAAATCAGTTGCAAATATTTAACAATAATAATATTGGAACATCTTATTTATTGAGGCAGTCAATTCTCTGTTACTTCACGTCTTTAAAAAATATTAGATATCTTATTAAACTATATTCTCTAGCTCAACCAGAAGTTTGCAGACTTGATTGAAATCAGGTAATAAAATTACATGTTCTCAGTTATGCTGTAAGCCATGAAAATTGTTATATAGATTCCTTTTTGTCTTAAAAATTTTTCTTTTTTTTAAAAATCACTGATAGAATACCACTTAACTTTTTACAAGAAATAAGGAATTCACTTTCATTATTCCCTGAGCATTATGTCAGCTTTCATTGCAGAAATTTTGTATTTCTTCAGTTTTGCTTTAGAAGGAGTCATCCTTTACAACAGGTAGAATGCACATACAGACTTCTGTTGATTTGGGGGAATTACAAGCTGAAATCTGCTACACTTCATCCTGACTTTTGTCTAACTAACTCATCACATTGGAATCGATTGAATGAATTGCAAGGTAAGATACTAATCAACAG
The DNA here is from genome assembly GCF_040182565.1 of Anser cygnoides. NCBI lineage: Eukaryota > Metazoa > Chordata > Aves > Anseriformes > Anatidae > Anser > Anser cygnoides. The sequence continues at coordinate 38,235,024 of NC_089876.1, forward strand.
GAGCTGGAATGGAAGAGTAAAACCCTCTGTGATAGCCTTTATCAGATTTCACTTCAGTGACTTTATTCCTTATAAACATGCAGGAATTTACTACAATTTAAACATATATATATATATATACACACACATTTTGAATTTTATATTTTACTACCAGTATCAAAATGCATATATCCTGAAGTCTGAGAGGTAGATTAAAGTTTATATTTGCAATGTTGTTTACAACCTTTTTGTTACTAAAAAGACAGTTTATTTGTATAATTAATCAGTTGCATTATCCCCAAGGATTTTTTTTTCCAGGAAGATAATTTTTGTTGTTTAGAAGTAATGAAAACATTTTGCCAAGATTTTCTGGTGTGACTGATAGTCTTCGATGAATACTGTTGAAGGCTTTTTGTTTGAGTGGTGCCTTGAGCTCTTTATTCAATTTTATTTCATGGGATCTGTAACATTGCTTTAATTCTCCACTAGTAACAGGTGTTTCCTCTATAGGAAACCATTAGCTCCACATTTTTAAACAATGCGGATCTGATTTTGATTTCAGGCCTTTTTTAATCTCTCTATATAGAGAGAGAGATAAAACCTTTAATAATTCAAAAATAAGCTTTACATCTTAAGACTACTAGTGGAACACTAAGGGCTTCATTCATTAAACAGGTTTCTAAGCCAATTCCTAAGCCAATTAGCTGTCTCAAAGTAATTTGCATATTTTTGATGTTTTAACTCTTCTCTGAAAATGCAGGTAAAAAGAGGTTGGTTTTTTTATTTGCTTGGGTTTTTTTTGTTTATTTTTTTCCCCTTGTGCATTCATTGTGCTCAAACAAGTGGAACACAGGGAAAGGTAGCTACTTTGGTTTCAATGATCAGTCTGAAAATATGGGAAGGGATTAATTCTTACCTAGAGGATATGGAATTAAAGAAGAAGAAGAAGAGAAGAGAAGGAAATATTATAACTATGTGATGTTAAATCCAGCTATGACTAGTTAGCAGGGATTCTAATACTGCTCTGAAGGGGTAGCTTTACTCTGCTTTGATAACTCAAAGAACATGGGGCTAGCAATCAAATCTGTGGAGAGGGGATTAGCAAAGCTAACATTTAAAAAAAAACAGAAACATCAAATAGGCATTAGCAAAATTCAGCTGGGAAAGAATAACTGAAATATGAATAGGAGGATAATATAATATACATATTATAGGTATCTATATAAATACATGTGTTTATGCCTGTGTATGTAGAAAGACATATAAACACATACATGTATAGACTATCAAAGACTAACAGGAAATGAAAAGATAGGGAAGCACCGCCTTTATAAAACATAACATTAGTCCTATGAGAGTGATTATTGTCTATTACTGTCTAGATTATTATCTAGAGCTATTACATATATTACTATTGACTGGATTATGAGTAGCCCAATTAATAAAGAAAATTTCAGTTAGCTGCTTATATCACAAAGAATTCTGGATTAGCTTTATTTTCTACAAGTTGCCAATATATTCAAGAATGATTTGGCCACTGCAGCTTCCTCACTGATGCTGTGCTGGTGATGAGTATACGAACCCCAAATGCAGCTATTTAACTAACAGTGGAATGGAAATACCCCATGGTAGTTATGGGGTCATGTCCAGATGTCACCGGTGAAGGCCTAAAGGTGGTTTAAATGGAAAAATGACACTTCAGAGTGAAAAAATTTTCTGGATGAAGAACAAATAGCCATTTGAACCGTAAGAACCTAGCTCAGAAATCTACAAATATATCTGTTGTAGCACTGACTTGACTCCTTAAGAGATATGGTTTTCTTACTGTATCAGAAGAAAACTAAAATAAAAAAAATAAAAAATAGAGGAACATGCCTTTAATCAATCTTTAACATTTGTTGCTTTGTAAAGCAATGAAAAGAAAGGCTGAAAAGGTAAGAACAGAATTCTAAAGATTCGATTAATACAAATGACAATTTTAAATCTAAACAGGTTTAAACAAACTAATTATTCCCAGAAGAGTGGATACTCTCTCATGCACTGTTAGTATTAGATAAAAGCCTAATACCATTCCTTCTACCTGTTAATCTGCCCATTTAAGACTGCTTGTTATAAACATGCACTTCTTTCTGTATAATACATGAACTGAATTACCACGTGCAGTAGTAAGAATAGGCACCTACATGAAACAGGACAGTTTTTACAGACAAAGCATCAGAGCATTAAAATTTTGCTTCTGCAGAGTGATAATTGATCCTGGCATCATTAGCTGAGTTTTCCTTCATGTTTCATCAAAGATTTAAAATACAGTAAAATAATTATTAAGTTGCTATATGAGTGATGTTTATTTGAGTTCTTACACAATTAGAAAGAATGTAAATAGGTTGTCACTAAAACTGCACTAACAGGCAGCTGTGGGGAAAACAAATTATACACAGAACCAATTTATCAAGGCTCTGTATATGAACAAATGTTATCTAAGCCCTTTTATTGATTAAATTCTTTAAATAATTTTATTTACCTTTATGCAAACTATTAATCTACTTTTCTGGTTGAAAAAAAAACAGTGAATGTGTGAATCATCCTGAAAATTCAAATTGACTTTGTTCCATCTGTTTTGGCAAATTTGGCAAATTTTTTCTTGTATTTTCTATGTAAGTAGATGCTTACCAAATTTTTTGGTTCTGAAAGTTCATTTTCTCCTCTTTGCAAAAGAATCCTTTCTCCTTCCTTGTTGTTAAAAGGAGCATACAATGAGACAGAGAAGACAGATGGCTAAAGTAGGGGAAATTACAATTACACTAAACCAGGCATTTAAATCTACTATTCCATATTTTGTTTTAGAGACCCATTCTTATCACTTTCAATAATGCATTTTCAGCCAGCTCTAAGAGTGACCCTTGGACCTGAAATAGAACATGGTATTTTGCTAAACCTCCTCCAAGCTAGGTGTACTGAAAAAAAAAAAAAAATAAAAAAATAAAAATAATAATAATAATAATTTAAAAAAAAAAAAAAAAACAGGACTAGCACCAGGGACACAGGTGTCAAAGTTTTCCAAGCTGTAGGTAGAAACCCTCTGCTGACATCTGCTTCACTCCATAGTCACGGATGGGGTCTCCTGAACCCCTGACTCCTGCCACTAGACGTAGGCAGAGGCACATCAGTCTTAGCAGCTCAGTGCTTCTCCTCCAGTGGCCGCAACGCGCTTCCTGCCCTTTCTAAAAAAACATGCCACCCCAAAGGCAATCCTAGGACACATCTGGGCAGGGATGGCTTCTGCTACCCTCTAAAACAGGAAGTAACCCTCACATCAGGATGGGTCTCACCCTCCTGTCTGGCCCAAGGGGCTCCGACTGTGTCCCATTTGCAAGAAGGGTATCTTCTGTACCTGAGTGGCACCAGTCGCACACTCCCCACTCATGCTCAGTTGTGAATTGTTTTACCTGACAGGGGCCCATATTTGCAAAATGTTTCCTTTGTCATTCTTCACTGGAAACAGGTTAGGGTTCAGGTGACCCTTTTGTAATTGAGTATCACAATCATATAATACAGAGAGTCTCAATCTTGTCAGACAAATAATCCTAAGGCTATATTTTAAACACTAAACAAGTATAGAAAAGGGGATCTCCTCCTACTACTACTAAAACAGAAGCTGCATTTAGTTTCTTTTCCCTTTTGTTTTTGTTTTTTTTTCAGTGTGTGATAACCAACTCTGGAAATAACTAATGACTGAATCAAGCCTTTCGGTCAGGCAGGACTGCTTTAATCAATCTTATCAGGCTTAACCATAAACTGTGTGGCAAGATACTCATCTGTGTTAAGGAGGCTGCACTTTGTCATGCACATGAACAGAAATAAAAGGACCTGAGGGGGTGGGAGGAATCCCATAAGATTTTTTACAAATTTCTGAGACCTACGAAGTCTAAAGACCTAAATGAAGACCTTAAGATCTTCACAGTCACTGTTTTGAATGTAAGCATTTGCATTCTGACTTTGCTTTTTGCACCAACTCCCATCATTGCTGTAAATGAGGCTGTTAAGCTTTTTGGATCACATGACATAGATGTGGACTTTTGGCATCTGAAGAGCAACTATATCCAACCAACCCAACATCAGTTTCTATTAATCTTCCTGTGTGCATAAGATCCTTTTAGTTTATTTCTTATACCGAACAAACACAGAAGTACTTCAGTGATGGAAAGGGAGTTTAAGGAGTATTAGGTAAAAGTAGTGTTTTCACACAAAAGATTATTTGATACTATTTGTAGCTATTCCAAAATTCATGAGGTCTTCACATTGATTTTAATTGCTCTAAACCAAGATTACAGAACCACAAAAAGTGGCCATAGGAAAAATCAACTTTAGTCAAAAAAACTTTATATATAACTAAACAACTTTGTGGGAAAACATTGTTAAGCACATTTTGACCTTTTAATATTTTTTCCATTCCTTGATTATCATTTTCTATTTTCCTCTGTTAAAGAGGATGCAAAAAGAAAAAAAAAATCTTATTTAAATTACTCTTGATGTCAGGGAATAAAAATAATTGAGTAGTCTAAGAATGATCACCTACATGCCTGATCAAGTTATTCAGAAGCTATTAATGTCTCTGTTGCAAAGTAACGTAATTACCTCCTTTTTCCTTGTTCTGCAACTCCTTATTTTAGTCAAACCTATTTGACTGGTTCTTGTTTCTGTTTAGATGGATAGCTTCAAGGCAAATAATATTTAAATACCAGGAGACAAGACAGATTTGTTTATCATGCATGACAAAGTTAACTTTCTAAGTTCAGCACCTTAACAAACTGGTTTAAAAGTCAGGTAGTGGACAGACAGTGCTGTGTCTGTATGAAGTCCACATGAAAATCCCCCAGCTTGCATATCATAAAATGAATTTTGTTAAGTATTTAAACTGTTAACACTATCAGTGATTTTGACTTGATTAGATTAAGAAGTGCTCTTCAGTTGGTTGCTGGCAAAGTCTGTTCAGCCTAACTACTTCTGTTTGCAGTACAAACCCCCCAAGTAAAAAGGGCTTCTGGTCTCCACAAAACTTGAACCTGGATTAAAAATAGTTTCATTGCCATGATGAACTAATCCCAAAATACATCCTCATTTTCTATATATAAAACTGATCTTTTAAAACTTTAATGCTATGTCAACACACATATCCCTTAGTATGCAGCACTAATATCATTTTAATAAAAGTAATTGTTCCCTGGTGCAACCTTATGGAAGTCAATAGAACATAAGGGACATATTTGGCCTCTTATGTCTTATCAAGCCAATGAGCTAGGCAAATTCTGATACGGCTAAAGGAACTTAATGTCCAATTAAGAGCTCAGTAAGAAGAGTGAGTCATAACTCATCAGGTCTTTTATGGCTGGAAACACACTAGCCCATTCAGATCAGAGCTACCTATGGGCAAATCTCATAAAAACAGATGTTTGTATTCTCATTTTTTCATTCATATTGTAACCACTGTGAAACATGACCTTTTAGTGATAGTTAAATAGAGAATTGTTGCATTTCTCTTTCACCTCTTTCCTTTTCTTTCTGAACCAAAAGCATTTGCAGGTAGTTACACATGCAAGCAAGCAAGTTAAATCATATTATATTTTTTGTGCATTTTATTACTTTGTAGTACTGAAAAGGAGGCAACAGCCTAAATTTTTTCTCAGATTACTTTAAAGAGAGTGAACACTTCCTGAATAACATCTAGCAGCATTATGCAAATGTGCACATATTTTATACACCATTCATTCAACACACAGTCACAGGATACTATTTAAAAAGAGAAACTACAACAAGTAAAAGAGGGGAAAATGTTCTGAAGATACTAATCATGAAAGCGAGAGAATGATTAATGTGAAAGCTTTCACAGATGTATAAAAACTCCAGTGCGAAAGGATTCATAAAAATCAAGGAGAAACAATCCCAAGATCAAACTGGTGTCATAAACATAGTTATGAAGTAATGCCTCAGAGATTTTTTTGAAAACAAGGAGGGCAGCTTTAAATTGTATTAAAAAAAAATGGGTAACAAGTTTTAGATTATTAAAGTGACCAGACATGAGGTAGGCTGGCTACCTGATATGTCTGGATGAAGTATTACAAACCACTAAAGTTCAGAGAAAAAAGATTTGGATAGATCACGAAAATGGGAATTACATTAGTCAAGATGAAAAATGACTAATTCTTTTTTATATATATATATATATATATACACATATTTTTTAAATCAGACTGGCAATCATAAGTGGCTGACATGTGGGGAGTATACCATTATTCATACTTCAAAATCTTAGTGAACTATTAGATAGATGTTAAGCTTATATAGTTTCACCAGACTTAGCAAAATCCTATTCTATTATCACAGTGTCTAGAACATTGTCAATCATTAGAACACCTTTTGATTTATTTTGAAAAGGAACTGTCTAATAATCATAATTCTGCTATAATGTACTTCCCTATGCTTTCTAATATACATTTTATAAAACTAAGACTTTTATATTTCATAAGAATTTTATATTTCAGATATTTTATCTGAGGTTGTTATGCAATATGAAACATACACAATGTTAATAAGTCCTTTAAGACATCATAACTTTACTTCACAATATCTACATTTTAAAAGCTTTAGCTCCATTGCATTGCACTACAAATTGTTCAAATTAACCTGTTACCTAGCTAAATAACATGAACAAGTGCTATTACACCTTTATTTCCATTTGCACTCTAAACAAGATTTACATCTACCTGATATTAAAAATACCAATACTTATAAGAAAAGAGGATTTCTTCCAAGTTCTAGTATTGCTAAACATTTCTTTTTTGGTTTGACATACTGCACTGCAAAAGATGTTCAATTTAAAGTTCTGAATTATTCTTTGATAAATCATATAAAAATCATACAAATTTGAAAGCAAAACAACAACCCAACCACTCCTAGGAAAACAATGCCCCAGAATGTAGATTTGGAAAACAAACAAACAAAAACCACAACAACAACAAACAAGCAAACAAAAAAAAAATCCAATCTAGTAAAAACAGAGGTGAACTGGAATCCACCCCTTTGATTAAAGTCATCTAAAAATTAATTAGTACTGCTAGTCATCTTCTAACTGCACCTCCACAGGACAATTGCTCTCATCAAATATAGTTTCATAGCATTTAAGATATGTGAAGCAAAACACTCTCAAAGTATCAAAGGAGTCATTTTACATAGAGTGATGGAGATCCCTGGTTTTAGAATTTGGGGCTGCTACATTGGCCATCTAATAGAACTCAAAACACATAAGCATGCTAGCACCCTCATGAACCAGCAATGGTATTTTGATAAGGAGAGCATGACAGCACTGACTACTATCACTGAAAATAAAACAGTGTGCAGTTAGGCTCTGGTGAGTTTAATAATCTTGCTATATTGTGTTTTTTTTTTTTTTTTTGGGGGGGGGGGTACTGGGGGATTAATTTTCTTAAAGAAAGCAAGAAGCAGTGTAACAGATGTTATTTCCACATAAGCCGTTCTCCTGAATCTGTTATAGTCTTCCCCTGCAACACTTTTAGTCCATCTGCTCACTTAAATACAATAGGCCACTTATTTAGAAAGTAGAAGGGAAAAAAAAAAAAAAAAGCTGTTTCAGAAAAGAAAATGTAAACCAGTCCTATCAGCACATTATGAGATTTACTCTGTTGTTTTCAGAAGGAAAGAGGAGGCAATTTACTGTAAAGTGTTTAAAAACAGTAGCTTCAAGAATTTAAGTGGTCTAAAAACACCTATTTTGAGGGCACGGGGAGCTAAATTAAGACCGTATTGCAAATATATGTGATGATGTCTAGTAAGGAATTTAAAATATAGCAGAAAAGAAATCAAGGAGTAATATTCAGGGTTATAGCATGAAACAGCTACTCAAGTCTGCTGCAGGTGGAAATGGGAAATAAGAACAGCAATTTGAAAGGGCTGTCTCATTCCACTTTCACTTTTCTCTTACTATCTTTTCTGTGATGGCATTTTTAAATTGTTGTATGTCTTTAATTTTCACAGACTTAGAAAGGATTGCTAAATCAGAGACAGCATAAAGAAATTTAAAAAACAGAACAGAGTGAACTATCGTCTGATACAAAACTATTACTATGCCATAAAAAACTTATCATAGTATCAGTTTCAAGAATATCATATCTTTACAACTGCTCTCTTATATGAACGCTCAAATGAACGTAAAAATGTTTCCAAAATGTATCACAAAAATTTCTGCACCCATTTTTTTATTTTTAACAATAAAATCATTTTAAAATTAATAAATTGAAAAATATTAGAATTTGTTCAAATTAGAAAAAAACTACAAAGATATTTTACACAAGTCTGCATAATTCTGTCTAACAAATAATTTTATTAGTATACAAGTACATTTTTGGAGATGGGCAAACCATAGCTGCATCAGGCAGAATATATGGACTACATGTAGTGGAAATCTTCTAAATACTATAACCAGAGATCTTGTATTACATCTGTCTCACTACACTATTGAACAGTCCTGTCTATGAACACACAAGCATATCCACAAAGCTAAGTATCAGGGGGACACTGACTTAACTGTAAACAGATGTACTGAAGACTGTTTTCAGACCAAGTTTATTTGTAGGTCTTTCTTTGCTAGCTGTTTGAAACTGTTTTCCTCGTTTATTTTGCTTTTATAAATACATAAGTAGGAACAGCTTTAAAAAGTGCTTTTAAAGAATCAGAAAGTAAAATGGCTCTCTTGACAGTATTGCCTCCCAGAACTATATGATTTGTTGTTATACTTCACCATCCATTTGGTAAAAAATAAGATTACTGTCTTTCTTCCTTTCAGAAATACATTTCATATAAATGAGGGTTCTCCTTCACTGTTTAAAAGGCATAATAATAATACAGTAACAAAAATACAGAGGAAAATTTACTCTTAACCAAACAGAAGAAAAAAAAAAAAGTTCTTGACTTTATATATCACAAGGGAGAAAAGGCATAATTCTATATCCATCAAGCACAGTTCCATTCCTTACCACCTTTGTCAAATAGCACTCTTCTGATCACAGTGATCCAGGGCAGCATTAATTACATTAATTAAATTAATTGCAAATTATCACATGAGCTTAGTTTTTTCCCTATTTTATGCATTGGTTCTCAGAAGTATTCATTTTCAAGTATAGAGGCATAGTGGTCTCAACTCAAGACAGTTTTGAACTTGAGCCTGGGGTACCAGTCAAAGAGAACACAGGTATTTTACTAATACCTTTTGCACTGAGAAAGTAACTCAAACAATACTCCAACATTACTCGCCATTGAACATTACTTGAAAAATTACTTCCTCAGAAGTACCACACAGAAAATATAATTATTCACTACTCCAAGTTACGAAATACTGGAAATGCCATGAAAACTGATTATTAGTTTCTTACTGGAAAGAGAGGTAAACAACAAATGTTTCCCCCCAAAAAAGTAGACTCTGATACATGAGAAGCACAATACAAACCTTGCTGACAAGTAAAACCAAGGAAAGTAAGATTTTTCAGTCTCAGAATCTCTGCCTTTCTCACTTTTTTTTTTTTTAATCATCAAGTACGTCTTATATTAGAAGAATTTGTTTTAGTGATGTTATAAGCAACATCACACACACACACTTTTTACCCTTCAGATTCAGCTGCAACATTTACACCTCTGGTTCACAATAAATTATTTTTTAATGTTTCTTTTGTATGCAAAACTAATTAGCTCAGTGAATAATTTTGTAACAAGAAAGATATGTTGAGCATTTACTAAATCTTCACACTAAATTAACCATAAACTCGTTCTTCATTTTGTGAGCTCACAAGATATATGTATTTTGAGAAGCAACCAAAAACTTACTAGAACTGTCTCAGTGTATGTTTTCACTGCAGGGCTGCGTATTTGAAAAGAAAAAAAAAATAAATCTCTATTTCATGTTAGAACAACAACAACAACAAAGTATATATTGCGTATCTTATAGTACGCCTAACAAACCAAACTACTCTATTCAGATTCCATGTTAAAGAGGAGAGGCTTTTTTTTCTTGTTTTCCATAAGCCACACAAGCTACATTTCCAGAGTACTATTTTATACTGTGCTGTCATACTAGCTCTACTATCATTTATAAAACAAAAGATGAAGTCTTTGAATTGCAGAGAATATTAATGGCTTTTTTTTGCTTTACATTATTGCTGACATCAAGCATATTAACAAAAAGCAAATTACAAAGAAAGAAAAAAATGCTATTTCTGAAGCGGAAACAATGAGGTATATGGCTTTTTTCCTGGTTGGATCTCTAAGAATAGCTTGCTACGGAGCAACAAGTCTTTTCATGTGGACAGTTTAGTTGACTGATAAACAATTTGGGGCAAAACCTATTTTTCAAAGCAGGTTACAAATATAGGAAATAACTAGCCAGTAGATATTCTGTGGCTGAGAGAGGAAATCATAAGTCTAGAAAGACACAAATGATGCTATTTCATTTTTTCTTACAAACAGACTGTATGATTTATAAGTTTTCAGAAGTAAGATTTATAGTCTCTTTGAAGTCAGCCTATAAATAATGAGAACAAATGGAGACGAGGAAGGAGTAGCAGGTGTGAAGGAGAACACAGGGGTGGGCCTGGATACAGGCACTCTGGATGGATGGCTAACTTGTGTTTTACTGAAAGAGTTCAAGGGAATTTGAAGACTAGAAAAGGCAAGGCTGATAGAAATTGTGAAGAATCTGGCAAATGAAGTGAAAGAAAGGCTCAGATCAGATGGGGGACGCTCACAACAAGGTAACTGAGGCATTTCAGGAACATTGCACAAATCCATGCAGTTGGACCTCCATGGGGAATGTCCCATCCTGTATCCCCTCTTCTTGGAGGGCAAGCTTCTCCTCCTTCAAGGGGAGAAGTCATACCAGGTTTGGCTCTCCTCAACAGAAATTAGAGTGTCGGGAGACAGCAACCTGTGGTGCAAAAGTGACTGCTTTCATGCAAGAACAACTTCCCTTGTGAAACCAGTGATTCGGCACCTATACTGAGAAAGCAATCTCCCTTGGTCAATGGGCCCTTGTAGTACCTCCTACATGCACACGCACATTTCCTCTGAGGAAATCTGGTAGTTGTCTACCTCACCATAAGGAAGATCTTCAACCTACACAAACTTAACTCTTAAAAATAAAAAAATCAACCACACCCCCTGACATCTGTTTCTTATACAGGACACGTAATCAGAGAACAAATCAACACTCATGGATGGGCATTCACACATGCTTGCACAGGAGAATTATGCCCTCTCTGTTTCAGAATTATTTTGATATGAAGACATGATGCAACTTCATTTTAAATTGCAAGCTGTTGTTCCAGACTGTTGGAAAATGGAGCTTGCAGCATCAACTGTTTGTTTTACATACAGTATCTCAGAACAAATTGCATAACCTGAAATTTAATGCTAATTAAAAGAACTGGTTTCTACTGTAATTGCTCTATTTTTTGTCATTAAAATGGCTCGTTATGTAGCTTCCAATACATACCTATTTACTGAGTTACCAACTCAGTATAGTTTTACAACAGGTTTAGTTTCCACTGATTCAGTGCAAAAGCCTGGCTATACAGAAATAGAGACACGAAGTAAGAGTTATAATCTTGTCTATGATATGCAGACTTACATAGGCAAGAAATCTTAAGCTGCTTACGTGATACCAATTATAAAGATCACAACAAAATATTTAATCTTTAACACTATCTGTGTTATTCAAATAAATGAGCCGGCTGCATATTCCGCACTAGCTTACCTGAAGGACTGAGTACAAGGGCATGGGAATCTTCAGTGACGTCTTTAAATATCAGCGCTCATTGGCTCCTAATCATGTCTGGGAAACTCTGTCCTCCTCAGCAAACAAACTGCTCACTCAAAAATGTGATTCCAATATTCAGCAAAAGGAACATAAATCGACTGCATTTTTTGTCCAGCTGAGAAGCATGGTTGTTGTTTACCTACTTACTCAATTCATCCAGTTCAATTCTATACAACTCTTAAGGGAATTAAAATATCTTCTAATACCAGTTGCTGAACCTAGTTCTTAATGGTCAGTAATCTGAATGCCTAAAGTCAATAAGAAATATTTGGAAGGATTTAGCTGGAATTAGGTTAATTCAACTGAAGTTTGATTCATTTCTTTTAAATGTCTTAAAATCATCCCACACGAAAAACTTCATTGCAGATTGAAATGACGTCATTTAAGTATTATATAAATGTGCAGATTCAAGCTGGAATGAAAAGCTCATTAATTAAAAGCAGACAACTTTTACTTCCTGATAGATAGTGAATGTTACAGTGTTTTCCTCTGTCCTTAATGGACTCTTCTTTCTTTGCGGCTATTAAATGTGTCATTTTAGGGGTTTATACCCACAAGATGATTTTTAGGGCTTAAAGTATAAATCTTCAAGTGGAAGGTAACATCACTGTGTCACAGCTTAGAGAAGTGCTTCTTCTCTTTCATCATGTTTGTCATGGGAACCCTTCCTACAGATACCTGTCCTTCCTCCATACCTATATCTGAATATTAATACAGATTTCTTTCACAATCTCCGGAATTTTTTCTTTCAATTTCAAGGCTCAGTTATTTCAATTAGTAACACATCATATCACTAAGTACTATAGTGTTTCCAGAAGTCATGTTCACAAGACACTGCTGGTCTGACTTGCAATGTGTGCTTTGCTGCTTATTCAGTCTTGTCATCAAGTGTCTGTCTTCCAGCTACAGCAGCAAGCAATATTTGTGAATGAAGCTCCTTTCCACATGCTGCATCTGCCATACTTCTTACCACTAGGCTTCTCACAACAAAATCACAGATGAGATTATTTGGTTTCGTATGCTCTTCAGATCTGCATAGATGATGTATCACGTTAAGCTGGTTCTGACCTTTATAGAGCACTGCTTGACCTCGCTTTGCAGTTTTGCATGGCAGAGAAGTGCCAAGGGACGTATGAGAGACTAGGAACTTACTCTATAAAAACATGAGTTCTTAAATAAGTAATTTTTAGGTTTCTGCTGCAGCAATAGAAAATAGCATTGCACAGGAGAAAGCAAAACTCTTTTCTCCTACTTCAGCAACTTTCAACTGACACAAAGGATTTCATTGTTTACCTAAAATGTTTAGTGCTTTTGGAAGTGATATATAAATTAAAGGTATTCTGCTGTTAGGACAAAAGAGAAAAATTTAATATCATATGCAAATAAGGAACTGGACACACATCTGAAGCCTCAGGCCTCGAGACATGAGAAAATGAGGAACCCCTTAGCTATTTCAACAAAAGCTTATCTCAACTTATAATTATTTTTGATCCAGAATTATTTCTAGCGTGCCTATTCATACAATGCCTATTCACAAATGCATCACAGAAACAGTACACTGACATTATTCCTGCACTGTTTTCTCCTCCTATGGCAACTGACAAACTCCAAGGGTTCTGGCTTCATATGTCTCAGACTGGTCAAAGTATGAAAAATTCATTTCAGTCCTGGATTTTCATGAGATATTTAAATAATAAATTGAACTTAAACAGTCATCTGAACTCTAATATAAAAAGATTAATCTGTCTCCTGTAGGAACCATTAAAACTATATGCTATGTTAGTATTAAGAAAATCAGTGTCAGATATAACAAAAATAAGCTGGACTACCAAGTCCCTTACAAATATATAATTAATTTGGCTCTTAAAAGGGAAGAGGAGACTTGTTAATTGAAATGAAGGGGTTTTAAATTATTTGAAAGTTGGGAAGCAAAAGTGAGATGAGCCAACAGAGATTTGTAGAGAACATATCACGTTAAAATTGGCTTCAGCAACAGGGTAACCACCTATGTAGTTGGGGAGAAGCAATAGGCATCATGTATCTTGTCTTTAAAACATGACATTATTTCATCTTACAATCTTTTAAGCTAGGAAAACACAGTCTAGATTAAATTGCTATAAACTGGGTGCAACAGTGGTTGGATAGTACCTTGCAGAAGACTTGTCAACTGTTCTCTGTCAAAATGGAAGTAAATATCAAATGGCTCCCCACAGGGCTTTGTCTTTCATACAGCTCCATTCAATCTTTAATTAATGAAAGAAGAGAGGAGAGAGACTAAGCTTCTGTGGAAAATCACAGAAAACACAAAAGATGGGAAGGACTATGTTGAAAGTTGGGACTAACAATCTAAGAGAGCTCAACCAAGTAGAGAAATAGTCTGGGAGTAATTCAGAAGGTACAGGTACAGATTACTGAGAAACAATCAGCTGTAGATGTATCGAGCAGGGAACAACCAAGTAGACAGCACTCCTTCAGGAAAGGATCTTGAGGTTAGGGGGTATTGCATGCTCAAGAAGAATCAGCAATGCCATGCATTCACAGGACAGGCAGGCATCACAGCGGGATGTATAAGTACATGTCTATCCCGAAGAATGCATGAAGCAATGCTCCTGCTCTACTAAGTGCTGGCAGGGCCTCATCAGATGCCAGGAGAGAACACAAAGGAGCATCAGAGGTGCAAAGAGGGTGACATGCAAGGCAGCTCTGAAACAATCAGTGTTTCCTTCTCTAGAGAAAGGTGGGAATAAAAGAGTACCAGGGAAAACTACGTAACATTACATATCAAGTGTGTGAGATACTTTACTAAAATGAAAGAAATTATCATTTCCCCATATGGAAAAAGTTAGTGTCACTGCTACAGGAAAAAAAAAAAAAAAAGTTTAGATGATTGGAATAAGAAAGATTTTTATTAAATGGTTACAATAGTGAGAAAACAGTCTACTGAACTTTTTAGTAAGTTGCTCAAACCTCTGTTAAAAATATATATATATATATTAATATCCCCCAAGGAAGAAAGAAAGGTTAACTTCTGGAGGTCCCTCACAACAAGATGTTTCTCAGCTAGTATAACAGTACACACGCACATACCGACTAAGGTTTGTCCATATCAACATCTATACTTCATTATAAAAAATAAATAAATCTTTTTCAAAGGATTGGATAAGCACCTGAAATAGCAGCAAGGAACAATGCAAAAGTTTTCATATCACTAGTTAATATGACACCAGCCAATACTTTGCAGCCAGACAGGACTGATTCTCATTATAAACGCTTCTTACAATACAGATACTGATGGATATGAAAAACCTCAATATTATGAGCATGTACTTATGCAAAATTACATTCTTTATTCCTTTCATTTATTCGCTAATTGTTAAAATAATATGGTAAAAAGGACAGTAAGAGTGGGCATGAGTATTTAGCTGGGTATTTAACCTCAAAGACTGTGTAAATAGGTGTATTGTAAATATTTAAAGTTCTATGACTAAGCCTCACATTAATCCTTATTAACAGACTTTGTGCGTGCAGACAAGAATATTACCCATGCTCCTTCCCTAAGCAACGTCCTGTGAGTAATGATGTTGATAAGCCCAACCTCTAAAAAAACAGCGTATAATCTTTTTCTGTTTGCTTCTGTGGTGTGGGTCACTCGGTTACTTGCTTGAAGCTGAAGTGATACTTTATTTATAAATGCTATGTATATATCCTTTCATAGGTGCTGCAAATTGAGGGATACAAAGTATTGAAGAATACTGTGTATTACAGGTTTACAATAGATATCTCAGGTGGTTGGAAGGGACAGATCCCATAATAATTGCCACAGAGATATATAGATGTGGTTTTCCTATGTTTTTTTATTATTTTTTTTTTTATTTTTAAATATGCAAATGGAAACTCATATTTTAAAGATCTTAAATTTTCTTCTGCCCGAACATGAAAGATTTAGCTGTTTGTAAAATTCTTACATTTTATAGGATTCATTTTCCTGGAGGAATTCTGAATTTTATTGCTTAGATCATGGAGTTATAGCTGCATTCTTTTATTTTGTCTATAAATAAAGTGCATACATTTTGTTTTCCGTGTAAAACATTTTCTTGTGACAAAGACAAATGTGATGGTTAGCTGAGTCTCTCTTAAGTAAATACAACTCTAATATTCATATGAGCTCTATCGAGATATTGAAAAACAGTGTTGTACCACATGCTTATGTTACTGCTGAGACATCAAAGTCTTTCATCTTTTTTCCCCTATTGTGTCAAGTGCTAAAGAAAAACTTCATGTAAAAGCAGGCCAACAGATTAGCTGAAGGAATAGCACCTACAAAGGTGAGTCACAGCAGTGGTGCAGTATGAGCTGGTAATGCACAATTCCTGTTTTAATGCATATAAGCTCTATTTAGTGACTTATTTAACATAACAGATACACAGTTAGTGAAACTTTTCAGAAGGTAGCTTTAAGAAACCAGAATATACCGAGGTAAATTATTTTTCAGCACAATCTAACTTGCAAATGAGCAAGTGATCACGAAGTCTATATCATGGTTTCCTTCTGATCTTGGATTAACAAAAGAACAGGTTATTTAGCAGACTCAAACTCCCTACCTCCTCTGCTTATTATGAGCATTCAAGCTCATAATAAAGGCATCTGACAAGCACTTGCCGTTCGTGCATCATGCATTATCCACAGACCTCTTAAATCTCCTTTACTGTGTGAGTCTCTGAGAATTGCCTTTTGTTTCAAGTGCTCAGAGGACAGACCCGCTCCTCTCCTGCTTGTTGCTCCCGGTGACTGACGCTTCTGCCTGGGCAAACCCAGGTGTCATCCATGAAACAACATGCTAAGGAGGTCTCAACTACTGAAAGGAAGGCAACTTGAGAGGTTTATGCTGAGTAAGAAGGACTACATTTTAGTTATCAGCATTTCAACGCCGTGATACTACCATCATACTTCGATTAGCAACATTTGCCACTGGATAACTATCTGACCCACACATAAAAATGCACCAAGGTCAGCGAGTAAAATGAACTGTGAAGGTCAATTATGTTAATTTTCAACCTATTGGGTCAATCCATCGCTACATGTAAGAAAAAGGGGATTATAGTTATAGGTGGACTGAAAATCCAGAGAGTTTGCTGTGATATGCAACAGAATATCTCTTTAAGATGCCTTGCTTTGATTTCACTGGCAAAATAACTGCTCAATATTTGCTAATAGATGTTTAATCAAAACAATTTGATCTATGAAGCGTGAGGATTTCCAATAGGAATAAGACTAATATACATATAATCGGCATATTTAGAAACCAACCTATTTTGGAGTTCTTTTTTAAATAGTAAGCCTATAAATATATACTTTCTGAGAGTTCAGTGATTTCTAATTTTAAAAATAGGTTTGTTCCAAAATTTACTAAGGCATTTTTGCTGTATGAATCCCAGAGTTTGCCTGCCAAAAAAGACAGGTTGTCAATTTATTTTTTTTTTTAAGTTTCACGTTAGCATCAAAATATGTTTTCACGAACTCTGTAAAAAATAAGGCATCTTGTGCTCTCAGTCGTGCTATGTATTTGCACTTTCTTGGTGCAACTTGATTATCTTCACATAATATTCCTGATACCAGAATAAATGTCTCATTCAAATCAGAGTGAAATCAATGGAAGTCCTTCAGTTACCTTCATTGAACCTTACATTTGTTGGGGATGAGTCAACTGAATGATATTAATTTATGCAAACAATAAGAATGAAGGCAAGAACAAGTGCTGACGTGTATATCATTTATGCTGAGAGTAAGATTAGCAAGGCAACAAGGGTAATAGAGAAAAAAATACTAGATAGCTGGATAGCAAAATAAGTAGATTATACTCTGTCCACATAAAAGAATGCCATATCAAGTTAGTTGTAATGCTTAATATATCACAGAAGAGCTTTATTATCAGGAGTGATTTCAGTATAACCTACTTGTGACAAAGGTATCATTGTTCCAATAATAAAAAAAATAATCTGACATTTTCTTAAACAATATTTAACAAGTGTAGGTCATAACTTTTTAATGTAAGTAGTCCAGCATGCTGGACTCTTATATCTCATCCTAACAACAGTGAGAAATGGATAAAACAAACTTAAAGGCTGGTTGTTTAAATACAGTCAGTGTAGCTTAATTACATTTAATGCAAAAACTATGGGTTTACACTGTTTAAGTAAAAATCTCAAGGTTGAAGATATTCTCACAAGGAGATAATCGTTATCAGATAAATCATGAAAGAAATAAGCAGGAAAACAGCAGTGGTATTTATGTGAACTTTTGTCCCTGTCTTAAAATTCTGCTGAACAAGAAAGACCAGGTTAATAGAAGTAAAATTAAATCTCAACATTTTCAATATAAACAGCTATTAGAAAAGGAAAGGGGAAAATAGGCAATAATGAAAATATAATATAGCGCAGTTCATAGCATATCCCAAGTTGGAAGGGACTCAGAAGAATCATTGAGTCCAATTCCTGGTTCACACAGGACCACTCAAAAACTAGATTCTACATCTGAGAGCGTTGTCCAAATGCTTCCTGAACTCCAGCAGGCTTGGGGTCGTGACCACTGCCCTGGGGAGCTTGCTCCAGTGCCCGAGCACCCCCTCAGCCTGACCCTCCCCTGTCCTAGCTCCATGCCATTCCCTAGGGTCCTGTCACTGTCCCCAGAGAGAAGAGCTCAGCGCCTGTCCCTCCGCTCCCCTCCTGAGGAAGCTGCAGGCCGCCATGCAGGTTCTCAGGGCCCATCATAAGATAAAGATAAAAGGTGAAGAAAGCATTAAATATCTCTGCTTTACCTACGTCCCTGCTTGTTAGGTCACCAGCCCCATCAAGTAACAAACCAATGTTACCTCTGGTCCTCCTTTTGCTGTTAACATTCTTTAAAAGCCCCTTTTTTGTGTCCCCTACAGTACTGACCAGATTCAACTCTAATTTGGCGGCACAAATTTTCTCCCTACAATGGTGAACAGCATCTCTCCAATGTCCGTACACTATCTTTTCCCACTTAAGTTCTATTAGAAGATCCTTGACAAGCAAAGCCAGACTTCTGTCCAGCTTGCTTGACTTCCAACATTTTGGGATCACCTGCTCCTGCACTGTTAAAGAGATGGCTCTTAAAATGTGACCAGCACTGATGGACTCCAACATCTTCAAAAGAAGATTCCCAGGAGATCTTACTAACTAGTTCACTGAGCAGCCTGAAGTCTGCTCTCCCCATATGCAGTGTTGAAGTTCTGCTGGCTGTTTTTCTTCTATCACCAAAATTTTGCAAAATGACTCTTTAATGTGCACTGTGGCCAAGACAGCCAGCAGTAACCACTTCACCATTACAAACAAGGAAATTAGTAAAATAGTAAGAAAAACAGAAAGACAGGAGAGATCTTAAAGTCAGCAGAGCAAAAGAATTCAAAACAGATTTTATTATATATTAGCTATGAAAAAGATCTTCATGTTTTAATTGGTCCCTGGTAGGTAGTGTTGCCTTTAGGACAGCTAATGAAATTGTCAGCCAAAATGAATTTCTAGTGTCCTATTGTGGCACAAAAAGCAAATACGTAAGGCACACCAGGTAGGAGTAACAAATATGTCTTGCTTGTCAATGGAATAACCAGTACCGACATAATCTGAGTCCGCTACATTTTGATTTCAGAAGATTATGTTAAATTGAAAAAGTAAAAAGAAACATGAGAATAAGGTTAGAAATAATATTTTGTTATCAAAAACTTCTGGTAAATCAGACTATACTTATTTCTTCTGTCCAAAGAGGATGTTAAAGACTGACTTGATCTCTAAATACTTGTCTGTGGAATATTAATTTGATAACAGAGAGCTGTACAGTCTCTCAGACAGACTCACACACCAGAAACTGGTCATGATGAATTAAGAGGTGGTAGTGATTTGTTAGGCAGAAGTTAATCTGGGCAGATATAGTCAGATGGTAAAATGCACAATTCTAAGTGAGGCTAATTAACAGTAGAATCTGCAACTCATGCAGATTATGTGGGCTAGAGAAATATATCTTGTATTTACAGCCAGTAATTCACTGCTGGTCTAAACTCATGTGTCTAATCAAAGGCTTACCACAGTTGCAACAATACTAATGCTTATTGTCAAAATTATCAAATTATTATATAAAAGACTATTAATAGCACATTTACATCTGTTATCTGTGTTACCTGAGTATCTGCCCTGTTTCACTGCTGTTGTGCTCCCCACTCATGCCCCTCTGGGTCCTAAGGTCAGCAAGGACAATTGTCTGCAGGAAGAAGAGGTAGGGGATCTGGGATCAAAGTCAGCATCATCCTGCCTTCTTTACCAGGAGGAGTATCATGCTAGCAGTGGGTTTCTGCCTCTTCCCCACTCCAAGGTCTCCATGGCTTTCGTTTTGTTCAATTCTAGCACATGCCGTACCTTGATCATCACTAATTCACAACCCCATATCATATTCTAATATACTATGATTTAGATGGTAGGTATTGAATATTCTAGACGTTTGCCCTTTCTTTTGTTTGGCCATGAAACTGGTTTTATCTGATTTCCAGTGCTGCATTCCATTGCAACGTTCGCAGTTTGTTTATAACCTCTGCTGTCACCCACAAGATGTATTTTAAAGGCCTTTGTTACCACCCTTCCCCTGTTCTCCTCCACTCCATGTTATTATCATGGGGTCAGAGATAGTTCACACTACACAGAATAACCAATTATTATTGCTGTTACTTACAGAGATACATCAAAATTATTGTAACACTATACTACACAACTGCATGGAGCTAACCTGAGCTAGGACAAGTTAGGTGATATTCAACTTCTCAAGAGGTAAATGAGCTAAAACAGAACTCCAGGCAAGCCCGAAGAAGGGCAACCAAAGCAAGCCTAGGAGGGCAAAGCTCCAGGGCCTTGCCAAGTCCATAGGCTCTTTCCAGTAATGGTAATAACAACTTTACTGCATTGCTGACCAATATTGAAGTGAATTGTTCAAAACTTACTTTTGAAGCTCAAATAATGTTAAAGTGAGAATTCATTCAGGAAGGGAAAGGCTGTTGCTCTGTAGGTAGCAAGTCTAGACAGTTATAATGGTCTCTTTCTGGATTTATAATCTACAAACATAAATTTAGCATGTCCTGTGTCTTGAAGGGCTAATTCCTCCTCGAAATTTGTATTTGCATGCAAAACACAAAGCTGGTAGAACAAAATAGACTTAATTGTTTCTTTTGTAATATTTTGCTTTTGGATTGTAGGCACTGCTTGAGTTATCACAAGACCCATCAACTGTGGCAGCAGTATAATTGTCACACAGACAAACTTTGCATGCACACTTCTAGCTTCAAACAGGGAAAAAGAACAAGCTTTTAAATATTGTAACATAGCTGGCTTTGTAAGCACAAAACTTTTTTTTTTTTTTTTTTTTTTTTTTATCCCCCCCCATGGCCAGTGATCTTTAAAGACCTGGAACAAAAGGTGATATGATTTTCAGATCATCAGATCACACCTAAAGTTCAAACCAAGTTCAGCCAGATGGAAAAAGCAGTTTTTGGGTCAGTAACTTTTAGCAGAAAGATAACTTTTCTTGCACTTATGGTTCTTTTCACTGCATTTTATTTCTTTACTTATTCTACACCTGTTCCCCTCCATATTGGCTACTACTTTGCAGCCTGCCCTTTAGCTGATAGGTGATACCATCTGGGACTTCATAAAGCAGTTTTGGACCAGGTGGCCTTGCAGAAGTAATTCAGTGCCAGAACAGAGCTCCTTTTCAGATGTGCTCATCTCATATTTGCTGTTGGATGACCAACCAATCCCTTCTAAACATAGGTATGCCCTACGCATACCGTACGCTACACGAGGCTTTTTCATAAGCCAGAAAGTTTGGTTTTCTTTATTAACACAAAAGAAAGTGCTGTGCTTAAAGTTAGTGTTGTGCATTAGATAAACAAAGCTGTTACCTTTTAGCACCGAACTTGAGAGAAGAGGCAGTGCAATAGTGCACATTAGGTCTACACGAACGCATTATGATACTGTAATATTTACAACAGTTGAATTAACATGTGACCATCTGCTTTTGTGTTTTAAGCTTCATAGAAAGGGGTATTTTATTGATGCATTTTGACAATCTTTAAGAAAATAATTGATTTAAGAAAGTAATTGAAATGAGATATTTAAGTAGCAAACAACTTTGTAGTAGCCATTTTGGAAACTGATTCCCAAGTAGCTGGAGTTTTTAATGTGGGCAATTTTCTGCTTTCCTAGGCTCAACAGCTCACTGCTGATGCAGAAAATCTAGTGAAATACCTTTTTGGAAATGCTGTATTAAAAGGGGGCTAAAACAGCAACAGTACTAACCCATCTGTGATGTACATTAAAAGTTCATCAAGACAAGTTTCTTAAGAATGAACAAAGATAAACTAATTACTTCATTAACGTACACTTTGTGCTATTTACACAGCTCCAAAAGCATCTTTAACACCACATCTT
Organism: Anser cygnoides; assembly: GCF_040182565.1. Taxonomy (NCBI): domain Eukaryota; kingdom Metazoa; phylum Chordata; class Aves; order Anseriformes; family Anatidae; genus Anser; species Anser cygnoides. Next base: position 38,257,371 of record NC_089876.1, read on the forward strand.
AATAATATTCCATCAGTTATTAGACCCCTGCAGCATCCCAGGAGGGACAAGTTTCTCAGATAACTTTGTCTCATGCAGTTTCCTGCATGGCAGCAACTTCCCCAGCAGGAGTCCTTTTCAGAATCTCTCATGTCAGGATTCTTTCTTTCCCTTTGATGACATGCCTCAGCCATGTCAAACACCGTTACTTCAGGGCCCTCCTAGCTGCAGAAGTATCAAGCACTGTGTCTTCACCCTACAACTACAGAAGTTACACCAGTCCCTCAGTGTGTCAAACGTTTATTATTTTTACCTTTCAGTGACTTTTAGTTCCACAGAGTGCTTGCTAAAAATCTTCCTTTGGTTTACCAACTGCTCCTGCTGTTACATATATTAGCCTTAATAAAATCCATTAGTTATGCACAGTGCTTTCTTCATTAACGAAATACAATAATGTTAATGTTTCTGGTCTAATGTGCGGCCAAGCAGTTGTCAGGATTCTTTTCAGATTGCTATAAAATTAAATGCACATAACATGAAAGGGGTTAACAAGTTATTAATACCTAGTAAATGTGAAATTAAATTTTAAAAATGCATTCACGAAGATTTTTAGCAGATTTAACCACTGATGCAATAGATTTTTTATGTTATTTCTCCTTAAAATACAGTGAAAAAAATGTATTAGAAGTTTTTTGTTTCTGTTATGTCAATGATTTAAGGTGAAATCTTTCTTATCCTTGCTTGAGCCAGATGCACTCAATAATGTAAACACAAAAGCAAATATTGTGGCAGGTTGAAAAATAAACATGGCTTAACTCTTCCCATGCTTTGCCCCGGGGAAGGAATTTACACCAGAGCACAAAGGATTCAAAACATTGTTACTAGAGAAACTGAGTGAATAATTCTTATTCACCGATGGTTTTATTCTTGTACATTTATATAAAGTGGACACACAGAAAGAACATTAGGCACTAAAAAAGCACAGTCAACAATTCTGTGAAGATAAACTGCTGACAAACTGGAATCTGGCATTTGCTCTTCTTCAAACCCAGCCTAGCCACAAGCTCATACACATATATGAAAGATTTTTCACATCCAGAGTAGTTTGTTGTTAGAAACCATAGGGGGGAGGGGGAAATGAAAATCAATTACTGCATTTGTAATATGCCTTGTTAAGTGCTTGGTAATCTCTCTTCCCTACTCCAAGAACCCCGATTTTTTTGAAAAGAAAAAAAAAAAGTAGACAGCACTGCAGTTTCACAGGAGAAATGGTCACTGGTGAAATGAAGGGGACCTTCAGAGTCCTACCTTCAGGGGACATACAGAGTACAGTAGATAAGAAGGAAGAAGGAGTAGGTTTATGCAGCAGAGGGTTTACTGAATGCCTAGTGATATATATGACATGATTTAAGATAAATTACTGAGAATGTATCTTCATGTGCCACTGAAAACATCACGTTCTTCCTCCATTTCACAGTAAAGAAAATGGTAGGGTCAAAAACTCAACTGCTGACATTCATAAAGATACGCATCCTTTGAAGGCCAAGTGGTCCATTTTCACATTTTGAAGACCTCTACTAAGCAGATGAGAGTGTTCAGAACTGATCACCATGTACTCAGCAGTCCTGTGAATATCTCCTCATACAACATTCCTTCCATTTTTAGTTTTCACCAAAATATAAAGTACATTAGCAGCTATTGGTAGCATTCATGCTTCCTTCCTTGTATCTCACATAGTGTGCAAGTATATACTTCCTTCAGATGCTGTTTTCCTTTGGAACACAGCCTGAATTCTATGTAAATGCTTCCTCAAACCACTGCACGTGATGTACGGAAGTAGGTAACATGCTCTTTTGGGTATATTTCTTTAACTGCCTTTTGCTGATGGGGGATGAAACCTATTCTTCCCTTATTCACTCTTAAGAATATCTTTCACCTTACCGTTCACTTCTCAGAACGATTCAGTTTTCCTGTTTAGCCTTACTTATAACACCAAACTAACTAAGCATGAAGCTAAATGTTGCCAATGCCCTTGCTGACAGTGATAGTCCTGATTTGGGTTTCATAATATACCCCTGCACGTGCGCTGACAATATAAATCCTGCAAATAAATAAGAAGTTTGGCACCTCCAAGGGACAAAACTTGTTGCCAAAGCTTTCACTACTGACGTTAGAATCTTTTTACCTCTAGCTGGTACCAAAGCTCTGTCCAGACTTCCGTTTACTTACAAGATACATTCACAGAAATGCTGTTCTCTTTATCAAAGTGACTCTTCAGTGCCACAGAATACTAATATTTCTACAGAAGCGATTATGTTTTTGGCTTAGTGGAAACCTAGGTGCAATGCTGATTCCAGTTCCATTTAACTGTGTTTGACAGCAACTACGCCCAAGGATGAATCAAGGTTGACATATTTAGAACAAAATAGTGGAGCACTTGACTAAGCCAATAAATGGTTCCAGCTGGGACTTGTCCCGTGGTTGGCGATGAGGAAACTGGGGGTAGTTTCTGTGGCAGATAACTTTAGCTAAGGATATTTTGCATTTACCAGAAACAAAAGATATTCCAATTATTTTTCTAAATGCAGATTTGTTTTTTCATTTGCATCATTTTTGTTGTATTCCTGTGTTAGATATTCCTTGGGTATTTGTTGCATTCCTGCTTGTATTTATTGCTATTTTCAGCCTCAGCATGAATCTGACTGGGAGTTTCAATTGTTAGGAGCAAAATCGACCAGGATCTAAAGTTCAACTGAAGGCATTTGTGGGATGTATTTGGGACAGACTGATGAAGAGTACAGAAAACATTGGTCACTCAGTCAAAACGTAATAAATAATGAGGGTAGTTCTGTAGTCAATGTTGCTTATTTTTTTTCTCTCTAGTATCAGAAAGACCATAAAAACTGTGAAAACACAGCAATCTACAGTTTTAACTTATTCCTCTTTTTTTTTTTTTTGCGTTTGTGATGGCAACATATTTTCAAAGATAAAAAATTTATTGCAATCAATGGAGTTAGGTTTATTTTCAGCAATGGTGAATATAAAGTCTTTTTATTAACTGATACATTTTCACAAGAGATTGAGGACAGCTTTTTTTCAGTAAAAAAATTTGGAAATTTAGGTGCACACTCATGCATGGAACTGTAAGTAGCCTTTAAACATCCAACCACCAGCAGGCTGGCATCTTTTCGAAATTAATGAAAACTGTGATAAGTATAACCTGTAAATATTTAATCTGGATTCTAGTACATGGTGTTCTGCTTATGTTCTTCCTTCTTACCAGAACCTGACTATCTTTAACCTCACCACCACTAGCACAGTGCAACAGAGTTAATATTGAGAAGCCACATTCTGTTTCCATAATTGCATGTTAATAATTCTCCTATACTATACACACAGAAGTATAATTTAAGGCCTTCTAATAATTTTGTTATGTGTGGTATAGAACAAACAGAATAGGAATAGGTAGTTGCAACTAGTAGCCCAGATGGAGGGGGGGGTAGCCAAAACTTTCTGCATGGCAGTTATAACCACAGGCATCTCATCGCTACCAAATGCTGATAAAATATTATTCCTCTGTCTTTGCTCTCTTTAGTTTTAACAGTGTACTAGCTTTTGAAAAACAGACACATTAGGTGTTTTGAGTTTTCTGTCCTGATTTTCTCATCTAGACTCTGTGCTGCATAATATGATTCATACAGTACCATATACATCATAGGATGTTCTGAAATACTATGAAATTTTGTAGAACAAAAAAATATTACTGTTTTCGTTGTCTTCCTGTGCTGATTATGAAATCTGTATTCAGACAGGTGGTGTTTAGCACAAACATTTTCTTTCTCCTAATTCATACTAATCTGCATTCCACATGCAGTCTCACTACATATATCACCTAAATTCCTTATTTTTCCCCTGGCCCCCACAAGAGATTATTACTATTATTACTTTTATTATTGTCATTGTTGTCATTGTTCCATCCCTTCCCCACAGATTCCAAATGAAACACAGTGAGCAGAAAAATTGTATTTTCTAGATTTTGGTCTGCAGTAAAGAATAATGCAGCTTATCTAACATCATGCAGTTCATATTCACACCAGTGTTCAGCCAGATTATCTTCAGTGTTGTTTTGTCTTCCTCCATCTATATGCCCTGTGTCCCCCACCCCAATAAATTTAACAGCTCCTCAGCTTTGGCTTAAGCCTCAGTACCAGAACAAGTATAGTAATCAAAGAAGAAGGTGTTTTTGTTTTATGTTTCCCTGAAATATCCAAAGGCCACTGCCCTGTAATAGCTCTTTGAAAATCTGAGTAAGTGACATTGCAATGCAACAGCTACCACATCACCAGCTACAAGAGGACCAATTTCATCCTACATTTTCACATACCAGGATCTCACTGCCCAGACTTTTCCAGCAGTAAAATTGCAGAGCTGTTGGAGGAAATAAAAGTGCAGAAAACCCTTCACCCATTACACTCCAGCAAGGCCATTTAACCTAGTGCTGAATCTCACCATCACAGAGATGATAAGCTTTGCTATTGAGCATGTTTATGTGCAAAACATTGCAGAATGAAGCCTGGATGAAAACATAGTTTATGGTAGCAGTCTGTAAAGACATCTTGTTCTAAAGTCTCTGTGTTCCATGAATCTGGGACTATACGTGCACTGAGAGAAAAGACACAAGAGATACTTACACCAGTCACTGAAAAAAACTTTAAAAACACTGAACTGAATCCCACTAAAGTACCAATTGCTATTGATTCAAATGAAAGAACTGAGTAGGAAGCACACATTAGGGTTGGATTCTTCCTGATTCCTTTTTATTTTTTTCCCCTCTTTTCTCTTTATGAGCTCCACAGCTACAACAGAGACTGGATCTTGGTTGCACTTTAACTACAAAATTTTCCAATTTTTGATACCAGGAGGAACAGAAAGTAAAGACGCCCCATCATTTTCTACCAACATGATTACTTTTGAGAGTATAGTCTCAATCTAGCTCAACCTTTCACTACTTCAAGAAAGAAATGAGAAAGCAAAGCTCCTGAAGAAGAAATATTTAGCTATTGTTACAGTAGAATGATAAAAACTGTCTTTTTCAGTTTGACAGTCTTTGTGTATGGGTATTATTTTACCAACCTATTTCCTAACACTTGCTGAGCATATGCAATACCATACAGATCTAGAGATTCCTAAAGTTGTGGGGGTTTAAGTAGGTGCAGAAGTCTGAAGAAAGTTGTCTTTCTTGAGATCAGAGCCAAATAAACTTTGATAGTAATAGCTTTAGTAAGATTTTGTTTGGGCTTGACCTGTTAAAGGACTTGATGGATTTTCTGAGGCCTCATCTAACATAGTTTCGATATACTTCTACCTACACAGAACTATGTACTACCAATTACAAATCCTAGGAAGTCTCATCTTCAAACAAGTCTAACTTGCCCTACAAAGCTAAAGTATTATCTCCATTAAACAAGCGTTCAACATCACAATACAACGTTTCTCCAATTAAATTGAAATGTGTTATATAGCGCATAATAATTTGGGGACTGAAAGTGTGAATACTTTTAAATGTGGCATATAAATTTCTAATAAAGGATACTTTTCAAACAGGATCTCCTGCTGAAAGAGTTCATTGTATCTAAAAAGTAGAAACCTGTCAATAATACCCATGTGTCCTATAAAATGTTTTCATTTCTTTCATGGTATGTTATGCTTCATCAGTTTCCTTAATCCTAGCTGCAGTTCACGTTGCCATGCTGAAACAGCTCACTGAGCAGTAATTTATCTCTTGACTGTGGCATAACAACCACAAATGCAGGTTATTCTGGGAGTGAGGATTTGCATTGCATAAACTGTATTTTTAAAATCATTTTCAAATGAGATTAATTCATGATAGGAAAATTATTCCTCTATTTTTGGATCTGGTTTCCAAACACTTGAGGCTGAGTCTTGAGTGTTTTGTTGGATATCAGGCAGAATCTTCATTTGAGGATTAGGGATTTCTGTAAAAACGAAATGATACCATGAGAGAAATGAGAAGATGTTTCCCCCATTTACTTTAATACCTATTTAAAATTGGCATTGGAAAGATAATGACAGATTGCATTTTAGCTGAATTTTTCAGCTGTGCACTAGATGACTTGTATTTCTTTTCAATTAGGCTGACTGCTTTAGCGTGGTAGGAGATTACTTCTCCCGCATGCTGAAAAGATATTAACAATTAAAATGGGGGGGGGGGGGGGGGGGGGCAAGTATCAGAGGACTATAGCAGTTTTCTTTGCCAAATGACAAGGGTTTCTCTTTGTAAGTATCTTGTTTTAGTGTTTGCTATTAAGCAAGGATGGTATGCATTGAATAGATATAATTATTTTAAGACAGTATTTTATATAGATAGATATTTAAGACAAATGTAAATATTTACATAACAGCCATACTTAAATAGCTTGGCCTCATACATCAGAATGGAGTGAAGTTTTCTTCAGGCATAACGCTGTGTGAAATGTGCTTCTCGAGCTTTCAAGGCCCAGATACAGTAAACAACACTCTTGTTTACTCCTCCAAGAATGGAAGAAAATCAAGGGATGTGTGAGCGCCTCCCCCTGGTGCGGAAGAGGCTGGGGGTGTTGTGGGAGGGCACAGGTGCCCTCATGGCCCCAGCCACCTGCACCCTCCAAGGGGCAAATCTCACCCGATTTTCCATCGCTATGTTATAGCATTACTGACCTACTTCTGGTGGCTTTCTTACAAATTACTATTGATTTCATTAATGGAAATTAAACTCAGTAACAATAGCAAAACCCCACTTCAGACAGTCTGCAATTAACATAACTTTCCTCTCTAAACCACCCTCCTGAGAGGGCAGGCAAAGATATTGCAGAGGTCAGTGGGATCCTGTAACTTTTATGTTCTCTCAAAACAACTCCTTGCTTTTTATTACTAAAGTGTGTTTGAATTTAGATTGGAGAGACATTCTGTATTGTCAGTGCGTTTTAACAATCTCAGAGTATCTGTGAAACACTGTCTTACCTTCATCTACTCTGTTTCCTTCCTGCTGATTTTTCCATACTAGCTTCATACTAATCCAAACCAATGTTCATTTATTAAATATCTCAGCAACTAGGCAAACGTGTAGCAATCATAATTGCCATTTCCATCACAACAGGCAGTGGCACAGTTGGCTCCAAATTATGCGCACTTTTATCCTACTCCACTCACCTAAGTCCCATTGTTATGATTTATATCAATTCATGCCTAGATTATGTCTATATGAGTTTAAAAAAAGAGGTATGGACAGATGCCTATACACAATGTATAACTAAGTATGAACTCCAAAGTTCATTTTGTTTTTGTATAAAGCTACCAAGTCCCATATACAAATATTTAATTTTTTTTAGCCATCTCAGAACCACTTAAAAACTTTTTGAAATAGACAGACTTTATCATGTTTCATCTTCTGAAGCTAACCCAGCTCAGCCCTATTAACTTGCTACAGTACAATTACTCCTAGAGATTCTTCTGAATTATTGTGTAGTAAAAAAAATTAACACCTTTTTTGATTATGCGTATTCAAAAACAATCTCTAGGATCCAGATCTTCAATTTCAGTAACTTTGCATAGTAAAAATGATCTTAGATACACACCAATTAACAATGTTTGAAAATGTAAACCTAGACTGAATTAACTTTAACATCTTTGGCAAATTCTTCATTCATGCGGTCCAAGATAGGCTGGTATAATTAGATCCAAGATCTAAGTACTGAAGTCCAAATGACAATGCAGAAAAAAAAAAAAAAAAAGAAAGACTACTTATAGCATTTTAGCCTGTATAGCATCTTCAAAAATAATCAGGAACAAGAACCTTATGTTCTACAATTCTTTTTCTTTTGATAGACAAATTATACTGTAGGCAAAGATGACAGTAAAATAGAAATATGTTGATACCTATGCATGTACTCACACTTCCTTAGTCTTGCATCTGTAACCTACTCTTCAACCCTGATTTGTAACAGAGCGAACACTCATCAGAATTATGTCTGTCCTCATCTTTCACACAGAAAGGTTCTGGATCAAAATCCTCACGGTAAGTGAAGTTCTCTTCGTTTATAGTTGTCTTAATCAATTTGAGCAGCCTCTACTTTATGTGGGTTTTTCTTTCATAAAACAAAACAAAAAAAAACACCCACGGTTTTCAGAAGACAGAGAGAATGGATACACACACTGCAGAGATGGAACAACTCGGACACAAAGCTACTCAATTCTCATTTGAAGTCAAAACAGAACAAATAAAGCATTCTCTGAAAGTACTCTGGAACTCTATTTATGAAATAGGCTTAGAAACAAACTGCCCTATATGGTGGTTATTACAGCAATTACTATTAACCATCTGAACAGACATACACACACTGTGGTGAAAGCTGCAGTTTAAAAAGCAAGGTGAGGGTCAACATGTTCAAATCAGGTTTCAGTTTTTGTCTGGTTTGTCACTGAATTTAATGCTTTGAACTCACTAATGGTAATTAATAGCTATTAACCACTGTTCAAAGCAGTCATACATCTATACACAGATAAAATACTTGTTTTAACAATAAGTCTCCTGGCCACAGAAAGTATTTCATCCTTCTCCCAGTTCTTCCTCAACGTGTATGAACCCAGGTGCCCAGGGATCAGCATCTTGTGTGAGCCCATTATTAACTTCTCTGCTGAGGTGACCAGAGTTGCAAAACATTAAACTAAGAGTGCCAGCTGCAGTTATTTTTTATATACTGCAACCATGCAGGGAGCACTACAAATTCCTGGAAGAAGAAATATTGTCTACCCTTATTGGCTAGATGGCTTACTTCATTTTCTGACTCTTAAATATATTTCTAGCAGGTAGGATTGATTCTATAATGATAAAAAGTTCTGCATTTATGCACATGGAAGTGAATCAATATTAATATTTTTAAATTCCTAGAACAAGGAATAATCTTTTATGCAAAAAGGAATGAACTTGCACTCAATTCTATTTATAGGATAAAAGTTATAATGGTGTAAATTCAAGAACTATATTAGGATCTGAAGCTTTGACAAATAGAGCATTGCTGTGCAGGAAGTCAGCAATCACCCACAAGTGAATTGTCAGGGACAGAAATTAATGGTGGACACAGATACACATCTAAGGCATACTTGGGGTTAGTTGGGTTTATTAATCATTACCAGATCTTTACCAATCCTTAGTCTTTCTTTGAAGCTTTTTGCATTTAAAAGATATTTACAGTGAGGATCAACTAATTTTAAGTGTCAAGTTCCTACCAACAGGCAATATTTTTGCTGCACTAGGGCATGGGGCTGTAACAACAATCACCTCGGAAAATCCAAGCCACTAACTTGGATGCTAAACTTGGAATCAGTCTTAGGTTAGTCCTACAAATAATCCAATATCTACAACAAGGAAGAAAATAAAAATTACGTCCATATGAACATGTGTGTGTGTGTGTATTTTTCCTTCATCTGAGAAGGAATCTGAGATGGCTCAGCCCCTAGATGTGTTTTTTTATTCCATAATAAAAATGCATGTAGATGTTGCTTGTAATTCCCTTCTATGTGCACCCATTCCATTTATGCACAGGTACTCATGGAGAGAGTGGGTTTATCTGCTTGCTCTAATGTTAGAAAGAGGACATTAGATTCAGATCACCCCTTAGCTTGCATTTACAAAGCTTGCTATATATTAGCTACAAAACAATATTTTTCAGTTCACTCTGGAATAAGAGCTGAAAAAGAATAAATATTCTTTGATGGAGAACTATGTAACATGCAGGCTTATTTCAGTTACTGTAGAGTGTTCATTACACTAGTGCACACACTAGATATTTTCTAAAAACTGTCAGAGTCACTCTCAGATGACTACAAGAGGTGTCTGTTGAGCTGTAAGAGATTTAAGACAGCAATAAATATCTGAAGTAGATAATTCCTTGTGTGCCTAAAGTTATATGCATGCAAACATACACACACAGAGTAATTAAAGTTGAGAGGAACCTCTGGAGGTGATACAGCCTAATGCCCTCCCAGCTGACCAGCATCTGAAATAAATGTGAAACAAATCAAAAAGGAAGAGAAAAAGATCTTGTATGGAATGTTTCTGGAATAGTATAAAAGAAAGATAGACAGACAAGAAAGATTTCCTTGAAATGTGGCTCGTAGCATTGTTGCTCTCCATTTGAAAGTTACAGCCTTTCAAAATCACTCAGGTAAGACAACTGTTGGAAGTTTTTACTTGGAGAGTCTCTAAGAGAAACATCTTGTTACTATGCTAATGTGCCCAGTTGCTTTTTCTTAGGAATTGCCACAAATGAGTTCTTGCAGTTACACATCAGCAACGGTCACTAAAAACGCTAACTAAGGACTTCTGCAAAAATAAATAAATAATTAATTAACTTTACAGATGTTCCTAGAAGATAGGAAAAATGAATCATTTAGCTCCAAATTTATCATTTATCTGAAAATTTGTTTGTTTGCCTGGGTATTTTTGCCTTTATAGGATTGGTTGTTTTTGCATTGATCTTCTCAGGGCCATCAGATTATCAGTGGAGAGAAGTGTCCAACAGTTATCACCTACTTATCATCCAGCAGCAGTCATCAGTAGGGGTATAGTAATAGTGTATGCATGCAGTTTGCTTTACACATCTCTAACTGTGAATGACCTGAGGCACCATGAACATACACCACGTATGGAAAAGGGAAACAGGAAAACATACGAGGAAAAAAGCGAATTACTGAATCATCAAGCAATACTCTCACCAAATAATAGTACTTCCTAAACTTCACAGAAGCCTTTTTAATTCCTTACATTTCCAGCCTTTATGGCTTTATAAAATGAATTCACAGTTTATATAGTATACATCACGGCTCTTATTGCTTCAGTTTTCCACTTATGTTTGTAACAGCACTCACAGAGAAAAATAATAATCAAATGTAGAAAGTTACAAGAAAAGGACAAGAACGTTTTTATATGCAGTGGTTCCACTAATAAAAAATTATAGCCATAGTTTCAAGTTCTTCACCTACAGATCTAACAGCATGATCTTGGCCAGTACTAAATGCTGTTTGCTCCAAACTAACTAGAAATACTGCTGCAGGTGACAAACACCTGCTCTTCTCACCTGTGCTAAAGTCAACACTGCAGTGGCTATGAAAAATAGACCTCTATATTACTTTGAAGGTAAACCAAAACATTCTGATATCTTAGACAAAAAGAAAACATGAAAGCATTTGATAAGTGCATACAATCATTGTTCTCTCCTCAGAGCTTCAGAATTAGAATATGTGCAGACACATGCATTTACATATACAGAAGCACACACTTTTTTCAAGAAAGTCAAAGTTCAAAAGTCACCTCTAAAGACTGTTCTTATTGCAATACCCATTAAAAAAAGAAATTGTGATACCATTGAAAACCTACTGAAAACACTGAAAAAAAATATTAATGCAACTTTTACTGCAGAAACCCAATTATGCTCCTTTGCTCACTAAATTTCTGTAGACCACACATTTCCTAATATACATGGATCACAGAAAATATGATGGGGGACTCTGTCAGCTAGTGCTGAAGTGCTGTAGGCTCATGCTGAAGTCCTTAAAACTTCATTTTATTGATGTGCCTTAATTGCATTAAGTCCTACCAAACACAGTCCATGTAGGCCTAAGGCCAAGTGCAGCCCATGCATTAATTTTCTAGGTAAGGACTTCAATATTAGGCCCTCATTCAGAATAAACTGCATGTCAAATCAGATAGCAATAGAATTTAAATTTTTTATTTTATTTTATTGAGAATAAAACCAAGGCAGTCTTGCAAAACTCTTATCTCGATCCAATCTTATTTCCCATTTATGCTAACAATATAGAACAGGTAGCTTGGAGCTCTTTATCTTTTCACTGATTGTATCATTTTGTATTCTGTAAGTACTTCATTGTCCTCAGTTATAAATGAACTGTAACAGAATTTTAATAAAATTTAGGAAACACTTTCTGATTCATGTTTGCTATTAAACACAAGTAAAATGAAATTTATTATTCCAGTTGGGATAATACATTTAATACTGATAATGATAGATCGCTTAAGATATTAACTTCTAATCAGATGTAACTGAAATACATTTCAGCTTATAAACGTTTAAGTATTGTGTTAGGCTGTGCTCTGTTTCTTCACTGTACAACAGAAAATAAAATCAAACGACTAGATTTTCTGTACTGTAACGTTTTGTTAAATTCATTCAACCAAGCAATTGCAAGTTCAAGAAATTGGTTATTTCCTATCAAAGAGTATGTTAGCATAACATGTTGAGTAGCTTCTGCATGATACTGAAGAAAAGAGATTTCATTTTCACAAGCTGTATTTGTTGCAAGAACTTCCTTGTTTCCTTTGCATCTTACACAGGCTATTGAATCAGACTCCCTTAAACAAAAGATATCTGGAAATATTGGGTACATGCTCATTTACTGAGCATTATTCATTCTATATGCATGTTGTGTGTCTATATATTTCATACATGTTCAAGTTTGATAATCACATAATACAGACTCCGTTTATTAATTTTATTCATATAGCCCAGGTAGATTTTTAATGAAATTGTTCATTAAATTTAATCAAGTTTCAATCCAATAAACCTTTATTCTAATCCTTTTCTCTGAATGTTGTTTGAAGTACTGCAAGTTTACTCCTGATTTTTGAACATACTCTCATTGTCTAACTTATGCCTTGGAGGGGTAATTTGCAGATGAGTTATTTGACATGGACTGGGAGAAAGCCATTTCCTCTTTTTCTTTGCTCAGCTGCTCTAGGCAGTGAGAATAAAGGGACACTATAAACCATTTTACCTTCCTTAAAATCCACAGAGAACAATAGATACGGCTCCTTTGGGTAGACTCCAATCCCTCAGTCCCCTATTTAAGTGATATTTTTACACTGAAGCTCAAATGTTTCAAGTAAAAATATGTGTGTTTTTTTTTCAGCACCAAAACTTAGTCACCTTTCTTGTTTCCCAAAGACTGTATGTAACAACTCAAATGAGAAGACCAAAATTCAAAGTATGAACCAAATTCAGTTGGGTAAGATTGCCAGGGGAAAATGGACACATTTAGAAATCTGATCTACAACAAAGTAGTTTTTCTTAGTGACTGATCATAGTGTTCTACTAGGTACAATAAGATGTAGTATTTTAGATTTACCATTGAGAAACCCAAGAATTTGCCAAGCCTAAGTATTCACGTTTTCTCTTTGCTAATGTCATAGTTGACTGTTATTAAATGTTTATGTACTGTAAAATTACATCAAAACAAAAGCCACCTTTAAAATTTGTCCCTTTTTGCATGGTGAATCATCTCAAACAACTACCTGTTGTGGAAGCTGGAGCCTTTTCTCAACACTTGTTTTTGTTAAAGACCTTATACTCTTATTGCTAGGGGTGAAAGATGCATGCTAGCAACATCATGCAAGCTACTTAAGTGCTGAGATTTTTTTTTGTTGTTTTGTTTTTTTGTTTGTTTTGGGAGGGGTATTTTGGGGTGTGCATGTTTGTTTGTTTCCTGGAGTTTTCAGGGAAATATAACCTAATATTTATCAAAATGAAATGGACAGCCTCTCACGTAAAGCCTGAACCAGGATAACAGGTAATTTGCTTTAAAATAGTTATAACCCTTGAAACCAGCTCGATATAAGAAACAGCTAAGATGTTAAATATAACTGTCTCTCTAGCCACTTGTGAATTTATCTCTTGGGATTGTATCTAGTCCTGTGGATTAAAATCAGGTACAACAAAAATGGTTATATCAATTCCACACTGTTCTACACTAGGAAACAATAACTTCATATATTGTATGAGTCCATTTAGAGTGACTTAAACTTTAAAATAACATCTTTCTACCTGATGTGATGCAAAATCCTGGAAATTTCTGAAATAGGCTTAGGTACTAGTGAAAATGCCAAGCTCTATCCTTTCCATAAGGTAATGTGAAATCTGGGCACTGAAAAAAAAAGCAAGTCAAGACATTAACTCTTTCACCCATATTACCCTTGTACTTTTTCAGTGTGTTCCTTAACAGATCTGAAATGTATTTTCCAATGTATTTGCTTTGCTGGAGCTGTACTTTATAAAAACCCAAACATGTTAAAGAATGTTGATTTTTAAATTAGGTTTATAGTAATATTTAATCTTTCAGAGAACTGATCCTTCCCAGACTGCAACAAATCCACTCACAAATTAATAAAGAATGTAAAATATATCTCCTCCCATTTAAATGGCATTATGATTCCCAGTGTACCATCTGATGGACTCAGAGATAAATATTTCAGGCTGTCACCTTGCACAGCCCTGAGAGAGACTCACAGGTTTATTTGGTTGCACAAGCTTGTACAGAGAGGGTGAAATAAAGCAACCATTTAGTTTCACATAGATTAAAACCCTGGGCAACTGAGTTTTAAGGGGAAAAAAAAAAAAAAGATAAATTGCTCTTACAAGCCACTACCTCTTGCAAAACCAATGGGGACAGAGAGAGTTGGCAAACTGCATTGTTAGCAGCTCCCAGTCCTGTGAGAAGCCCAGGCTTAACTGTAAAAATAAAGGTTAGTAGTCTCAGTGATTGAACTTTTTTTTTTTTTTCCTTCAGAGAAAGAGTGTCTAAGGACCCAAGAATCTCCAACCTCCTAGGTCTCATTACAAGATGCTCTTTTTCATATTTCCTCTCTTCAGTCTAAAACCTCCTCAGCTAACACACAATCCCTCCACCAGCAGGGTCTCAGTGAGGAAGACCTAAGCATGAGCACCCTCAATGCCATCCAGCAGCATGTTCAGGCATTGCAATGAAGAGGATGGGAACATCCTCACCAAGCAAGGATTTAAGGGAAACAATGCAGAGCCAGGTCTACAGAGTTCCTGTTGTCCACAATGGAGCAGCTGCAAGCCACAAAACTGATTTGCAGAGTACTTCTCTGTGAAAACAAGCTTATAGATTAACACACTTTCTCCTGAGAGAACACACTTCTCTCCAGCTGAAATCTCTTTTTTGCTGGGTCTCTAAAGAGCTCAGACTATTACCCAGTGGAGTTATTTTCACTGTTGTTGGCCTTTACTATGCGAATTTGTATAAATATAAGCCCTGTCTGGCTGAAAGGGCAGTGGTAATAAAGTCTCCTAATCCAAGAGTAGAGGTGGAAGACTGTAGATGTAGTTCAATGTACCTTAGTCTGAGAATGCTTTTACCTACCTGCAAGTGAGAACATGTTAACATGACTGCCTTCAAAACTAATTGATATTACTTTTATATCCCCACTTTTTTGTTGAAAATAATGAGAAATCACTGAACAGTTAGTTAAAAAAATAATACATTAAAACGTTTTTCTGTATGAAGTTGATTGTTTTTAGAATGCCTACCTAAAATTGTTAATGTAAATTATGAACTAGGTATTGGTTTAAAGCAGGCTTTGTTTAATGTGTTTTAATAGAAAATAATCAGTGCAGTATATACAGTACATTTCCATTAGAGTGCTGCAGCATAAAAATATTTTATAGTATATCATAAAGTTTTGTGTTTACAATACATTTCCATTAAAGAGATCTGTTATAGAAGCTGTTTTTAAAATCAAACAGTAAACAGTTTTCAGTATAGAATGTGTTTCCATTAACAGTCTCTGCATAATGAAAGCATATTTAGAAAAAAATCTAGTGATTGTTTTGCATAAAAGCTGCATTAGCATGGAAAATTTCAGCAAAAATTATAATCTTTTGACTACATTTACTTACTGCATTCCTGTCAGAAGCACATACTACAGTGGTGGTAGGTGAATTGCTGGTTTAGATAAGTGAAATATAATTCATAATTGCTATAAATGCATTATTTTATTTTCTTTCAGAAGTCTTTCTGACAGTGCAGATTCTGGATTTGAGTACGGTGTGCATCAAAACAACACCCAAAGGCTCAAGTCAGAGAGGGCAAGGCAGTACACCAACACAAAGAAGAAAGCTTCTTCCCTGAAGGTTGGACCATTTTTAAGTTTAAAAGGGAGGGGTTGGAGATAAAAGAAAGAGTAAATGGAGTCTCAGAGGTGATGTGCCTTGCTTAAGACCATAATCACATCCTTACCACAACAGGAAAGAGTAGCCAGACCTCCACAGTACCACAGCAGGCCTGGAGAGCCCCTTAGGATAGCTTAGGAAGCTTAGAGTTTCTGATCAATTAATTTCTTTATTCTGCGTGAAGCATTTGAGATGGCAATCATCACATTCTCTGTTTTTTACCAGTACTGGCGATGGTCAGTAGTCTTCTGCTTTTTTAGGGATGCGCTCACAAAAATCACAGATTTATTATACTCAGCCAGTAGGGACTGCCATCAAATGGATTTAAGTTTATTTAGACTCATACAGATCACTCACATGCAAACATTTTAATGATGTGCATATCTAATTGCATATATAACTGCACTTCTTTTTTTCCTTATAAACAAATGCTAGGATATGGGGCTTTTCTATTCTAGGTTCTTGCTCTCAAGACTTACCACAACAGTCTTCTCTGAAACATTCATGATTTCAAATCAAATATATTGCTAGAGGTAGCTATTTTATGGATGGCTTTATGAGGGTTCTCCCATCCCACTCTACAAGAGCATAAGACAAAGATGTATTTTAACTTCACAAGATCCAGAAATTGATTCAGAGCTCATTTACACGTTTTGAAATAAATTTTAAAAAATCATTTAAGTCATCTTGCTATAATGAGTATGATAAACCATCAGGAATTAATGCAAAAAGTTAATACTTACACCAAGAATGTGAGAAATATTTTTCCAATTTGCATTTTGTTACTGCTTTATGATATTTACACTCTAAGGAGTGTATATTGCATGTAGTATTAATACATTTAAATCAATTTAATGTTCAGTGCAACTATGTTAATGTAATATTATGGTTAAGGAATTTAAATATATAAATGCCAAGAAATTCTAAAGCTGTTTCCCACAACAGCCATAACTCAGTTGCATATAAATCTTAATATAACAGGAGTATTAAAAATGTGAAAATTAATTCATTAAAGTAGGCTTTTTGGAAGATACAACATCTCTTCACTGATTGTTTCAATGACTAATAAAGCATTTTGCTCTCAGTAGCCACTCAGAGCCAAACAATCTCCAACAGTCTTGTATTACTTCTGCAGCAGCACATCATCTGCTCAACAGAACCCTTCTGACTGTTCATTTGTGAGCGAAAGCAAAATTATTCTGGTTAGTGCCAAGGTAGCATACTTCTCATTGCAATCTCTTTCAATTAATAAACACCCCTCACTAAAAACTGCCCCTTCCTTTTGCTCAACTTCTTTTGGTCTCCTCCACAGTCATTGCCTACTCCTGTCCAGAGGAATAAAAACTTGCAGTCTAGGAAAGTCCTGAGCTATTTCAGCAGCTGGACTCTGGGTTGTACCAGCAGTTCTGCCACCACTACCATAGCTAGAGTTGACCAGGTTGTGGGGACAACATCATAACTATTCTCAGAGATGGACATGGGACAAACAGTAATGCTTAAAGGTACAGCTTAATCAGCCGTACCCTTTGGCTATCAGTACCCACATCTGTCTCCCTGTTTGCCCACTGTTTTTGCCTAGTATTTGTTTAGCTAGGGCAGGCATAACACTTTGCTGCAGCGTCCTCTCTTTCTATTTGGCAACTAGGATGAAAGAGCCTCCTCCTGACCAAAGATTGAGCAGAACGAGCCATAATCAGCAAAGAGGATGATAATATGAAATCCACCAACCCTAAAGGCCCATTCCTCCTCCATTTCAAAATTCATTTGCAGACAATGCTGAAAGTCAGACCAAGGAGTGCAACACAAAGATAATTTCACCAACACAGCGTAGATCATCATTGGGCCCGTGTCTGTCAGCATCATATACACTTCAAAAAGTTACCAGTTCTGTAACCTTTAACATCCACACTTGTCAATTTAATATGTTGTCACTATCCCAAATAATTAATAATATCATAAATAATAATGGAGCACATTCCTGGAAATAAGGACAAAACATAGAGCTGGCACATGATTTAAGAAATGCTAAGTAGCCACCCCTCACCCTTTGCAGTGCAGTAGCTTCTGTAGTAGCTTTTTATTGATCAATTGCACTCCCAGGAATAATGTTATGAAAGGAGTTCTGAGGAAAGAAAGACTTTACAAGACCTATAAATATAACATATGTGGAAGTACACACTACACCTATCAAACTCTGGCTGTTGCTCTTGAGAGCTCATGGGAAGCATTTAGAGTAGGTTACGAAGGCTTTCATATTTCCGAATTGGTAAGGAAAATGATGTCCTGTTATTAAAGACTTCTTCCAGCTTTAACTATGAATCTGACATAAGTGTCAAGAGGAAGCAGAATGGTAGGAACTTATTATAATGAAATATTTCATAGGTTCACTGGAGCTATGTAAAAGGAAAAAAGTCCAAAAAAAAAGTGAAGCTTCTTATTAAGATCTAGCTAAAATATAAGCCAGAGGACAGAGTAATACGTAGCAGATTTTTTTTTTTTATATCACCACAAAGGTAACAATTTAGAAGCAAATTGCATACTGTGAAGTAAAGATAAAGAAATGCCAGTTAAATACCTGTTATTTAATTAGGTTTATACTCGTAAGCAGTTATGCATAAATTAATATAGGAAATACTGTGTGCTTGCAAAACAGGAAAAACAACCTACACATTTTAAATCCTATGACAATACAATTGGTTGCCATATTCACAATCCTGTAGAGTTAGTACTAGTAAGATAATTAACAGACAGTAGACATTTCTTCTATAGGAAATTACCCCCTTTAACAAAAATTTCAGACATTGTTAATGGCTCTATACCATCTATTTAGCATGTACATTCACAAATACTATAATTTGTATAATCAACATCACTTGTAGCATGTCTCTTTCCACTTAAATCATTCTTAAGAGTAAAATAAACACCCAAAATACAATTTTTAACTATTTTTTGGGATATGTTTGAAATAAAGTGGAGATGCAATACACGCTAAACCACTCACAAACTTATGTTTTAGAAAGCCAGTTATTCATCTTATTAACAGCAAATGTCATCTTGAATTAAAAAGAAGCCATTCATATATAAATGTGATACCTCTAAGGCCAAAATATTTGCCTGCACAGGAACTTACCAAAAGACCTTGTCTCCTTCCCCTTACCATTAGCTAAAAGCTCCAGTTTAAGGCAAAAAATGTTCCAAAATCACAAACAGTAATTGATCATCTGTGCAAAACAGGCAGCAGATCATACCTGAAAGCATGTGATGTAGTAAAAGAGGGATATAGAAGGAAATCTTAACTTTCAAGCTGACAGGGGTTGACACAACCCTCGGGTTGTGTGCACCAGACAACTATGTGCAGTTTTTTGAATTGAAGCACACACACCCTGCCTCTTCCACAGTTGGGGCAAGTCAGAAACCCTCTGTTTTATCCCAAACCAGCCCATGACTGGCCTAAAATAAAAAATAATAATAAAAAAACACAACACTGTAGAAATAGTGGCATTAAGCGCATACTATAAGTTCTCTGAAATTGCAAATTCTAACTGTAGCTAAGGTCTCTGTGTGCCAAAATTAATGGTGAAAAAAAATCAGTGGCAAACCTAAAACTATTGCTCAAGATAAAGAGTTCTATGATACATTCTTACCAGCAGGATTTCTAGAAGTGTTTTTTTTGTGTACAGTCTTCCAACCCACAGAGCCCATCTCTGCTTGGATGGGAATGGCTCATCACACTTATCACTGACATTGATGAGTAGATAGATATATAGATATTGAAGCAAACCTCTGAAAATTTAAGTGCAGTACTGGGATAGTAGCCAGTAATTATCAGGGATAAGTAGTGTGATTGTTGTGATTCTTTACAGGCAAATCATATGGAGAGGACTTCCTTCTCAAATGGCTTCAGATTCCTCTTGTGTAAGTTGACCATTGGTGCCTGAAAGCTTTCCTGCTAACAAAGGGTTAATTTTTTGTTTATAGTTGTAATCCAGAATCTTCACTGTACCCATGCTTATCCTGCTCAAAGACGAGTCTCAGAGAGAATGTAAAGTTTGTAGCATAAGCATTTCTGATAGTTTATGTTGACTCTAAATTTTGTGAGTAATATCCCTCAAGTGGGATAAATGAACACACAACCAGCTTTAATGCTCCTACAAGCACTCAGCTCATGGGACTGTTCCCTAGATCAGCCACACTGAAAGCCAATTGATTCTATATATTTTAGTACACATCTGAAAATATCTTTGTTCATTAGCAATACTGCTGCTTCATGGGGTTATTACCGTACTTTCAAAAGACACTTCTTTACCTTGGAAAGATTTTAGACAAGGGGGAATTCCTTTTGGGAGGGTCAAGAATTAATTAGAGTTACTCTATGAATAGGAATTTTATACAACAAAACCCAGAAGAACTAAAGCTTAATGCCCCAGAAGCAGAAGGCACATGCCTGAACTATTATGGGAGTCTCTGTTGGCATAATTTCTAGGCAAAAACCTCAGCCATTAAAAAGGGCCCTTTTTATGATTATCGTATTAGAAACATACAGAGTGCTTATATTAATGTTTGAATGCTCATACTTAAATAATTAAACAAAGTTTTGCTCTTTTTGTACATGTTAGCCACAAGTCAATTATTAAAATATTTAGATGGAACAGAAATAAAACATTGATTTACTCTTTCTTCATCTTATGAGTGTATGCAAATAAGCTTCTTAATCTTGTCTTTTATACCATTTTATGCATTATCATCAGATTTCTTTCCATTTTCACAGCTTTCTCTTGTTCCATGTGCAGATTCAGGGGTCTACTACAATTATTTCTCTATCCAAGGAGTGATAGATATATGATAGCCGTTTTTCTTTTGCTGCATATGATTGTGTCTACTGAGGATATGTGTGTTAAAAGGCAAAACTCATCATGAATGTTATAATACAGCCTCTAGTCTTCAGAGTTCAGAAGATGATTTGCTTTCTTTATTCCTATTGGCTTTAAAAATGTCCAGAGGTGTTTATTCTTAGATATGTGAGAATCAGTTTTGGAACAAAAAAATCTATTTTTTTTATTTAAAGTATCTTAATATATTGGGAATCATCTTGTGGGGACAAGTCAATGGGACCAAAACTGGCCTGGAATGGGAATCACAGACACCAAAGAGTCTTAGCTACAGACATCCACAGAGGATCCCCATCCTACTGAAACACTCAAATCAAGACCCTTGCTGACAACTTTTTATTGTTTTATTTTAAAAATCAGTGTCTGTCCAGCACTCTACTACCCTGCAACTCCTCCACACCTGACGGCTTCTGCTTATGCAGACTGTAGCTCTGAAAATGACTTTATACCAAAAAGAAAACAGTCTGGTTTCCCCAGGAAAAAGATTGTAAATTTAAACTGCTTGCAACTCATCAGTTTGACAAAATCCCTTATTTCTGTGTTCACATCCAGCTACATGAAGCCATTTGCTGCTGCAGGAAGCAGGGAAAAGCAGAGTTAGCACAGAAGGGGCAGGGGGGACACCATCAACATGCACCAACACATCACCCCATGAGCTAATGTTTTTTGGAAGCTGCTCCATTCTGCACTTCACTGCAGGAGGGACAGCATCTCCTGTGTGGCTCTGTGTCTGTTGTCTAATCACAAGGCCACTCACTTTCTCATGCATGTAAATTAATGAATTAATATGATTAAATAGACTGTAGTAACTGGGGATTCATATCGCTAATGAACACTTGTGAATTTATTTTTTTCCTATACAAAAGAGGGAGCACAAACAATAGATTGTTTTGGTCAGCCATGTTCAGATTATTACTCCCATAGACAAGCACAGTAGTGCTTTTGACCACAGAAAAGATTACAAGATTACAAGCTAATATATTTAGTACAAGGTACACATAAAACAAAAGGCCCTATGAAATTTCTCATTTTCCTGAAATAGCAGGTCTAGTTGTCAAAGGCTAATTTATAATTTGTAAACCCCAAAAAAACCTTATGTTTAAGTATTTGGAATGTAACTCCATGCTATGTTGGTGAGGACTGAGATAGCTGCAAAACCACTAAGATATGCTTGTACAACCAGACTCCTAGTACTGCTTATCCAGTTAACAGCTCTCATAGGCTTCTGCCAATGCTTCCCAGACATGAAGAAACTCCTGTTATAAATAATGCCTTTGTTCCAGGTAGAGATAGAGAGGGATATTCTGTGTAGACAAAGATGCCCATGAAATCAGCTGCTAGAGTATAAGGCCACCTCATCTCATAGGCTGTATTTCATGCAGCCTGTCAAAGCATTTGTTATCTGGTATCTGTTTTGACTCACTTGGTGGATAGATATAGAAAAACAAACCTCTTAAGGCTTATGGTAATGGAAGGAAGAAGCAAGCCTACTCCTCTCCTCTCCTCCCCTCCCCTCCCACCCCCCCAACAATCACACAACCACCAATGCTAAAGTGATGCTACAGCTGCTGAGCTAAAATAATTTTTCTTTCTTCTTTGTATTGTCTTATTAACAGTAATGTGGTTTCTAGCAGATGATCTTGCTGTCATTCTGGAGAATACTTGTTTATTGATGAAAAGAAGAAAAAGTCATTAGCAGTAATGTTGGTGAAGGTGCATATATTCGTAGCAGCAGAATGGAAAACACAAATAGAATATTAAATGCAACAACTAGCAGGGATGCAAAATTAGTCAAGTGCAAAGTTGTGAGAAATTAAAAAAGCCAAACAGTTCAAGTATTTACAAGGGGTCCGGCCTTACTAGCTACAGTCAGCTCCCTGCTACCTGGCATGATAGCGGACTGGAATACTCTGGATAATGAAAAAATCCAACATTAAAGGCATTTTGTGAGCATATTGCAGGGATCTAAACAGCTCTGTAGAGTCAACTCAAATCAAGCAAGGCTCATAAGACACTGCTCAGCTCTGTCCCCAGCTGACCTGGGCTGGTTGCCTGCGGAGCCACCGGAACGCCTGTGCTCGATGCATCCCGCTCTGGCAGGCTGTTACTAGCCCGAGCACAGCGACGGCCCCGAGCCAGCACCCTGATCTCCCGCGGCACCGTGCCCGAGATAATCACCTTTCCCAGGAGCTGGGCACCGGGACGCACAGAGTGACAAAGCTCCAGCTCCAGCCAGCCCCACACCACCCTTCACAGGGCCAGCAGCAGCCGCACCAGAGTTCCCTGGCCCCGAGAGAGCCTGCAGCAAGCAGGGGGCTCACCGCTGGGCAAGCAGCCTCTTCGTGTTGTGATGCATACCTTATGCAATGTGCATCAGCGACAAAGGGGAGGAGGGGGAAAGATCAGCCCCGAAAAGAACTATCTCCGCATATTCAGAGCACAGGCATTTGAATCCTGGAATTTCGCACGTGTCCAATGAGCATAGTATTTGCAGATGCGTGTAATTTTAGGCATATAAGTAATCTCTTGGTGATTTGCATGTTTAAATCGAAATCTCTGGGCACACACAAAACCCAACAGGACTTAAGATTAATTTTGCTAAAAAAACGTGTTTTTCATTGTTTAAAAACAAAGCTCGTCAAATCAGCAAATAAACAGACATATAAATACTTTTCTATTGAAATCTTGTTGAAGGTTTCAGAAAAACAAAACTTCCATATATCTCTTTTGACCACTGAGTATAGATTAAAGGACATTTTTTTAGATACAATATTCCAAATTAAAGGGAAGGCAAAACCTGACCTGAGACTAGTGATCTCAGTGTATTGCTCTGCTGGTAAGCACTGGTTGGAGCTAATTAATGTGTCCTGAAACCTCTGCAGCTGCCTCCTGGTCAGGAGAGGCTGAGAGCATTGGAATTGTGCCTGAGCTCAGCCGAGACTTCACACTTTATGGCTGTGCCTACCAGGAAACTGTGTGTAGTCATCAACAGAAATTAAAGCTGGTCAGGAATTTTCCACTAAAATATATTTTGCAGTAGGGAGACAAAAAAAATAAATCAAAAAAACAGTTGTAAAAGCTACTGCCTTCTTTTCCTGACCCAAAGTAAAAGCCAGCCTTTTCATCTTCATGATCTCTTTGGCCTGGCAGGACATGATATTAACTGATGTTCAAACCAGTGTATTAGGGGAAGAACTGAAGAACACTTTTTAAAGTCTGTCATTTCATAAACCAATCCATATATGTCATACATTCCTCTAAAGCTATAAAGCATTTTTATACAGTGCATTTTATTCTATTTATTAGACTATAATTCAGTTCTGTGTGTATTGTACCTACATTAATAACATCATTAGGGTTGCAGTGATCTTACAAATATCTTATTAAACTTCCTGAGGTCAGAAAAATCCAACCTTGTAGCTGCTCCACTAAAATATCCATATCTGCTAGTATAAGTGTATTACAAACCAATTCCAAACATATCACAGCAACCAGACGAATTACAAATGGAAATCAAATAAACCACTGAAATGCCATCACTCAGCTCTGCTGTGCTGTGGCACCTGCTCCCAGACTGGATTCGCGCTGGGGCCACCCCGCAGCCCTGTGCCAAGATAAGCAGTCCCTGTGCAGTCTCCACCATGACCTCTCTCAGCAACAGCAAGGGAGTCCATGTGCAAACTGAAAGTACGAGGTGTAGCACAGCCATCACCTCTGGGGTTTGATTCCTTTTCTGCATGCACAACTCAAAAAATCATAATATAGTCAGCACAGTTTCTGCTAGCTGATTGATCTAGTGCCTTCCAATGCCCTTTCTTTATTTTAACTTACATTCACTTGCAGCAAGGAGTTGGCTGGTTTTTTTTTTTTGTTTGGTTGTTTTTTTATTTTTTTATTTTTTTCTCTCCACCAAATTCTACTGCTTGGTATTGCAACGTTTGCTTCCTTCACTGTTATTTCATTAAATAGCAAATCACTCCAAGTTGTTCTCCTCCCATGTCCTGAAGAAAACTCACTTCCTCTTTTATTGCATTCTGTCCCCCATGACCTTGTTGATCAAACTTTCCCTTCAGAGAAATTCTCTACGAGTCCACACAGGTTGCACCTAGGGAGATGCAGTCAGTTCAGAGAACCAAGAAAGGAGAAAAAGTCCATTAGATTTATGAGCTATAACACAGTGGGGCAAATCTGCACCACAGAAAATACAATTTAATATTGAAATGTTTCCAAAAATGTTTTATCATCTCATTAATATCTTTCCATGAGCTTTTAAGTCAGAAATTTCGATATTTCAGCTTCAGTTTCAACCAGATTTGGTAAAAATGTGGAATACCATTTTCCCACTAGGTGGAAATACTGATTTTATCTCAGCTCTAATCAAGATCATTTAGTTAAATAAAAATAAAAATATAAATCCCAGATTTTTCAAAGCAACCAATTCTTGCCTGAGGGAAACATTTGGGAATGATGAAACAATACAACACAGACATTCAACCACATTGAATAAAGTTTCAACTGTTTCATTTATATTATTTAAAATTCATATTTAGTGAGTTTTAGGACTTAGTTTGGCCTTAATTTGAGTACATATAAGTACCATTGCCAGAACATATGTTCCTTACTTCTCTAGCTTAAGATTTTCAGAAACAAAAAATGCATTACTTTTAGTTACTATGAAAACTCTCAGAAATCGGAAGCCAGTAATACAGACAGTGAAGCACCAATTTAATGAGAAGCTACCTGTGGTTAGGCATAAACCAGCAACTACAGTTATTTTTTAATTGCATACCATGTTTAGCACTGTAAATGTAAAGGTCTTTGAAAGTTTTTAATTCCCCTAGAGCACTAGGGACCCGGGAAAACTTTGATAAATAACTGAGATACTATAGCAAAAAAATAGCAAAAAAATCATGATAACAGTTCAAAAAATTTATAGTATACTGGTCAGAGCAGATATCTGTCTATATTGGATCAAGGCCTGCAGTAGCACAGCAGGGGGAGTGGGGAGGCAGCACACAGGCAAGACTACAGAATCATAGAATATCCCAAGTTTGAAGTGACCCACAAGGATCATCAAGTCCAACTCCTGACTCCACACAGGACCGCCCCGAAAAAAATAAATAAAATCAAGCCATATTTCTGAGGGTGGTGTCCAAACACCTCTTGAACTCCAACAACAGTCTTGGATTTTGGTGTTTGAAGAGGAGGAACTGGAGAGAAGTAGATTTCTTGAAAAACAGGACTGCAGCTGGACACAACAGATGCAAGCTGAGAAGCTCATTATAGGTGGAAAAACTGCTGCTGCCAGCTTTACCCATTTGCTAGCAGAAGATACCGATACATTGCTTGGCCAGAGAACTGCTCCTAAAAGGCATACATGCAGATTTGAGGGCTACCAAATATACCTGGGTGCTTAATTCCTTCAGGATGAATGTAGGTATTAAGTATTAGTTGTATAGATGTACCTGAGGACTGGATCTTATAACTTAGATTGTTCCACCCCTTTCTTATACATGTGATGATATGATCATGTAAGGCTAACACTGGCCTGCAGTATAAAATTTATACTATGTAATGCACAGTTCTGTGGACATTTCTCCCTAAAAATTGAATTTGTTACAAAAAATAAGTATTTATGATATTTTCATCATTATATACTCAAATGCATACTTACATGAGTTATATATGAAATGGATGGGTACTAAATATCTGTGATACAGACATGGTAACAGATAAAGTGAAGGATTATGTGACTAAAGAAGACTCAGATTATATTCTACTCAGTGCCTGCTTGTCCTCTGTGAGAGCATATCTCTTCCCAGCTTCCCCACCCTGCCCAGAGAGCTATTACAAACAAATACCTGGACATCAGTGCTTTAATTTACTGTGCAGGGTAAGACCACGAGCATTTCATTTTATTGTTGCTAGTAAATACAGCATACAGCTCTGTGTTTTACAGGGCTAACCTGATTGTCTCCACAGGATTCATTATACCTATTTTATACCTCCATACACCAACAGTAGTAAGAGGTTGTGCTTCCCCCCCCCCCCCCCCCCCCCCAACCCCCTCCTTTCTCCAGTCGATTTTTTTTAAACTTATTTTTAAATCTTTGCTTTGTTTCTTTTCTATTTTGGTGACACAAGACTCAATAGTATATGTTACTTCATACCTAATATTAACTCTGTTAGTTTTCCTAATAAAAAATGTCCATAACCCTTCAGTGGCCATATGGTATTACATATGTTTAGAACAAACTGCAGACTTAACACTTGGAAAATGTCGGCCTTTAGCTGATCTAGATGTTAATCTGCAAATTGAACAAGTGGAGAACCTCTCAACCTGTTATGCCCATGAGCTACAGAAAAAATGCTGTCATTTACGCCCTTATGAAAGCTCATTGGCCTCCCAAATATGGTATCTGAGGCAGATTCTTCTTTTTAAATCCAGATATTTATTTTGACATTTAAAACAAAAGCTAGAATTTTCAAACATGTTAAAATTATTCTGCCATAGCATATAATTTCAATTAAATGAGCAGAACTATCTCCTAAAGACTGCTTTGAAAATCTTGCTATGAAAATTAAATTTAACACGGAACAGTCCTCCAGTGCTTTTGATCCATAATGCTTCTCAGGTGCAGGACAGCATTTCTGGTCTGTGGCAACAAAAAAACAGTGCAGATTGTGTGATATTTATCAAGAGCAGGAGATGCCAGTGCATGTCCTTATACTAAGCTGGATAGTCAGGACTACAGCAAGTGCTACTAGCTAGTACTACTTCACTACCATGAAAGTGCTCTTTCTATTCCTCTTATTTTTCAAAACTTTTTAAAAAAAATAATTTTGAAGTGTCTAATGAGAAAAAAAGAACATGCTGAACCCTTAAAAAAGGTTTCATGAAAGATGACAGAAGGCCTGGTCTGACTAGAGCTCTTAAAGAAAAAGATCTTTCTTCCTCTGCAACACATACAGAAGAGCCAAGACAAAGAACCAATGCTCAAGTAACAAACATAATGTAAATGAGAGAGAAGCCATGAAAGTAATTGTAGTTTACATGTGACATTTGTCCTTTATCTTTACCATTGTCACAGTTCCCCCCCAAAGTCTGAATTCTACAAACGCATTCTTAGGCTATACTATAAAGGTCATAACACAGAGTAGGGCAAAATAGATGGTGGAGTCTGAAATGACATGAAAGCCATAGGCAGAAGATTGAAACAAGGCAAGCAATGAAACAGGGCATACATTCTCACTGCCCACTATGTTACCACCGGCCACAGGATGATGTCTTTGCGAAACATAGAACGACAGAAAAGAAAAAAAGAGGTATGACCTTGGCAACTATACAGTAGTTGAGGTGTTCAATCAATTTGCTGCACGAGAATAGAGTCACTACTACTATAGAGAACACTACAACTAATTTGGAAGTGAAATTAACATATGAGTCTTATAGCACTGTAATATTGTAAATTGTCAGCATTTTTCATTATGTTTGAGTGCACAAAGACACTGCTGCCTCCTCCTACTTAATTCCTAAATAGGTATTTAACCCTTCTCTTTCCATTTTGTTGACTTTGATTTCATCACTGTAAAGTCATCTTCTATCATTGGGAGCTATCATATGTCCCAGACAAATGGAAGCTATATGATACAGATTTAAAAAAAATACATTAAATACTAAAGAAGAAGAGAAATGGTCATCTAAAAAGCCTACACACATTGAAATGTGGGACAAGTTATAAGGAGGTATCTCAGCAACAGAGTTTAATGATCTGTAAAGCTTATTTATCTTGGTCATAAATGGTTATTTCACAGTAGAATCTGAAAGCTTCAAGAACCAGTCTTCTGCTATTTTACAGTTGAAAACACTGTCTTTGTTCAAATTTAAGACATTTTTAGATGCCCATTATGAAAAATCTAAGCTTTACAAAGATTAGGGTCAGTATCATGTTTTTTGCAGTCATTTCACAGTTCTTCCCACTTACCATAACCCATGACTAGTTTTGTCTTTCCTACTTAACATAACTATTTTTAAGCACAAAGAGGTTTCATATGAATTTTAAGCATTCTGAGAGACTAAAGTCTCTAGTTATTTTAAGTCATTTATATAATGTTTGGTCCAATTATGTGTCTGAGTTACAGGGACAAAGAAAACCAAGGAAATTCAAATTATACAGATAAACACAAACATGTCTAGTTTTAAGATTGATTCACCTAACATACATAATGCCAAGTTTAAAATCCTACCAGACATGATTCAATGTCTACACTGATAACTATTCATTTTAGCAGACATTTAGCACAAAACCATTAATATCGCACTTACGTAACCACCCAGTGCATCTCTAGAAGCCGCAGTTCCTCCCCAGCTTGATTCCTAGATGCTCATCATTTTTCTGTGAGGTCCAAACAATCTAACAGATTTCTTTTTCCAAAGGTGGTCCTGTGCTGTAGACAGCAGTTGAGGTTAAATCACTTACTATAGGAATATGCATCTTCTGAGCAACCCATCTATGGTTATCAAAAGGATAGGCAATGATTGGTGCCCCCACAAACCCAGGTATGGCTGTAGCTATAGTTCACACACAATAGTTTTAGCAGAAATTCAGTAATGGAACACGTTTATTAAATCATGAGTTTAAAGAAAATATAGCAGTCAAACTGTAGGGATTACTTTCCCACAACCACATCATTATCTTCCTTCCCCCAAAAATTGCATCTCGGAAATGTCAGAAAAACCTTTTTCTCTTCACTGGAGATATTCTCCATTATTGTTTCTTTGTACATTTTTCACAGTTTTCTTATACCTTTAAAGTAGACCTTTGAGAATTCATATTGTGGTTCTGATATATTTGGCTTAGTGTTCTAAGTTATATTGAATTTAATCATGGGGTCACTTGAGCCAAGTAGCTCTGCTGTTTCTAATCTACTAACTGCACATTTTTGCTGAAATTGAATAGGACAAGTCCTATTAGGAGTCTGACACCACAGGTCAATAAGTCTTTATTTCTTCTATAATTTTACTTTTCATTGTGCCATGCTTTTCAGTTTTCCCAGTTCGTACTGGAAAATTGAAATCACCCATCACTACAGCTTGATTGTTTTCCTATTTTCCTCATGTTGTACTGTTGCTCTCTTGCCTCTCCTGATGGCTTGTTCTAGGAGCAATCTGTCCTTTTACCTTACCAGGTCTACTGCTAGGATGTACGTACACCTAACAAAGAGCTGCTTTAGATGAAAATATAGCTTTACAGGTCGTAAAGCAATTCAGCAGGTTTCTCAAATATTTCTCATCTAAGTCTTTACATTTAATGAAGTTTAACCTCCTTTTCAAACTCTTCAAGGACATAAAGCAAGAACAGTTAGAAGGAAAGTATCTGTACACTATGACTGAATTTTCTGCCACACATACACTTAAAGTTTAGAAATCAAACTCTTCACACTGTCACTGTCCAAACACCTTCCCAAATAGGGAGAGAAGGAAAGTCCTATCCTTTAGTTTGAAAGCTGCACTTTAATGCTGAGTTTGAGCAACCACGTCACACTGCCACTAAAAGAGCAAGTCTTCTTCCCGCACCCATATGAGCTGGCTTGTGCATGCCATGCTTGTGCAGCCCCGCAGGACATGAGAGGCGATCTCAAACTGCAGGGAAAGACTTGCCGACAGTACCCAGCTTGTGCATTACATCACAGAGAGGTGGCAGCTGTCATCTTGGTCATGGTTTTATGCATTCATACAGACTTGTGATCCCACGCTCACCTGTTTGTTTACACATGTGCCTACCGTATGTGTTTATAAACAGTAAAGCTCTTGAATGTGAGCATATATGATTATGTTTACTGTTACAACTTATGTGGAAATACTAAGCAAAACATTCAAGTAAAACACTGCATTTGACTTCATTCAACAATAGAAAGGAAAACCAAGGGCAGAAGGTGAAGTTGTACTTGATCAGACCTTGTTTTGTCCTTAACTTGTTTTGCTGTGCCTGTAGATATTGCAAGTTCACTTACAACCTCAGTCTTGCTGCTACTCTGATTAAATGCTATATAGCATCCAGTCTTTGTGGCTAAATGTCCATAAGGTTCTATACTCACTTTCTGAGAATTACAACTCTTCATAACAGAGAAAGAAAAATCTCTTTTCTATGTAAGACAGGATTAAGTGAATAACAGGATATCACTATTACAAATAAAGCTGTAATATCTTTTCCTAAGAAGTGTACTCATCTGTCTACGGAAACATTTGTCTTCTTTTGGCTTCTAAGCAATGGTTTCTGACAGAGATAGCTAAATAATCACATTTTTGTCCATCAGTTCATTGGAAAAAACTTCATTGCCCAGCATAGATAATGCATTTTGAAGTTTACTATTGGTAATTTCTTCCTTCGTATCACCTATATTGGTATGTCATACTCTTGTTCTACAGAGCATGTTTAAAGTCACTATTCCCCCTTTTAGCAAGAAAGTAATGATCATTTAATGATCATTTACCTCCTTCAACAAATTTTGTCTGTATGTTTCCTGTACTATTATGTACTATTAATGATACCAGAAGTGGTAATTCTCATTTTGGAGAGGTAGGAGAATACTAGAAGTGACAAAAACTCAGATTAGCCTTCCAGAGAGAAGTAGTAGAAAGTTGGCCATGTTTAGCTATAAAAAGTAATAAGAAAATTTTGAAAAACCTATCCTAACATCTACATTTCAGACCACCCCTCTAATTATCAGGGCATGAAAATTGAGAACACAGGTTAAAAAATATTACAATTCCTTTCTTTCCTATGCATAGGCAATAGATCATCCTCACTTCTCTTATATCACATAGAAACAACATTTACCATGACGCAGTCTTGAACTTCTTTTAAAAAAAAACAAAAAAACTTTAGCTTCATAGCACAAGTAATAACATAAGTTACTCAGAAAATACATCAGTGCATATTCAAGTGCAAGATCCAAGTCAGAATGCATAATTAATTTCTTTTGTTTAATCATTTTGTACTTATTAAAAAAGCTAAAGCAGATTGGTAGAAAGTTAGAGGCGTTAACAAATCCACATCCAAAAGAAAGAAATCCACAGCTCAACCTAACATTTATTTTTGTTCCCTTCATCAAGAAACACCAATATGCATATTTTAAATACTTTACTATATTTTACTGTATTTTAGTATTATAGCTGATGGTTTATATCTCTATAAATATATTTCACAACATACAATAAATATTTTGTCATGTAAGTATTTGTAAAGAGAAAGTTATCTTGATTTTAGTAAGACATCAAGTTAAAAAAGGGAAAAGGGAGAATAAAATTATCTTGGCATGACTGTGTAAGATTAGACACTAAAATTATCCTCCCATGGTCATATTTAGTTCTCTAAACAGATTTCACTAATTTGTTCAGGCACACTACTTTCCAGTGAAGATAATGAAAAAACATGAAACCTCTACATTCGTTTTTGTGAATATTCAAATCTCTAAATACAACAACGCTAAAAATAAAATAATAATAATAAAAAAAGACAGTTCATTTCTGTAACACTCTTAGCTTCCTCAAGCTGCCATTTTGGGCAACAGCCTGTGCTAGAACTGCTTATATTCCCTAAATTTATTTTGTAAAGAATGTATGTGATGCTGCATGACTGGTATTGTCACAAAAAAAAAAGAAAAAAGACAAAAAACCCACAAGTTTCAAATCTGAATATTGCTATTAATAGCCAGCCACAGAATTAAATAAAGATAGCCTATAACAGTGAATATGCCGCCCCCCCAAAAAAAAAACAACAAAAAAGGCAAACAACAAAAAAAAAAGAAAACATTCGTTCACACGAATTTAACCACAAGAAGAAACAACAATAGCCAGATACATCATTTATCACAGATTTTCTTTTTTTTTTTTCAGCTTTGTTTTTAGTCTGTTCCAAGCATTAAACAAGTTAGAAAGACTATTAGTATTGATTTGAACATGTACCTTACCTCACATTACAAGCCTCTGAAAACTCAGTTAGGGACTAGCTCTTGGCAAACTAAAACCATCCCACTTCACATTGCTATTATAAGAAAGGGTCACCTTTTTGTTCAAAGCTATCATTGTTTCTCACCACATGCAAAGCAGTAAAAATTGACTTATTTTTGGCTATTCTATCACTCAAATAAAAACTTACGATTTCTGATAGCTTTTCCTTGCACGTCTTTAATATTTCTTCCCCTTAACTTCTATATCTCACATAGAACAGTCACGTACAACTCAGCAAAAAGGGCCTATAACAACTAGGTGAGTTTGGCTTTCAGGCTGCCCAGGTGCTTTAAATCATCCTTTATTTCCTGAAAAGTCATCTACAAGGTCTTCAACTAATTACTTTTCTCTCTGGTTATTGTATAGTAGAAACCTAGCTCACCCCAAACCCACTCCCACAACCTTGAATAATTAAAGACATTCTGGTTAAGCAAAAGACTATGCTTAATGCCTTAAGTTTTTAAGGTTTAAATGGATAGGCAAATATAG
The DNA here is from genome assembly GCF_040182565.1 of Anser cygnoides. Taxonomy (NCBI): domain Eukaryota; kingdom Metazoa; phylum Chordata; class Aves; order Anseriformes; family Anatidae; genus Anser; species Anser cygnoides. Next base: position 38,290,784 of record NC_089876.1, read on the forward strand.
CAATCAGTTCTTGGAAGCAGTTAGTATGTTGGAAATTTGTGTGTGATGCTTTCCCTCAACAAGAATATAATTTTCAGTTTTCTTGTGGAACTAGTCTTCCAATGTGGTTACTACACAGTAAATTTTTGATACCTGTTATCTGCCACTAGATAAACTAATCTCCTGCTGCTTTTGTTTACAATACTTTTGTTAACAGTGTTTTGTTTTGTTTTGTTTTTATGTTTTAACGTCAAACAGAAAACAAGAGTGTAGTTTGTGAAGTAATTTAGATGAACAGTCTAGACATACCTAGCAGGTAAACTGTTCAGTCAAAGCAAGGCTTTTTTTTTTTTTTTTTCCATTAACAATACTACATTTCTAGAGTTTCAGGGATTTTTATTTGTAGGGTAAAAGCTTTGCCCCCATCCTCACTCATCCTATAATTCTTAATCTGTGATGGACAGGTGACAAGCCCACACCATAAATAAATAATATTTGCTTTCATAAAAGCAATGTTAGAAAAAATATTTCAAGCATCTAACTAGAAGAAGTCGTTTTCCAGTTTTACTTTCTAATTGTAACTGTGTGTAAACTGAATACAGATTGCTTATACAGAGTGCTTAGCAACAGTGCTGCAATTATCTTTGTCAAACCTTTGGCAAGTTTAGATATTTTATCTCAAAATTATGGGTGGTAAAAGCAAGTACAGCCTGCAGAATATTTGCAGTATATTGACATAGATTTTTGTTTTAATTTTTAGTAGTTCAAAAGATATTTCAAGGATTTCAAAAATATAGTGTTATTTGGTATTAGAAAAGCTGTATGCTATCCTCTACTGTCGTTAATAAAATCAGCCCCAATATAGCTAGCACCTGTGTTAAACAGGTGTAATCCCATTCTAGATGTAAAAATCTAGGCTGTATATTCCATGCTGTTGCTAAACACGGCTAGCACCTGAACATTAACAAGGTGCTAATTAAGAACTGCCATTTTAAGTCTATCATGCTTTTGCATGTAAACTCACCATATGCTCTAGATCAGATTTCCTACTGTGGAAAAATTGAGAAGACTCAAGCTGTTGATATGCAAAAATCTATTGCTTTTCAGTATCCTCTCATCTAAAAATGCCTTTCCTCCTGTAACTGTAAGCGTAGGCATTTGATAAGATTACCATATGTTCCTGTGTCTTTTTTGGATATATCTGCACAAGAAATGGTCTTTGGAAAATTATGGCACAGTGCTAGAGAACTATCCGTGATTAATACCAGGAGCTGGGGACCTGTCAGCTTGCTGGAGTACAAGTATTTATGTTCTTCCTAGTAATCCCTAGTAATGACACAGATCAAACCAGTCTTGTAGAAGAAAAAAAAAAATTGTTGGTCCCGGGCTAAACCTGAAATAAACAACAGAAGTCACCCTTCTCTGTTGGCACTATACCCTATCTGCTGCTGCTCGATATACCAGTGAAGTCAGCAACTGTGAGAAGGGTAAATTTGGTTCTAATCTTATAGAAAAGAGATGCACAAGGTTGTAAAATACTCACTGGAAACACAAATCAAAAATCACATCTGTTTCTGATGTCCATATTTTAACATCCTCCTGAAGCAATGGATAGAAAGGTCATACCTGGTCTGACATGCGCACCACTATAGACTGAAATTTGTAAGTTTTCTTATAGCCCTTATTGGTATAAGGGGCTATTGATCAAGCTGTACACGTTTGAATGAAACATAATTGTATATGAAGAATATGTAATGCAAACCAAATTAAGTTTCATCTCAGGGAGAAAGTGTGACATTTTATTCAGTGATTATTCCTCAAAACAAGTGAAACTTCCATTTGTATCATTGGCTTTTCATATACATATGAATAGTTTTACCATTAACTTTCTAATTATTTCCATAAAAAAAAGCTTGACTACATGGTGCAATGTCAGCTTTTTGAGAATTGTGTATCATACCATGACTGATGTTCCAGGAGTTGAACAGCATTTGTATCTTCTTTCACAGAGGTGCCCATGCAACTGCATTCAATAAATTTAAAAAGGTCTATTTATTAGTAACAGGGATTTGCAGCAAAATTAATCACATATTCAAATAATGCTGTTTTCTGTTGTAATATGTTTAAATGATTTTAAAATCATATTTCAAAGCCAATTTCTGACCATGCTCAGACATTAAAGGTAGAAGGTAAACCACCCTGCCCCGTGTGGCTTGCACTTGTGGCTTTTTAGTCCTACATTTAATCACAGCATATAGGAACCAAGAGCAGTCTTTTTCGTGTTGCAGTACACAGACAGTTTTCAAACTACGTGTTCTTCAGAACACAGGTATTATAGGCAGAGTTGGAAATAAAAAGACAGTTTTAATTTTTAAACAAAACAGAAAACACAGAGTTCAGTTCAACAAATAATTCTGTGACAGGCAATATTCCAGCTTGTTGTTATAAAACTAAACCATTATGCTGTAACGAAGCCTAAAGATGTTGAAAACTGTCCTTTCAGACATTTGCAATGCAATAAAATGCATGTTCTTGATAACATCAACAAGAATGCATATTGTACATGTAACTGAGAGTTGACTTTATCTGGATTTGTTGATTTACTCTGAAAATCCAATGCTCAATGTACATCAGGATTTTCCATTTCTTATATGCATTGATGTGGCCTACTGGCAACATTACTTTGTGTCACAGAAAATACAGTCTTAGTCCTGCAACTCCTAGTCAAGTGAATTGTCCTTAGGCCTAGTTGCACATGGATCCATTAAAAGAAAGAAAGAAGATTTACAAACATAAGGAACACAGGGTCAGGGGTCAGGCCCCTAGGGAACATTAAAAAATCTTCTAAAGCTGCATGAAATTCAGCCTGCCCTTCTTACTTGTCAACAGCTTCATGTCCCATATCTAGACAAGATATTTGTCTGCCACATTTGGAAAGAACAAATCAGATCTGTGTGTTTGTGATACAGAGGGGAAAATCTAGATTTACACCTTGTAGGAGGTACTAGGTATTTGACATCTGCATAATAGCAATTTGAGAAAGGTAACATTAGCCACAGGGATTCACAGGCTCCACTTCAGCAGAGGTGGTGCTGCTACAGCACCACAGGACAGACATGATACAGGGCCAACTTAACTGTTTATGCAACACTGTCATCCTTAACTGATCGCTCCTTTAGCTGTGGGCGGGAGTGTCAGTTTGCTATCAAGCCCGTAGGCGGAAGAGCATGTAATTGCATTGCCCCCAAAGCAGCCTGGCTGAAAGATAGTGACTTAAAAAGTCATAATATCCCTCCCGGTCTCTCCATTGTACCAGACAGAAATAAACTGACACATATCTGCACCTGGGGTGATATATGAGCCAAGAAACATCAACGTCATTATGCCATCAGGTACACTGGTGAATTATGCTTCTGCTCATTCTTCATCTTCATCCATCTCTTACCACTTGTCTGCACAAAATGGATTCTTATTAGCTCCCTGGAGCTCACTCATCCCTGTGCACAGAAAGCAATGATAACTTCTGAGCTTAAAAGAGGAACAGCGTGACCCACTCCTCCCTACACTTTCAACCTGGAATGCAGAAAGGGTCTTTATTTTGCCCCTGGCAAGGCACAGCTAATTAAGGCACACATTAATTAAGAACAATGTGCATTTCTATACCATCCCTTCCTAAAAAGTACCTCATATGCTTTTCCACACATTTAACAAAAATAATTGTGACACAAGATAAAACTTTGAAAAATTCAGTCTCATAGGAGAAACAAATGGTAATCTACAAGAGATAATAAATTGAAGTGTATATTATTGTACACTCTAAATTAAAATCTTTCTCAGCATTTCCATTATAACACAGCGTCAAGTGCCCTCTATATAGACTAACAGAATAAAATGGTAGTATGCAACCTAAAAATAAATGGAAGTGTTAAATTCTGGATCAAATTATGATAGCAGGACCAGCTCCAGGATTTTTGCTCCAAAAAATCAGCAAACCAATGACACAAATAGATGCAACAAAGAATATCCTAGACTTATCTAGTTGGTTCACACAGACCTTTTCTTGCTTACCTGAAGAGACATCTACAAGTTCACCATAGGGTGAAACACCATCATCTCTTAAGAGAAAAACCTGAAATACGGAAAAGAGATTGCTTACTAATGGAGACCTAGCAAGATGTCCAAGTCAACAGTATTTAAAAAAAAATGCTTAAAAGTTAAAGAACACAATAAGAACCTATGGCACAGAAGAAAAGTGAAGGACAATACTAAGAGCTACTCTTGACTGTAACTGTAATTTTCATGGGTGCATATATAGTTTTCAGGTTAGGCAAAAGATTCTGTATTTGCAATACTAAAACATATGATAGAATTGTATGTAAATGAATAAGCATACACAATGTCCTTAGTCCTGATCCTCATCACCTTTCTGGATCTGCTGAGGAAATGAGAGAAACTATCCCTCCCAGAGACCCTGTTAAGTGCCTCTAAACCCATTAAAGGTCTTAGGTATTCTGCTGGCGAAAGTGAGCATAGTACAAAAATAAAAATAAAAAATTAGGGTAGCTCCACTGATCTCTTAATTGCTTCAACCCCCTACTAAAACAAAACTAAGAAAGAAAATGAAATACTAATCTTCAACCCGCTGTCATTCTCTCAGGGTGGCACTGCCAGCAGTTTCTGGCCCACAGCCTAAAATCCAGAGCTGGGAGAGGAACCCTGACCGTGCTCGGAGGTCGCCTGTCCCGAGGAGCCCCCGTGGTAGGAAGCCCACTGGTCTGCGTCTGCATTGCTCTTGCCCAGAAAAGCAGCCTCCTCTCAGCTCGCAGAAATATCTCTCGGCAGCTGACAAATTTGTGCTAGCAGACCAAAATAACTCTGCAGGGGAAGTTTACGAGCACTTGCTAGTATGTATAAATAAAAGTTGCTCTTTCCAAATTTACCCAGAGTATGCACCTTTCACATATCCTTGGGCCCATCCATAACTGCAGTTTTCCAAAACATTGCAGTGTGGAGCAGGAGATTAAATTTAACTGTGTTAGAAAAATGCCTGGAGCTGGCATAAGCAAAGATTGGTGATTTTGTGCATAAGACATAGGGCCAGGTCCAGGAAGGACAAGGTCTGGCTCAGCTACAGCCAGCTTTTTTTTTTTGACATCATGCAGACTGCTTTACCTCTTTGCACCCCAGTTCCCCACTTTTGTAAAATAGATCTGTCTGTCTGTCCCTCCATGCTTCCTCAGATCAATTTCTTGTATGCTGTAGTTAAAAGGACTCAATCTATAGTTCATACTATTATTCGATGGAACTAAATATTTATTTAGTGCATTAAAATGAAACTATAATTTTATTCTATGGAAGGTTCACAACAGCATCTCCTGATTTGGGTCTACGCCTTTACTTCCCATGAACCAAAACCAGTGTGACCCATATGGGTCATGAACATTCCTGTCTGAATAAACATCAATCTTATTTGAAGGAACCTAAAACTGTATTTTATTTTTAAGAAAAATAATCTAATTTGAGGTCTTACATAGGTTACATTGCCTATGGAAACGAAACACTCAGGAAATCAGTATTTTGGATGATGGAATAACTCTCAGAGAGAATTGAATATGATAGGGGAATGAGAAAAATGGAAAACTATGATGCTATATCACATTGGAGATAAAATTCAGGTAGCATATTGAGGGAAGGGAGAATAAAAAAGAGAATAAAAAAATATCAGAACACCAATGCTTTGAAAGGCTCAAAGGCTGACACACAAAACGCTTTTGGGTTAAAATTCACCCAGCATCTGAAGAAAACCTGGGCAAAATCTGTCTTCATGCCCACCTACCTAAGTATTTCATACAGCAGAATGATCCACTGATGGCAGATGCAGTCGGATGTCGGACAGCTGGTGAAGGGTCTAGAGAGCAAGTGTTATGAGGAGCAGTTGAGGGAACTGGGGTTATTTAGCCTGGAGAAAAGGAGGATGTCTCTCAGGGGAGAGATCATCACTCTCTACAACTACCTTAAAGGAGATTGTAGCTAGGTGGGGGTCAGTCTCTTCTCCCAAGAAACAAGGACAAAAGAAAGGGACCTCAAGTTGCGCCAGGGAAGGTTTACTTTGGGATATTAGGAAAAAATTCTTCACTGAAAGAGTTGTGAAGCATTGGAACAGGCTGCCCATGGAAGTAGTTGAGTCACCATCCCTAGAGGGGTTTAAAAGATGTGTAGATGTTATGCTTAGGGACATAGTTTAGTGGTAGACTTGGAAGTGCTAAGATAACAGTTGGACTTGATGATCTTAGAGATGTTTTCCAACCTAAATGATTTTATGATCTCTGAGAGGGTCTGCAGGTGAGGAAGGAGGAAAGCAGTGGAGGACTGAGGGCTGTCCACACACAGTCAAGTCTGACCTTTCATTCTTTTTGCCTGAAAAGCTTTTTTCATCTTTTGTTATCATTTTGTTATCATTTCTTCTGCTGTCATGAGGAATGTTATTGTTGTTCTCCATAGTTAGCCAGTTATTTAAGGGATACCACTTTCTTCCTAATTTACAGCAGTTTCTCACAGAATACCTAACTAGCAAGCTGCTTATTCTTACTCACATCAGTTTATTTTTATTATTTCTTGCAATAAATGTAAATAGACTAACACTATAACTTTTTATACCAATTTAGAGATTGAATTCCAAGAAAAGCAAAAGATATGGAGTAACAGCTTGGTGTTACTGAACTCAGGAGCAAACCTGTGCTCTGTCTTTGCTGAAGTTCTTACAACCAAAGTCAGAGGAGATCAACTAGTCTGCATATACAAGGCTTACAGGACATTTAGTGTAGCTCACAAAAACAGAGTGAAATGGATTTACCTAAGTGTCTCCAGTGCAGACCCTTTTCGTACTCCAGAAGCACAGTAAATGCAATTTTAATTTTAGTTGCATCTCTGTGAAATAGAAAAATGTCTGTAGTGTGAGAAGAGGCTTTACACTTTGGACCAAGGGTTTTATTAGATAGGGTGATTTTTCAGCACAAACCTCACTGTAGAATTCTTGCAATTATTGGTAAACACTTCCCCAGGTAGGTCCATTCATTCTCCATTCTCCAAGTAGGGCCATTTATAAAATAAATTGGTATTCAGACAAGGTAATAAGGTAGCATTAATGACAACTGTTCCCTGCAGATAAATAGAGTCTGAGGGCTAAGAAAGCCAGTGGAAGCATTGCTCACTTGAATAAAGCACAAAGTTTGTATTTAAAGCATGAACATTTTGTTTGTTTATTCAAGTAGCATTTAATCCAACCATGACAACAATAAAACATCTTAATTTTATTTTTCCATCACTTGAGAACCACAGTTTGCCAAAAGAAAGATGATTTATTGCCTTAGCAGTCACCTCCATTTCCTTTTCCTTGCGATGTCTGGTTAGTATCCATGGATCACTGCTATCTAAGAGGTTCAACTGAATAATCCTTCATTCATTATAAGTTTCTACGAAAACAGTTTTGTTTGTTTGTTTGTTTTTAACCTGTTGCTTTTTTTAAACAGTCAACAAAATTATCACGGGGTCTTGGAGAATAACAACAGCACCAGCTAAGCATGTTCCATGTTAAAATACAATCAGCCACTCATATCACTGCCTCAGATCCAATTTTTAAAAAGAATCGAAACTTTGCATGCCACAGAATCAAAAGAAAAATGGTAACTGTTCAGTCATTAAAAAATCATTTGGTATTCATTGTAACAACGTTAATCATAATGTATTCATTTGGCATTCATGTGGCTGTCACATGTAAGAGTTCAATTACAATGCACACTAGCTAATGAGCATATAAAATGTTACTGAATCAACATTACTGTGCAACATTTTCTTATTTGAATTATTCATATGCTTCAGGTTTAAAAATCTATCACCAACAAGCTGTTAAAAAGCAGCAATGTATTATAAAAGACACATTTTGGAAGCCTTGTTTTTGAAATCTGTTCAACTGTCTGTCTAAGCAAGTGCCCATGTAGCCTCCATCACTGTAGTATATGAGTACCTGGAGAGTTGCCCGTGGTTTTCACACATGCCTAAAACCATACTGTTAAAACGTGGTCCTATTATTTTCAACATGGACAGTACAGCACAACATATGAGTCCAGATGGAGCAAGGCAATTAACTTCCCATCATTTCAGTGGGAACTTCTAAACACTTTTGAGGAGCTGAGCTCTGGTCTTCAGAGGAGGGAGTGCCTCCTTGTGATTGTAGCACCATGAAGAGACTATCACAAAGGCAAAGCAACCACAGCTGATAAGGACCTTGTCATATTGTGAAGCATACTGGTAACTTCCACCTTTAAAAAAAAAAAAAAAAAAGAGAGAGAGAGAGAAATCTTGGACCCTGGGAGATAAATGAGAGGAAAAGTCTGAGAAAGAGAAGAGAAATCCATCTGCAAATATGTTATCTTTGAAAACACCTGTCTTCCTATCTAGCTCAAGCTTGGGTTGTATTGCAACACCTCCCATCACCACAGAGAGGAAAAAAGAAAAAAAAAAGAAAAAAAAAAGTGAAAAGTTAATTAATTGAACTCTATAAACCACATGGTAAGTGGAGAAAGCAGGATCATTTTAAAAGTTTGAACAAATTTGTCAAGAAGACTCAAGGAGTGGTTTACCAGATTTTGGTGTGAAGGGATCCTGACCTCCAGATCCCCATGCTCAGGAACAGCATTTGTGTCCATGTGGTGCCAGGAGTCAGGTGTGTTGTAACGAAACAGAGCTCAAGCTCCAAACTGAAACTGAAAGTGAGGTAGAGGCTTTAATGTATTATATAAGTTATTTCAAGGTATATTTCTAGTTTGGAAAAAGCCTAGGCCACACAGAAATCACTGCTATTTCAGAGATCTGCAAATACAAACCAAAGAAATAATGGAAAAAAATAGAAAGAAAGGAAAGCAAAAGATTAAGCCCCTATGTGTTTTTCCACTGTCATTTAAAATATCACTGCATTCTAGTCACCTGCCTCTTTCCGTGCACTCTGTATGCATTGCTTTATACAAGATCTCTAACTTATAATCTTTTACATTGTTTTCTTTTTTCAAGGTACATTCAATTACCCTCATTCTTTTCACTTGCATCCTACATACCTACTTCCTACAGCATTCCTGTGTCATTTTTATGTCCTATATTTTGAAAAGACGAAAACTGAATTCACAGGCATCATTTTTTGCATGGTGGGATGAGAAGGGAAGAAACCTTAGTTTAGAGAATAATTCCTGCTACATGTAACTTTCCCGCTCTGTTATTAACAGTGAAATTTTAATGTTGATCACTAAAACCCCTTGTTTCAGAACCCCTGTAGAAGTTCTGAGAAGTCAGCAAATTCTCTATATCAAGCATTTAAAAGCATATTGTACATATTTTTAAATGCTCTTAATACTTCCATCCTTTCCACTAAACTCTGCAGCACTAAGTTGTTTGGAGTCAGCAGAGCAAAATTTTGCTCTAGGTGTTTAGACAGCCTAAACCAATAGTCTAGATTTAAGTGTACATAAGCAACTACTTAAGTCATTAAATCATTTTCTTGTTGTCTAAGCTGAAAATTGTTAAAACAATGTAAAATGAATAAAATCTTGTCATGACTGTAACTGTGACTTTGTAACTGGCTCAAATTTAGTAATTTAAAGTAGATGCGAGAAACAAGACAATTTATATCAGAGTCGCTTTTCGTCCACCACAGGTACCATGCTCCCAGCTGTGTTTGCTTAAGCTTTGAAACTTATTTGGGCCTAGTAACTAGCTAAATGACAGTATGTCTTTTTTGTTAGACTTTAGAGGAAGCATGATGAGAACAGGAAATCTTTCTCTGGCAGATATTGAAGCCTTGCCTTCTTGGAGGTAACACAAATATTTATATGTAATTCAAGAGAATGAAAACACAGATGAAAAAATGAGACTATAACTAATATACAGTAGTAAGAAAGATACAGAAAGTTAGAGGGCTAAGACATCGTGCTTTCAAAATGAGTCCCATATCAAGTGAGAGTCAAAAATGCATCTGTGATATCTCTTTTCAAACTCTTGTATATAAAGTGCACATATTGCAATTTTAAAATAAGGATTGAACATAAAAATTGCCAACGAGAGGCTGTTTTGAGTACATTTCAAAGTTATCTGAGGCCATTTTTTTAATTGTTCAATCTCCCCTGCAAAATTATCAGCATGCAACACCAGAGAAATGTCTGAATTCCTGCTGTATGGAGAGGAATTGAGCTAGAAAGAACTGGAGCTGCCAGAGCAGAAACACCGCTTCCTTTACTGGAGGATCTCTCACCAAAACCAAAAGCTGTCTGCATGAAATCGATCACTAATTAGGTATACCAGGTGAGTATTACTCATAATGTGCAACTATGTGGTGAGCTTTAAATGAAAGAGTCCTTACCATGTCAACTAAACTTGTTCCCTTTTTCTAAATGTATTGCTTTCTTGGAGAACATTCACTCTTTCACATTAGCGATTCTCTTGCCAGGTTCTATCTGTTAATAGTCCATAATTCAACTCTGAGAAAATTGCTCAGCCTCACAAATTCTCTGCTCAGCAGAAATGCATGGTTTTTTTTTTTCTCCTTCAAAAATTAAAAAAGTGTTTTAATGTACTGAACAAGAATGAAAATATAGCTGTTAGTATTTTAAAATGTTTTCCTTTAATCACATAACTGCAAAAGTGTCCATATAAACAAATGCTACTCCCAAGTCAGCAGTCACACCTGTGATCTACGTGTCTATTCTATTACTTACAGATTGCTATTTGCTCTAAATGCAATTCTATTTTTTATGATGTTATCTGTTACTGCTTTTTGTTCCTTCAATGCTTTTAGTATAGGATAAATGACTCATTTGGTAAGAGTTAAATACAGGAAGGTAAAGCTGGGTCATATTTAATTCTGCTGGTTCACTCTAGAAAAGCGCATGCAGCATATGATATAAGCTTCAGCACAGCAGGATTTTAGGCTTTATTGACAAGCCTGAAAACATTCTCTCATAAATTCTTTGCACAGAATTTCCTAGTAATCAAGGAATTTGAGCATCTTATGTATTTTTTAAAATGAAATATGCATATTACCAATTGAAAATAATGAATGTTATGATTGGGAGAAATGTATCACTTACATTTACTTCAAGCCTTCAGACAAACCCTTTCATTAAAGAAGATTCATTTCAGGCTAAATATAAAGGAAGCTGGAGTCTCTTTTAGTTATAATTCTCCATTTTGTGCTTTCTGATAGTAATAAAAATTACATTGCTTGAACACAAAATATGCTTGAACAGAATGGAAATGCACAGTGAAGTCCACCTGAGATCACAGCAACTCTATTTAAGGATGTTCAGCTATAGAGGCAGGGCTTTAAAGTCCAAACTCACCATTCGTTTATGTAGCCCAAGTTTACAAAGAGTCAAGGGGATAGCATCTGGCCCATCTCTCGTCTGACTCCCCAGTGGATCCAAGGCAGGGTGATGTGCCACCTCTCTTCTTAAAATAGCCCAGGTTAACACAACTACTTCTCCTGAAATCACATAGTGCATACAACCTTTTACAGAAAAAAATGTTGTTTCTGTGTTTGCCCATTGTTGATATCACTATGAGATCTCCCGGCAGAAGGACAGCCAGACACTGAGCATGCAGGCCTGTACCCAGGACCAGTCCATACACCCAGCAAATAAATGCAGTCTGAGGCCTTCACTAAGCGGCAGCACAAGATCAGCTTTTCTCCTTTTCCATATTGCTGGGCTCACCCAAAATGTGCAATTGATCTTTGGTCATTGTTCATTTAGTTTGGATTTGGGGAGAGAATTTCATCTGCCAAGAATTGATTTCTGCAATATAGACATGTACATTCAAACTAGTTGTCTGGGTTCCCTTTACAGTCAATGGAAATAAGTAGGTTTCATTCATCTCTCACTAAATTAGGACATCTAAATCACTGCTGCCAAATCACCAAACAACTCAGAGGATAGTGAGGCAAATAACATTTAATTTTCTAATAAACTCTGCTATATACCTGTTCTCTACATAAATTTCTGTCTTTTTCCTTGTAACATTATTCTTTGTTCACTAATACATTACCTCCTTATGTGCTTATTCTCTGTCCATAGTAGGAGTCTGTCAATAACGATGAGATTCTTTAGATGGTATTAGTAAAGAATGAGGACTGCCAAAGTCCACTGTCATTTTTATTAAATGATTGATGCTTTTTTAGATATCCTATTCTTCATATATTCTTTACGTAATAGTGAGCAACAGGTTTCATAACTTTTCAGGCAATAAAGCCTTCATTTACATTTTGTTCATTTAAGCTCCACTTGTCTGCAGGGAATATGCTACATTCATACAATACATTTCAAGGGTATATTGTTTCTGCATAGAGAATAAGGAGAAACTACTAAAAAAAGACAGTTTTACTTGGAGAACTTCCATGTAGCCTGTTATTTGACTGTTTGCATCCATAGGCTGGGCTCACACTTGGAGACACCTGGGTTCTTATGTCAGCTCTCTAAGTGTTTTTGATCTCCTACAAAATTTGGATAATTGTACTTCCTTCCTTCTTTAGGTGAGAACAATAAAGTTTTACTCACTATTAAATAATTTGAAATGCACTTTATCAGTCAACTGAAAAAATAATCTTAAAACTCCACCTGTCTGGTTCCATGGAGAGGGTGAAATTGTACTTGAAAAGGCAGTAATATTGCAAAACTCAACATTTGAAAGGTTTTTTCCCCTTACACAGATGAACACAGAAGAAGGAACAAATACCAGACAAATTCTGCCCTGCTGCCTTTGTCCTGAGGAGCATCAATCCAAATCACCAAGATTAATTGATGTAGAATAATTCTCTAGTGATGAAAGTGTCAAAGACTGTCAGGAAGAAGCTCCAAACAGGTGAGCATTAGCTCGCAACAAAAACAGGTGAACATATAGCAGAACTCTGTGTCTGTAATCCTAAGGGACATAATGCCCAGTCATTGTTTTCAACCCATTTATTCATGGCTCTCCATTATTAAATGAACTAAGCCAGACTGCATGATGGCAGTACCATACAGTGAAAGCATCATTCCACTCAGCTAAAACAGTCTTTTGTGCCATATAACATATAGAGAAGAAGTCCAGTTTTCATAGACTTCTGTATTGAAAGCAGCTACTTCCACTTTCATTCTGTAACTCTGCTGGAATAACATGTGATGACCCATATAATTCTGCAAAATATCGCAGATGTCAGTGGTTAAAATTCAAGGAAATATTAATATTTAAAATGTAATCTACAAAATATCAATTTTAATTAGTACGTTTGACATATTAAAAATCAATACTTAAGTAGTGAAAGATTCTGCTGTTTAGGCTGCACTCCACATGGATGATCATTTCTAAATTAAGAGATGCAAATTTAATCAATAGATTTAAAACTTTACATCACTTGAGGCACTTGAATTGCTTCTAATCAGCCTAGTAAAGTGAAAGCATCATTTAATTGTTGTTTTTTTCACTCTCTTTGAAAGACAAACCTACCTTCAGGCTGGATTTTGCTCAGAATAAGCTATATTATCTGCAGCTTTTGTTACTCTTTCTAATTCTTAACAATTAAAAGTGTATTTAAAATGTCAAGAAAACAAACAATTTAAGATCCCAGAGGTTGTTTCATCATTTAAGAAACTTCAGCAAAATCAATATCTTACCTGCTTAAATTTCCAAAACAAACTTGGTATAATATCGTTTCGCATTGTAATACTTATAGCAAAAGAGAAGTATTTTGTTGAGGATTTGAAATCAGCCCTTATGTAGTTTACTGTGCTTGCTTTTCAGAATTATCAAAAAATTACTTATTTTCTAAGGAAGGTTGTATAAAATTCTTATGCTTTGTTACTATGAACCACAAATTATTGAAAGTTAAAATTCCTTCTTTTTTCCCCATTTTTAATTTTACAAAATAGTTGTTAACAATGTTGTCACGTATCTGTCAAAATATCTGCAACCTACCTTGAAATACAGTTCATACTCTTTTTTAGCCCTGAAATAGCTTATCTTTTTAGAATGTTCATCAACAATTTGTCGAATTTGCTTCTGCATAAAGGTCAAGAAAGGCTGAAGAACTGTTTTTTACCTTTTTACATGAAAAGTCACACAGAACTATTCATGTGCTTGTCAATTCCTTACATCTAGAATTAGTATGAATTTTACCATAGAATATTATAGGATTCTATCTGCATGGTAATTATTTTTACAGTTCAAAATACATTGAAAGCATTTCAAATCAATCTATCCTGAAGACTTTTAGGCTAAAACTTTTAATACTATTTATTGGGCCCACATTTCTGTTAAAATGGTCGATTATAATAGAGGGAAATACGATGATTTTATTCTTTTATTCTTTTTTCTTAAAGCTATCTGTGGATAGTGCAGCATGGAAAGCACCATACATTCAAATGGAGCAGGGTAACTGCTTTATAAAACTCAGTATGCCACTTTCTAGCTATTTCGCATGCAAAGATATTGCAATTACATAAGTAAATTGGTTGGTAATATTCTTAAATGGTTATTCATCCAGTTTTCTTGTAAGCCACTAAAATTATATAAATAATTATAACTTAAAGTTACTAGTAGTATGTCTTCAGTAAAAAGTATGCTTCTGAGTCATAGGCAACAGGATATTTAGGCTTTTGCATTGATCTAAATTAGGTCAGTGATCTTTTCTTTCCACAAATTTCAAGGACAAAAATAATATGACACATTTTTAAAAAAACTGAGCATCACAACCAAATCTGTGTACTGTATGATACAGATGAGTCACCCCCACAGGAGTTTCCAGGGCAAAATATTTTTGGACACTGGAAGGAAGCAGAGATGGTATTTCATCTTTGAACTGGTCACAGGCTGTGCACTGCAGTTGCATGGTTTCGGCATTGCAAGTACTGTGGCTTTCTATAAGAGTTGAGCCAACAACAGATTTCTGACACTGAAGTCTGCAGGAAGCAAATGACATTAGTTACTCTGCTGTGTTGTGAGGACATTCAGTAGTGTATATAGAATTATCAATGTCTCTGTGTCAATATATGATAAACCATGAGGTTGTTGTGAAGGTAACGTCTTTTCTATATTTGCATGCCTGATAAGGATTCTGACTGAGAAATGTAGTTCTGACTTATTTTTATCTTCAATACCAATACAATAAGGACAGTTAGGGTTTGGGAGCCACTGTATTTTTTCATGAACCGCTCTTTGCTACATAATGCTCTGCCCAGTTGAGTGCCTAAAAATCCCATAAGGCTATGGAAATCTCGGCTGAACCACTCCTAGGTATACCGGCAACTGGCAAATGCGTTTTCCTAAACACAGATCTCTTGGATGCCAGATGCTAGGTGAAAACATCTATGCAAACATATTTCAGCTTTATGTTGCAAGAAACTGCATCCCCAAAGCCCCATTTAGTGAAGGTTGCTAGCATTACTAGAGATCTAACAAGCAGCACTTGAAGAAAAGGCTGGGAATGCAGCTAGAAAGCGTGCAACAGCTATTTTCATAAACAGCAAAGTCTGTCAGACCCTTTCTATACTACTAAATGGGAACTACTCCCTGTACCATCCTTAACATCCTTTGACAATACTGACAAAAAACTGTCCAAGAGCTGGTGTGGAAATCCACCCCTCCCTTTCTCTACTTACATACATAAAGTGCCTGCACTTACAGGTCTTGCCATCCGCATTCACAGAGGCACACAGCAGGAGAAAATCCATACAAAACTGAAAAAGAAAGCACAGAAAGATCTGAATTTTCAATTTGATTCAATTACTTTCTGTCAAGATATTGTTCTTCACCTATGACAGTCAATTGCTCTTAGAAACCTTAAGCCACAGGCCAGCTGTTGCAATGTAGAGTATGACTTGTGGCATTGTTTTTTCCATATTGTCCAGAATGTTGCAGAGATTATTTTTAATTAATTGTTTTTAGGGTCTGAAATGGTCATCTGGCTTGCATGTTTTCTTTCCTTATCCATTTGACCAGAATGTTTCCCGTTCGTTGCGCTCTTTTTTTTTTTTTTCCTTTTCCTATTTTTCACAGGCATTCTGTAAGAACTGGGAAATATCCAAATTGTCATTTAATTCAAAAGTATCATCATTCTTTCGAGAAAGTTAATGTAATACTGCTATACTCTTTTTATTTTGTTGTAATTTCTGACTTGTATGCAACAGTTAAAATTAGGCAGGATCCAATATTTTATTTGTTAATAGAAAAATCTCTCAATACTATCTCTAAAATCTTAACAACTGCATTCAGGAATCTATATATTACTCCAAACTGGCAACCTATGTGCCCTTCACTGAATTTGTACAGACTAAAATGTCAATTATTTATTTATTTTACTTGATAATGTATGAGCAATCAGTTATCCTCTGACCTCAGATCCCCTGGGCCCTTCCCATCTGTCAGACTTCTCTGTAACTACACATGTTCTTTCCCTACATCGGTCTAATGCACTAGACTTGTACACATCCTTTACAACCACAACACTGAAATAAAAACAAGAAAGGTGCCACATCCAAAAACACTCACTCCGGTTTTTCCTGTTCCTTTCTAAAAGTCCAGGGAGTCATTACTTTTAAAGCTTTATTACATTATTTATTACATTTATTACATTATTTATTACATATATTTATTACATTATTTATTACATTATTACATTAAAGCTTCATATGTTTATATATATTTGTGAGAGCCTCAGTGTAAGTGAAACCTTGAATTCTGTTTGTTAAAGCAAAGACATCTTTACAATGAGGCAGAACCTCAAAGTACATCATAAACACAGTCCCTAAGGGTTTGGTTTTTTTTGTTTTCCCCTCTTCTTAATTCACAGAGTAGGTAATTTTAATGAAATACTGAGTAATTGAACCTGTTTAAAAGGCTAAATGGGGAGTTTCTAGGAAATGTTTTTCTTGTGTATTTACGTAGGATCATCTGAAGTATAAATATAGTCCCTGGGTAGTTAGCTCATATTGTAATTAATACAGTGGATTGGATTCACAGATGACATACATATTTTGCACATATAGGGCCATTGAAGTCAATGAAGCAAAGTCAATTTGCACCTGTTAAGGATACAACTGTGTACAGAATATTTTGTTCACTGTTAACCTGGCTTTCACAGTTTCATTGGTTGAGGGTGCTTTTATTATGATAGTGGGCCTTCCCATAAGAAGGATATATAAAAATTGAAAAACACTACCTTACAGACTTCTCCTCTTATTTTCAATATGGAAAAAAGACTGAAGAATTTGATTGGTTGTTGACTTCTTTTATCCCTTTTCCAAAGCAAACCCTTAATTTTAATCCTTAAAGGCTTTTCTGATATTTTAAAAATTACAAGACAATGTGTGAGGAATTTAAAGTTACTTTGCTTTGCTATTTATTGTAAAAGAAAACAGTCTAGAAACTATTTATATTTGGTTGTTAGCCTATTTGCTTGAGCTGTTCTGGGAAAGGTGATGGCACAGATTTGGTGTGAATGATAGCACTGAGTATTTGCTCTTTCAGGATAACTTTTGTGTCTTTTCTGAATTTTACGAGCCTAAAAAGACTTCATGGAGGCCCTTACATTTTCCTGTTGGGAAAGCAGGAAATACTTCTAGCGTGGAACACAGAGGGAAAGAAAGCAAAAACAACTTGCAGCACTGATTACAAAGAGATTCCTCTAAGATTTGTTCATTTTATTTACAAGACTCAATAAAAAAAAAAAAAAAGTTACAAAAAGATCCCGAAAGTGTTATCTTTTTGACTTAGGAAAAAAAAATAAACACAAGTAATAGCTTTATCTGACACAAGAAAGAGATGTGAACCAGATCAGTGGGAGTACTGTAATGAGTGGAAAATACCAAACTAAGGAGACCTGACATGGCTATATTAGGAAATCATAGATCTCCTTGCAAAGACGGTATTCCACTTAATACACACACTTTTTAAGTTTACCAATGGGAAAGTTATGTACCAGTACAAGACACGCACCAGGTTCAGTATCCATTTTTCAACATGCCATTTAAAGCATACATACCTACTCAGTTTTCACTCATTGCTCCAGGACGCAACTACATGTCCCTTGATATACTTGGATAATAAAACAGTTGGTGGTAATTATCTTAATGATTTCAGCATGAAGATTAGTAACCCTTGTAATTTTTATCCTTGCTAGTATAAATTAGTTTACAAGGGCTCAAAATACCTGTTAAGCTGCCAAGGCAATGTTCACATTTTCAGTACTCAAATTAACCTTTTACTTTAGAACAGGAATACTTATGTATAGGAACTGAAACCTCTTTATGTTTTGAATAGGAGGCATTAGTAATTGAAAATTAGTGGGGAACAGACTGTGGATTTAATTCCCTTGTTCCGGGAGAGCAGAAGGAGTGAGAAAAAAAACTTACCCTTCAAAGTAGAAGTTCAGACACAAATGAACTGGGAATAAAATCAGATCCTTTGTTTCTGAAGAATTTTTATCCTTTAGAATTCTTATAATTACTGTATTCATATATTATGCATATTTTACATATACACATACATATACATATATATACAATGCAATAATACTAACTGTACCACATGTAATGATTTATTAATCTGAGTCAACGAAGACCCTCAATCTAACACAGTTCAAAGGCACCCACTTAAATGGAAATGCGTGTTGCAGTCCCTCTAATCTGTGAGTCAGATAAATTCTGTTGCAGCGATAGGTTAAGTAACCTTGTAACCACAAGCACATTCTGCAGTGACACCAAGAGTCACTTATGTAGTCCTAACCTCTTTATATAAAATTCCATTAAAGAATTACTTTTGCATGTATGAGCATTGAAATACAATATATACACATTTACACAAATATTGCAAGGCAGTCAGACACTGGTCAAAAAGGCTGGTAGATACATATTGTTCCATTAATTCAATTTTCTATTTAACTTGTGTACTTTCCAACTACATAGAAAATAATTAGTCCAGGTCTAATTCAGTCCAGTCCGAGTCTAGAAACTCGTCTAAATACAGAAAGATAGATCCATTCTATGATTTTTCCAGTACAAATCAAAAATCAGAGTGTAGACTGGCTAAAGAGAAGTCTCTAAATGGAGAGAAAAGTTTGGGTTAGCATTCAGATTTTCATCCACAATCAGATGTAAAACTCATAGCAGCCTGTCTTAAAAGTTTACTTTGCCCATCCTTGTGCCCAAGTAACACACTTGATTTGTCAGTAACTAAGTAACAGCTTGAAAGACATTCTTCTTTTCTTGTTAAAGTGAATCATCCTTGTAATATCTCCAAGATGAGATTATCAATGCATAAATATAATGCATATGTCCATTTTTATTGTTTTCAGTCATATCAGCATTCACTGACTATTTAAGGTCTAACCGTAATAACAAATTAATCTACAAAATACTTTCAGCAACCTTGTTTTAGTTCTTTTTCATTTTATGCTTTATCTATTTTTTAAGGTATTTTTGATTTGTCTATAATGTATGATTTATTCACTACTCATGACATAAAAACAAAATGAGGGAAACTCTCTTCTTATTTCTTCCTATATTCTCAGTTGCTCTGTGCAGTTCTGACAACCATCTGCTTAGATTAGACTTCACTTCTTTCTCCTGTTCATCCCAATCATAATAAAATATTGACAGAAACAATTTCTTCTGGGAAAATAGAAAGTTAATAGATACGTGAAAGCCCTAGTTGTTTTTTCATTAAAGTTCTGATGTACTCTCACAACTTGTGTTGTATTTATTTATATGACCATTTGAAGCTGTGAAAAATTAAAAGGTAAAGCTCCAAACCAAACACTGGATTTCACAGCGGGATTCAAACTATACCTAATATTCACAAGTTAATGTAGAGCTTTTCTAAATAGCAAGTAGCATGCCAGATGAAAATCTCTGGGTGCAAAACTACATGTTTGTAAAACTACTACCCAGAGCAAGACCAGTCTTTTTAGCAGCAATTAAAGGATCAAATGACACCATTGCCCACACCCAGGTTTACACAAGTGAGAAAAAAATCACAAGGCACTTACATAACTTTGATGTTTCTTAAATCAGTATTGTTTTTCTCTGTTAGGGGTTTAATGACTTGGAAGGACATGGAAAACTGCTGGACGTGACATGAGAAACGGCTGCACGCAATAGACAACAGGAGGGGTGGAGGGATTTTGTCAATGGTTGAGGGGGAGCCAGGGTACAAATAGCCAAACTTCACTGGCACTCAGAGGGGAGCTCTGTGGGGGTCAAGGTTTGTGAGGCCAGAAGCACTGAGGTACCTGCATCAGGAACAAATAATATTGCCATGATTACCTAGGCAGCAGTATACAAAACACCCCACCAGCGTAGGCACAACTTCCCTGGCCCTGGGGTCCCCCACCAGCACGTGTTCTGGGCTGGACAACAGCTGCAACAACCCACTGCCTTGTAACCTTCTCCCTTTGATTTTGTCTCTGATATGCCTCAGTACTCAAGGAAGAATACCAGCTAAAGAGACTTTGTAAATGCCTTCCACTGTGCAGCCAAGTCAAAACTCTCAGTGATCTGATTTGCCTAGGTCTTGCTGGGTCCTTTCGGCAGCTGCATGCCTTGATCCAACTTTTGATATTCTAACAATTTTGGCTGGAAAGACCTTTAACATTTTTGTAGTTAGTATATCAACTCTTATTCAATATTCTCTACTCAAACATCCCATATCATCCCATATCTACAACATGACTGGCAACTCATGCACTGCTATTACCTTTACCATGAGGCCAGGTGTCTTTCCCAGTGGTGTTTTAGCAGGACATCATCTCACATTATGGCCTACATTCTTCGTCCTCAACCCTGTAATCTTGCATTTGGCCTTTTTAAAACCTGAGTGTTTTTTTCCAAAAGAAACACCCTAGAAACCAAATTAGACCAATCTATGTATATGAGCTACCTTCATAATTATTTACTGTTCAATCAGCTGTGGTGTCATTTGTACATTTTCTCAGTAACAAGTCCATATATTTTCTTCCAGATTTTTTGCTGATGTTTCTAATAGCACTGGAACAGGTCAGTAAGGATTCACATTAGAAACATCCACAGAGCATAATGATATATTATTAGATAATGTACTTTTTGCCACCTACTACTTAAGAAGTGTGACTGAGCACCTTAGTCTTTTAAGGTTGTTTCTATTAACCCTATCTCCAGCTTCTAAGAGGTGCTGAATTTCAAAGAAAAAAAAATCTAATATAAGAATCTAATAAGTAGGGTAATTATGATGGCTGATAGAAAACCTAAGAGATTTTGGAAATTATTTTTATACTTGGAGACTGATGTTTATCAGAGGAACTTACTGAAAGAAAAAAAAAAGGAAAAGAAAAAAAAGGAAAAAAAAAAAGGAAAAAAAAAAGATGAAATTGATTACCTAGAATCAGATGGGGATGCTAACAGAGTTAACAGAGTTAACATAGCTTCACACTGGTTTCAGAAAATTGCAGATAGAGATAAATAGGCTTCCCCTGTAAGTCCTTGTTCCTGAGAAAGAGGAGAAAAGGAGGCAGAGAAATAAAAGAAGTATCGAGAAACAAAGACAAATTGGCTGTAGCTACTTCGAGACTTGATAAGAAAGCTTTCCATTTATTTCTTCTATGTCCTTTGTCCTTCTTATTGAAGGAGGTACCCCTGAATCACAGTCTAAATCACGGAGACAGCTTAATTTGTGCCCTAATGGCTACTTGTTGCTACTAATTTCTAGCCTAATGGCTACTGATTTAAAAAAAAAAAAAAGATACTTCATTTGCATTGGACTTTCTACGGTAGAAGTGTAACCAAATACGAGAGCGGCTAATTTGCTAATTGGCTAATTAAAATAGCAATTTCTGGATTTGTGTGTACTGTTGTTTAATATGATTTTTATTCAGAATGTCAGTTGCTTTAAAATCCTTTCAATAATGCTGCACTAATAAGTTCACAATATAAATAATGTTGAGGTCAAACATTATTATTTGATCACTTCCTTAAACATTAATATACACATTATACTATTAGTATAAGGAAAAATAACAACAACAACAACAACAAAACAAACAAACAAAAACTTGGTATAGAGTTTATAGAAAATACAAATCTTTCAAGTTTTCCCTTGCAACATAAGTAATGCATATTTAGAAAAATGTTTAACTATTCTTAAGGTCTCTTCTGAAGACTAACTCACAAGTTCTGAAATATCAGTGTTCAAGAGCATAGATAAAAGTACATAATAAAATGCTTAATCACTGTTTTGAGTGCAAACCTCAAAGCAACTTTTATTGTGGAAATGTTCTTGCCTTTCCATTAAATTTTCCCTCTTCTGAGCAGAGGGGGAAGGGAGGAGGAATTATTATTACTGATTTAATTAAGCTGCTAAGATTACTGGTCCAGTCCAACGGGAAATGACAACTCTGAGATTGCGAATTGGATATAATCATCTCACCTCATTACTATTTTTGTCATGAAAATAAATTAATTTTGTATATTTTCTGTTCTCATTACCATACTTGTCAGAAGAGGGAACTATCAACATTCTAATAATACCTGAGGTACTTTGGTAATTATGGTACTATGTTCCACAACTTTGACATTTTCAATCCTGCACATGATTTGCTGGCTATTCCATGCCTCCTTGTCAGGTTAATAAAGGTTATAAATATGGAATCAGCTAGTTTATTTTCTACAAAATGCAATTGCCCCGTTTTATCCCTTATCCAGTTTTTATCTGTAGTTGGGAGGGCAGGGGGGAGAATGAACAGAAAATTAAGCTGAACTGTACTGGCATAGGTGCACTTAAAAAGGTATCAGACTTTCTTCTTGTGCACTGAAGTTGTACAATAAATGTGAAACAGTATATCTGGATTTCAGGTTTACATTCAAATCCAGAGCTTAAGCTCTTTTTCTGGAAGTTCTACTAATGAAATCTAACCACAATTGCATGAGCTATAATCAAATGTATTTTTGTGTTTACACATAAATATATTGTTTCAGTTGGTTAAAGAGAACATCTTGGACTGCAAATTCCATCAAAAGCAAAACATAAAATCAGAGTCTACAAAATAGAAAGTTATATGCCACTGTACCATTATGCTCCAATGTTCTCTTCCTGGGCAAAAGAAATAAAAAGTGGGAACATCAATTTTTAAAAAAGCACCCCGAATGTCTCAGAGCATAAACCAAAGCAAAAGAACTCCAGCAACTTATGCATACTCAGAAGAAACACCTTGTGTCCATGGACAAGAGAAACCTACCTCCCTTATCCCTAGCCTGATGTGTCTGCTGCACCTCTGTACTGCTGCTGTAGCATGGCTGGTATGTCAGTTCTGTGGCCGATTGCCTGTATTCTTCATCTTCTTCCTCATCCTTGTAGGTGGAAGCCAGTTGCTGACAGTGTGAGGGCCGCAACAGGACTGGTCATGCCTGTGCATCCTGCAGGGCAGTCTCTAGAGAGCTACTGAGGTGCACAGTTATGTGGCAGGAGCAGAGGACATGCATCGCACATCACGTTCTCCAAAACCACTGGGAGAACCCTGGTGGGTGTCTCTTCCTCCTTTCTGAAGGCTTCTGTTCAACAGGTCACTTCATCCACCCTCTTTGTGGAAACCATGGCGGAGAAAATGGCATGTGACAGACTGGTTTAGCCTAAAGCAGTATTCCAATAACCACGCATTTCCTAATGAGGCAATTCTCTTGAATCCAGCATATCTCTTAACTTGTGAATGAAGAAAAAAAAAAATCTAATACAGAACTGAGAAAGGACCAAAAGGCTACCAGATAGAAGAAATTTTTCAAAAAGATATCCCCCTTTTCCTCCAACAACAACATAAGCCACCACTTATCAAGATGATGCAAAGTTATACTTAGAATGACAACATTTTCCAAAGATATCTTCCATCATCCACACTTTTTTAGAAAAATGTTTCTTTTGGATGATGGAATGGCTACAATGATTCATGCATTTTTACTTCTGTACTCCATTTATGTAATGCATAGGCAAATCTGAAAGCCAAAATAACTTAAAGCCCCTGATGGTGCTTATGTGACTGCCCTCCTTCTTCCAGGGCCAGGGATTGAGGAGGAACATGTAGCTTATGCTGAAAACTGTCCACTGACATCCAGTCACGTTCTTATAACAGCTGAAATCCTTGGTTCAAGTTTTCAAAGCAGTTAAGGGATCAAGCTGCAGCTACATCAGAGAATGCATTTTGATGTATAAATCACAGAAACAGTGATATTTTTTCAGGGAACACTGAGAGTGAAGATCACAGAAGCCAGAACAAAGCATGCAAGAGCCAGGGAGAATGCATTTCCTCTGTAAAGAGACACAGCTCTGAAGGGATCCTCTGCCTTTCAGAGGACACCAGATAGAGCAAGTCTGATTGCCTTTCAGAAGCATCATATGGCCCCATTTTAAGTGACAGGATGTATTTTTGATCTTTAGCTCAATAATCCTCCCAGAAGACCTCACCAACTGCACTCAAACTACAAATGAAAATCTCTAGTCCTAGTAAAGTTTTGGCCTCAGAATGGCAAAAGTGTCAAAGCTTTCATAAATTTTATGAGTTGTTATAATGTTATGGAGGTATATGGAACCAGGTGCAACTTCTCTACCACTGTCGTCTTGAGCAACACCAATGAGCAGATTTTTTTTTTTTCCTGGAGCTTCACAAGAAAATGGGCAGTCCTGGAGATCAGAAATAAGAAGCTAAGGTAAAAATAATTCTAGTGAGTGGAAGGAATGGACAATATTTAACTGTAGGAAGACCCAGGTACCCAGATGCTATTTGTAAAAACTACTTGGCACTTAAACAAAAGTATTACTACAGAATGTGAGATCACATATGCATGAGGCTTTCATGAATGACCCATATGAAGTTCCCTAAGCATTAATGCAGATTCTCACAATAGCAGTGAGATTTCAAATTATATCATCAGTTTAATCTACATAAAGGCATTACTCTTTGCAGTTTCTCAATGACATTCACCTTTTCTTACTTTTTGTTTAAGGATTAGATCTCTCCAATTCCCCAAAATTAACGTAGATGACCATTAGTCTAGAGCTTTCTAGCACATATTCTCTAATTATAAAATTTACATCTTTGAGCTAATGTCTACAATGAAAGAGCAAATTCTTGTGGAGAAGGTAAGGGGTGTACAAACAGGATCAGATAAAAATGATGAACATGATTACTTGCAACCACTGAAACAATTTCTACAGAAAGGGCTCTAAGTGGCTAGGAAATCTGATAGTAGAAAGCAAAAAATATGGCAAATTATTTTTAGTAGATATATTAATCATTTAGACCTTTTAAATCAAATTTTAAACGTCTATAGAGAAAAAAAATAGTTCCACTGAAATTTAATGCAATATTGCCAGTGACCTTAATAAAGTCAGTGGGTATCTAACATGATTCTGCTGCGTTGGGCTTATTATTTTGTCTAGACAAAAGGCAAGATCATATCTGTAACTCACATAACAGTTTTATATCTAAGAGGGAACAATAGTACCAAGCAAAAAGATTAGAGAGAGATTGTAGCAAAGATTTGGTTTCTTCTGAGGACACATGAACTATGCAAGAAAGATACGTATCTATCACCTTGTAGAACAGGCTTCCTGTGACTCCATTAACAGAAATCATTTTCATAAGTAATTTAGCTGGCTTTAACAAACAATTATGTTTCACTTTAAGCAACTGGGAAATTCAGAATCTGTACGCTGGATTGCGCTGATTTCTTTAAGCACTCTAAACAATCGGAAATTCATTAGCAACTTCCTTTTTCTTTGGGGCCCAAAAGCTCTGAGGCAAGTATTAAATCTCCCATTTTTAAGCATTCAAAACAAACTCACAATGTGTTCCATATTTACTAATTCACTAAAGTTTGATGGTCACTGGAAAGCAGATGTTAGGGCTTCCTGGTAATGTAAACATCTGTGTTAGCTATAACTAAGAAGAACTATTCTAATACCAATTCATTATGAAGGAATGAATAATAATTTATATTAAAAAAAAATAATCAAAGAATGTAGCAAAAATTAACCTGTTCTAAGTAATGTATTTTTACAGAGGTGATCTGAATGCTAATTCTTTCCAGGAGATCTGAGGAAGCCCCAGGCTATATCTCCAGACAGTATATTCCAGAAGAAAACTAACAGTTACATAAATATGTGTAGATTATTAGTGGTTGCCAAATAGATTCATTTGATATTTTTATGATCCAACTGTTTTCCATTTAGCCAGCAGACAGTGATATTTTTGTTCTGCAGAGAAAACCATAACAGACCAAATAAAAAGGTTTATACAGTAAAGCTGTTCTGCCCTTAAGGTACAGAGTTTTTCCATATTGTTTTCATTTGAAAGTTTATTGTCCTGGTTCCAGTTAGGACAGAGTTAATGTTCCCTCATAGTAGCTGGTAGGGTGCTATGTTTTGGATTAGGATGAGAAGAGCGCTGATAACATGCTGATGTTTTAATTGTTGCAGAGCAGTGTTTACACCAGGCCAAGGACTTTTCGGCTTCTCGCTCTGTCCTGCCAGCGAGCAGGCTGGGGGTGCAGCAGGAGCTGGGAGGGGACAGACCCAGGACAGCTGACCCAAACTGGCCAAAGGGGTATTCCATACCATCTGACGTCATGCTAAACAATATATAGGGGTGGCTGGCCGGGGTGGGGGGCCGGCTGCTCGGGAATAGGCTGGGCATCGGTCAGCGGGTGGTGAGCAATTGCATTGTGCATCACTTGTTTTCTTACACATTATTATTGTTAATACTATTACCATTATCACTATTATTATTATTATTGTTATTATTATTTTCCTGTCTTAATAAACTGTCTTTATCTCAACTCACAGGCTTCACTTTCCCGTTTCTCTCCCCCCATCCCAGAGAGGGAGGGGGGAGGGTGAGCGAACGGCTGTGTGGTGTTTAGCTGCCAGCCGGGTTAAACCACAACAGTCTTTTTGGCGCCCAACGTGGGGCCCGAAGGGTTGAGATATCGACAAATCTGACCAGAGTGTGTTAAACTAAAATTGGTATAAGTATTGGACCTGCTTAATAGTTGCTAGTCACGATGTTGATTGCCTTAATCTCCAGTCTGCTGTACCTGTATTCCAAATTGAGTTTTATGGTGCGTTACTTTCTGTATGTGCTCCCTGTTGCACTGTTTATCCTTTCCGGGCCCTGGTTTAAGATTGTTATGGTACTGTGCGGTGTAGCAATGGCTTATGAAATGATGAAATATCTGGTCACGACTTTAACCTGGTATTTGTACTCAGCACTGACGTCGACTCTATACTTTGGAACCCATATCTCGGAAACTATTAGCAATTACACCTATTGCCTGTTTTCGTTAGGGAGCCAATCTGTGAAGGGGACAGGGGAAGACATGTTTCCCTACCTGTTCACTCTCCCTTTCTCCTTCACCACCACTCTCTTATCCCCCGAGTTAGTTACGGTGGTTCTCCGAGATGTTGAATATCCTTGGGATACTCAGACCAGCCTGCTCTTGTTGTTATGTCTCCTGAATGCGCTTCAGATTTTGTGGAGGGTTAAACAACTACTTAGGAATCTCATCCGGAGATCTGTCTTGAGGCGGGGTAGTTGCGAGTGGCAGGGAGTGTGGGAGGATATGGGCAGGTTTCTAGAGCAGTGGTCACCTCCAGTGTTTTGGACATTCACCCCTGAACAACTGCAAAATCCTAAAAAGCTGGCAGAATGCTTGAAAAAAAGGTGTCATGACTCTGGCAGTTCCAAAGTGACACAAATCACTGTAGCGTGCTGGGGTCTGGCTTGTGCCTATCGAGCTGCAATTGATGTTATTAGCAACCTAGCTCCAGCTCCTGCAGCCGCTCCAGCTGCAGCTCCTGCAGCCGCTCCAGTTCCAGCTCCTGCAGCCGCTCCAGCTCCAGCTCCAGCTCCTGCAGCCGCTCCAGTTCCAGCTCCTGCAGCTACTCCAGCTCCAGCTCCTGCAGCCGCTCCAGTTCCAGCTCCTGCAGCCGCTCCAGCTCCAGCTCCAGCTCCTGCAGCCGCTCCAGTTCCAGCTCCTGCAGCTACTCCAGCTCCAGCTCCTGCAGCCGCTCCAGCTCCTGTAGCCGCTCCAGTTCCAGCTCCTGCAGCTACTCCAGCTCCAGCTCCTGCAGCCGTTCCAGTTCCAGCTCCTGCAGCCGCTCCAGCTCCTGCAGCCGCTCCAGCTCCAGCTCCTGCAGCTACTCCAGCTCCAGCTCCTGCAGCCGTTCCAGTTCCAGCTCCTGCAGCCGCTCCAGCTCCTGCAGCTACTCCAGCTCCAGCTCCTGCAGCTACTCCAGCTCCAGCTCCTGCAGCCGCTCCAGCTCCTGCAGCCGCTCCAGCTCCAGCTCCTGCAGCCGCTCCAGCTCCAGCCCCTGCAGCCGCTCCAGCTCCTGCAGCTGCCCCAGCTCCTGCAGCTGCCCCAGCTCGTGCAGCTGCTCCCACTCCTGTGGCTGGGTCAGAGAAACGAGCTGTAGCAGTGCAAGTTGACCCCGCAGAGGGTATCCCAACCCCTGTGGCAGACCCTGTGTCTGGGTCAGAGAAACGAGCTGTAGCAGTGCAAGTTGACCCCGCAGAGTGTATTCCAAGCCCTGTGGCAGACCCTGTGTCTGGGTCAGAGAAACGAGCTGTAGCAGTGCAAGTTGACCCCGCAGAGGGTATTCCAACCCCTGTGGCAGACCCTGTGGCTGGGTCAGAGAAACGAGCTGTAGCAGTGCAAGTTGCCCCTGTAGACAAGGTGAAAAAATGGTATAGAGGCTCAGGTCGTTTAAAACGCAGACAGTCTTCTGCTAAGTCTGGGCGAAGTGAAGACGAGGCTGGGCCATCAAAGGTGCAGGAGACTGAAGATGAGGATGAGGATGGCGAAAAATCAACAGTAACTACCCGGACTCCATACCAGCCATCAAAGGTGCAGGAGACTGAAGATGAGGATGAGGATGTCGGAAAATCAACAGTAACTACCCGGACTCTACACCGGCCATCAAAGGTGCAGAAGACTGAAGATGAGGATGAGGATGTCGAAAAATCAACAGTAATTACCCGGACTCTATACCAGCGTGAGCTACGAGATGTGCGAAAAGATTTTGGTCGCTGTATAGGCGAGCAGCTTGTCACCTGGCTGCTCCGGTGCTGGGACACGGGAGCCAATTATGTGGAATTGGAGGGCAAGGAAGCCAGGCGGCTGGGATCCCTTGCTAGGGACGCATGCATTGACAAAGCAATTGGAGATGGAGCACAATCTCGCAGCCTCTGGAGGCGTCTCCTGTCAGCTGTGAAGGAAAGGTATCTCTTCAAGGAAGAACTTGTATGTTTACCAAGCAAATGGACCACCATGGAGAAGGGAATTCAGTACCTGAGGGAATTGGCCGTACGGGAAGTAATTTATAAGGACCTAGATGACGCACAAACATCCGCAGATCCAGATGCAGTCCAGTGTACACCACCCATGTGGCGGAAGTTTGTACGGAGTGCCCCATCATCATATGCCAACTCATTGGCAATACTAGCCTGGAAAACGGAGGAGAATCCCACAGTGAATGAAGTGACTAAAATACTCCGGCAGTACGAAGGAAATCTCTCCTCTTCCCTAAAGGCCTGTGTCTCAGCTGTGGAGAAACTCTCTGAAGAGGTCCACCAACTTAAAGAGAGTTTATTTTCCTCCCCACCTGTACAAACCAGTGTCTCAGCTATTAGGGGTAAACGTTCATCTATGCAAGGAAGACAATATGGTGGGCACACACACCGCGCCACCCTGTGGTTTTACCTACGTGACCATGGAGAGGACATGAGAAAATGGGATGGAAAATCTACTGCGACCCTAGAGGCACGGGTACGTGAATTGCAAAGGAAAACAATTGGGAAAAAGGAGTTCTCTGAAAGGTTTGCTGCTCCAACTTCCAGCAGGCAGTCCTTTAAACACAGAAATGAAGATTCTGACCAGGACTAGAGGGGCCCTGCCTCCAGCCAGGGGGAGGAAAGGGACAATCGAGTTTATTGGACTGTGTGGATTCGATGGCCTGGCACGTCAGACGCACAGAAGTATAAGGCTTTGGTAGACACCGGTGCACAATGTACTCTAATGCCATCAAGCTATAAAGGGCCAGAGCCCATCTGTATTTATGGTGTGACGGGGGGATCCCAGCAGTTAACTGTATTGGAGGCTGAAGTGAGTCTAACCGGTAATGAGTGGCAAAAGCACCGTATTGTGACTGGCCCAGATGCTCCGTGCATCCTTGGCATAGACTATCTTAGAAGAGGATATTTCAAGGACCCAAAAGGGTTCCGCTGGGCTTTTGGCATAGCTGCTTTGGAGACAGAGGACATTAAACAGTTGTCTACCTTGCCTGGTCTCTCAGAGGACCCTTCTGTTGTGGGGTTGCTGAGGGTTGAAGAACAGCAAGTGCCGATCGCTACCACAACTGTGCACCGGCGGCAATATCGCACCAACCGAGACTCCCTGAGTCCCATCCATAAGCTAATTCGTCAACTGGAGAGCCAAGGAGTGATCAGCAAGACTCATTCACCTTTTAATAGTCCCATATGGCCAGTGCGAAAGTCTAATGGTGAGTGGAGACTAACAGTGGACTATCGTGGCCTGAACGAAGTCACGCCACCACTGAGTGCTGCAGTGCCGGACATGCTAGAACTCCAGTATGAACTGGAATCAAAGGCAGCCAAGTGGTATGCCACAATTGATATCGCTAATGCATTTTTCTCCATCCCTCTAGCAGCACAGTGCAGGCCACAGTTTGCTTTCACTTGGAGGGGAGTCCAATATACTTGGAATCGGCTGCCCCAGGGGTGGAAACACAGCCCTACCATTTGCCATGGACTGATCCAGTCTGCGCTGGAGCAGGGGGAAGCTCCTGAACACCTGCAGTACATCGATGACATCATTGTGTGGGGTGACACTGCAGAAGAAGTTTTCGAGAAAGGGAAGAAAATAGTCCAAATCCTTCTGAAGGCCGGTTTTGCCATAAAACAGAATAAAGTTAAAGGACCTGCACGAGAGATCCAGTTTTTAGGAATAAAATGGCAAGATGGACGCCGTCAAATCCCAATGGATGTGATCAACAAAATAACAGCTATGTCTCCACCAACTAGCAAAAAAGAAACACAAACTTTCCTAGGTGTCGTGGGGTTTTGGAGAATGCATATTCCAAATTACAGTCTGATTGTAAACCCGCTCTACCAAGTAACCCGTAAGAAGAATGCTTTTGAATGGGGCCCTGAGCAACGACAAGCCTTTGAACAAATTAAGCAGGAAATAGTTCATGCAGTAGCCCTCGGGCCAGTCCGAACAGGACCAGATGTAAAGAATGTGCTCTACACCGCAGCCGGAGAGAATGGTCCCACCTGGAGCCTCTGGCAGAAAGAACCTGGGGAAACTCGAGGTCGACCCCTGGGGTTTTGGAGTCGGGGATACAGAGGATCTGAAGCCCGCTATACTCCAACTGAAAAGGAGATATTGGCAGCATATGAAGGAGTTCGATCTGCTTCGGAAGTGGTCGGTACTGAAGCGCAGCTCCTCCTGGCACCCCGACTGCCGGTACTAGGCTGGATGTTCAAAGGAAGGGTCCCCTCTACGCATCATGCAACTGATGCTACATGGAGCAAGTGGGTTGCACTGATTACTCAGCGGGCTCGAATAGGAAACCCCAGTCGCCCAGGAATCTTGGAGGTGATTATGGACTGGCCAGAAGGCAAATACTTTGGGATATCACCAGAGGAGGAGGTGGTTCGTGCTGAAGAAGCCCCCCTGTACAACAAGCTACCGGAAAATGAGAAGAAATATGCCTTGTTCACTGACGGGTCCTGTCGTATTGTGGGAAAGCATCGGAGATGGAAAGCTGCTGTATGGAGTCCTACACGACGAGTTGCAGAAGCTGCTGAGGGAGAAGGTGAATCGAGTCAGTTTGCAGAAGTAAAAGCCATTCAGCTGGCTTTAGATATTGCTGAACGAGAAAAGTGGCCAGTTCTCTATCTCTATACTGATTCATGGATGGTAGCAAATGCCCTGTGGGG
Organism: Anser cygnoides; assembly: GCF_040182565.1. Taxonomy (NCBI): domain Eukaryota; kingdom Metazoa; phylum Chordata; class Aves; order Anseriformes; family Anatidae; genus Anser; species Anser cygnoides. The sequence continues at coordinate 38,322,813 of NC_089876.1, forward strand.
GTGGTTACAGCAATGGAAGCAGAACAACTGGCAGCGCAGGGGCAAGCCCATCTGGGCTGCGGCATTGTGGCAAGATATTGCTGCCCGGGTAGAGAACCTGGTTGTAAAGGTACGCCATGTAGATGCTCATGTGCCCAAGAATCGGGCTACTGAAGAACATCAAAACAACCAGCAGGTGGATCAGGCTGCTAAGATTGAAGTGGCTCAGGTGGACCTGGACTGGCAACATAAAGGTGAATTATTTATAGCCCGATGGGCCCATGACACCTCAGGCCATCAAGGTAGAGATGCAACCTACAGATGGGCTCGTGATCGAGGGGTGGACCTGACCATGGACACTATAGCACAGGTTATTCATGACTGTGAAACATGTGCTGCAATCAAGCAAGCCAAACGGTCAAAACCTCTTTGGTATGGAGGACGATGGCTGAAATATAAATATGGAGAGGCCTGGCAGATTGATTACATCACACTCCCTCAAACCCGCAACGGCAAGCGCCACGTACTTACAATGGTGGAAGCAACCACCGGATGGCTGGAAACATATCCTGTGCCCCATGCCACCGCCCGGAACACTATCCTGGGCCTTGAAAAGCAAGTCTTATGGCGACATGGCACCCCAGAGAGAATTGAGTCAGACAACGGGACTCATTTCCGAAACAACCTTATAGACACTTGGGCCAAAGAACATGGTATTGAGTGGGTGTATCACATCCCCTATCATGCACCAGCCTCTGGAAAAGTTGAACGATACAATGGACTGTTGAAGACTACACTGAAAGCAATGGGTGCTGGGACATTCAAAAATTGGGATACACATTTGGCAAAGGCCACCTGGTTAATCAATACCAGGGGATCTGCCAACCGAGCTGGACCTGCCCAATCAAACCTGTTACGCACTGTAGAAGGGGATAAAGTTCCTGTAGTGCACGTAAGAAACATGCTGGGTAAAACAGTCTGGGCTACTCCTGCCTCAGGAAAAGGCAAACCCATTCGTGGAATTGCTTTTGCTCAGGGACCTGGATGCACTTGGTGGGTAATGCAAAAGAATGGGGAGGTCCGGTGTGTACCTCAAGGGGATTTGATACTGGGTGAGAATAGCCCATGAGTTGAATTGTAGTATGTTAATTATTATATAATAATGTATGTCATCACTACCATGATTGCTATATATCATAGATGAAAATGGTGATTAATTAGAATGTATTGGACAGAGTGTAACCTGAGCATGACATAAATGGTATGGAATAAGGGGTGGATATCTGTCCTGGTTCCAGTTAGGACAGAGTTAATGTTCCCTCATAGTAGCTGGTAGGGTGCTATGTTTTGGATTAGGATGAGAAGAGCGCTGATAACATGCTGATGTTTTAATTGTTGCAGAGCAGTGTTTACACCAGGCCAAGGACTTTTCGGCTTCTCGCTCTGTCCTGCCAGCGAGCAGGCTGGGGGTGCAGCAGGAGCTGGGAGGGGACAGACCCAGGACAGCTGACCCAAACTGGCCAAAGGGGTATTCCATACCATCTGACGTCATGCTAAACAATATATAGGGGTGGCTGGCCGGGGTGGGGGGCCGGCTGCTCGGGAATAGGCTGGGCATCGGTCAGCGGGTGGTGAGCAATTGCATTGTGCATCACTTGTTTTCTTACACATTATTATTGTTAATACTATTACCATTATCACTATTATTATTATTATTGTTATTATTATTTTCCTGTCTTAATAAACTGTCTTTATCTCAACTCACAGGCTTCACTTTCCCGTTTCTCTCCCCCCATCCCAGAGAGGGAGGGGGGAGGGTGAGCGAACGGCTGTGTGGTGTTTAGCTGCCAGCCGGGTTAAACCACAACATTTATTCAGATTATGAACCCCCCACTGACATGGACACCTCTACTCTCCCTCTCCCTTTCCAACTCTTAAATCAAATATTTGGGTCAGCACTTGTACTTTTACTTTGATTATGTGAATAAAGACTGTGGAAAGATACAGTGCAGTCTAAAACATCTTTATTTTACGGTCTGCTGTGAGCTTACATATTTGAATGCTTAATTTACAGACATGCTCAGGGAAGTGTTGATGCAAAGAAACCAGCTATTCATACATAACCCAAATCAAAGTGGTATTTCTCCATAACATGTATTCTATAGTGCAAGCTAAATAATTTATACAAAATCTTCCCCAAAACATCTGTAAGTAATTTAAATTAAAATTTAAAAGTTGTGGCTGACTTCTGCATTGCCTTGCCTTTCTGCGTCCTCCGCAGTCTGATTTTTGTTGCCAAATGACTCCATGCCCTACCCAGACTACCTGAACAATAGCGTTCATGCACCCAGAGTACTGCAAGCAGAGGCCAGCAAGCACAGCCTGAGACCTAGGCAAGTTGTAGAGATGTCCTGGCCACACTTCCAACTGACCAGAAGCTACACACAGTGCCAAATTCAAGTCCGTGTGCCCTGCCTCTTATCTGCTTCACAGTATTGCTTTGGCCACAAACAAACACTGAGAATGAAATAGTTTAACCTAACATTGCTGCCAAACACTTCTTAATGCTGAAAGACAGCCTGAGTTATGGTTTTGATTAAGTTAATATTCATATAGTGTTAAAGATGTGCTCTGCACTTTAGGATTGCTCAGCATGCCAGATTAAGAAGTTACCAGCAAAAACGTACAGATTTTAGTGAGGCCACTGCTTAGCGAGCCAACCATAATCCCAGTAATGATACTTTAGGGCAGCAAAGACACTCTTTATGAATCATGACTGTAAGTCATTGCAGGACACCATACAGTCCACTAAGCACAAACAAGGGCCAGGTAGGAAATCACAGCGAATGCAGTAGAATTTATGAAAAAATTTTGAAACGTTGAGACACTCTTCCACAAGCTCCCTGATGAACTGATAAAATGGTTGAAATTTGCTGTGGCTTTAAATGTTCTAATAACTGTAATATGCAGGTGGATTTTCACATTTGCCTTGAAGTAGACTTCAGCTACATGACTTTCCTCAAAATAAGGTAGAGTAAAATAAAAGCAAAGAGCTGACATACCAGTGATGGACTAGAGTATACATTAAGCTAATATTGATTTAAATAGTCAATTTTCTAAATACTCTATTTCACCATCCTTTTAAAAACAGAACAAAGCCAAGTTATCTTGGATATATGTATTTAACCCATAGTTTTAACTATGTATTTCAATTTTTGATTGAAGATGAAAAGTATAAATGCAAGATACCACAAGAAATAAGAAACCATCTTGCAAGCTCTCTTCTTCATGAACTCTCACTGACTTCAGTGAAATTATTATTGCTATTGATTACTAGAAATTACTATTGCCATCTTCTGGTGCAATTGAAAATTGGAAGTTGTTCTCATTAAAACATGTGGTGAGATTACTGATGCTATCTAATGCTGGGAATGGTATGGTCCCTTTTAGCATTGTCATGAAGTGTAAAATACGGATGTTTTTTCCTACAAATAAAAAGCTGTGTTTCCCTCAACAGAAAGAGGAAAACAGTGACAGCAGCTTGAGCTCACTAAACTTCAGCCTTTAAAAAAAAAAAAAAAAACACCTTTGGGATAATTTCATAGTTTAGTGTGCTGTTTCTGGCTCTGCTTATAAAAATACTCAAAGTTTCTGTATACTACTATTGAGAAAAATTACCATCAAACTTGTCTAGGTTTTCAAAGGTTTGAACTATGTATCAAAACCAACATACACTAGCTTGCACCTTAAATTGATGTCAAATGTTTGATGCCACAAACAAACATTCATGGTTCTTATTCATTATTGGAAAATAACACAGAGACCTTTCTGACACATTCAAAATACCTTTTCATAACTTTTACTTTCAGTGTGAAAAGAAATAAGTCAGCCCACTTAAGAACAATCCACTTGTCAAAATAACTCATTAGGATAATACAAAGCACAGATTTGTGAGTTAAATCTTTTCATATAAAAGGTTTCTTGAATTTATTGTATATTACAGGATTAAGGATATTGACACATTTTTAACTTTTTTATAAATATTGCAACACTTTATGGCTGTAAAGTGAAATGAACAGCCTTGAAATAGGTCAATGAATATCAAGTCAGTGAGGATCATGTCACCAGGGAATTTTACATTATTTGGTGACTTTATATCACTATTTATAAGCTACCACTTAAGCACAACTTTCATGCACCAATAACTTTGTGAAATTTTATGGCCTGTGCTATATACCCAAGGTGTTTTCAGGTTTTCAAATCTGCACATCTGTAAACTAATTATACAGAAGAGAATGAAATGTACTTGCTTACCTGCTTAGGTTCAGTATACTGATTTTAGAGTTTTCAGAGACTTAAGTGCAGGACAAAAAATAAACACAAAACTTGTACAAGAACCCACTGGGAGCTTTTCCATTGACTGCAATGGCATTAAGTGTATTAAATATGCTCCTTCGTTAATAGATGGTGCTACTTAAAGTCAATTCTTAAATTACTGGAAATGATTCAGCAATAAAAGAGGTTTCTATTGGTGCTAAGACTAAATACATAATACCCTCAAAGAAGTGTGGGGGAATAAAAAAAAATAAAATGAATAGAACATCACATAAGCTGGTCCCCTTTTTTCCAGACCTCATACCAAACTAGAAGTCAATACAAAGAGATAGAGTCATTATTATGCTTACCCAACTATAGTATGTAATTCCTTAATGATGCAGATGTTCTATTGACCCAGAACAAAGATGCAATCTTTATGAATTATAGGCAGGGATTGATCCAAAACGGTTTTTCAGTAGGAGGAAATCACAAGATATGCAAGGAGGTGTCCAGCTCTGGTTTGTTTGAGTGAGACCTGCTCAGCACAGGTCCTTCAGTTCTCCTCAGGGACATCACTAAGAGCTGTGAATGGGAACTAGCTTCCATTTGTCCTACTGGCAAATCTAAAGACGTGACCAAAGGGATTGGCTGAGCAAGTCTAAAAGCATTCCAAGTCCCCAAAGAGCAGCCTTCTGACATTTCTTCTTTTTTTTTTGCCCAGCTGAATATATTGTTTTACCAAAAAAAAAAAAAAGGTCAAGCTAGCACATTAGGATGTGCAGGATGTGTGCCAAAAACATTGTATTAGGGTGGTCCTGACCCTACCACTCTCCTTCCCTTTTCTTAGAGTACCCACGTCACTCCTGAGAGGTACCACCCTCCTTTCCAACCTCAGTTTGTGCATTCCAAAATGCAGACGGGTCAACCCGTACGGCTGAAATCATGTACCTCAGGGAACTCCAGCCTTTGTTTGAGCAGAACAGGAAGCAGTAAATTTCTAGAGAAGAAAGCTGAAGTGGGTCTGTACAGAATTATTGGTTGTATGGCAAGAGTCTTGCAACCTGGATTCAATTACTACGACAGACAGATAGATCTTTTTCCCTCTATAAATTATGCATTATCAGGCAGCCACTTAACAGAAGCTCTTGTATTTTAACCAAGCTCCATTAGAACTGAAAAACAGAGCAAACGTCTTCTAGCCTGCCTTTCTTGAACAGTTTCTCTCTAAGGCTGCTTCTGAATTTTATCTACTGGCTGACCACATACACATTTCATTGTCTGTGCACTTTCTACTGCATCTTGTCAAACTAATGGTTAACACTGATTCAGTCTTGCTTATACTTCATAATCCTAACAGAGAAAATACAGACGAGTCACTTTTATAAGGCTTTCTAGAACTATTCCACATTTATTTTCAGTTGAGGTAATCAATTACATTGCCTGAAGAGACAAAAAATAGCAATTTTTATGTTGCTCATGTATTTATTGTCTTTTCTTAATTCACGTACATTTGTTGTGGCAGATGCTGTACCACTCCTCTATACCACACATAAAGGAGTACACAAATATCATCCCTCAATTCTCAGACACCCATCCTTTCCTGGTTTCAGCAAATCTACCCTCTGCATTGACATTCCTGATCACACTATAGTTTAAGGAGTATTCATCCACCAGGCAACAGGGGACGTCCTGGGTATCTAAAAAGTTAAGAAGAAGAAAAATAAAAGACAGTAACTTTTTATTATGATTAATTGTATCAAATCAATTACTCTATTTTTGCCGGATCCAAGTCAACCATTACTATTGCCTATCACCTGCCAAAGACACATCAAAGAAAACTTTAAAATTCTCATGGATGCCAAATATTTTGGCAGCCATCCATCAGTCTTCACAAACAAACAAACAAACAAAAATCCTTAATTTTTCATAGCAGACAGGATTTTCTGAAGCTAATCTGTTAAATACAAAATTACTTTCAAATAACAGTAAGTCAGTAACTCAAACCCTTTGAAGGGTTGAACCCTTATGAAACCCTTCATAACTGAAGTCAAAGACATCATTGTTGGAAGGGGTCTGCAAACATCCCCATCACAGCAAGGAGACATGCCCATTGCAGGTGGAGCAAGACCCTGCTGAGCAGGATGATTTACAAATTCAGAATGAAAATGTGGTTCCCATCCAAGGCTCAGATCTTAAAGGTATTTGATTTTCTGTATTGTGGCTGCTTCGTTTCCTATGAAAGCGATAAAAATCAGCTACCTTCCAATACCATTTCCCCATGTTTTTTTCTGCTTCACAGATGACATAGTTCAGTTGCCTTCTTGATTCCAGCACTGATATTGCAAATCATTTTAGGAGAGTAACATTATTTTCCTGCTTCTCAGATTGTCCATATATAAAAGGGAATAAATAATGTCTATTTTCAGTGCCCTGAGATCTGTGACTTCAAATTGTTCCTCATAAGCTGTTGTTATCTAGGAACAACAATAGGAAACATTTAAAATAATAAAATAAAATTTGAGCACTTCCTATTAGAATTTTTTTGTTACTTTTCTCTCCCTTGTGAAACAAGGTATAGCAGCAGCAATTGGAATGTTTGTTTGTTGTTGTTTTCTACACTCAGTACACTTACCACCCCTTTATCTAATGTCACTTTCTATTGCCTTTTCTGTTTAATTTTTAAGAGTTTTGTTCTTCTTATATTTTATTTACTTTCTCTATTTCTTCTACTTCAATTACCTCTTATTTGCCACTAACTTTCTCATTGATGTAGAAGAGCACAGAATAAACTTCTTTACAAAATAACATTAAACAAAAATCACAGAATGGTTTGGGTTGAGAGGGACCTTAAAGATCACCTAATTCCAACCCCCCTGCCATGGGCAGGGATACCTACCACTAGACCAGGTTGCTCAAAACTGTAAGTACAGAAGAGAAAACTGTCTTTCTTACTAACTTGCAGCATGCTATAACCAAATTTGCCAGAATCCCATTCATCTGTCAAGTTCCTGTCTAAAAATGATTTGCTTCTTCCCTTCCCCAGCACCCTCTTTTACTAGACAAGATGGGCAGAAATAGAGTTTTCATGGGTAAGTCCCTAAAGTCTGTGAAGAAGTTGTGTATACCCATACCCCTTAGAAATCTAAGCTGTCCCATCCATTTATGAAATCGGTGATTTAAAGGAAGGAGATAGACTCTATCAAAGCTTTAGCCATTTGGAGGGTCCAATTAGGACTTAGCATTGCATTTTACAACAAAGAGCTCTTGCATTAAACACCCAAAGAAGACTAAGTTGAGCAGAGGAAGAGCAAAGAAGTTAACTTTGTGCTGTTTTCCTGTTAAGGAAGAGCTTATGTATCTTTCTGATAGCTTTATGAAGAAAGGCCCTTAAGATGCTTAGGGCATGAGACAGAAAAAAGACAGCAGACTAACGGGGATTTAATAGAAATTTGCCAGCACACGTACACCACCTCCTCAACATTTTACCAAATCTCCTCTGGTGGCCACAGGTGTTTGTCTCCTGGCTTTTCTGTTCAGAATAGTTACTTGATCACACAATAAATGGAAGATGAAAAATCACAGTATCGTTTTTACTCAAACAAAATCACACTGCCATGTGGGACAGGGGAAAAATGGAGGTATTTGTGATCTGAAAGACAAGAAATATTATATATATATGAGGCTACTTGTTGCTTCATATTTCTCCACCCTCCCTTTCTGTGACTGCATTGTAGTAGATTCTCAGGCTACTGAATATTTTTAGATAGCAGCTACCTCTTAAACTGGCCATTTAAAGCTTTTGTTATTAGTGCTCAAAATTCCTGAAAAATAACTTTAATGAAGGTATAAAAACATTTTACTAAATAGGCTGGTTCTACTAAATTTGCTATTTTGTAAATGGATTAGAGAATATTTCATCATTCATATCGCTGCAAGTATTATTGTGTATGTGACAGAAGTAAAAACAATCCTTTGATGTGACTTACATTACAAAATAAATAATAGCCAAGTTATTACATAAATAGAGTCCGCGTGGTCTTGTCCTTCTAAAGGAGATTCACCACAATAAATCTAAATGAAGACTAGTTTGTAAAACATCTGGAGGGGTGTGGATCAATGCTGTGCATTCAAAAGTTGCTTCCTTCACTGTAAAAACAACTTTTTTCAAAAGCTCATTTAGCTTTACTTTCTGAAAATCCTATAATCTTTATCAAAAGTAATATTGCATTCAAACATTCTTAGCAAGCAAATGACAAATATGTTCTGTATTATTATATTTCTAATAAGAGGATACAATTTTTATCAAAGACAATATGACACATAGGAAGTCAGCTACATTAGCAATAATCCCAGATGCTATTTTGCATGTAGAAGCGTTGGTGGTTTTACTGGTAGGAGGTAACAGAGCTTTGTTTTGTTTTGTTTCTATGAACAAAGGTAAAGGAACTGGCAAAGGAGGGTTGCTTTACTTTGTTTTTTTGTTTGTTTGTTTGTTTGTTTTTAGGTGGTACAGTTATACTCATATTTGGAAAGTTATCTAGCTTGTGGTACTGGAAAATTATATTGTTATCTAAAGTAGGCTTACAAACAAACTGAAACCTTTTTATAAATTGGCTTTGCACAACAGAAAAATTATGTTTTTTTGGAACAGGAAAGCAAAAAGAAAATTTCCTACCCATATTGTCACTGATGATGTTTTCTCCCATAGAAAAAAAATATATATATGTAAATATATATATATTTATTTATTAGGCTATATCTGTTCCATAAATAAATAAATAAATAAATAAATAAATAAATCTTCTAAATAAAATACACTGACAGTTTCCCTTTAGAAACAAATATTGACAGCCACGGGTAGCAGAACTGAAGCAATAATCAGATGAAATTGCAGTAAGAAAAAATGAACCACATGAGAAGACAATGAACACACAAAGTTAATATTCACTGTAATAACTAACAAACACATTGCAAAATTGAGAGAGCAAAAGAGCTTGTTTCAATATAAAGCAAGCACAGATGTTTCAAGGCTGACAATATCAAGTGCATCTTTAGTAGCAATAAGATTTATGTGTGCTTCCTGGCAAGTTTCTCATTATTTTTGGTCCAAATTGTTCTCTTGTGGGCCTGTTTTCATAACCACATGCTTATTAAGAGGTTTTTTTAAAGTATTTTTCATTGGAGAAAAAAAAAAAAAGATTTCTCATGATACTAAATGATTCCCCAATCAAGGAATTTGTTTAAGCTTGTGCTACCATTCTTTTCCACTGCAGCTTCAGAAATAGGGACAATCTGTTTGCTGGCTGGGGAAGGGAAGAAAAGATCATAGTAGAATTTAAAGAATAACCTCCAAACATTTTGTTCCTGTCAGTTTCCTCATCCTCTATATTTTCTTGTCTCTCTGCACTCACTGAACTTATCACAGATTTGGGTTCTCCTCGGCTGGATGCCCAAACAGCCAGCAACACTATGAGCTCATTGATGTTCTCCACAGAAAATCTTTGCATCTCCCGCAAAAAATGCGAACTCTGTTTTATCCTCTCCTCTCTTCCTCTGTCTGAGCTCACTTACTCCCTCTAACAGTTTTCAGTTTGGAAACATAGTGGGTATGCAGTTGGGATGCCATCCTGTGCACTGCATTAACTTTACCTGGGGTCAGAATGGAATTTTTTGGCTGAGATGGATTTTTTACTTATTGGGTGTTTAGAAAGGCTGGATGATTTGGTAGTGTCTTTTTGCCTTCTCTTTACCAGAACTCTAAAAGATCATCTTGGGCAAAAAATTTCTGCTGCGATGTCAGACCATTGCAGACATAAATTCTATGGCAAGCCCAGTTCCTCAATATACTAAGAGACTGAAAGGGAAGACTTTCATTTTCCAGTCTTACTTCTCATGCAAAGGAAGCAGAGCAATAAGGAACAATGTAAGTGAAATATAAGGGTACGAAAACAAAGTCACCCTTTGTCAAGGGATTAATGCTCTACAAATTATGTTTGTTGCTAGATGGCGTTAGATAAAGCACTAGCTATTTGTTGTTGGCTTTTTTTTTTTTCTTTATCCTCCTCTGCCCAAAATGACTGCATATTTCAGGTAAAGACACAGTATCCTCCTCTGCCCAAAATGACTATATTTCAGGTAAAGACACACCGACCCACCTTTTTTTTTTTTTTTTTTTTTTTAACACAAACCGCTTTTTTGTTTTCCTTGCACTACTCCTGTAGAACAAACAGTTCTGGGGAGTGAATTCAATGCACTAAGTGAATTAGTTTTTTCCCCCACTTATGCACATCATTCTCTGAACTGCCTGCAAGTCTCCATTAACTGTGATTACTCTCAGCAAAGGATAAACCCACAAACATCAGATTCCAGGCTTTGTAGCCTACCACCACTTTCTGTTTCTGTGGTATTTAAAATCTACCACCCTTAAAGCACAATTGGAAGTCTAGTTTAATTAATTCTTTTCAAAAAGAAACCATTGGTTTGCTCCAACTTGTCTTACACACTACAAAGTGTAAACCCGAGGCCATCCTCTCCTGGTTACCACAACATGATAGCATACACTTACACTGGGCCATCTGTCTCTTTAATTGTATCTTGTAAGCATGAAGCTAAATTAAATGTTTCTGTTTGTGGGTAGCACACTTTGAACAATGAAAATACCAGATGATCATTCACCAAACTGATATTACATTAAAACTTTATAATAACAAGCAAACTCATGCTGACAAGCACAGTATAATAACATTTTGTCATTCATCATTATTAGGAGTTTGTGATATATACGTTCTTCTTCATATATATATATATATATATATACCCCCCTTAAATGTAATTGTGTTCTTTTTAAGATTTAGTTTTCTTTAGAGATCATTAGTTATTGTGTTCAGAGATGGAAAGTAGTGAACATAAACACCAAAACATTAATTCTTTCAGTTTGCAAATGTGGATCACACTAACAGAATATATCAAAGAAAACACAATTAAAGTTACACATTTCCTATAGAAAGACATTTTAATCCTTTTGTTAATGCTATGAAGGGTTAATATCCTCTTCCTAGTAAAGAAAGTGAATAATTTAATAACTGAGTATTTGTATATAAGAGAGTCTGCACCCCACAAATATTCATTGGAAATTTTGATCTACATGCTCTCATATTGACCTACCTTGCACGCATTCCGTGGAACAGCCAGTATCTGTTATCTATGGGTTTAGGGGATGTTATTAAGCCCAACCTGGAAATTGTATCATCATCTGCTCCTATGATGGCTCTTAGGCAGTACTGTCAGTCATAGATGTTTGTGATAGCAATCAGGTTGATGGTAATATTTTGAAAATAAATTCTCAAAAGAGAGAGAGAGAAGGAAGGAAGGAAGGAAGGAAGGAAGGAAGGAAGGAAGGAAGGAAGGAAGGAAGGAAGGAAGGAAGGAAGGAAGGAAGGAAGGAAGGAAGGAAGGAAGGAAGGAAGGAAGGAAGGAAGGAAAAGAAAGAAAGAAAGAAAGAAAGAAAGAAAGAAAGAAAGAAAGAAAGAAAGAGAAAGAAAGAAAGAAAGAAAGAAAGAAAGAAAGAAAGAAAGAAAGAAAGAAAGAAAGAAAGAAAGAGAAAGAAAGAGAAAGAAAGAGAAAGAAAGGAAACATCGAAACAATAGAAAAATGTTATTTATACCCAATCTACAAAAGCTGAAGAATCTGTCTTGTGAGGGAGACACAAATCCCTTGTCTGTTGGGATCCAATCTTTGTAGACTCAATTTTCATGCTGGATTAACTGCTGGTGATGACTTCAAAAGGACCAGGTTTTCACCTCAAGTGTTCAAAGCAAAACTGAAAAGAAAAAAAGCCCACACAAGACTCCCCAACCTGTTTTTGATGTGGAATAGGCTGTACAGGGTGACTGGGACTCACTGAGCAGCTCTGAGCATCCCTGATCCTCTAATCTACAATGTTCAAGAAAAGGACTTTGAAATGCATTTTGTGGTGTAGAATTATTTTGTGGTGCAGATGATTATGTAACCTGACATAACCTTTCATATAATTAAACATGTAATCATCAGATTCTGTACAAGGGAACTATAGTTAAAATCTGTAGGATAATGCCATTTACAGCATCATAGAGATTTGCAAAGATATGTCTGATGTGTACTCTATGTATTATTCAAGTGCATGCAGTTTTGGGGATAACTTAGCTACATATGTTATAGCAATACATTATGTTTTTATTCTTAAAAATCTCATTCTTCTGTTTTTGTGTACTTTAAGCTTTCTATATTTCAATTTTCTTGTCATGTTTAAAGTAATATATCAAGCTGAGCTTCATATTTAAATCCAAACATGGAACAGGTGCATCTTTATGTTTTGACTAGGCAACATTAGGCTCTGTATCAAAAGCTGACTAAAATCTTTTCAAAATAGAATGCTTGTTACAGGAGAGCAAATTATAACAGCAACAACAACAAAAATCACATTTTCCATCTTTCAGCAAAGCGGAGGCGGTAATGATTCTTCTAATGGTAAGGTGATAATTGTCATGTAATGTTATAATATCTCTGCTTGGAGGTGCTTTTTATTTTCATTTCTATCACCTTTTCTGAAAGGCTACACAGCAATAAATTAGGTATTAAATAAATTTTGGGTGAGCAGTGTAAAGGCTGCCTGAACTCAACACCAAGTCAGGCAATGGAAAGACCTTTTTATGTCAGAAGCACATCACTGACGATTCCAGCCAGAAATCAGATACCTAAGCATGAAAGGTGATGATGACATTGTAGATTAAATGAATAAATGTTTCAGAACACAATTACACATTTTCTAATGAAATGACAAAGTTGTTTCCACTTTGGAAAGTGCTTTTGACAAGGCTCCACATTTGAAGTTCATGTCTGTGTCTAAAGGGCAGGAGGTACAGAATAAGAGAAAAGCTGGTTCAAACCAAATGAGGAAAAACAAATGAGTAGTTTTAAGGGATCCATAGAACAGTAAGTGATAATGAATCATAAATATATATATGTGTGTCATTTGACTATGAATATCACCTTTATCTTCTAGAAAAAAAAATAATAATTTTAAAAAGGAGTATTATTAGTATATTCAGATCAAGCTCAATCACCAGTAGCTAGCAGCAGGATATTGACCACTTTGTAACTAAACAGAACATTTCACAGCTATGCAATTTTTCAGCTCTTTGTTCTGTACTAAACATATTCCATATTCCATATTCGCTCCCATTACTGTTTTACTCTACTCTGTCACCCTAGGGTGAAGGGAAAATTCCTGCTTACAGGGATACTTCAGATCAAATAACATGTAATTTGGTACTGTCAGGCATGCAGAGCTCCAGACCCTACTGTGTGTCCTCTCCCTATTAGATCCTCCAGCCTCTGCTGGGGATATTCAGCTTCATCTTCACCACAATGATGTTATGGCTGGAAAATGCATCTCCATTTAGCACAAATGCAATAAAAGAAGTTGTTTTGAGATGGCATTCATCTTGATAATAATGTTTCTGAATACTTTCTGAAGCCTTTGCACACAAGTCTTTTGGCACCCACAATTAGCTTAAACACTGATAGCTACAGGTAGAACTATATGCCTGCCATCCTCCACAATGCTGGTCAACAGCATGCAGATATGCTGCTAAAAGCTGCCTTTTAAATAACTTCTGATGAGGTGTGAGAGAGAAAGGAGTTTGAGGGGCAGGAGGTAGCTATAGGAAAGGGAAAAGCAAAACATGAGAAACAGTTTGGATGTCAGTACACTCTCAAAAAACTGAACTAAAATATTGGTAAAATTGTAGCTGTGATAAATCATTATTCAGATACTTATTACTAATTCTCTATTCAAGACAGCAAAAAATTTACCAGGCACATACTCTACAAATGAAACAATTTTCCTCTCTTAGGATTTATAGGAACACACTCTTTATTCATAGGCCATATCAGAACTAAGTAAATAGACTCATTGCTCCCACATAAGGCAGGTTATCCCTCGGTAAATTACCTACAGCAACACTCGCTTTCTCATGTACAGGGTCTGAGTCCATCCACATATACACAGAAGTACGTGCATGAACCTGTGGCCCAGTGCTCTCGTGCTTGTGCTGGTGGTTGGGGCACCATCAGAGCTGGGGGCCACTCCCTCACCCCCAGCATCCTCCCAGGCAGAGCAGGGAGGTGGCACTGAGAGAGGCAGCAATCCTTGTCTGGAGGCTGCTTGTGATGGGCACAGTCACACCATGCTGCTAGGCATGAGGCAGAAAAAAAGGATGCTGCCCAGCTAATGAAGGTAAGGAACAATAACAGATACTTGGTTATCCACCTGAGGGTGAAAGTCAGCACCTCCCAGGTTCTTGAAGTGAAGGGCTTCACAAAGGCAAAGTGTTTTCACTCACTGCTAAAAGGTTTTGTGGGGATTTCTGCAACCCAGAAGTACATTTCACACATACCAAAGTCTGACTGTTCTCAGATAGAATTATTTTAATCAAACATATTAATGTACTATTCATCCAATAAAACCTATCTAGTAAGTCAACTAGCATTCAAAAATGATTGATAAAAAGTTGCCAATAGGAAATTAAAACTACAACCTATTTATATTTATTATTATTATATATATAATATATATTATATACAAATAGTATATATTATTAATTCATCACATATTATTATATATTATATATTATTATATATTAATATTATATATACATATGTATATGTACATATATATATATATATATATAAAACGGTGGTTCTAAATTCATTGTAATGCCATTTAGTGAATCTTTCATAGGAAAACTCAAAGTAACAGCATCACATTTCCAGCATGTAAGAAATTGAGTCCTAAATTCTAGCAGTCTTCTCTCACTGTGATGCCTCAGTGTATGGTTTGCATGAGAAAGAGCTCATTATGCCCCACATGATCCCAAATGCCCAGCAGAGATAACAGTCTAAATCATTTGTTCTCTTTAAAATAATTTATTCATAGGTAGGAATATGAAAATGTGCCCTTTATGAAGTTTATCTGTATCTATAGCAAACACAACTTAAATTAATTCTTCATCTTCAGGACTGGGAAAGTTTGACTAAGGCATTAGGGATTTTTTATTAACCTCCATTAATTCAGTAGTCCTACCACTTTGATAACAAATAAAAATGGATGGCTAAGGAGTTTTTTCCTTATTAAAAGGTGTGAGTGAGTGCAATTAAACATGGCCTACATACCTGAAGATATATTACATATTTTAATATAACTCCAGGGTTAATAAGGAAGTATGTGAAGTTTATTAGTCTGTTGACTAGTGATCACATACAGTACATCATCATCTCTGTAGTAGGAAGAACACACATTGGTTGTTCTTAATTTCCCTTGCAGTTTTGAGTTTATTTTTGGCATTTCTACAAAATCCTGAGATACCCCTTTGCAATTTAGTTTTAATTAGAGTGGTAAATAGCATGTCTTGAAAGTCTTTTTTTTTTTTTTGGTAATACTTCTAATATACAATGAATTGTCTAGATCTACAATTATTATCACTATATTATTACAAATATTAGTACTATATGAAAAAAATGAGATTATATGTATTACAAATATCTGCAAAACCCTTGTATGTCTGCTTATTGTCATTTAAGAAAAATCTAATTTGCCTTTAGTTTAACTATCAGCTTAAATATAGATATGTCCTAACTGCTTAGAATCAGTATTTACCTGTTTTCTTTTAAAACAAACATTTTCATCCAAAGTTTTAGTAGTTTTATGTCCACATACTCTCCGTACCATTCCACTTTTGGCAGATGAGAAATAAATTACAGATTGTCTAGAGTATGACCATATAAGATTTTGAAAGTGAGAAATAACACATTAGAGAAATGGGGAGAAAATACCAATCCAAACTATTTATCATAACAAGAAGGAAAGAAGGAAAGAAGGAAAGAATGAGAGAGAGAAAGAGAGAGAGAGAGAGAGAAAGAGAGAAAGAGAGGAAGGAAGGAAGGAACGAAGGAAGGAACGAAGGAACGAAGGAAGGAACGAAGGAAGGAATGAAGGAAGGAACGAAGGAACGAAGGAGAGAAAGAAAGAGAAAGAAAGAGAAAGAGAAAGAAAGAGAAAGAGAGTGAAAGAAAGAGAAAGAGAGAGAGAGAGAAAGAAAGAAAGAAAGAGAAAGAAAGAAAGAAAGAAAGAAAAAACATCAGATAATGTAAAGAAAATGGTACAGTATGCTACTAATAGTATGACACTGAAGAAAGCATTGAACAAAGCAGCGCTATACAATTTAAAAGCTAAGTCAAGATAAGCCTGCTTTATGTGTCATTTAGAATGAATAGACTATATTAATGTACAGTCCATATTTAAAAATTACCTCTAAAATAAAATGAATAATGTTTTTTCTTACTGCAAACCAAAATCCTTTATCTGCACAGTAAAAACGGAGAACTGAGTTAAAAATAAAGCTCCTTAGCTTAGATAAAAATTCAATGAAGAAAAGTCATCTCTCATGATGAAATACTGAAAATGAATTATTTTATTTGCTTTTGCTCCTTGCTAGAATGTTAATTATAAAAGCATAATTTAATTTGGGAAGAGATTTGTTAAATTTCAAAGCCTAATGTGAGTCCTTCAGTCATGAAGGCTCCCAAATGCTAGGTGCTACATCTAAAGCTCAACCTCCTTCTACTGAACCAATTTTCTGCAGACGCCTAATTTATGATCACTTCTTACCTCATGCATATATCTTAGTGCATAGTTTTAATAGACCATTGAGGGGGTGTTTATTTTTATGATGAAATATGCAACATTATAGCAATCATTAGATAGGCATTAGCTTAATCACTGGTAGATTTGAATGCAATAAAAAATTTCTGAAAACCTGTTGGCATTCTCAATGTGAGCTATTTTAGGTTTGCTGGTTGCATCAAAGGAGACAGGTGGACCAGAAACCCTGGAGTTTGTTGGTGGGCAACGCATTCCCGCTCGTGGACATTTGTTTTTGTCTGCAAGCCCCAGGTTCTTGGCCAAAGCTAGCAAGGACTCATGGCACCATGAAAGAGGAAAACAACTCTTGCTTTTCAACAGGCAAAAATAATATGGTAGGCATAAATTGCTGCCACAACCCATTCATTCAAATTATCAGTGTTTATATTGCAGCTAGGACTGCTCAAAAAGGTCAACTGACATACTCATTCCCTCCAAAGCAGAAGCAACCTAGGAACTCCATTACTTTCATTACTTTTAGAATAAGATTTAACTGATTTACTGTGCTGTTGTTTTTTTTTTCTTTTCCTTTTTTTTTTTTTTAAGGGAATCTAAGTATTTCACCCCATATTTTCCAAATTGAATACACAAATATTTCTTAAAAGAAAAACTTCACATTTTAAGATCATGGATTCTTTTTTCTTGAGCCCTCCCCCTTCCTTCCCCCCTTTTCCTTGGTGGCCTTTTTCTGCCCTTTTCTTTTGACATTGAAAAAAGGAATGTGAACAAAACACCTCAAATCCCCCCAAAATTAAGAGGGATTTTCTTTTATAAATATTTATATATATCTTCCATATCTCTCTTGAAAAAAAGAAAAAGAATGGTCTCTCATTCAAGAAACTGTAATAAAAACTATTCATAAAAAAATCATACATTATTTAAATAGGATTTCCCTGAGCAAGTTTTTTTTTTTTCCCCTAAAGCTGTAAAATAAAAGGCAATCTATAAAATAACATAGTAATTTCATCTATCAACTAGAATAAAGAACTAGATCTATTAGATGACTTCTGATTTACTGAGAGGCATTAAGATATTACAGTAATCAGAGAACTGAGACTAATGAATATACTACAGCTAATGGTAGGTATGGCACCTATAACAGCTAGTATTCATGGCCCATTGGAAATGTGGTAACAGCCTAATTATATATTTTTATTCATACCTATACATTATTTCACGAAAAGGCTGCGGAGTTCCTAGACTAACTTTGGTTGCAACTAGCTCCTTGGACCCTGCATGTTCTCATTATCTCTTGTCTGTTAATGTTTTCTGAAGTCAAAGGACTCATGTTGTATAATCTGATGCTGCCGTTATAGCTACTTCTTATTCTGAGATGATAGGAAGGTCTAAAAATGTAAAGCCATTACATTTTGTACCCCCAGTTTAATTTCAGTGCTACAATAACTAATTTTAAATTACATACTTTCATCTTTTTAAGAAACAAAATTTTTTAGAAGCTCATTAGATTTTTTGTGAAGTGGCAAAGAACTCAAACACACAGATTACTGAATCAGTTACACCTCAAGTGTATTTTAATAAAACTATCGTTCTCTGTTTTTTACTGACAATATGAGGAACAGCTTGAAGCTAAAGATTGGGAAAAAAAAAAGTTTATTTTTGTTTTTGATGGAACAAGTGACAGGCCTGATCCTTTGCATTTGACAGCTTGTATCCCCATAGCCTGAGCTGAAAATCTGGTTAGGATTGAGCAGATATATCTGGATTCCCTAGACTTATCTTTACCTTGGTAATATTGGTCTGTGATAAGTTGAGTTTCACTTTCCAAACAGAGAGTGAGCTTGGCTGACACCTTTGTCTTCACCACTGCTGAGAGAAAAGCTCTAGATTTTATATCATAAATCTATTTCCAACAGTGGATGGGGCAAAAACATGTCAAGAAGCAAAAGAGCACCTCTCCTTGAGGCAGTGGCCGTCTGCCTGACCCACCAGCCAAACAGCACCCTGGAGGCCTCTGCCCACATTAGTAGCAGGGCCAGCCCAAAGATAAGAACAGTATTTTTCCACCAAGCCCCACACCCTTGTCTCATCACTGACAACAAGTTTGGACCTCTGTGATCTAACAATCAGTAAGACAGTACTGTGTGTCACCATGGCTTCGCCGTAGGTGTTAGTGAGTCTTCCCAGCTAGGCTCTTCCAAGCAGCAGGGGGTCAGCACTAAGGCAGGAGGTGACGCTCTGTCCCAAGAGCTTTGCAGGCTATTGAAACTCTCAAGCTCCTCGAAATGGTGAAATCTTGCTGAGAAGTGTGTGTACGCTTGCATGCACATCTAATTGTCCATTTTAAGTTTAAGAAGCATCTGGGTAATGGTATTTGATGTTTTTGTCAAATTTTGCTCCCTTAAAGTGAAATAGCAAGGTGAAATGTTGGAATAGAGGTAAATATTTTCACCCCCCCAAAAAAAAAGACAGTGATAGGGTCATTATGTCACTCTGGATGCCATCTGTCATAACAGAATATGAAAGGTTTTTTGTGCTCCAAGTAATCGTAGCATATTTTGTTGTCAAATTAAGAAGAAACAGGGAATATCTAGAACAAAATGGTCCATGCTCCTTAGGGTACAGCAAGTATAGGTAGATACCAAATTCAGATGTAAAAATGAGGTAAATCAAGTCACAAAATTATGTTTTGCACTGGATGAGAAATATATGGGCAGTGGCATTTACTAATTCCTCCCTCCATTTTTGTCATAGCTTTTGTGGATAATTGCATAACCACCAGCATATGGCATAGTTTTTATTAAAATATTAGAAATGACAAACCTGTGTGTGACTTTTTACTTTTAACTTCAGTTATGGTATGCTCTGAACTACTGCATATTTCTAGATTAAACTAACACAATTTTTAAAGCCACCTTGAAGAAGACCTCTGAATATAAAATTAAAAAGAACTAAGTATTCAAAGCTCTTGGGAAATTTGAAAACTGCACTTGAGCACTTCCAACCTTCCACTCTTCCCTATTGTCAGTGCCAGTATAGAGCTGTCTAAAAACAAACAACAAAAACCCATCTTCTCGTAACAAACATCACAGCACATTATTTTGAGAGAACAGTGAAATGCAAAGTAGCAAAATGTTATTATTCAGTCTAGGACTTTATTTTGTCACTTTTATGACTGCTATTCTTGTTTAGAGGTCCATGAAATATTAAATAACTCTGACTGCCAGTGTCTCAACTTTAAGGCCCAGTTTTGGAGATTTCCAGCACTGCAGTGCTCCCTAGAGTTGCTCTGGTGAACTGTTTCAGTTCATGCCCCAAGCTTGACCCAGGCCCAAAAAAGTCCCAAGGAAAACCTCAAGTCAGTCCGCCTTGCTGGTTGTTCAGCCACCCAATGTAAAGAGGAGTAACCAGGGATTACCAAGAAGGATTACTCAGAAGGCTTGTTGCTGGCAGATCACTTGTTTAATTACTGCTTGTATGTTTTTAGTATAAACATCTGTGAAAGCTTTGGTAAACTTCTGCACAGCCTATTCTCTATTGATAACTTTCTGGCTCCTTCATGTTTATCAAGTTCTGTTTAGAAACGAAGATATTGACATTTGCTTCTCTTGTCTGAAGTTATTTTAGTTTCCAGTCTATTTCTGGAGGTAAACACTATCAAGTGATTCGTTTGCTGTGCACATGGAATATCCATGACTGAAGACAGAGGTGACTATTAAGCTTCCTGAGTTACAGTAGCAGGTCTTTCTTTTTTCATCATTATACCATTTTCCTACATGTAAATATAAAACAGTGAAACTTCAATTTGGGCAAGAAAATGACTATTTTTGCTTTATCTTAGTATTGATGTTATTTCTATGTAAACTCATGAGAAATACTCTCTTTACGTACAAATTGTTAGATTTACAGCTAATGTCTTTACACTGATTTATTCACACTATTAAAAAATGCATCTCTCTCTCCTTCACTTTCATACTTCCATAAAATTAAACAACAGTCATTAAAAACTATATTGATAAATTGATGATAGGCATAACAAATACAAGGCATGACTGCTGGAGTACAATTTTAGGAAAATAATGTACTGTGAAACCTCATTGTTTATAAGGACCTTGCTTAACAGCAATTATTTTCTTCAAGTTGCAGCACAGCCATTTTTGAACATCAGTGTAATGTATGAAATAGTAAAATATTATCGTTTTCAAAGAGGCCTAAGAATATTCCGCTTGGAAAGATAACTCAAATTGGTCTTCTTCAAATGGGCATCCCCTCCTAGCCACTGGAGACAGACCTCAGCCATGAGATTCATATTTTAAACACAGAGCAGATGAGATTCACATTTTTCTTTCTTACACACTAACGTCAAGAATTGTAATTGTGAGTAATAAAAAAATAAAAATAGTAAGCTTTAGTAGGCTCAAGGTTTGAAAAGTATGGTGGGATTCATTAGGCAAGTCAACAGCTAAGGAATCAAAGAAATATCAGCAAACACCAGGACTTTGTTACTAAAGCACTGAAGCAGAAACTTTCTGTTATAATGTTAAATCTTGCGTTCAAATTAAGAAAAATACATCTTTATCATAAACCTTACTTTTGAGGTATGAATTTCAGAGATACAGAAAGGGTACCAGACCAACACCACAATTCCCAGAGGATTGTTAGTTAATGCCACATGCACTCTGTGCACATTATCTCAATTATACTATTTGCTTATAAAAATTACCATTGTCAAATACTCCACGATTGACTTTGAACTTTGGAAGGCTTCCATGAACTCCTAGCTGCCTTGTTGAATGCATTTTTTACCTACTTTGTGGATAGCCCTTTAAATGCTCCAGAAAAGTGGAATGCAAGTAGACTAAGCGTTGCTTAATTTGGTTGGCCATGTATATCACAGGGTATTTTTTGCCCTCAGTGCCATCAACCATAAAGGCATTTCAAGTACACATAATTAATTAACGGTTTATAAAAGACAATTAGATATAATAAAAGACCACACTTGCTCCAACACTAAACAAAATTGAACTTGAAAAGGGCACTAGGACAGTAAGAACAAACTCATGCAAATAAATAAATAAATAAATGCAGATATTTTTTTAATAGTAGTTGAGGTCTAGGTTGTTGGTTTGTTTGTTTTATTCCTGAAGGTGTATTCCATTAACATATATTTTCTCTTCACTTATGCAACGTGTGCTATCCATTATACTGGCAATTAAAATTATTTATTAATTTTTTTCAAGGGTTCAGGACACCTTATAGTGCTTGAATAAAATAAAATCCAGCTTTACATGCTCTGGAAGACATAAGCAGACAGACTGTCACACAGAACAAATTATGTTTTCCTTTACTTCCATAGTTATTAAACCTCTTCCCCTTCTCTCCCTGCATCCTGGACTGTGATAAGACATTGTGGCTTCTTTTGGCAAGCTCATCCTCCACCAGTGATTTAATATAAACACAGCAAACAACTGTTCAGAACTGTGCTATCTTAGTCAAAATGTTCAAATCAAAGTATATCCATGGACAGAGCCTTCATGTAGATGTCTTAATGATATATCAGTCTCTCCTACTCTTCCATTTACTGCTTTTTTGTTGTTGTTGATTTATTTTTAATAACCACCCATCTCTGCTTTACTCCCTCTCTCTAGTAAAAATTCTGCTGCTGCCATCCAATGGGAGCTTACTCAATTTTTATACTTTCCTACAACACTAAATGTTTCATAATAGCTAAGTTTTCCCCAGCATACATTGATTTTGGTTTTATATAGAGGGCTAGTGAGAATAACCAATCAATATCCCTTTCTGACTGTTCTTTAATACATTGATAAATAAAAGGTTATGCCTTCCTCTGATGTGCATCTACTTGTTTAAACTGCTCTAATTCAAGTAGCTAGGGGGAAAAAAACAAAAAACAAAACAACAACAAAAAAACATATACCATTACCTAGGCAAGTGCAGAATTTTTGTGTGGAGTTTTTATGTGAGAAGATGGGGAATATTCCTGTTTCTTAGTTCTCCATATACTTCTGTTGTGGAGATTTGGTAGACTCTATAAGGCCTTCTAGCTAATACATGGGATTAAAGGAATAAAAATAAAAATAAATAAAAATAAAAAACAGCCTTTTGATCCAACTAACTGATGATACACATTCACGCCTCTTCTGCAATAGTATCAAAATATTTCTGAGACTAACACAGGACAAAGAAGGATGGTCTGAGTGCGCTGTTCAAATTCTGCTCTTTCACCTCCCATTCTCTCACTCTTTTTTCCACCGCATAAAGCCACACGCATTGCTTGTATGCATCCTACGTGAAGCATGCTATGAGACCAAGAGCATCCCCAAATGACAACATCATGTGAGTTTCCAGTTCAGTAAATCGTCATGCAATAAGCACAATAATTTGGATGATGACTAACAAATATTTAAAAATATTTCATACATATATAATGTTCACCCTTACCACCCACAGGGTGCTTTGTTTAACTGCAGAACTAGAAGAAAGGGCACAAAAAACATTACCATGCCTAAACATTATAATAACCAAATGTTTTTCAACAAACTCTTATAAAAGAAGAAGTAATATAAGAGAAGAATGTTAAAGCTGGGGAAGTATTTACTACAGAATATAAATCCTCCTAACCAACTCCATTGACAGATTTGTTCTGCCATTAAGTTTTTGAGTTAAACGAAACCTTAGCACTGGAGAATAAGTGTTAAGTAAATGCTATCCATGAACAGAACTTAAAACTCATTTCCACAGCAGAGTTAAACAAGAACACATACTGTGTAAAATGTTCTATTTGTCCCAATTCTGGATTATAGATAGCATCTTAAAACTTATTTCGATTTCTAAAATACTTAACGATTACATGGATTTTTGAACACTTCTGTCCCTTCATTTTCCCTGCTCATTCACCAAGCTGATAACCTTAAACACATTAAGTTCTGAAGCTGAGACTTTAACACAAAGGCTGTAAAGAGTCATGAGAGTCATACATAGTACACTTTGCTGGTGATAGGATGGCATCATCTTTACTGCTTCACAGTAAAGATGTACTGCTTCACTCCTGTAAAGATCACTGTTATTGAATGTCTAAGGATGATCTCACCAGTCATCAATTTATTAAAAATTGGAGCATTTCAAAACACTTAAAATATTGCTGGTTTTTGCTAAACGGTTTTATTCAAATGCAGTTAATGCTAAAATCCTAATATAACTTCCTCAGTAAGTAATATGGGCAATATTTTAAGTTTTTATTAACAACTTTACCTCAAACATTATCACAGGATTCTACAATTTCAAAAGAATTATTTTTATTTGTATGCAGCATGCTTTCATTCTCATCTCTCTGTGTCTGAGAATATCTGAAACCATTTTAATATCAGTGTTAATTGAAGAGATGAATAAAATAATACTTTATAAGTATTTATAAGTAAGAAAATGACCCTGACATTGAAAGCAAAGTTAAAAAAAAAAGTTAAAAAATACCCATAGATCTGGTGAAGAATATATTTTTTAGTATATTTTTTTCACTGTAACATGTTAAGTCCTCACTACTTAAATTATATACAAATGTCACTCATATAAATAAAAACTATGTGGATTGTTTTTCAAATATGATTAAATATTAGGAAAGGAAGTTCTGTGTAAGAGGTTTCATCTTAGTTTATGGTGCAATATTATGCAATAAGATGTCATCTTTTTTTTTTTTTTTTTTACAAACTACTAGCTCAGTTTAGTTGATCAAAGTTTCAAAGTTTTAAAAATTTTTTAGTTCTTAGGTGACTTTTCCTTACTAAGAAAACGCAATATACCCGATTAATACAGTCGAGAATGAATGAACAGAAGCACAGCTGTATATTAAAAAGTGACTCTCAATATTTGACATGATAAATAAGGTGACAGTACAAATAAGAAGTGTTTAAATGCTAATAAAACATTCTAAATATCAGATATTGTGTTTAAAAAAAATAATAACGAAATTTCTGGTAAGAACCACTGTCTTCCAAAAGCAGGTCATATCGAAATTGAAAACTTTCTGCATATTATGGGAACTTTGCTGAGCTCTGCTGATAAAAGATATTACAAATGATTATAAACCCCTATTACATTAATGAAAGAGATGTTTGGGGGTGAGAAAGAAAAAAAAAAAAAAACACTTTCTTTCATTTTACGCCACATTAACCATGGGCTTGGTGTTGTACAAGATACAAAGGGACAGTACTGACGCATGCAGGAATGGAATAGGTTTTGGGCACAAAACCAGGTCTCCACGTTTGGAAATATATCTCTAAACCAGCAAGTTTGCTTAAAATAACTCCCAATTGCTCCTATCAACTCCTTCTTATGTAACTTGCAAATGAATGTAGGTAATTTGCAAAACACAAAGTGATCTTTTTTTCTCTAAATCTTGTCAAAGCTGGTGCTGATGTTGAAACTTTGGCAATCTCCTGACATTAAGTGAAACCATAAATAAGAACAAAGAAATGTAAATAGGCATGTTATTTTCCCTTCATTTATTATAACATTTTAGAAGTGTTAACAGAGGTTTTTTCACCCACTTTGAAGTCTCAGCTTTTGTTCTGAAGGTGGTTCTCACACAGGGATTGTCCTCCCCTCTCCACTTCCCTTCACACAACTCCACCCATGCTGTGTCAGCAGCACATGAGCAGTACACTTCTGAAGCTTCCTGTAATTAAGTTCACCTTGTTGTATTATAGGTAAACATGTTCAGACTTATTTTGTATACATTTGGGAAATAATAGCTTTTACAGTCAACAGTATGAGGCAACTTGTGCTACTAAAATAAACTGTGGTGAGGACTATGTCTTCTAGCACTTTTACAAGTAGCAAATTCCCTCAGTGCTTTGGTATTTTTATCGGAAAATAATGAACATTAATTTTCAATGTTTTGTATCAGAACTAACTTATGTTTACATTTATACCGTATCATTGGTCCATGCACAGAAGATGGTATTCAGCTGACAAAAAAACAAGCATATAGTTTCATTCTATACATCCTTGTGCATCCTGCTTAGCCTTCGACTGCCTTTCTACACAGGTCCTAGCCCCTCATCCCCATGGAAGTATTTCAGACATCTGAGGGCAACTTAAAGTGGCACTAGACATGTATGTTTTGGCAACTGGTTCCTACACACTCAGTATTACCTAAACTATTACAGAGTAATTTTCTGGTAGTTTTACCTGGGGAAAAACACTAGTCCATTTCCTTCAAGGGATAGAAACCTTGATGCTTCACACCAAGACACAATAACTAATTGACTCCAAAAACTATGCATATGTTTCAATTGTGTTGTTTTCTTCTGACTAGGACGCTAATACATAATTCATTGCCAGGTAATAACAGGACAACTTTGTCTTTTGTCAGCTGAGACACGGAGTTCAGCAGCCAGGACATTTAACCCTGTCCACATGAGTACTTCACATGGCCAGGCTGGTACTTTCTCCTCTTTGACACCCTCTCCTGGCCACTGACCCTCACGCCCTGTGAGATGAGTCCCATATACCACTCCTCTAGCCCAGAAAATTCCCCAAATCTGCATCTTTCACATCACAGGGCTTTGCAGTGGCACAGGCCTGTGCCCTCCTCTCAGGAAAAGATGCAGCAGCTGGGGTCCAAGCGGGCATATCAGCCGTGTGGCTCACTGCTGCCCTGGGACAGCTGGCCTTTGGGCACGAGAAGACCATGTGCACCCATTTGCTGGCACTCAACCCACAGGGCTGCAGTAACAGGCTTGACACCCAAAGAGCAGTCCCAGGGACAGAGAAGACAACAAGCCACTACCAGCTATCACACTGCCCAGGGGTTTTAAAAGAGCCCCATGAGGAGGCTGGTGGCAGCCCATGTAACAGTGCAATGCCACATCCTGCCCTGTCCCTGCTTGGCCTAGTGTCCCTGCCAGTCTGGTGTTCTTACAGCTCCTCCTCTTCCCTCCCACGGTGACAGAAAACATCTCCAACTGCTTACACCGAGGTCCTCACACAAGGCCTCTTCGTTTTTGAGTTTAGGGCCATTGTCGTGTGCTGTGCACTGGCCAGCAAGGTGCTAGCCACCCTCTGGCACCAAATCCAAAAGTCTGTTTTTGGCCCATCCATAAGCATTTTTGAAGGCATGATCTCTCCCTGCCTCAGGAAGGGATGAAAAAATAAAATTATATATATAAATATAAAAAGAAAAAATAATTAGCCACAACTTAAATGAATCCTTTGTACCCATCTTCCTGTGCCCTCCCCCATTCTCTTTCCATTATGCTATGATTACATTAGGTTTTGCTAAATTAAGCATTCTCAGAATACTACTATTTTATCTCCATTGCCCTGACTTCTTATTTTGCGAATGCAAATGAAAATTATTGTGGTTTGCTGCATCCTTAGACAACATGTTACGAGTCTACATTTCTGCTGTATTAAAAGGACTATCCCACTGCAAGCTGAAAAGAGCCCAAACACATCTCCTTCTGGAAAACATTATTACCTCAGCTGTTTCTACTGATCATTAGGACTAGCTGAAACCATTACTGTAAATGGGCTTCCAACTACAAAGTTTCACAGGGAATGGCTGCATTTCTTGGAGGAAAAAAAATGCAGTTAAAGTCTTTCTGTTCATGGCTACTTGATTTTTGAAATATTAGAAGAAAGCTTTCATATATTTCTGTGGAACTTCTTTTTTAAATGTCTGTGAAAGGAACATTTTCATGTTCATTAAAGCTGGCCTTGAAACAGCAACTAATGGGAATGCTCAATATTAAGAGCCTCCTTTGGGGGACAGATTTACACTCCAAGGCAAACCACTTAGGCATTTAAAAGATTTTCAAAACCAGGGCACTGAAGGCTGAGGAATATCTGCATCTGTGAAAATCTGACTCCAATTTGTAATGCAAAGATCACTTAAAACCATGGTCTTTATTAAAGAAATAAAAATGGATGCTGACTGTTTGATGTTAAACTTACATTAAAGGAATCTGGCAATCACACAAAAGCATTGAAGAAGAGGAGGGAAAGAGTCACAAGGAACATATGTAAGAAGAGAGGAGGGCAATGGATTTAAAGAAAAAAAAAAGACAGGTTTAAATATAAATGTACTATGCGATGTTATTCCTGCTTGTTCTGCTTCTTTGCTGGTCTTGTTCTGATGCACATTTTTGTAGAAAAGGAATGCATTGAACCCTTTCAATCCATTCACATTTAATAGTAAAAGTAATTTTCTCAGGTGGGCACTGAACAGTTGCAATTACAGTTTATTTTGCTGGAGAAATTCTTTTAAGACACTAATGGTGAGAGGCAAAGGGAAGGAAAAGCAGCACAGCATGTCTCCCAAGCTTGATACCAGCAGCTTTGTGGTACCCAGATTACCCAGAGACACTGAACAGTATTTTTGTGTTGAAATCTCAGGGTGTTTTGTTTCAAATGTACTTTAGCAGAGTGTGATGAAAAATAATAAAAATATTCAAACTGTGGTCATCCAACTACTGCTATTCTCATTCACAAGATCCATTTAAGCTCTAGCACAGTTGTCTTGGGGTAGCAAAAACAAGAATCATCTCCTGTGAAACGCTAAAGCTTTCACAATTTGCTTTTCATTCACTCCATGGCTGCTTAAAAACAACAAAAAAACCCATAGCATACCCAGTAATTAGGCTACTTCTGGCAAAAGGCCACTCTAGAGGTCCGACTCTTTTGTTTGACTCAGAACTGCATAAATGTCATGAAATGTATGACAGGTGAGTGCTACAGACAGGAACTAGTAGCAAAAATTAACTGTTGTGTTTTTTTTTTCTTTTAACATATGGGATTTTTTGGCCCACTGATGATAACATGTCTTCAGAAAGTTTGGGGGGTGTTTTGTTTTTTTAATCAAATTATTTCGATATGCAAAATAAATGTTTAAAACTCCTGGCAGGTAGTTTTTCACTGCTGAAGCAGGTCTTCAGCACTTGCTGTACGTATTTAGAAGTAGACCTGTAATTTTTTTTAAGTAATGTCTTTGCACACATTTACTAAAAGGATACTAGAAACTAGCATCAAAAATTCTTTTTTTTTTTTTTTTTTGAGGATAGCTGAACAACAGAGGAAGAGTTCAATTTCTGCTATTTAAGTGACTCGTAGGAAGTCACCTTATCTTTTTATTCTTACTTGGCTTTGGTTTGGTTGAACTTTCCAAGCATCTTTATAGCATTTTTATCTTTACAGAAAATAATTTTGCCGGTACTAAAACCACTGACCTGACAGTGCAAGATCTCAGGACTTGCCTGGGTTTGACTTAGCTTGAGCTAACTTTAGCCTTAAAAAAAACAAAACAAAACAAACAAAAAAAAACAAAAACAAAAAAAAAAAAAAACAACAATTGTCTGGTGGTCAGGTAACTACTGCCTAAATTTATTTCAGACTACCTTTAGTTTATAGAGATAACAAGTTATTCAGCATGGATTGAATTGGCTAGGTCCCTAGAATAAAATCAGGTATGGAAGAGAGCATACACACAGGTTGATACCAGAAGTCCAGGGCATTGACAGAAATCACAGCTTTAATTCACAGGTCACTACAGGAGTGCAGCCTCCCATTGTTCAGGTAAAGTCAGTCTTAAACAGAACAGAACAAAAACTGAATCATTGGAAACTAGTGACAATAAAGAGCATGTAAGCTGTGTTAAGAAAACTTACAAAAGTAAGCCCAAGCAGACAGAAGGCTGAGGAGGACGGAACTATCTACATACTTTCCAGCAGCGGGAAAAGGGAAACTCATCATTACAGCCATACTCCCAGTGATGACTTTTGGATTCTGATAGCTCACCCTTTCTCCTTCAGGAAGCCTGAAGCTACTAGTCTTCAAATCCAGTGAAGCTGAGCACACCATCAGAGAAATAGGGGGTTCTAGGAAGGATTTTTTCCCTAAAGAAAAAAAAAACAAAAAGTTAACAATACTATTGAAACTTTTCTATAGTAATTTACATTATGAATGTATATAATTTTAACTAGATTAATAATTCAGACCATTTTATTGTTAAAACAGGAGTAACAATAATTTCCCAGTTTCTTTTATGACAGCTGTGCTCTTTTGCCCCTACAAAATTGAATGTAATAAGCATGATGACTATTGACGGTGGGGAGAGGATGGAAAGGGAGTGTCTGTACAGAACTCAGAACCAAGTATTTTAGATGTGTCAACATAATTTACAGGAAAAAAATAGAAAATTAAAGGAAAATGAATGATTATATATTGTTCTTAAGCCACAATGTATTTACCCTTTTAAAATTTGCAGAAATATATTTGTTAGTTTCAGTTGTAAACAGGAGGTTATTTTATCTGCAAGCACTATAACCATCATAAAACCACTGCAATATGTCCTTGAAGAGTTAAATGTGTTAAATCTTTTCAACCAGAAAGTGATTTGTGTTTTGTACAAAGTATTTAACTGAATACAGCAAAACTGTGATGAATTTCCAGAGATGCAATACTAATTTATAGAAGCGCACTGTAATAGTTAATTGTGTGTGAACATATATATTTGACTATGCATCAGAGACAAGCTGCGTGAGGACATTTTTTTTTATTCCTTTATTAGACTTCTGGAGCGATAGTTGTGAAAAGACACTATAGACAAGCTTTTTGGCATACAAGCCCTTCTTTAGACCTAAAATGAAAGCAGTAAACTCAAGGTTGAGAATAATTATGTTAATTAGTTAGCCAATTTGAAAGAAAATGATGGTTGTTACCAGCAGAGCAGAGGGTGATGTCAGCAAAGAGAAGCACTAATAAGTTCAGTAGGTCTGGTGGGACAGAGAGGTCAAGCAGAGGTGCCACCTGGAGAAAACTACTAGCTACCGGGAAGCCAGTATCTCGATGATTTTTAATGTCAAGTACAGCAGTGAATGTTACTTATGAACATCCTTATTTTTTGTAGTTATTCCTTAAGGATCAGGGCAAAAAGATCAGAAATGCAGTCCTTTCTGAGATAACATTCTTCTGCACACGTTTTACTTTCATACATTATTTATAAGGGTTCATGCTAGTGGCTATCTGATTTTGTCCAGAGTCTCTATAGGGGCTTTCAGCACAGTATAGGAAACCTCATTTTTGATAGCTTTGTTGCAAGAGACATTTAACGCTTGGACATGTGTGCGAGATGTTTTCAGCATATTTTCAGCTAGTTCAGGTGGTATCACTTGACACACATTCAATTCTGAAGGTGAATTTAAACAAGGTTAGTGAGTCATTTAAAGGCCAGGAGAAAGGCTACTGGGAAGAACCATGATGCTTACAGCAATCTGATGGCTTACTGTTAAGGGTCCAGCACTGTGAGATGCAAGGAGTTTCCTTGGTGTACAACAATCTTGGTTTAACAAGGAACCCATTTCCCTTTTGATAGAGGATTCTTGTTGCAGAGGGTGGGGTGGATGTCACATGTTCTCAGGAAAAGAAAGTCTTTTAATAACCCT
The DNA here is from genome assembly GCF_040182565.1 of Anser cygnoides. NCBI lineage: Eukaryota > Metazoa > Chordata > Aves > Anseriformes > Anatidae > Anser > Anser cygnoides. The sequence continues at coordinate 38,354,265 of NC_089876.1, forward strand.
TTCAATCCACGCCAAGGATGCTTGGTACACTTCAAATAACAGCAGTTTCGTTAAAAAAAATATACTGGTCACACATAATGTAGAAAGTGTATTTCCAGTTAATCAGAGACCAATGCTAGCATAGAAACTTTCCAGAAATAGTTGAAGGTGGTACAGTTACTGAATTATCAGCTTAGATAATTGTATTGAAACTAAAATCATGAATATGTTTTAGAATTGGATGACTTGGTAAACAATTTTAAAAGAAAATGGTGAGAATAAAAATCTGCCTTATTCTGTTTTAAAGATAATCAAAATGAAAAGTATTTTCAGAGGAGTTTGGCTTTGAAAATCACTAAAACACTTATTTTGACAGTGGAGACTTTGGGGGGGGGGTCTTGTTTGTTCTGTTTCTCTTTTGTTGTTTTTTTTTTTTTAATTTGGAAGATTCAAAGCTTACTCTTCTTCATTAGAATCTGGAGGGATTCTTTATCAGAAATTCTCCTAACAGCCCTATCAGTAACATATATGCAATCATCATCACATCATATTTAACTGGGACAGATACAAGAGTCATGACTGTTTCCATTCAAGTTTCAAGCTAAATGACATTTTTGATTGAGTTACTTCAGTGGCAAATCTCCACCAGTCAGTCAAATCTTATATGCTACACTATCATATTTAGAAAAGAAAAAACTGCTTTCAATAAACAGTGGGTGAATATTCAAATATATACTATTTAAAGTATTATGGTAAATGTTACTCTATTTAATAAATATTTTGCTCAACTATACTTCTCTGCAAGTACTGTACAAATAATTTTTTTTTAAATCCTTACAGGGATGTCTATTCAGGGCTCGAAATTACTTATCTGTGTTAGTTTAGAAGTGAGAATTCTGCTGAAATAAGAAGAAAGAAGATTGGATTACAAGTCTCTTTCAAAAAAAAAAAAGCCAAATATGTATATACGGAAAAGCGTTAAAAGAAGCTGAACTTTCTATTAAAGTAAGCAATATCAGTACATTTACCATATAAATATAGTGCTAAATCCACTCTTCGGTGAATGCTTACAGACTGAAAAAGATCCATATCAAGTTAATGAACTCTACTCTGCTGACTTACAGAAAAGAATATAAAATAGAAGAATCTGCATATATTATTTCAAAATGCTTGTTAGATAGATAGACTTATCTATAATTTTTTTTATATATATGGCACAAATTACATTAAAATAACATTTACAAAATTGCAAAGAAAAAGTTTCAGAAGTTTGAAAATGAAAAAAATCAAGGTTGCTTGCATAACCTCAAATCACCCTTTCTGCTTACACAGTATTTTGTGATCTTTAGTTAAATCATCCTATGACATAGCAGAAGTGGAAAGTCAATACAGAAGAGCAATGCTGGGAAGCTAGGAAAAATGAAGCAAGTCTAGACTGCTGACACTCACCCATAAACTAGTACAAGTATGATGCCATAGTACAGTCTTGAAGCAAGCAGAAAATGTCACTGCTTTGTTAAATCCCAGACCTAGAAATTGTAAGAGGAATATGTGGTTGTAATTCCCAAACTACAGTTTAATGAGGTTCAGTCTAACCTGCTTAATGTCATATATGATTCACTTCTATAAACTAGGTTGAATAAAACCAAAAAAAAAAAATAATCCAGAACTGTGGTGATAAATCAGTGCTTAAAAGGTAGGGGGCTTAGAAACACAAAGCAAAGGCTTCAAAGAGTTGATAAGCTCTTTTTGAAGACCATGGCCACCAATCTGCTGAGATGGAAAGCTAATAGGACCGGGCAAAAGGGCTTTAAATTAGGAAGAAAGAATAAGGTGTTCAGCAAGGAAAGAGGAAGAAACACAAAGAAAAGTGGCTGGTACACAGAAAAAAATCAGCAAGAAAGATGCATCAATAGAAAGGAGAATAGAGGGCACCAAACTGGGATTTAGAAGGCAGGTAATTTAGGGTGTTACTAGAGAATGGAAATAAATGGAGAATGGAGATAAAAGCAAAATTGAAGGACATTAAATGAAAGAAATACACACAAGGCTGTAACATATCCCTGTTCCAATGAATTGAGACGTTCTGTTTGGGAAAGTAACACAAAACCCAGAAAATCTTACTGTGGGATAAAAATAAGTAATTGAAGTGTCAATAGAGGAAATCATGCTCTATGAAACAGATGAAGAGGAGTGACTGCTACATGCGTACATTCAGGAAGTATTCCCTACTCCAAGGTAACCATGGTAGTAGAAAAGAAAATTTTATTTATTTATTTAATCTCTGGAAGAAAATAAAAACAGACAGAGAAAAAAATGAAGTTTTCTACAAAGTTCACCAGCAAAACTTATATGAGATGAAGCCCTGAAGCAGACAGCACATACTGACATTAGTTGAAGAATCATTAAAAGCCATACCAGTCTTAATAGAGAAGTTATCTTAGCAATAGAATTACACAGAGCAGAAACAGTTATTCTCCCATTCATTCAGCAGGTACATTTCCCATGCATATTGCAGGAAAACTTGGGATCCTAGAAAAGGGATTCACAAAGCAAACTGGACTAAAGAGAGATTATCACAAAAAAATCAATTTTAAAATTAAAATTCCTTATAAATGGTCTTTTGTATCAACCTTTTCATACTTCACAGCTAGAACAAACTAACCAAAAAAAAAAAAAAAAGCCTTTATTATTATTCTTTAAGCAACAGAATTAATTTTTAAAAGGAGAGGAAAGGGGGCAGGGGGAATGCCTTCTTATCACAGTTGCTCGCTGTGATACTGAAACCTCATGTTTGCTGAGCTAGCACCCCATCTCCTGCGAATACCCTGTGGAGAGCAACGTAGCTCATTGCACAGACAGGAATGCTAATTCTCTCCCTGCTGTGGGAGTTTCCCCTCCGTGAGACAGATGAAATGTGGTTTCTGACTAATTTAATAATGAATGTTAATCTGTGGAAGATAGCTAAAGCTTCAAACTAAAGCTTTCTGACGATCCAAATTTGAAAAGAAAAGAAAAGAAAAGAAAAGAAAAGAAAAGAAAAGAAAAGAAAAGAAAAGAAAAGAAAAGAAAAGAAAAGAAAAGAAAAGAAAAGAAAAGAAAAGAAAAGAAAAGAAAAGAAAAGAAAAGAAAAGAAAAGAAAAGAAAAGAAAAGAAAAGAAAAGAAAAGAAAAGAAAAGAAAAGAAAAGAAAAGAAAAGAAAAGAAAAGAAAAGAAAAGAAAAGAAAAGAAAAGAAAAGAAAAGAAAAGAAAAGAAAAGAAAAGAAAAGAAAAGAAAAGAAAAGAAAAGAAAAGAAAAGAAAAGAAAAGAAAAGAAAAGAAAAGAAAAGAAAAGAAAAGAAAAGAAAAGAAAAGAAAAGAAAAGAAAAGAAAAGAAAAGAAAAGAAAAGAAAAGAAAAGAAAAGAAAAGAAAAGAAAAGAAAAGAAAAGAAAAGAAAAGAAAAGAAAAGAAAAGAAAAGAAAAGAAAAGAAAAGAAAAGAAAAGAAAAGAAAAGAAAAGAAAAGAAAAGAAAAGAAAAGAAAAGAAAAGAAAAGAAAAGAAAAGAAAAGAAAAAAGAAAAGAAAAGAAAAGAAAAGAAAAAAGAAAAAAGCCCTGGGCTGAGGGAATCTGTAGCTTTTTCTTGACCTGCAGGTGCACTGAATTTAAACAAGGCAGCATCTCCAATTAAGTAATTCAGGTCTGTGCCTGGGATCCGAATTGCCACTCTGATTCTTTTGCCATATGGGAAATATAGACACATAGCTCTAAGGCTTGGATTCCATTCTGGCAACCAGCATACCTGAAAATCATCAGTTACAGCACTTACTTCTTAAATACCAAAATTCTGCAGTTTGATAAGTCTATCCAAATGTCCTTAAGTGTCTTCAGCTGCAAGTGATTTCAATGAGAGAAGTGTGCATTCTACAAAAGAGTCAAGGTATTACAGGAACTTCAGAGGAAAAAGACCAACAACTATTTTTTTTTTCTTAAAAGATATAGACTATGTAAATGTACAAAAATTCCTACAGAAGTCACTAGAGTTATGTGAAACAGCATCTACAAAATTGCAGTCGCACAGCACAATCGTTAAGGAACTGTTGGGGTTATCAGTACAGAAGCACAACTATAACACACAGAACTGAAAAATGACAAGAGATTTTATGAATTATTTTGATGTCTTAATATGTTCCTCAGACTAGTTTGCCAGCAAATTATTTATCTTATATATAACTACAGAGATTTCATGAAGACCATTCTATGAAGTATATATTCTAAGAAAAAGGAGAGCCTTTAGAGACTGGTTGTATCAGAAATTCTCCCGTTGTCATATAAAAACACTGCTGAGATAGATCAGAAGATCAAATTATATTTACTGCTACACCAAAATGAAAGCCTGCTTCCAAGCAGGAAAAGCACATTGACCATGTGATACATTGGTTCTAAGTTTGCAGTACAGTTCCAGGAAGATTCTTATTTCAAGAGAAAGCATTGTGCAAAAAAGGGATAAACATATCAAAGACTATATTTGGAAGCACAGTTGTCTTAAAGGCTAAATTTTTACATTGCTTCTGTAAGATATCACAGTTAATCAGCTTAAAAAGCAAGTGTTTGATATTTCCAGTGTCTCACAAGTATCTGTTATTGAAACAATTTCATGTTTGAAAAGAAGGGCAACTAGTTGCCTCTTTTCTCTGTTGCCTCTCGCCCTCACACTGCACACAGCTTAAAAGAGACCAGCTCCATCCTCTTGACACCCTCCCCTCAGATATTTATACACATTGATGAGATTCTCCTGAAGGATCACATTTCAAATTTAGTTTTGTTCCCAAATCAAAGTAACTTCTTCATATAGCTAGAATATTTTCAAACTACAAACATTTCCCAACAGAAATTCATCTTTATTCCTTGGAATATATATATTTATTCAAATCTATGAAGACTTTCTATAAACCTCTTCCAATCAGATTTCCTTGATTCTGTTTGCACTGTGCTCACTTTTCTGTCTTTTCTGCAGTCATGTTCTTCATTTTCATGTTAATGGCATCAATTAATAATTTTGAATTACATTGTGTGTGTGTGTGTGTGTGTGTGTCAGAGGCCTGGTTGCAGCTGTACGTGAACTCAGGAAAGGCTATGACCTGTTGCAGTTCTCCCTTATCATGACCTCCTTAATTGCACATATTATGATGCAGCATTGAGTCAACAGCCATCAATCTATTATTCCGTTCAACTTTTAGGGCCTGATTTCAGAACGGATAAGACACCAGTTCAGACAGTTCACTTTTACTTCTAGATCAATGACACTTAAGCATATTAAATATTTTCAGAAGCACACAACAGGCTGACATCCCATCAAACTGGCCATGAAAAATATTATTGTGTTACTCCTTGTATGTAATGTCTCTGTAGAACAACTGACAGAATATATATGGTTTGATATATGACCCTCAGCAAACCCAGCTCATTAATAAAAGAAGATCAATAATGTTCTTACTGTTTGGGGGTCACGCTCTGATAATGTTTCTGATAACATAAGAAAAAGAAAATAGATGAGCTGCAGGTTGTTCCACTGGATATATGGCTCTATGTCAACTAGTATTTTGACCAAAATCCAAGCACTGGCAGACTGCATTTCATCTGCTCCTACTCTTCTACCAGTACTCCTTATTGCTGTCTATTTCCTTGCATATTTATTAGGCTGAGTTTTCTCAAGAACAGACTGTAGTAAAGCAGAATATTTACCCAGTGTACTTTAAAAAAAAAAAAAAAAAAAAAGCCTCCTACATGGAGAGTCACAAACCAAAAGACTGAAAATTGGTAAAAACGACATAAACAAATCGGTATGATCTTTACCTCAGTGTTCTAGAGCAGCCATGCCTTTAAAGTAACCTCCAGAAATACAGTAACTTACCTGCCTAGTTCTACGTTTTTGTTGTTGTTGTTGTTTTGTTGTTGTTGTACTTGTTGTTGTTGTGTTATGGTAGGGAGGTGCTGCATATCTATAGAGAGATTCAGTAATTATTTCTTCCCATCAGACCCAAAATTCTGCTCCTGAGTACATCGTGTTTTCTTGAAATTTCTTACGTAAAAGCAGAATTCACACTGTTTCTTGAGTTGCAGAGCTGAGAAAAGAGAAAAGAAAAAAAGAAAAAACTCATGGGATTTTTTTTTGTTTTGGTGGTTTTTTTTGTTGTTGTTGTTTGGTTGCTTGTTTTTTGGCACAGGACTTGCCTGTATAAATTGAGATGTATTACTCGCTTGTGGAGCTCCAATACTGATGTGTGACTTTATAAAAATGGTAGTTTCTCAGTTCCCAAATCCCCCACCATATTACATCATATGTGTTTTCTTAAGCTAATAATAACATATCACCATTTCTTATATGCATAAATGTACCCAAAGCATGTATAAATAGTAAAACAATGAGACTTTCTTGTTATGTACTTTCAACAAGATTTCCTACCAGATTCTAATCTGTTGCATTTTCTTGATCTATTAGACAAATGTACAAGAAACAAATATTCTAACCTTTTCACTAACTTTTATTTCAAGTTCTTTACTTTTTCTACTCCTTTCTGGTCATGGCACTGTTAATTAAATGCTATATACACTTGTAAGCATTAAGAAAAGTCCAAGGACTGAATTTATGCTTGATATTTTCCAATGAGTAGTACTAAGAACTGTTTGATGCCTACCACAGACTCTAGCAGAAGCTGACAATTATAAAGGAAGCATTACCAATAAAGAGCCCAACACTGATTCTGTAGCTTCTGTAAGCTCCAGCTGCAGCACAGATTCAATGAATGTAATGAAATCCTAAACACTGAAAACCTTGTGAAAGTTCCCTTTACAAGTTATGTTCAAAGTCACTGTAAGGACATGATTATTTCATCATCCATTTTGAAGCAAAAGGCTCATCAATTTTGCCACAACTTCAGTCCTGATATCCCATTTATTATTAGTGAAGGATGGCTTAAGCGTTTCCAAAAAGACACATAGCATAAGACGACATGTCAGATTCTAATGATTTCACTGCAGGTTGCAGGCAAAATAATCTCAAATTTAATGGTAAAGAAATAATTGCTTGAAAAGAAAAATTAATGACTAAAACAAACCTGAGCTCACTGGTTGCTCTAGCTCTCCAAAATACTGTGATTTTTTTCTGGATTAGAGGCAATTAGTTTGCAAGTAAAAGAAGAGGAGACCTTGCCTGTTTATATAAATTTCATTCATACATACTTGAACTCTTTAGTAACACATATGTTATCAAGGTGCATCATTTCAAGGATATCAACATCAAAAGCTTTAAAAATTAAGAAAAGAAAAAAAACAATTGTGGAATGCTGCAACTCCTGAAATACTAGTTTTTTAAGTAACATTCCTTTCCAGCAAAATCTTAGTGTCTAAAAGGACTCTCTCTACCTCTTCATGCTTTTGATGGTGCAAGGGTGAAAAAAGAAATTTTAATGCCAGAAAGAAATGCCTTTGTAGAAAAATTAGATATGAAGCTTTTCCTATTAACATATTTCAGATGTTAGCCCTTATTTTCAAGCTTAGAGCTATTATTTAACCCTAAATCTTTCAGTAGATTTTAACATATCAAACAGTATATCTTCAGAAATTCCTTTAGATGAACAATGTAAATAATATCTTAATAACATCAGAGTTATTGATCATAGATGGTGTATTTTCCTAGCAAACCAAGCTTGTTTAAGAAGTAAAATAAGCAAAAACTACCAGCGATGACAAGATTCAAAATAAAGAAATGAGCCATGAGCTTTTTATAAGAAAAACCCAAAAAACAATTTTAATCTTGCAGAGCCAACATAAATTTGTCTCATACAGAGTTGAATAACTTCATAGGAGTAATAGCCATAATTCTTTACCTTAGATAGCTTAATGTGTAACTATAAATAATATCCAATTACTTTATGCTTGTTAAGAAATAATTATATTAGTATAAGTAGCATTAGTATAATAGTAATAAGTAAAGGGCTTTCTTCTTGGACATAACCTTTGTTCATCTTGCTGTTTCTACCTATGGTTTAGTTTTGATCACTTCATTCAGCAAACAAGAAAAAAATGGATTTTTGATCTTTGATTAGCAGAACTTAGCTGAACATACAAGGTTTTCTTTATATATTTTCAGTCTTCGATGGAAAGCCATGAAACCAACTCTTCTAAGATGACTGTTAAGCAAAACTGACCTACATGTAACACAATTCAATGGACACTGTTAGCTTTCCCCTCTCTCATCCAAACACATGTTGGGAGTTGTTTGGTACATTACTCACTAAGTTATTTTATGATATTGTAATAGTAATGTGAAATTAAAAAATAAAAATTAAAAAAAAATTATGAAAATACTCCTCTTTTTGAAATTCTTACTTTTTTTTTTCAAAATGTTCTTGAAAACTAAATATTTTGTTTCACTTTTCTCTGTGGGAAAATTTCATCAGAAATTGATCTTTATAGCACTTAAAATTATTACAACCTTTTCTAAGATACAGCTCACAACTTAATTTATCCTTAGAGACTTTGAGTCTCTATATTTTGTAAATAGGAAATTAGCATTAAGGTGTCCTGAGGTAAAAATTTAAACCAAAAGCAGATTGAGTCAAATTCTTCTCTCTGTCAGAGTGGAGAGCTAGCAGCTCTTCTCCTTACGTTAGCCTACATACGCTCTGTGAAGACAACAGAGAAGTATGGAGGCCCTATCTACTTTTGCCCAATGGCAGACTTCAGACATACTTTCCATCTATCTGCAAAACCCTTCACCAGGGTCAAACTGCTTTTTCAGGTGAGCCAAGGGACTTGTGACCCTAATATTGTAACATACGTTGAAACTCAATTCATGGTGAATATATGTGTTTGAAAAAGTGGTAAGATGTACCTCAGCTGTTAACTTCTGCCCTATTGGTCCCCAAGGGTCAATGAGTCCCTCAGTGACTGATGGTGGTCCTATTAAGTTTCCATGCAAGGCAAACAGGTTGAGATAAGCTACTGTCTTGCCTTATCTGACTGCTATGGGACATGGCTTTGCTCTCCTACAGTAACTGAAGTAGAAGGCTTGTGGCTCTATATTGGAGAAAACTTTATTATAATTGTGTAATAGTTGGCAATGAGAGCCATGGACAAGATGACTCACTAATCTCTTAACAAAAGATTTATGTCTCAAACACAACTCTGAGTTATAAGTTTTGAGTGATATGTAGGAGAAGTGTGAAAAAAAGATAGTAACTGACAAATTAAAATGAGTATAACACTGAAAGTACCCTAACAGTTTTCATTAACGTGTATCTGGCATACAATTGTAGGTAGCCACAGGGGTCATATGTGGTCAATAGAGAGAGCACGTGAAGATGCAGCCATGTGTAGAAAAAGGAAAAAATTTATCATGTCTATATAGGCATTGGAGTGGAGGCACCTTTGTGAGTAAAACATAAAATAAGCCTCTGGTCAAGTGGTATTGTACAGAAAACCTGCACAATATGGCAGTTAATGTTTTGTTGGACTACAGAGAACAAAGTAATGAGAGGTGCTGATAGCTTCTATTGTTTATCTACCTATAGTCAAACAATAATTGTGGTTTGCTTTGGTTTGACTGCATTACAGACATGCTAATAAATTGCTTTATTACAATGTATTAATACAATATATTACTACAAAGGTACTATCTCAGTGACTCAGAGTGCTTAAGTAAATTATAATTTCTTTGTGACATAACCTCATATACCCTAATCTAGAGGTCAGCTCTGCAAACCATGGCAATACCAAATGCTGTCATTAGATGTAATAATTACAAGCTGCAAATCGTGCTGCACTCTGAAAGGAACTGCAAACACTTTTATAGTCAATTATGTTTCAGCCGAAGGACAGAGAAATGGTAACTTACGAGATGAAAACACCTGGAAGAGCCATATCACTCTGCATGTCAAAAAGTTCAAATCACGCAGAATGATGGTTGTTTTACCAAAATTGCTGAATTTCTTTAAATTCTGTCCCAAAAGAAAATGTTTTACTGCAGGGTTACCTGAAATGAAAAATTTCAGGATGTTCCTTGAGTTGCATGGACCTGCAACCCACCTTCAAATATTCAACTTTGGCTGAATCAATAAAGGTTTGTAACTCAGGCTTAAAATAGCAATGCTGATAAGCCTTAAAAATATATATTTTTTAATAATGTTTACCTTTCCGTACAAAGTCTGTGAAGGCATATATTTGTTCTTTATAAATAATTTAGGTGACTGAAACACCATGAGGAAGAAATACTTTTGGAATCAGAAAAAAATCACCTTGGGACAAGAACAGATGGGGACAATTGACCATAAGAGGAATGTCTCTAACTTTTGCAGCAGTGAAGTTCCTAGACAGGATTGAATAATATTCAGAGGATATTTGATCTGTTTATCAAAAAACAGGCTGATATCGCTGTCTGAGACAGCAGAATAATTTGATGTTCTGTACAGCTGGTGTTAAAATAAACCAGCATAAAAGACATTATACAGATGGCTCTTTTAAAAGGACAAAAAACAAAGTATCATGGAAAGTAAATTGTTAACAAGTTTACACAATAAAATATTATGCAGAGGTGTAGTTTAAGTACTGCATAAGTCAGGATGATCTGACACTTTGATCATGAAGTCTCTGCACTCAGCTGTACAATGAAAACCTTCAGCACATTTTGTCAGGCATAAAACTCTTATTTTATTCCACTGACTGCAACGCTGGGCCTAGCTCTTTCCAGGATGTTCAGGTATAGTACTTTCCATAGTTTGGTTTGGTTTATGTTCACATAATCAAATAATTGTCCTTCAGATAAACTTTGCCACTGGTTATGCTGTTCATGCAGAAGTATCTGTGTGTGCTAGGAAACACTGAATTCAAAGACCTGATATCCACTAAGATTTTTTGATAGGGCTGCCATGTTGATGCTTCTGTTTATACTGATTAAATGACTTCACTGCTAAGTAATAGTTGCAAGGAGCAGGTCCCTTGGAAACTAGCTGGAACTGAAAGAAATGTTAATGTATTTAGTTGGGTCTTTTCACAGTACATTACTCACGGGTGTTGTAGAGGGTGTGATGCTTAAAAATACATGTATCTGTATATCAAGTGCTGACTAATCTTTAACACATTTTCAGCCCAAGGTATATAGCAACAGTAAACTGGAATCATATCACGTGCCCCAATGCATCTTCATAACTAAATTACATTTGTCAGCAGACCCAAAGGAAGTAATGCAGTGCCTAAACATGTTTGGGTTCCCTTTCATAGGCTCCTAAACACTGTCTTCTATTCAATTTTCTGCTATGCACTTCCTTTTCTCTTCTGCTCCTCAGTTTCCGGAAGAAAGAAAAAATAAGGAAACCTAGTTTCTGGACTGTAAATGTCTTTCACGCTTCTCCAATTTGTCTGTGCGCCACATCAGTTGTCAAGAGGACGCTAAATATCTACCTACATACAGGTAACTCTACACATTAAATAAAAGGTTGCTTAAGGTCGACAAGGTGCAAGATTTAGATATATTCAGATACATTTAAGTATAACAGAAGTTCAGCCTGTTTAACTGAAGACTTTTTTGGACAGCTAAAAATGGTGATCAGCATCACAGCATTAGTCACTGATGTGAACAAGAAACTCACAGTTTCTTGTGAATGAAAGTCTAAGTCTTATTGAAAAGTGGTCTTATTTTCTAGATATTTTTGAAAATGTTACTTAAAATATATGCATTCAGGAAAAATATATATATATATTGAGTTATCTCTCATTTGGGCCCTCCAGCCCCCATTTTGTAATATTTTAAAGCAAATGTATAGAAGAAAAGGTTCACTAAATAATTTCTGTGGTAACATAATTCCTAATGAATCCTTTCATATAATCATGCATACCTCTATAAATATACCCTGAGCAATAAACTATGATTGAAATTAAGTAAAATACACTCTTAAGGTTGATTTAATCTCTTTTACCAAATAACCATTAAAATGAAAATTCTCTCACAGGATGCTCAAGTCAAAATGAGGAACCTGATAATAAACATTGGGTAATAAAAATAAATTAAAAATCAAATCTTTATGATATATTTTCCTATCAAAATGAAAGTAGCAAATTGAAAACAATAATGATACTCATCCACATTTACAGTTCCAACAAAACATCTCAGAATTTGATTTACAATTAGTGGCATCTTGAAAATGAGCCATCATTTTACATTTAAAACTGCTACCACTCAATCCATCAAGTATTAGATCTTGATGTTGATTAATGACATTCTCTCATGCTGTTTCTCTCAACGAGGCTTCACAGAGACCAGAGCTGTATTATTCAGTATGCAACTAGCATGTTACTAGTTTGCATGCCTCCCTCATGGCCAGTTCAGATGCTACCACTATGTATAAGCAGTAGGTATTTGGTGGTTTGACAAATTTTAGTATCCTCACCAGGAATATAGGATGTACACCTCAATGACTTTCAGCATTGTATTGGCACAAGCTCCCAGTGCCTGGAGAAGGTGGGCTGAATGTAAACACCGACTGTAAAGAGCAGTTTTCTGTGCGGGTTGCTGCTGCCCCACGAGTTGTGGTGAATGAAACATACTATTCAGTTCTCCAGTGGAAGCAAGATTATCAAGAAAGGGGTCAGATATTACTAGGATCCATTGTAATTTGTAACCCTCATGCAAGAGGAAGATAGAAGGCCCAGTATACAGGCTGGTGTAAGCGATTTCCCTAATAGCACTTTAGCTTTATTCTTACTGCTGTGTTTGTCTTAGGTTTCTGAGCTATAAGGTTTCACATCCCATCTAAAACTGTTATTAAAATGGCTGATGCAAATGCTATTCTAATTTTGGTGACAGAATATATTTTAATTCACATTGATATTGAATCTCACTTGCTGTTAGTATCATCTCTTTTAATGGACAAAATCAAAGGAAGAGACAAATCTTTTTTTTTATTCACCCTTCACTTATATTCTTTTGCAGAGCCCCCATCTGGATTAGGAGAATAGAGAGGAGAAACTAGAAAACACAGAGGAGAGATTATGGAAGAACACAGAAATTACACCTGTTACATCAGACTAGGACTAATGTAGTTTCTCTTAATTTTCAGACAAAACAGTTTGTAGTAAACAGTTTCTTGTTTGTTTTTTTTTGTTTTGTTTTGTGTGTTTTGTTTTGTTTTGAACTGTTATTTATTTAAATTGTAGACACAACAGAGAAAATTTTCAGGTTCTCCATTTCAAAGAAAAGCCAGTATAATTAATAAACTTTTGCTTTGTGTGATGATAGAGACTAAAAACTTTCTTCTGTTAAAAAAAATCAGGAATTTTAACTGCATATGAGCAACTAGGTACAGATATTCCAATTTAAATAGTAAAAAAGAAAAAAAAGAAAGAAAGAATAAAGCATTTATAAATATTGTCATAGTTGCAGGCTATTCCATACATTTATTCCTTGATGCATAACAACAACTAGTTGCAAGCCTCTCCTTAGAAATATGCAAAGTTATTTAAATTGGACAAAACGGAGCTTTACCTTATGCAGCATTATCTAAAACAAGCCTGAAATGGAATATTTAGATGCTGAGCTTTTTTTTTTTTTTTTTAAAGAAAAGAAAAAGTACAATAAAAAGCATATAAGGACAGGTAAAAATGCTATTCCATTGTCAGTATTATTTACTCATTTGAACTGGCTTTCCCAGACTACAAAAAAATAATTGAAGTATAAAACCAAACTAAAAAAAAATAGCCAAGCTCTTAAACAATCTGTAACAAATCAATGTTGTGTATTATATTGTAACTGGATCAATTAATACAAAATATACAATAAAACAGTCCATTAATGGCTCTGATTGTATTATTATTATTACTATTATTACTATTAGTCTGCTCCTAATCCTCAAGGAATCTGAACATCAGCTTCAGTGAATAAATGATGAGATCTTTACTACTTTGAAAAAACTTTTTCACACGAATGATCCACTTTTTAAAATGATAATAGGGAAGAGCTGTGACTAAACAAGCAAGAAAACATCTTCAGAGTTTAAATCAGCTACACCCTTTTGTTTGAAGTGACAAGGCCTATCATTAAACAGAAAAATTGTGCTTCTCCAGCATAACAGACACACCAACAATGTGCTCTCACATTTTCTTTCTTACTGTTATTACCTTTTCACATATAATTGGTTTCACACATATTTCAGGAGCCTAAGCTGAAAGCCATTTGTTTTCTCCCTAACACACCCAGCCCTGCGCCATCACAAAAACTTTTTTTTTTTAAATTCCTCATCTTATGAATATATTCCCAATTCCCAACCATTGCCACACTGCTCTGCCTCTGTAACTGGTGCCTTCATTTATATCAGACTTCCTGATATAATGCTTCCTTTATACTCTTCAGGTACAAAACTGACCTCCAAAATTGTCATATAATGTCTCCTTTAATTTCATCAATGATTATTAATCTTTTTGAAAGAAACTAAAAGGAAAGTGATTGTTAATTACTGGAAGAAAATACAATTTGTAATATGCACAGGTAAATTACACAGTGCACATGTTAGTGTCTGGCCTAAGCCCTTTCAAAAAACAAGAAAATTCAAAGTAAGAGTGGTGAAGGGAAGGAAGGGATGAGAAGAAAAGCAGAGAAGACACCAAAAAAAAAAAGTGGGGGTGGTGAAGAGAATTAGAAAGTAATTTCAGAAATTAAATAAAATTTTAAAGACAGCAGAGGAAACTAAAAATATGTAATTAGAGCTGCACAAAAGAAGAGATTGAAGGGCTTCTTTTGATCCCCTGAAAGACCACAGCAGTGGTCGCGAGGATGGTATAGCATGAGGCAGCACATTCACGTGAGTAAGGGATCAAAATGCTTCAGCAAGGTGCTGATCATGGCCTCAAACACAAGCAGAAATGCTCCAACGGTATCCAGTACTAAAATTTCCCTTTCTTCACACTGTACGTGAATGTATATTTAGGGTTAAACCCACAAATAGGGTAATATCCCATATAGTAAGTAACACACGTGTAGTGTCAGTTATCATGCATACTTAGTGTATACGTAACGTTTATGTTAAAACTGTTTAACATTCAAGATGTAGCATATACTCATTACTTAGATATATTATCAACATATACACAATCCTCAGGTGACTGACTAAGATCAGATTTTTAAGGCGTATTTGGAGCCTTATTTGTCAGAAAAATTATTCAGTGTAATCTAGTAAACTTTAAACAGGCTTAGCACTACTGCTTGGTACTTAATAATGGATGTGCCAAGTGCTCCTCTTGAAGGTGGTAGACACAACCACTACTAAAGGCCCAGACTAGCACAGCCTGGGAGAGACTGGGAGGAGGCAAGTGAGCCTGTGACCAATGAAGGCAGCAACCCTGCAACCACCACTAGTCTCCTCTGCTCAAAATACTATAAACAGATAGATTTCAGTATTCTCTAAATGCCTAATTTTGTGTCCACGTATGCATATAGAAACTCACAGCCCTGGGCTTTGGACACGGGATGGTGCTGTTGTTGTTGCCCTGTAGGCCGCAGACTAACACAGCCAGATAGCTGCCAGCCAGAAAGCAGGAGAGAAAAGGTGACTTTGAAGTGAAAAATGCAGGACCAGCACTCATTCTCATTCCCTATCAATAGAAACAAGAGTGCGGCAAACCCCTCACTCTTGTTTTGGATAATGCCCAAAAGAGCAGAAAGGCGGGGCAAGAAATGTGACAAAAGCACATGAAGCGAAACATAAAGGCCAGCACTGCTGTGGATATGAAAGATTCTTCAATTGGACAGAGGAAGCTGTTCAGCAATTAGGAGCCTAAGAAGTTTTAATGACAGTGATGGAAGAGCACAGAATTAAACATAGAGAAGGTCCTGGCCAAAGAACATCAAAAGAAAACACTGCAGCAACATGTAATATCTAGTCAATCTTGCTTAACTGTTTTATTTATTAATTTGCATATTCAAGAAGAAATAACTTAATCTTAAAATCTTAGACTTTGATAATAAAGCCACACCACAGGTGACTAATTACACTGTATATCATTTCATTTGCATTTAGTGTCTGATGGTACGCAAAAATAGTTTTTTGACCTTGTGAGGAAGATTCCCTCGCCATCCTCTGCAGGGAAATGGGTAAATGAACCTGAAAGCAATTGCAGTCAGCTGGAGTGGTGGCAGTGGTTGTGGTGCTCCCCTGGTGTGCAAGTCCCATAGTCACCACCTTTGCACAATGTTGGTTAGAAAATTCTCCTGCAGAAGGAGGTAGAAAATCACCTCTGTCATGTCCCCTACCTGCCAGACAGAACAAGAGTTTCAGGGAGAAAGGGCACTGAAGAACACCTCAATTAATCCTGCCTGAACAACAAACCATTAAAAAAAGGAAGGGAAGGGAAATAAGAAAAGAGACTGCTTTTTATGCATTTTAAGCAAACACTTGAAAAGACAAGCATTGTTGAATTGTCTAACTAAATGACAAAATCAGGATACAAACAAGAAAGAAGAGGAGATAGGTTCAAATTCCCTGCCTGGGAAAGGTGTAAATCTCAGGATCTTCACTTGTCAGTGGATATCCCAATATATACAAGTACTTAATGAATAAGCATCCCAGAAGTCCAAATACATAGCACAGATTACTATCTCAGGAACAGCATCCTATTTATGTAGTAACATTGTTTTTGAGAATCTCAAAGAAATGTATACGTTTATACTAATTTATGTACAGATACTGTAAAATTACATGGCAGACAGAGCAAAGAAGAGGTTATAAAATGCTTCTAAAATGCAAATGAGACCAGAAAAAAAAAAAAAAAAAGCTGTAGCAGATGCCTTTACATATCAGCATTAAAATATTAAAGAAATAAATCAACATTTTTTGTGAATGAATACAGACAGTATAGCTGATAAGAGAAAAAAAAATAGCATTGATGTGCAGCATTATGACTTTAAAATTGTGAAACTAGCACTCCTTCCCCACCTACGCATCCCTACAAGTCAAAAAATTTTTCTCTAAACTGTATACTGATGACATCAGGAACCAAATCCACCTTATTATCCTTATGTTTCCTTTTCATAAGATGGAAAAGTTCCTATATGGTATATATAGCCATAATCTCAAGGTATCTATCAAAAGCTTTATTAAAGTAGAAGATGAAAAATAAATTAAATGCCATTCTGTAATCGAGAAATTAGTGTTTCTGTTTTTCTACCCATTTGTCAATGTGCAGTTTCATTTCATTTACTTTCTCTTTTCCTCTCTAGCATCTGTTTTGTTTTGTTCCACTTGCTAGCTGTTTAATTTCTCTGAAAATAAGTATTTTTCCCTTCTTTAAAAATAAATAAATAACTAAATAAATAATAAAGCAACTATTTGCCACTCATTACATTTCTTTAAACCTCATCATTCTTTTCCCTGTGTCAACTGTTTTGTCATCTAAATTACTTCCTCTTACACTCTTCCTTTACAAGTAATATTCTAAATCTGATGATTTTTTGGAAAACATTACCTCTCATAATGGCATGTATGAGTTCATTACTTTCTCTCTCCCAGTTATATTATCCCATCACAAGAAATACAGTGACTTTTGAACTTCAAAACTTTTTCAGCCCTACAGGAGCTGATGAGCAAGGTATTTTTGCTTTGTCTTTCTTTGCACCAAATCAGAACAAATTTAGTATCAGCTTGACCTGAGGATTGAATTGAATCATTAAGTAAAATTGAACGCTTGTAGAAAATATGTAAAATAGTGTAGTGATATACCATGTAATGGACTCCTTCAAAAGCTGTTCTGCACAATACTGCAGATGTTAAGGAGGTTATTTATTTTGCCTCAGACTTTCATTGTTTGTTCTTTATGAAAGCTCCCAGACAAATTTATATAAATTCTAGGGAGACATTTTTTAAACAGAATTCTTTGTAGCATTGCCAATCATAGTTCAGCATACTTAGGAAACAGAAAAGCTCATCTTGCTTCTTTCTGAAATCCACTGATTCCAAGAATTATTTGTTACCTTAATTAATATCTATGGAAGTATGCCTTCGCCACAAATATATAGATGCTCTTATAGGTTTCTGAAACGGAGCTTTAAAATATTACTCCAAAAAAAAGTATGTTGCGCTCTCTACAAGACACTAATTTACCTGTCTGACCTTTGATTAATTATTTCATTAATCTGTCATTCCTAGCAGTAATTATTCTTTGGATATGGCATGCACAATTTACTTAAGGGAAAAAGAAGATCCAAGTTGAAACAATTTTCGCATTTCCTAATGACCAGGCATAGTAGAGAATCTTCCATAGGTCACCTGATGGTAAACATAGTTCTTTGATTATTCCATAGTGAGATTTGAGTTATTTACTGGAGATTTTCTTTTATTGTTATTTTTAATTTGTGCTTGCAGTTGTGTTATACTGACATAATTTTCACAACTTTCTAATGAATCTGAGTTTTGGAGAAGAGTCGAAAGAGCAACTACTTTTCCAGCAAAATCACTAGCTCTACTTTTGCATGTCTTCAATGACTTCTTGGTGTTGAGTGAGACGGAACCACAACAGATTTGCTACCATGTTCAGTCTTTCCCTGGTTTCTCTTTCAGGGAACATTTGGGATTCTTTAAGCAGTGTTTTCTTCTGTTTATACTCAGAAGCATAACCATGCAAAATATCTCTGCATATTTTAGAGTAAGACCACATTAAATCTGTTAAACACTCTTGCCACAGCTTTGGTTTTAAGAATTTCCTTTCCACCTAGCTTTTAATTTCAATCTTAATTCTTTATTACACGTTATTATTGCACCTTCTTTCTTCTTGACTTTTGTTTCTGATGACTTCTTCATTAAGTCTTTATGGCACCTTCTTTGACATTAGTCTATTTCTAGAAAACTTTATCATCTGAGAGATTCCTTTTTCTTTTCCAGATTTTTTTTTTAGGTGCTGCTTTGGTGAACAATCAGACTACCTTCAATAAGTTGCATTTAGTTTCTTCCAAGTGGTATCTTCCACCTGTTTCAGTACTTGTCTCTGTGGGAAAGCTAACCTCCTCCACATTTAAGCTGAGCATTGTAGTCTGGAATAAGTAATTTAGTATGAAGAGAGACCACAATATTAATTTCCAAACTCTAAAGAATAACATCCTACTTTTTAGAAGGATATTAATTTATCCAGCTGTCAACCATTGTCCTAAAAATATATGTAGATAGACAAGTAAGGTGGTGTACTTTGCTTCGAAATATTAGCCTCCTGAAAGTTACTGATCCTTCCTTAAAGAAGGGCTTCTGTCAAGCTCTGCTCCTTGGCAAGAGTTGAGTCCTCTGTTTTCTGGTTCTCCTTGTTTGAGGTATAATGACTCTCCTAAAAATTATGAGCCTAAACCTAAACTGCCAGCTGTATGAAAACTTGTAAAAGTTGATTTCTGTCCAATTTAATCAACAGAACTGGAACATAAGGATCTGTTTCACCTGTTTCTCGTTATGAGGACATGTTGTTTTAACTATGTAGTCTCTTGCTTTTAGTTTACATTATTTTTAACCATGATTGGATCGTCCATAGAGGTATTCTTCAATGCAAGTCGTGTTTTTTTTATTGTTGTTTGGGTTTGGTTTGGTTTGGTTTGGTTTGGTTTGGTTTGGTTTGGTTTGGTTTGGTTTGGTTTGGTTTGGTTTGGTTTGGTTTGGTTTGGTTTGGTTTGGGGGGGGGGGGATGAGGAAGAAGAAGGGGGCTAAAAGTTCTTTCCTCCTGGAATGATTTCTAGGTAGCTAAAATATGGGGCAGTCACGTTGGTTTGTAAAAGAGGTCATTAACTTTCCATATCCTGATATCTGTCAGAACAAGCTGTGCAATTAATGAGCAGTTCTCCCCTCAGAGAAGAACTGGGCTCCTCTCCTTCACATATCTGAGATTCCCCTTTCCAGCAAGTTCTCTTTTTTCTCCACATCTCCTGATATGAGAAGTTAAGCAAATATGCCAATACAAGTAAAAAATCTGAAAGAAACTAAAAGAACGTAAGGCAAATAAATTTGGTATAGCAAAGCAAGCCTAATACACTTACCAGATGCTAAATAACTAGAAATATCTACAAAATAGCCATCTTACAAGTTATACTTTTATGTACCCTATAGGAAGTTGCTTAACAGAGGCTGGTATTTTTACAAAGCTTTCTCGGTCATATTTTTAATGGCAGACACGTTTTTCCACTTTTATTTGCATGTTCTAAATCAAATCATGAGCTGAAGATTATTCAAGAGATCTTTTTCCAGCTGTTTGCCATTACAGCTCTGAGCTAAAAGTCAATGTTATAACAACAACCTGTTTTTTTTTAAGGTAACTTTAAAATATAATTTCAGCTGTTAACTTCAGGCTTCCCTTATATTCCTCATCTATGCCCACTTCTTTCCTTAAATCTGCCAACTATTCTATCTCAAAAAGTGAAAATTAACTGAGATGTTATTGCTTAAATGCATTGATAATAGTATTGTTTAGATTTAGCAGTAATTACCTATTCCCTTCTCACAGTCAAACAGGATTAGCATTAGTTTCTTGCCGATGCTTGCTCTCTCTCTGCAAACCTGTATTTCCAGCTGTGAAATAACAAATAACTAATCTTCACCCCTTCTCTACCTCCTGAATTTCCCAGAACTTTCATATGTGAAAATTAAATATCTTAAGTGCGTCTGCAGGGTCTCATCTTGTTAAGACTTTTTTTTAAAAAAATAAATAATTTCAGAGACCTGTAATGTCAATTGTATGTATGGAGGGAAAAGAAATGGAGTTGATAGAGTAAGAACAGATCGCTTGAAAAGGAATCTAATATTGAATAGTATTCTGTTTTTTTTCAGGTAAAAGTCAAAACTTAAACATGCACATTAAAACAAAACACCTCTGCCTAGCTTGAAAAATGTATTGATCTCATTTTTTCGCATGCTTAGCCTGTTTCTCATATTGGTTCAGAGCTGTTGGTGAAAGATGTTTTCTTGGATTGATGGAGGAACTTCACATCATCTATAAAGACTCCAGTTACTCCCATATATTGTCCTCGCACCCATCTCTCCCAGCAGATACAGGTCCTCTTATATTTGTGAGTGGAAAAATAAACTTCTTTTGGTAAGTCCTGCATAAGCAGGTCTATGTTCATCTGAATAAGTTACATATGTGCTGTCTACCCCCACAGAGTGAGTTGCAGAACTGAAGTATCCATCAGTCAAGTATAAAGAAGCTCTTCATCCCCTTTAATATTGCAGTTATTTTTTAGGGTTTTGCAGCTACATTTTATGAACTTTTTTCAGCAAATAAACCTGCCTACAAAGTAAGGTCCCTGTAAATTTTCATTTCCTTCATTTTAGCTGTTTCTTAAATTGTTTTTGAAGAATTAGCAGAAACTGCTGTCAGTGAGAGAAACCAGTGGATTGCATAAACAAACTTAAATTTTACTACCATTGGTTGAAAATAAGAATAAAATCTATTTCTTTCAAATGCATGAATTTTTTTTTTCTCTGCTAAAGATCTGACCTCTGGCTGAGTCACCACTATGAGTCCTGTGATTTCCAAAAAGGAGTAAATCAGCTTTCAACAGTGCTAGAATCATCACGTTGCAGCACTGACATTATCGGCCAGTGACAGTGTAGTCTGATGATGTAATCCTTCTAACTTTGTCTTACACTGCTGCACCCGAGCACCCTGCCTATACAGGTACAGGGGCAGACCGACTGCATTTCCAGCTCTGTCATCGCTTGTTGGTGCGTAAACACCCACCAACCACTGCAGCTCCAATGAAATGTGGTTTTGAAACATTAATTACAGCTGATAAATATAGAGGGAGAAAAATACTTGAAAGCAATAGTTAATGTGCAAAGAGAATGCACATTAACGTTCATCTGAAATCAGTACATATTTTCTTATTCATAAACATTAAGCTATGATATTTGATCGTATTTTTAGTGGGGTTTTGGAGAAAAGTGTGTCATTTTTCTTTACCATTTTATTTTGCATCTTATTTCACACACAAAATTAAATTTAAAATGAAGCCTCAAGAAACATAGTCGCTTCCTGACCAAAAAAAAAAAAAAAAAAAAGCATGCACACAATTCTGTTATGGAAAATCAAAAATATGGAATTGTGATTTGAGCAGCACTTGGGAGGGAAGGTACTGTTATTTTGATAACCGCAGGACATCCGTAAGGCTCAAAAGAAAATAATAGGGATTACAACAATTCTCACTTCTTCTTCACACCACTTCAGAAATCTACAAATAAAAATGAGGATATCTGCTCTTAGGAACCTGGAATTCAAATAGACCAGAAGAGGCACCAGTACTATGCCACTTAGTTCATTACTTGTACAGCAGCTACGATCTTGTTTTTTTAACATGGGAGATGCCTCCAGGCAGATATTACAAAGAATTCCAAAACCAAAAGTACAATTAGGCCCAAGGCCAACAGCCTGAAGCATGACTCAGTCAAGGGACATCAGATCACAGATCAATATCTCTGGTAAAAAGAATAAAAGCAGAATGAAGCAGGCTGCATACAAGAAAAAAAAAAAAAGTAATGAGTAGCAATATCTTCCTAGCCTCAGTTTGAAGAGGACAATAAATTGAGAAGTGTGATTCAACAGTCATATGTTGATATTATTGCTATATTCTTCAGGGAGAAATTCCTTAAAATCAAGCTACGACCAGGCTATTTAATGCCTCTCTATTAACTGCAAACCGTAAGTGATTTAATGTAATTTTATCTTTAGACTCTGTAACTACAGAACCATATACATAACTTTACCCATGTGAATCGTCTCAAAGATTTAAGCAGGATTATACATATAATGAATGCATGGCCAAAACTGATCTGAAAGGAAGAAGTAAACCGTAGCATGAATAAATAATGCTTAATGAAATGTTGGTTTTGAGGCAACTTCATGTTATTTCAAAAGAGTTGCCTGGTTATCTGTGAGACAGCCGTGTTCAAATGCCACCAGGTGCAATCTGCTGTGATAATTTCTTTTTGCCTTCAATACCCAAGCTGCCACCTATGAGGGCAGATGCTGGATGTACCCTCTCTGGGACACAACTATCGAGTATGAAGAACTGCCTGCTGTGCAGACAGCATGCTTCACCCTATGCACATCCCCTCGTAGGCTCAGCAGCAACACAAGTGGGCATTGAAAAAATGTTTCTGAAGGAGGCATGTTTCTTTTTCACTCTGTAGAAACATATTCTGCACAAAATAAGTGTTGTGGTTACAAATCTCCTTTGTTTCTGAACTTACCTTAAGCAGCTGTTAGAGTCTTACTTCCTTTTTTGATAATTTGCTGGACTCCTGCTCACATGGGTGATGTCATAACTAAATTCCCTTCTCAGGACTCACTCCAAACCTGATGGGAAAGTAAACACTTTTGCACAATGTTTTTTGCCCTTGTTTCTCCAGTTCCTTTTGCAACACAACCAGCTTTGCTGAGCAGCAAAGCCTACTCAAGTAGATACTGTGATTGCCTGCACTAACACAAAACACTTATTCAAGAAGATTACAAAATAATGATGAAATTGTGGTATTACAGCATTGTAAATCTCATCAGTGAGTACAGAGAGGTGCTCTCAATGTAACAGATCGCTATTCCTAGTTTCTCTCTTCCCATGATCCAACTTTTCTGAATACAAGGAAACAAAAATTTGGTGTTTTAAACTTAATTAAGTACTGCAGAGGTAGCTGCTTATAATGCTTATATGGTAGTTTAGAAGTTCAGTTTTACGCCAGAATAGACAAATGAGTAGTAGATGATAAAAATGCTATTTATTGTACCAGTAACTTCTTTTGCAAACATATAGGATGGCACTTTAAATTACCTTGAGAAAGCTTGGCTGCATAAGGTTGCGCATTAAGCATTTCTGTACTGTATCAAGGATTTGGATTGGAATTGCTTAAAAGTATGAAGCGTCACAATCTGTTGAAAGGCCCAGGAAGATAGCCAATACTTTAAAAATGTACATTGTTAGCAATTACTCTGCATAACAAAATCATGAACATGAATTAATTACTACAACCAGACTAAGGATACACCAAAACCATGGGATTTAAATGTGGGGTTCAGCTGCTCAGCTGAGAGGCTCAGGTCCATGGCTGAGAAGGAAACTTGTCATTCATTGGGGCTGCAGCTTGCCTTCTTTTTGCAAACACAAAACTGAAGACTACTGAAGTTATCTCAAACTTCAACCCCATCACAAGAGCAAACCTGCTGTTGTTGCCGCAGAGCACCTTGCTTCCTGCAGTTATTCTCAGAAAAGAAAAAAATGTCCCTTTTCTTCCCCCCACCTCCAAACACACAAAAAAGTTCCTTTTCTATTCCCACTTCCACACCCTTGAGGGGTTTTTGCCTTGCTCCAGTAGACTGCTGGCGTGCTCTCTGCTCCAAAAATGTGTAAGCTGGCTTCCTGCAGTACAGTGTAGTGAATGAATAAAAAGAAGAGTTGCTGTTCTCAGCTCAGATACACTGACGCTGTTTCTGTTCCCAGCATCTTAACCATGCTGTGAATTACTGAGCATATTCAGTCCTCGCACTTGCCCCAGACACCTTTTTTGAAGCAGTCTATATCATCAACTAAGTAAGTTATGCCCATATTCACAAGTGGTTCATCTATCTAGGCTCTCAAAGTATTATAAAACACATTACCATATGTATATGGCTTTATGTACAGTTATTATGTACAGCTTGATACATAGATATGTGTTAATTAAACATACTTTCTGAAAAGAACAAATCTGTACAAGCAAAATCCTTCTCTTATTGAACTTACTAGTAAATAACCTCAAAAGTAAGCCAAGGTTGGGACACGCTGAGAAAGATTTCTGAACTTTTCTCTCAATTAAACCAAGGTGAGAAGCTTTTGGGGGTGATATTACTCCTGAAACTAATGGAAATAAAATGGTGGTAGGTGAGAGAAAACTGTACTCCACTATCCCTGCCTCTGTGTTGTCCCCTGGAGCAAGGAAGGTACCTAAGGAGAGGAATCTGTTTTGCTTTAAAGACTGTATCTTAATTGCAGCCAGGAGAAAAAAAAATAATACACTGACAAAATATAGCTATCCTTTCTTATTTATCAGGAATACTTTAGGCATGGATAAAGCTCCATCTGAGTTATCTGTTTAGGTAAATTATCTTGGAAGGATCTTTATATTGTATAATTAGCTCAGAGCTGAGCTGCATCTCTCTTGTGGGTAGCACAGCTGGCAGCAGCACGTTGTCTCTGCACTCCTGACAGGTTGCAGGGCTCTGCTGCCCCAAGACCCTCTTCTCTGGGCCTGCAAAATATGTAATTGCTATTAACAAAGTATTGACTTTGAATCTGTTGAGCATTTTACAATTGCTATTAATAAACTATTGATTACTGAATTTGTTAAGCGTTGAATAGCCGTAGACCCGACAGCAGCCCTGTTTGGAGGTGCCTGCCTTTTAGAAGTTTCCATCCAAAAAGGAGAGAGAGTTTTTTGATGTAATTAGGTACTTGCAGGGATTAGTTGGAGAAGGAATCACCGTAAGCACTTATTATAACTCCTGTTAGAGCAGCTCCAGAGGAGGGCCACAAAAATGATCAGAGGGCTGGAGCACCTCTCCTATGAAGAAAGTCTGAGAGAGCTGGGGTTGTTCAGCCTGGAGAAGAGAAGGCTCCAGGGACACCTCATTGTGGCCTTTCGGTACTTAAAGGGGGCTTATAAAAAAGATGGAGAGCAACTTTTTACAAGGACAGATAGTGATAGGACAAGGGTGAACAGTTTTAAACTAAAAGAGGGAAGATTTAGATTAGATGTTAGGAGTAAATTCTTCACTCATATGGTGGTGAGGCACCGGAAAAGGTTGCCCAGAGATGCTCCATCCCTTGAGGTGTTCAAGACCTGGTTGGATGGGGCCCTGGGCAACCTGATCTAGTGGGAGGTGCCCCTGCCCTTGGCAGGGAGTTGGAATTAGATGATCTTTACGGTCCCTTCCAACCCAAACCCTTCTGTGATTCCATGATGATTCCACAATTTTTACTGTAAGTACAAATACTTCAAAAATTATTGCTCTATTGTTCCTATTTTAGTCAGTTTAGTTTTCAAGTAATTTGAGAAAACACATCCTAATAGCTTAAAAACAGGCTTTTATAGCCAAATTTAAAAACAGCTGAAATTCTGAAAAAGCTTTATGATCTGCAGCTACAGTATACTGTAGTTACATGGAGCATTTCACCCTCAGTGTAAGTGGTTTACATTTGAAAAACAAAGTTAAGCAAAACATAATTCTGCCTTCAAATTTCAAATGAGCTTTGGCAGGCAACATATGTTCCCCAAAAGCGCACTTTGGGGACTTAGGCCTTGACAGAAGGAAAGCACTGACAGGATGAGCAACCAAGTGATACGTTCCACCTCTGTTTTCAGTCATGCAATCATTTGCAGCATTTACAACAACAGCAACAACAAAAATGATTATTCACAAAGCAACAGCTGTCCTTCTTCAAACTGCTCTTAAAACTCATCTCTGTCATGATGTTTACAAAAATTTGACAATGGTTAGGCAGACAACATTCTGCAATTACCACTTATTCCACAGATGAGAACCATTTCTTTCCTAACTTCTCTTTGCTTTATTTGCCTTTAGAGATGATATTTTGCTATACGTTCCAAATATGTAGGAAATAACGATAGAGACACCAGAAATTAGAAATATTTATTTTCAAAATGAAATATCCTGTTTATTATTAGATTGAGGTACAAGTTCTCAGTTATACAGATCTGAGCAAATGAAAACAGCAAATGTCTCCTGTATTTATACTAGCTAGTAATTTACTCCTAATTATGAAATTACATCTAATCATCTCTCTTAGGTAACAATACCATACTGAATAATCTGATGTGTAAAACCCGTTTTAAGCATCAAATTGAAAGAAATTCACTGAATGGTATCATAGGAATGCTAACATTCAACTACAGCTAGGAACATAATTAAGAAAATCAAGTATTTCCAGTATAACCCCAGCAATCATTTTTGGGATATATTACAATAGAATTTCAGCCAAATGAAGATCTCCTTAGGTATATTGCTAGTATTCAACAATATCAAAGAAGCTAGATTTCATCAGCTGCCTTAAAACCCCTTAGCTATTGTTGTTTCCACCACCAATCATACAAAAACAGACTTGATTTCAAGAGTAGTATGTTCACAGCTCTGGGGGTAGTGGCAGCAAGATTCATCTATCACCTTGTCTCCACCTAGTACAGATCTATCTGATAGGTGTTCTGAAAATATCTTATCATGCCGGATTTCTTAACACACAAACCGTGAGGAAATGTGGAGGTGAAAAAAGCTGTCCTAAAATGCCAGTGGTTCAAAAACTCTTCTGAATACTGGAGAACCAGGTTTGAAGTTTTGCTGAAATCTGAAGCGTCTCTCTCTGTGATCAGGATTGTTGACTCTCAAGAGAATAGCCTAATACGTAGGCCCTGGGCATGCTCTGACAAAACTGGATTTCTCTAATTCTGAATGTTCAGGGGAGGTGACAGGGAAGAAAAGGAAGGAAATGTAAATATGTCCTCCATCCATCTAAAAACAACCCAATGATCAGGGTTTTTATTCATATCAGTGAAGTGTTAGAGAGCTACATAGAATATTCTAAAGATAAAAATCTCCTCTGAATATGTATATGAGCACTTGTACAATTTTTTGAATACTTCAACAATTTCAATGGTAACCCACGAGATGCTGGACTGAAATTGTTCAAATGGTAACTAATATTCAAATAACCCATCAAAAGTGTATTTGCAACAGACTGGCATCATGAAAAGAATTTTGGATAAAGGGGAACAGACGAAGAGAAATCGTAAAGAGAACTCAGAGGAGCTGTCAAAGTCCCCCAGGACAGCTTTAGACAGAATTAGGACACCATTTGCAGGAAAAGTTGTTGTTATGGACACTGAACACTCAGCCCTAGCTCCCTGCGATGGAAGCAGCCAGAGAGGAACCCGGCTGTTCAGCTCTGATCAGAATTGAAATTACACTTAATTTTCTTGTAACCTGTTGTTTCCAAACGTTAAAAGGAAAGGTCCAGCCTCTGACCAGACTTGAATCATGAATATATGTCCAGGTGGAAGTGAAAAATCTTGGGCATTCTCTCCAGTGAATCCAAACAAAAGAGGGATATGAAGGCACATACAGGACACCTCATACCCAATCCATGGTTCAGAGACATGAGCATTAAAGAATTACACTTTAAGTTAAATACTGACACACAGCACTGGGAAGGTGCCAGGAAAGGTAGAAAGATGCCATCTGGGAGTTTTAAGTGATAGTGTGGCAAAATACATCCCTTCTGCAATGAGACGATGGCACATGGCAGCTTCACAGCTCGGGCATAGTGTTTCAGAGCTTATCTCAGCATCCCTGCTGCTGAATCTCAGTCATAAATTGCAGCACTGACTTGTGCCTGATTTTCTTGCATCTACGGTGAGGGCTGTAAGAATTTTCACTTTATTTTCTCTCCTTTCCAGCCTTCAGAGCCCAAAGACTGGCATAAGTAATCTTACATTAGAGATTAAAAAATGGTTTTAGAAGAAATAATCAAGAGCGTGGTGTTGAATTGGGGTTGCTCAGTCTAAAGAGAAGGCTCCAGTGGAACCTTACAGCAGTCTTCCAGTACCTAAAGGCCTACAAGAAAGCTGGAGAAGGACTCTTTGTCAGGGAGTGTAGTGATGGGACAAGGGGTAATTGCCTTAAAATAAAAGAGGGTAAATTTAAATCACATGTACAGAAGAAATTCTTTACTATGAGGATGGTGAGGCACTGGAACAGGTTGCCCAGAGATGCCCAATCCCTGGAGGTGTTCAAGGCCAGGCTGGATGGGGCTTTGAGCAACCTGGTCTAGTGGGAGGTGTTCTGATCATGGCAGGGGGTTGGAATTAGATGTCTAAGCTTCCTTCCAACCTAAACCATTCTGTGATTCTATGATATTCTGAGTGGACAGAAACTTTCAAATTTTGCTCCAAATAAGATTGAAATTTTTATAAATTTCAGTGAGACACTGGACAATGGATGCAGATTTTTTTTTTGGGTGACAAAAAAAAAGGGGCATAATCTGGCACAAAGTCTAATGGACAATTCATTGTTAAGAACCTCCAGCGCAGATGGGTGCAGTATGCTGAAAAGCTGGACTACAAGTTCTCACTCCTCCTAATGGTTATCTTCAGACAGATTCCCATCCAGCCTGTCAGCAGCTCTGCATGACACTCTTAGGCATCTTCCAGCACATGATGTGAGCTTACTTAGCAACATGGGTGCCCAAATTTCGATAGGTAATGCAATGGCCAGGAGCTGTGGGACATAGCAGCTAACATAGCTCAAGCTCTTTGCCAGTACTTAGTCACAGGTCTCTCTTGTAGTGATACAACAAATATTTTGAACCATCTGCAGAGCATGTAGTATTGGCTAAACAGCCAATTTATCAAATGACTACATTTCAAGATTGTGGAGTCAATATACCCTGGCTTTCTGACAGAAAGTGGGAGTAGGAGGAGGAGAGTAAATTTTCCCCTTAATACTTACTAAGACTGGAGAGACATCGTTATAAATACATGTGGAAATACAAAACACCAGAAACTACCAACCAATTAAAGTCCTTATATCTCTCTTTTTCTTATCTCTATCACAATTCTTATCTCGTAAAACCTTTGACTAGAATAGGAAAGACTATTCTAAAGGCGGTAAGTGGAGTTCAAGCCAGATAGCAGATTACGAAGTCTCCAAAGGCACCCAAGGCTCTCAGAAGTAAGGATATAATTTAGAAGTTGATAATCTACCTCTGAGTGCTTCAGCCACAAAACTCTCCACACTGCTCTAGGTGATCTAAGAGATACTGGAAGCAAGATAGTCACCTCAGTTCAGATATCCACAAAATTGCCTTCTTCCTTCCGGAGAAGTGGAATCTTGCCATGGCAATGTACTGCACAGTACAGAGCTAGATACACTTTCCATTTCACTAGCAGCCAACATGCTAGGCTGGTAAATCTAGGGTCCTCAAGTGAATTTGGTAAAATGAAGTTACAGTGCAACTCCTACTTTCACCAGAAGAAAGAAATTCAGTGATTTGGACCTTGGCTTACTATACTAACTTTTAACTGAGGCTTACTGGCTAAAAGCCAGGTAGATACCTACAGCAGCCACAGGCACAAAACATCTCTGCATCTCATTTTCAACTGTCTCTAAAATTACAGTACAATAAAACAAGGCATACTGATATGTCAAACTACAGCAATGATTTCCCTAAAACCAGAGTTAACAACACACTGCAGATTACTGGCTTGCATAAACACCTCTTCTTCAGGTGGTTTAATTCAACAAGTCATTGCAGGGCATTTTGGATCTGTGTGTATTTCAGGCAGTGGCTGTTAGGAAGCCACACAGGTCTACATGTAAATCACACAGCTGCAGCCTTCCTGGGAGAAACTAACACAAATCACACCAAGACACTCCTTGTATTAATGGAAGGAAAGGAAAGGTAAGGTAAAGCTAGGAACTACACTTTGGTAAAATAATGCTGTAGACTTAGTACACTTTTGTTAACTGAGTAAAGTTAACAGACCAGTTTCAGTTAAAGAAAATGACTGGAAATAGTGGTGCCATATTTTATTCTTTTTTTTTTTTTTTTTCAATATTCAGCCTCAGGACAGGGTAAAGCTGCTTTAATCAAAGCAGTATTTTAATTAAGATTAGACAAAGGGGAAGAGTTTTATGCATAATATCAATGTTAAAGATAGCTACACACCTGTCTGATCCAAATTCCAATTAGAATGGGCTAAGTTTGAATATGTGAGCAGGATTTGGGTTAAAGCACAAAGGTTTAAAAAAATCTTTCAAACTCATGCAAATTTAGTCACTTCAAGAAACAAGTTTCACCTGTTCTCACAAGCCTTCTGGCTTTCTGGATGAGAATCTGAGCTTCACCACTCTGAAAAAAGCAGCATGTTATGGAATCAAGACAAAAATGTTAATGCTAAGTCCAGGCATTTAAAAGCTTAAAAATGGAAATGTTATTTGAAACAGGGCATGAAATTCTGGCAACATCAGACTATCTGCTAAATCACAGCAATAAAAAATTACAGTTTCCCAAAATACAATAATTAAATAAATATATTAAGAAAACAAATGAGCCAGAATGCTCTTGTAAAAGGAGGGTGTGTGTTTTGGGGAATTTGTGTATGCAAAAATTTCTAAACTGGCATTTATAAACTTCAAAAGCAATTTTCTGAAACAAACTTTCATGGAGAGATCAAAAATCTCTCCTGTCCTGTTTCCCCTTTCCCTGTAATGCTACCTATGTCTTCTGAGCCCAACACCTAGAACTCATCTTAGTTTAGTTTAAACAAGCATTAAAATAAACCAATCCTTCTGTGTAGAGCCAAAACAGAGTTTCTCAGATTGAAACTGGCACTCGCTGAAACTGCTGAATTCAGCTGCATTCATCCACCTTTAATTAAGATTGCTGCAAGAGCAGGTATTCACAAACTGTCCTAAGCATGATCTGCTGAGGAAATCAAGTCACCAGGGTTACTTGACTGGAAATTATGTTGTACGTTAGAAAGGTAGGCAAGAATGTACTTGCGGAAGAGAAAGCTCAAATGAAAGGAAAGGATGGCCAGAGCAGACAGATGAAGAAAAGCAGTACCCAGGCAAGACCCTGGGGAGAAGTGGAGGTGGTGAGAGCCGTAGCTGTGACTAAGTGCTTTGCTCCCTCCTGTGCACAGGGGGACACCACTTTGTACCTTTCTGACAACAAATTGCCGAGTGCCAGAGGTTAACCTGGTATCACAAAACAAGATAAGGTACCTTGAATGCTGTCCACCTCCGCAGGTTAGAGGGCTAACAAGGAAGAGGCAGTCTGAAGTCTGGGCACTTCCAGTCATTTGCATCCACCTCAAGCATATAAGTGTACTGAAAAAAATGCAAATACAATTTTAGTCATCTTCACACTGCATGCACGCACATATATAAAAATACATACGCGCACACATGACATGTCTTTGGAAGCCATAAAAACAGATAAAACATCCTTAACTCTGCTCCAGAGCTTTCTGGAGTCACATACAATTTTACACGTGTGCACTCCGAGAGAGCCACTGACCAAAAGCTGGCACAAGAGCAATCAATCTACAAGCAGCACACAGCCAGCCCTGCCGGGGGCAAGAGGGAAACAAAACAGAGTGCTTGGTCTTGAGCATTCGTAACCAAAATGCAGGGCATAAAGAGGCAAAGGAAACTAAAGCCTCACAAACACTGAAGAAAAGGAAACAGGTGTCATTTTCCAGAACTTCTAATCTATAAAATGGAAACTTTTGATGGACATCAGATTGTGCATCCCTCGAATGAAATACAGATCTATAGCTTTTATGAAAGTAAAGCATTTCAAAGAGGGCATGGAGAAGAAAAGAAAAGACATTTTAAATATAATATCTCTCTCAGGAGGAATCTTTCTCAGTGTCAGTTCGTGACACTGCTGGAGCCTTTGATGCTACTTTGACAAATATTTTCTCTAGGGTGAACTATAAGTTGGTTTAGTTTAACCATTTTTTTCACTTTTAGCTTATGTAGGAATTGCACTGAAATGACAACCTCTGCTCCCTCCAATCATTCAGGGATCAGAGAATAAAGACAGTTTATTTTTATTAAATTGCTACCACTTCTTATTAAGGTCACCCAGGCCATTAGCTCATGACAAAACATCTTGGTCAAAGTAATTTTAATTTTGACCTGCAAGAAAGAGCAGAATTAAATAAGATATACTTGAAAGATGGATTTATGTTGTATTTCTACATTTCCTTCTAAAAAAAAAGTAATAATAAAGCAGTTATTTGTTATTTTGACAAACTAATCAAAAGTATCCTGATATTCCCTCTTCTTTCTTCCAACTTTTGAGTTACATGTGATTCTCAAGATGTTGTTTTAAAATTTTGTCTCAAGTTCTTGGCTTAAATTTAATGTGAAAGGCAAGGCATCTCTTCATTCCACATTGCTTTGCATTCTTGAAATAGTCATCTAACATGAAAACACAGTCAGAGCTGTAATAAGCAGAGCTGCCACGATAACAGCAAGAATATCCATTTTCTACTTTTACCTTGGCGCTAATATATATAGTACACCATTTTGTTTTACACAGGATATTTAAAATCTGTATTGAGAAAAGGATAAAACAGGTGATAGTACCTGTACTGCCTGAAAAGCCTCATGGTGCACCGCCACAGTTCAAGTATTTTTTTCTCCTTTAATGCGTTAGGTTAGGAGGAGAAATTATTTCCCTGTTCAGCCAACTCAGTCACTCAGTTTTCACTTCATGCACAATTCTTCTGGTCTGCCATCTCTATCTCCTCCAATTTTCTCCTTCCATTCAACTCCTGTCATTCCTTGAAGCATAATGTAATGGCAACTTACACAGTGGTATCAGAGAACATTATTTCTTTGCTCCTGTACTGTTTAACAAGGAATAGTTCTTGTATTTTTCTATCCATAACCTGGGACTTTGCTGTAAAAGGACTGCAATTGTTCAAGACTCCACTTGAACTATAAAATTTTCTCGAATAGTTACCCTAGAAATCTACATGTGTAATTGTACTTTCCACTATTTTAATGCTTTCTAAAACATGGAAACACGTTTTCAGTATCAATTGAAAACTCCTTTTTTTTCTTCTTTTTTTTTTTTCTTTTCCCTAGTGACATAAGATGACAAATGCTGGTCCCTGCATTGCAGGATTTTATGATGATGAAGTTTTACCTACAGGAAACACTGTCACTGGTCAAGGCCAAATTTTACTCATTTAGATCTCAAGCAGCAGCTGATGTGTAAATTCATGGCTACAGTACACTCAAGGACACCAATGGAAAGATCCTGCAGTTCTGGGCTTAAAATGTTTTCAGCATTCTTAAATGATAGATATAGAGCAGATGCAAGATAAAATAGTTCAAGTAAGAGAGAAAAAAAAAAAAAAAAGCTTTAAGACATTTCTCCAAACCAGTCTATTAGATATATTCTGATTTATCACAACCTGGTATGAGTAGAGAATAGTATCTTTTCTGGTTTTGTTCAGAAAGAAAGTTAAGAGAATGTAAGCACAGGTAAGAAGGTCAAAAAGTAAAGGCAAACCATATGGTTTACAGCACCATGCAAGAAAGTATTTGAGTCAGAACAGCACTTCACAAAAAGGCTTTCCTAGATTAATTTCTTTGCCAAATCTCTGTTCTTAGCACACAGGACTGCAGGGAAGCATTTTCAGCTCCAGACTTGTTTTCTCAGACTTGCAATTTCTATATTCAAGCTGTGGGCCAAGAATTCAGTATCCACCAATTCTCCAATACTGTAAAGAAAATTAGAATATACTGATGCTAACAGAAATCTCTAAAGCAAAATCCATCTTTCTTCTCCCCACTGCAGTATCAGACTTCACAGAAAGGATGTCAAAGAGCTATTGAAGTAAAGGGCACCAAACCAGTTTCTCCATGTTATTTTTTTTTTAATAGTGAGGTTTCATCCCATTCATCCATGACTGTTGCATAGCTTTGCAACTCAAATGTAGGTAGAAAACGTGACTGTGCAAATGTCAGTGTGTATCAGACCATGTGTATTAACAAGATGGTAACTGATGATAATCTATGTTGGGATATTTAAACAACAAGAACCAATTGGGCAGCCATAATAATTAATAAGGAGAAGGACAAAATTTACATTCCTGACCACTTCCAGTTACCAGTGATAGGGTTTAAAATAAGTGGTCAGATTCTAGCTCAAGACTTTTTTTTTTCTGCATAGGAGATGGACAAAGCTTGACACAAACAACTTACTCTCTTAAGCAGTCTTATGAGTAATTAATGTGTTAATTAAATGGCACATTTTGACGCAATTATCGTCTTCTCTGTATGTAAAGCTCACTAGTTACTCCTTTGGGGTAAAGAAATAAAGAGAGATAGGAATCAATGGTGCAACTGTTTGGCAAATCTTAAGACTTCTTCCTCAGGAATTTTCATTAAAAATCTCTCAGAAAATCACGGAGTATAAACTTTAGGCTTTAATTTTGTCATTGCTTTTGGACTCTGCTCAGCTTGAGCCAGCGAAAAACATGCACACACTAGTTGTGTGCTATACAATGTACTGAAATTCAAAAAATTAAGACTTAAGTGAAAAATCTTTTGTCGTATGTTACTGAAATGAATAATGCTCTCATTTTTAAAATCTCTTAATCATCATAATTCTTTGATTCTGAATGTCTTTTGAAAATTCCTAACCTAAAATTACTGTGTTCCTCCTGATTCATAAGCTTTAACTGTCATATTCCCCAAAATATGCCCTTTCTGTCCTGTGCAATCACTTATCACTGTGTTGCTTTAAAGTCAAATCCATAACATTTATGAAACAAGGAAGACATTGAAAATACATGAAATAAGAATATCTTTGAACTATGTAACTATTTTCAATACTTTGACTAATGATAACATGGATTTCTTTATATGTTACTTAAAAGCAATTTTATTTGGAACATAAACATACAGATCATGAAAGCATAAAATGAACTATTGAAATAGTAAATATAGTGGGTAAATTGTGGTCTGTCACAGATAGTTGTGTGCTTCTATGCACTACACTTTATATCTGTGGTGAAAATGGATCCAAATCCCTATTATTCTAAGCTGGCATCCTGGACAGTGAGAACGGATGATAGGCTTAGTTGTATATGCCAGACTTTCCTTACACTGGTACATTTATTTATTTATTTATTTTTATGAGTAGTATTTTAAAGGCAGAACCTTAAACGTTCTTTGACGTAATTATACTGATGTTAATACATTCATAAGGTAACTGGTAATCAAAACACATCACAGAATGCTGACAAAGTATTTTTTTTCATTATAATGGATGGCTAGAGGATTTTTCTTTTAAATACCCAAAGCTTCAGACAAAAGGACAAGAAGTTTTCACCTCAAAAAGATTAGTTAAAGGCATATCAAACCTTTATACTCTATGAGAGAGAAAAATAATTACTAATAGAGAATAACTTCTTTTAGTCACTGGTATTAAAAAAAAAAATGCTGTCCTGACATCTTTGAAAACTGAAACTATCAGCTTATCCATAAGAAACTCACAACAGGGGCAAGAGCAATGTAAAAATTCATGCCTCTTCACAATCATTATGACTAATTCTGATGAATAAGTATTATCTTGTGGTTGCATTTGTAGAAGTCTGTGATATGCAGATTTTCACAAAAACCTAAAATATAAATATTGCGCTTACAGCTGTTCATGTTAAATATGTCCATCAATTTATTTAGGAATGGGAACACCATATAGATACACCCACTTCCGTGCACATAAGCAATGATACATAATGACTTATGCCAGCTTCATTTGTTATTTGAACAGCTCATTGAAACTTTACATATCAATTTATTCATTTGCAAACGCATGTTTTTTGCAGTTATTGGCATACAGAAGTCTTTTCCTCTTTCAAGTGCATGAATTCTGAAAGAATTTGAGTGTATGCAATAAAGCCCACTTAGAAGAAGATTGATAGAAGAAAAAAGAGGGTTACGACGGCCCTTCTCCCTGAGGACTTCTGCGGTTTAAATTTTTTATTATGCATTTTTTTCCTATAGAACTTGAAGTTTTTAGCAATTTTATTTTAATTTAAATCAAATTAAATTTAATAAGATTTCACTAATATTGTAATTTAATTTTTAAGCTACATTTATTTTTGATAAGCAGGGCAAGACAGTAAAAAGGGGCACTTAAACGTCAATATGCAACTTACTCTCTCCCCCTAGACTCAAGATTGTAACCAGCCACCTTTTCATGAAAGGAGGAATATGTTTAAAGTTACTCAGGAAGACTCCAGAAATACAAGTTATTCAAGTGCCTTCTGTCAATTCACTGCCAAGTCTTCCTCTTTCCAGTCAAGTATTAATGGCCTCTGGGCAGCTGCCTAGCGAAGGAAAAGGAGATGCCCGTGTCACTGTTTGAAGTTTTTGTTTGCACATCAGTGCACCAGTGTCTGCTGGTGGCAACATAGGAAACCACTAGCTGCTGGCTCTGTTGCTGAAGCAGGCCCAGCACTGCAACCAAAAAGTCAATACTGTCAACATCCAAGATGAGTGTATTAAGTAGATGCATTAGCTTAGCTTCTGGAGTTGCTTTCCTCAGCCTGCATAAAATCTGGCTTGGGTAAAGTAGAACACCTCTGAAAAGTCTCCTGTCGTCTGAACTGTAAGAACACTTAGCTATTAAAAAAGAAAAGAAAAAGAAAAAAAGAAACACCTTTTAAAGGTCACAGTGACCCTTTGATACTGAAGTTTCATTGCATATGAATGTAAACTTTTCCCACTCTTCTCCACGAGCCATCTTATCCAACCCTCCCTCTAATGAAATCTTTTTCATCTCTTCTCAGTTTAGTGACAGTTGACATCATAAAAGATAGATTTAGAAACCTGCAGAACACAGTAACCTTTCATGCTGATATAGGAGACCTTTTAAAGGTTTGGCTGTGGTTTGTAGACTCCACCAGTAAATTTGTGCTTTCGTCTTTACAGATGGACGATCAATCTCAAGCACCCAAACATCTATAGTGAGCAAATCTTATTTTGTTGCAGAAGGGAACACCAGGGGACTTCCTCTAACTCCCCATACAGATCATCCATCTGAAGAATTTACAAGTCCTGCAGAAACCATATTGAATTGCAGAGACAAGGTATTATTTTTTTTAATTTATTGCAGCAGTGTCAAAGGCAAATTGGAAGTTCTTTAAAACACAAGACTCCCATTCTGACACCCCAAATAGATTCAAAGAAAATTATGTCTCATACCTCATTTAATGCATTTTGCATTAGTTTCACCACCTTGGTGTCATGCACTAGGGTCATTAAAGTACTGCTGATTTCTTTCTTGTTCTACTTCAAGTTGTGGTACTTCCTCAACCCTGCAGACTTGGGTGACACGTAGCTCAAACACCTCTTCAGTTGGTTAGTAGGACTTTATTCTGAAATCAGCAAGGATGTGGCAGGATTTATTGTTTTTACGTTACTCCTCTACATGTGCATTTCTGAATCATGGGCCAATTGATCGTATTTCAATGTGGATCTAAGCCTCATCACTCCAATGAAGTCAGTATGATAGCTTGTGGAAGTAGCAAATTGTTCAGTTTAATAAATTTCAGAACTCAACTGGTAGGAAAGCTGCATAGCATTACAACTTGCAAGGTAACTGGTGTGTTTCAGTGTCATTTTTACAAAGAAAAAGGTGCAAATGCCAATTTTGAATTTCAAAGGATTGGCACTAGAGACAGGAGCAGTTGAAAAGTTCACCATAATTGCTTTCAAATATTTTGTATCCACTGGAGGAGGCAGAGAACTTCTTTGGGGAAAAAAAGGATTATATAATACTTGCAGTTGGAGAGGAGAAACTTTAGGTATCTACATCTTTCTAACAGTATAAAGAAATTCACTCATAGTCTTAATTACATGCCACTAATTTAAATCTCCTACAAAAATTGGATAATCTGATATTGAATATTTGTGTCAATACTAGAACTCTACATTTGCAATGTTTTATATAACTGGTTTATGTAACATAAGCATCTTTCTTACCCAATTCGTTACAGAACTCCCCCCGTGAAAGATAACAGCCCAGACAGGTTTTATAAGTAATGTCCTTTATTTTTGTAGTAATAGTGAAAAGACTATTGTCTCTCCTATTTTTTTTCTTTAAACAGGAATTTAATAGTTTCTCACTATTCCTCCCTAAAAACAAAAATCTTTGCTATAGTAGGAGTTTGTCTTTAATGACATTACCTAGGCTGAATTTGATGTTGCAACGAACTTTCACAGCCTTATGTCAACCAAAACCCAAATAGGTAAATAATTCAATGTTTATGAAATTTAAGATGCGCCAGAGAAATGCAAGTCATTACATGAGACTTTTCACTGTCATTTGGTTTTATCTTAGTTTTACTTAGGAATACCAGATGTGAGCATAAAGCTGAGCTCCATCCCTGTGCCGCTAACTCCCTCAGACTGGGGTGGGAAAGAAATAGAAGTAGCAGCACATACAAGTATGTGCGTATGCCACTTATCTCTGAATCTCTGCTTCCTTCCTTCAGTTCAACTACCCAAGTTACAGCAGAATATTTTTGTACAGTTAGTGCAATACTGAAAAGTTTTTCCTCTCTCATTTGCATGGCTTTGGCCACTTTTTTTTTTTTCAGCATATGAAGTCAGAATATTATCATACAGTTTTGAGCTTCTCAGCAGTAGGGAGAGAAAAAAACAACATGATTTCTCTTCTGGGAGACCAAGGAGTTAGAGGGAACAGATGCAGCAGCAAAATGTAGAATAGTTGCTTTAGGGCTATATCTTTCTGGCTTTGTTATGAAAAGGCCTCATACAAATAAAGTGATTTGCTCTCACTATAGATTATTCAACAAACAAACAAAATAAACACATACACAAACAGCTCCTCTAGCAAAAGCTCACTTGAGGAAGGAAGGACTGCTTTTAGAGACACTCATTCATGCATCAGTCTTCTACAAGTAGGAAAAGCAAAAACATACATGCAACTGCTTTTTGTCATTTCTCAGACGCTCATGAAAAACTAAAGCAACTGGTTGCATTAAATTTGAAGCACGCCAGCTACAGGACACCCACTGCTGCAGCAACAACACAAACGTGTTGCAAGTTGGTAACGACTGTGGGAAAATCCATTCAGCAGAGGCTGAAATTCCATTCTTGCACAGTAGAGCAAGAAAAACTCTAGAAAATTGTCACTTTGAAGTGACTCCTGAAGACACTGCATTTCCTACAAGATGTATATTCAGAACAGATGTTGTTCAACCCAAAGCTCATATATCAGCATGGGTAACCGGTCAATTTTATGTTCAATTTTAAAGCATATAGGATTTACTTCAATGTAATAGTGCTGAGAGAAGCAGTACAACCAGATATAGAGCAGAAAAGGATGAAATAATTATTTTTAAAATGCCGAACAAGAAGAAATTGTCTAAATTCTGTTCGTCTTCATTGTTAGCACAACAAAACTACAGGTTACTTGCAGTACTAATCACCATGTAAAAACAAGTGGTCTTGTTCTTTAGGACTTAAGACCTT
The DNA here is from genome assembly GCF_040182565.1 of Anser cygnoides. NCBI lineage: Eukaryota > Metazoa > Chordata > Aves > Anseriformes > Anatidae > Anser > Anser cygnoides. The sequence continues at coordinate 38,394,367 of NC_089876.1, forward strand.
TATCCCATGTCAACGTAGCTATGTAGTTACCTCCTCAGATTACAAATTAGATGTTCCTTAAAGCAAGTGTTTGGCTCAATTTTTATTTTCTAAAAATGAATATACTGCTTTTTAATATGGGAAGGGGCAATGTTGTGCTAAGTCTGTCTACGACTATCATCAGTGCATTTTCTGGAAAGGCTGAGCTGCTAAGAGCATCCTCTGCCACTGGATCAGCATGGGGCTGTGACCTCTAAGACTGTGACCTGCATCAGAGAAGTAAGCACATTGCATGCGAGACTCCCATGTTCCACTGTGCATGAAGAAAACATACTCTGAAAATATATTTATGTCAACACTTAGTTATGCTGTGGAATTTAATTTCATCTAATTTAAATATGGCTAAAAAAATTAAATAGCTTTCAGAGCTGGTTTGTCACAAGCTTCTTTGTTTGGTGGGTTAGGAGACCTGAGGTATTGGAATACCCTCCGTGAATCCATGAGAAACATTTTTCCACCACCACCACTACCCCCCAACAAAACAGCAGAAACAAAAGAGCCACACAAACAACCAGAGGAAATCCCTACTTGGAGCCACTTCCTTTTCAGAAAGTATTTGTTGTGGTTTATTGGTCATTTTCAAGACTTACAAGATACATAAGAGTAACCGTAATAGAACATGAGGTATTTAATAAATAAATCCTCAGTACTTTGAAGTAAGTACACTCCCCACATTTTGAATGGTATTCTGTAACCACACTGTAATGAAATATTTTAAAGTATATATTACAAAATTTTAGAATGCATTTTAAGATGGCCTTTAACAATTTACAAAATAACTATAAACTATTTTGCATATATTACAATCAGGGAGAATTTATTTTGCTCACTGGAAAAGGAATGAGGAAAGAGACTCGTCTTCATTTTAAACTTTGTTTCCCTGATACAACAATAAGTAGTACCATAATAGAAGCATTTAATAGCACTATTAACTCAACCACCTAAAACCAGAATCCATATTAATTACATTCATTATACTTAATTGAACATAATCATCTAACCTAACAATTCCTTGTACACTAATTAATAAAACAGCATGTCTTCTGGATCAGAAATGCATTAATTTATTTCTTTTGAAGGTAAGATATTTAGGGGACAAATAAAATCCATAACTTCCATCATTAGTATATTTGGACAGATCCAACTTTTTTTAATCACAGTGACTGTTCATGGCAACGGATCTATTTCTTAAGTGAAGTTGAAATTTCATGCAAATGTTGCATATCTAATGTGTTGGTTTTTTTCTCCTTTGTGACATTTGAAGAGAAAGGCATGAATCACAGTAAGGTCATTTGCCACTTCCACAAAAATTTTGCAAGAACTCTCAAAAAAATCTAAAAATTGCCATCTACATTATGAGCAATTTTCAGTAACTCTACATTTCTAGATAGTGGCTTTCAAGTATATAATATTATCTCCTTAGGCTGTTAAAGACTAAAGCCCTTATAGGGTAGGTCAGAAGCCTGGAGAGATTTGATGGACCACTGGGGAAAAAAAAAAAGAGAAAAGCATCAACTGCTTTCTCTTCCAGCAGCAAACTCGTGGTATCTCATGAACTGATCACTCGGGCTGAATCGCCAGAATAGTCACTAATTCACCTTTGGTTCCAGTCACAAAATGGCCAGATGAAAGAGAAAAACTTCATGCCTAAATTAGTATGAATACTGAATAAAGCAGTATTGAATAAGCTTTGCACCTAAAAAGCCCCACTTGACTATTTTGAAAGAAATCCTACCTGTAAGTATCTTAGCCTTTGACAGCAAATATCTTAGGCACCTGCAGGGCTTGGGTTTTTTGTCTGTTTTGCATTGTTTTTGTTTTTACACATGGCAAGAAGTGCCTCCGCTTTCCAGATCTGAGCTACCTGTCATCTGCTGTTCTGTTTAGGCACAAGACAGACGATTTCTCCACATCATTCTTGAGAAATCTGATTTGATAGATATTTCACTCACACTTTTCTTTCGGTAAGGACAGAGCTGAACAAATGTGAGGAACAGTTTCATCCTGACACTGCAGAACCAAGACTACCCTCCTCTGAAAGGAGAGACTGAAATTAGGGCGACTTCTCAGTCTGAGGGTTATCTTTAAAACTGAACAATAGATGTCTTAAGATAGAATTATACTCTAGCCCTCTTATTAAAGTTATTATAATGTCTAATAATAATTAAAGCGGGCTAGAGGAAGAAAGCTCTAACCATGCTGTCATTTGGTAGCTATGTACGTCTGCATCCTGAAGAATGCATTTTGTTTCACATTGAATAATTTCAATAATATTAATAAGCAATCTTTGAAGAAGGAAATGGAGGGACGAAGCCTACACTTAATAATCAGGACACTTCCCTGGGAAGGAAGAGTAATGTGCATTTGGCCCAATAAATCTTTGTTGCTCCACTGTTCATAACAAAATTAAATTCAAGCACTAGAAATTACCACAGACTACCTCAGCAAAATAGCTTAGAGTACTCCTCTGAAGACAGCAAGAGGAAAAACAAAGAACAAGCAAACTCTCCTTATGAAGAAATTTGCACCTTTCTTCACATCCTATGTAAGTGCAGTAACCCGTGAGCTACATTTCATGAGCTATGCATGGGGAAGGGCAGATAAGAGAAAGGGAAGCATATGCTTGCTTGTCTGAATCTCTTAACCCAGTGAAGAAACAACACTAAGCCTGGTTTGCTGAGCACAAGGTGAAAGCACATCCTCCAGAAGAACCTGGAAATGGGGTCTAAATTTCAGCCTTACCCAAGTACAAAGATCTGTTCCCACCCACAGCATTTCCCTCAGAGAAGTTCAGCAATAATCTGTCTGTACAACATGCACTGACCCAATATTGCAACCAGAGATGTCCAACTTCTCACGTGTACCAGGTAAGAAGTCTAGAAAACTAACATAGTCCCAAATCTCACATTGGAAACTGACTGCCTAAACTAGTAGCTGTTCAAAACGCATCAGAAAACCTTTCCATGACTATTACTGTCCCCTGAAATTATTCAGTACGTTTTCTGAACTACATTGGTTTAGGTGGCTTTATTTAAGGGCCTATTTCTGCATGCGATGATCAAATGCACCTTTCTTTTTTTCAGTATATTCAGTATGACTCAAGTTCTCTCGCTGGGAAGCTAGACAAGCTACACATGTGAAGCAGTAAGTTCACACGGTTTCACAAAAACTATGTTTGCACAAAATGGTAGGATTGGTCATGGTAGAGGCAGGAACAAAGTTCAGTGGTTCTGTTTCCCAGCTCTGAATTAATTTGGCCAAATTACACACACTTTGAAGACTTTTTCCTTCTTCCTTAATGAAAGTGACTGAGCAAAATAGTGTTTTATTCACATCCGGGTAATTAGAAGATTTGGTATTAGCAACATTTAAAAGAAAAAAAACTCATCTGTTCCAACTTCCTTTAAGCTTCACCAACACATTGTAACCAAACAAACTTCTGGATTATGTAATTAATCCAATACACTAACTAATATGCTGCAGCCTTCTTGAAAAAGATAATGTTCCCATGAGTCTCCCTCCATCCTTCTGTACCCCTTTTTTCCCTCAAGTTGTTTCTTTAGCAGATCTTTGCAGTCCTCTCTTTACAACCTTTTTTTTTTTTTTTTTCCTCATGCTTCTTTGAAGAAATAATTGCTGGGAACCGTTTCACCCAACTTCAACTAGGCTGTCCATGAGTCTTTGAACTGCCTGTGTACTAAAATAACTGCTCTTAAATACAGTAGAAATGGATAACACAAACCTTGATTCCTTCACGTACATTTACAAAGAGCAAGCACGTGTAGGTATACACAGCCACATTCATCTTATGAGCACCTTGTGACTGAAGTCTACCTAAGCTAGATTGCAGACCAAATGCAGGGTCTGAACCATCTTTCCCCTGCCTTCCCAACGCACTGAACTTCTGACCAAGAAAAAACTCAGATCTCCTACCGTTTGAGTCAAAAAATCTTGCAGACAGCATATCAATTCTCAATATATACAAGATCCAAATTATAGCCTATTCTGAACTCTGATTTCTATTCTGGATCTTAATGTATTTTTCTTAGTCTATAATTAGCAATCTTATTCTTATGCCTTATTAATAACTAGCGCTACAAACTAAGCTACTGTAGTTTCAATTAAATTATCTTCCAGATCCAGTAAAACAAGCAGTGGAAAGTACATGTATTTCCTAGCTACAGACAGGTATGCCTTTGCATGCAATTGTTAATTTCACAGGCAAACAGATGAAGTTTGACTGCCCAGTTATTAAATAAATGATTATAGTTATTAACGCATTAAGCAACTAAAAAAGAAACATTTACAAGTGGTATACATGAATCAGTGATTCAGGAGCTCCTACTCTTTCCCAGGATGTGCTCTCCAGGTCACACCCAGTGCTGTGCCTGTTCTGCCTTGCCTCTGCAGCACAAGTCTTGGGGGAAGACTCTTATCTTTTTGACATTAGTAACTGCACAACATTGCACGATCTGCAGCCTTACGCAATGAATATTACAAAGCTCTTCCTGCAAGTGACTCCAGTGTTTTTAATAAAGCCAAAACTATATCAAGTCCTGTTACTGAACTTGACACACTCTTAATGCAACAGGATTTCTTTAGAAGAACTGTGAACAGGAATCCAGGGCTGGATATTTCTGCCCTGAAAAATATAAATATATTCACATACTCGTGACTCTTCCAGTCCCATGTCACCAGGCATTATTAACCAGTTTTGTTCCTGTCATTAGCTCATTTAATAGCAAGGCACCGTCTTCCTTAAAGTTGTTAGAGGGGAGAGAAATACTTTTTGCTTTATTTCTTCAGAAATGTTTGTGAAAACCAAAGTTACCAGAAGACTTGTGCACGGCGTGAGCTGTATTTGCTGCGGAGATGAACAGAACTGGGATATGCTGAAACTTGCTTAGCTAGCTACAGATGTAAACATAAGACACAGCTGTTTTATGCACTCTGAAAGCAAGGGAAAAGTTTAATTTAAAGCTGAGTGGAAAAACTAGTTTCCCAACATTGCTTCTCAGAAGCCCAGAGGAAAATTTTAAAACGTAACCCCAAACTGTTTTGTTTCCTGTCCTCCCTCCCCCTCCCTTAAACAACCAAAATACTCGAGACTGACTCATCTTTTAAAGAATGCCTTTAAATAAGGCATTTGCTATTATGGCGTGGCATCATTAATTTTTCTAGAGCACACTGTCAGCATGTGAGCAAGTACAAATGGGGAACTCGTGCTTGTGTGTAACATGGGATAGTTCACCTTCAGCACTTCTCCATTTGTGACAAGCAGAAAAGTAATTATCAAACTAGTTGATGCTGATGCCCGAGGCTAGAGTAACTAGTTAACACAATTTAAGTTTCGCTATTTTTGCGAAAATGTTGTTTGTTTATTTTTATGATTAAACTGCTTGTTTTTTAAACTGTCAGCCTGGAAGTGTTTTATCAGACTTCCTTTTATGCAGCAAAGTGTCACCAACACAAAAGAGAGAAAAATCATCGAGCATTCCAGCTTTTCTTCTCTGGAAAAAGAATCATTACATGTGGGGAAAAGTATTCTTAAATGGTCCTCAATTATCAAAAATGACTAGATTCAAGAACTTGCTCTAAACCCCTTGCTAACTTTTGTATTCTTTTCCTCTTATTTCAGGTACCCAAGGGAGAAGAACCAATCTCTACTAGGATCTGCACTTCGGCTACAACAAGAACAGCAGTTTCTTCTCCAGCAGGTGCTTTTCCCCCCTCTAATTTAAATCCTTTCCCTGCCCTTTCACCCTCCCCCCCACACCCCAAAACCTCTATTTGGCAGGTGTATATCACATTGCCCCACCTGTCATCTTTTCCCAGCTGTGGGCTTCTGCTACTCCACAGTTTTACAGTTTGTTGTTGTCCTTCTCTGAACCTCTTCCAGAGGCACTATTTCCTTTTGAAAGGACAGGAACCAGCACTACATAAGGGATTCAACAAGATGTAGACAAAACCTGGATTAATACATGATGCCCTCTTTTGTTCTCTATTTCTTTCCTAACACTCCCTAACAGTCTGACTTCTTTTGGGATTATTACTGAGCTGGGGTTTTCACAGAACTATTTATCATGAACTCTGAAACTCGCTTTTTGTGATAATGATGCTTCAACCTCAGCAATAGCATAAGCATGCAAAGCAAGTGGAGCAGCAGGGCAGTGGAAGAGAAATCTAAAGACTTATTTTGAGAGCTATACCCCAGGGCTGGCTTCTTAGTTTATGAAACCATACATTAAGAATTCAAAATTTGTTTTCATTCTCTATAAGCAAAAGCAGGACTTAAACTGTCAGCAAAAAGGAAGAGTAATGAAGCAAGTCAACAAAGAAAAATGAGAATACAACATCAGGAGTGACTAATGCAGCGCAGAATAGTTTAGAAACCGCTGAAACCTAAGGGCTCCTGTGTCACCCGCATCCCAGGCAAGCACCACTCCCCATCCCTGCAAATTGCATCCACTACTGAGGAGCTGCAGCTGAACCAGACCTGCTCGCTAGCACTCCCTGGAAAGTCTCTTCAGCAAGCAAAGCAAACACCACGTCTCTACAAACACCACATCTCTAGCATGTTGTGCATGCTCACCCACTCTCACTCGACCCCTGTGCTAGGCTGGGGTGCAAGCCAGCGGGGCTCCCAAAACCTGGCTAGTGATAGTCGATTACTTCACTTGAGCTTTAAAGGCTTCCTCAGCAGGATTTATGATCTCAGCACAACACCACGCTAACTGCAGTGACATAGCTGCCTATTCATGGTCCCCAGAGGGCAAGAAACTGCAATCTTCTGCTAGTAGACTTCAGCGTAAGACCGACCACGAGGACCATTAAATGAGAAGAGCTGCTTGTTGGTGGACTGAGCAATGCTGGATGCTAGCCCCTACTTGCTCTTTGCCTTTGGGCAAGTCAGCTAGCATCTTTCCCAAATTAGCTATAAGCACAGGGAAGAGATAAAGGGGAGCAACTCCTTCAAACACAGCTTAGCTACCAAAGAAGTGCAGCCTGTGCCACAGCCCCCTTGATGCGTGAGGCCTGCAAGAGTAGCAACACAAGGACCAGACCGAGCTACTTGTCATAAGACTTTCTGAGATGTTAACAGGATCTTATGCGAGACCAAAGCACTTCAGAAGTGCAAGGAAATTCTAAGTCTAGCTTTTACTTTCAGAAAGATTTACATTCATGGGGCCATGCTTCTTGAAGTCACCAGTGAACAGCTAAATAAAATCAAAAGGGAACACCACTGATGTGACATTTGGGATGCTTTCCATCCAAAAAGGAAAAAAAAAATCCACCAATCATTTCCAGGGGCACTGAGTGAAAAAAAAAATATATGAGTACTTCTGAAGTTGTAAACCTAAGTGTAAGAGATGACACTCCTTGTTCTTTTGCTCTGCAAGCAAGATACCACATAACTCAAGGCAAGCACTGCTCAAGCTAAGTCCATGCTGGTGTGACAATATCCACTGTAGCAGCAGACAACACCAAGTCCTGAGGATGGCATAGGAAGAGAGACTTCCTAAATTTGCTGAGCTGCAAAGGAAATGGATAAAATGGGAGGATGTTGTACTGGAAGACTATTAGATTTTTCTATAAATAAGGACAGGCTGTGTTTACCATCAGTTTGACTACCTGCATCTAAGTCTTACAGATCCTCAGCTGACCATAGTAAATAAATACCTTGTTCAAATAAATGTTGCCCATGTTATCACTAGCTTTGTCACTTTCTAAAGCTTTGTAGCAAATCCAGACTGGTTAAAAAAAATGGTTGCCAATCAATAAAGATCATTCCTTAAAGCATGCATCAATTCAGGACTTCCCAAATTACCAGCTTAATTTAATTCACAATATGAGATAAGATACTCATCAGGTACTTACAAGAAAAAACAACACCAACAAATGGGGAGGGGAGAAGGCTCAGGACTATTTGAACACTGTCCAACCAATGAATCCTCAGCTGAATATTAACCAAAACCTCCCTGCGCCAGAAAATAGCACGGTGTATCCAGAGTCTGACAAAAAAACAATCATGTAAGACAAGCATTATCTGATGCATTTATTTTTCCTGGATTTTCAAAAGAAGATGACAGACAAGATGATTTCCTTTCCAGGTTGTCAACAGACTTCAGGATGAACAATACAGAGAGTTAAAAAACAGTCTGAAAAGAAGCTGGTATTGTTAGCGGAAGACCCTAAGAGAACCTACTTTGTCTTCATGACCAGTTAGCAAGGCAGAAATCTATACCCAATTAATGGAGCTACCAAGATTTTCTACTTGTTAGGAAAGTACAAAACACGAGGCAGTTCTGTGTTTTCTAGCACGTGAGGTAATTTAGCTCACATACTTTGCTATTGCTTTGTCACCAAACCAGCACAAAACTTGTTATTTCCAGTGTGACAAATGATCAAGCATAGATAATAATTCAGTTCCACATCACATTTGATAAGGTTGGCAGCTTCAGAAGGGGGAAAATCTGTAACTGCTTATTTGGCCAGATTGTTATGAAATGATTTGGGCATTTGCTGCACAGCAGGGGATGGCTTTTATCGGAAGGGAGCTCAGCGGACAGGAAAGCTCTGTTTTGAAACTGCAGATCTTGAGTTTCAATCCTGTTTTCTAGTATGGGTCATATTGAGACAGACCTCTCTTTGAAACTTGTTCCACACTGTCTGAACTGTTACTGCAAGTATATTTGCTCACATACATTATTAATATCAGCCTCATGTGTCATCCCCCTTCTAACCTTCAGTCCAGCTATTTGAATTTCATTAGGCTATAACTAGAGTCAGTTCAAACTCAGTGCCGAAGACAGACAGACAAATCGCAAGTTCTCTTACCCTGTTATTAAAGATTAATATTATAGCGTAAGATACAAAGTTTACAAACTTTGGCTTGGGGGGGTGGGGGAGGGAGAGTGTTCTTCTCCAGTAAAGAATGTAATGGTCCTCAATTTCTATTTTCTTCTTATATTCTGCAATAATATCTTTTAAAAGCACACACCTTCAGAAGGTTGAGATTGCAAAGAAAGTTTTCCCCAATGCAGACGCATTCCTTTGGGAAACACTAAAGCAGCGAACAGCAAATCACAACAGCCAAAGGGTTTTCAACCCCGTGAAAAAAAAGGGGATGAGGGGCAAGTATGATGCCCAGCCCAGATGATCACTTCTTGCTCTTTTCCTCTTCCAAGAAGCTTGAGATGCACAGAGTAACTCGACCACGTACAGTAGCAGAACATACAGCTTTTTAAGTTTCAAAAATATGCCTCAGCCACAGTTCAAAAAAAAAAAAAAATCCCAAATCAGGTTCAGCTTAAAGTTAGCATTCCAAGATTTCCCCCCTCGCATTAGACAAAACCTCCTATCAACCTTTTGTGCACAGGTACAGGTAATGCCATACTCACAGCTACACAGGCACCACAATAGACTTTTTACAACTCCAAACCCATTGTTTTGTTTGTTCGTTTTCATACTTTCATTATCTAAAAGGTCCTTATTTGACAGGAGTAAATCACATCATTAAAGTTTTTGACACAAGTCCCTGGATATTAGAAAAAACACGTGGTTAGCATTTCTGTTAATATATGTCCTCTTTATACTTGATTTTAATGACACGGTAATTCTCTTGTAGTTTTCTTAGCAGCTGTTTGCTTTCTCTTTTATCATTCACATTCATGTACTGTCTGGTGCGCTAGCTGTCCTTGACATTCCCTTATTAGGTTTACAAATAATCATTAATTTGTTTTGTGTTCTGCCTCCAGTTTCAGTGATATATAGGCATGTCATTACCTTTCTAAAGCATATTCATTATTTTTCCTCTTCAAAAAAGAAACTCACTACTTTTCACGGAGGGTTCAAGGCAATTTGCATGGTACAAAATGGCATTGCTTTGTGCACTTTCACCAAACTTATGCTGTCTATTCTTTAGATTTCATAATTAATGGACTTATGATCTGAAGTCTCTTTCACTGTTTGATTGCTCTCTCTCTCGATCTGTTTGAAGCACACTTCACTATAATGAATAGAATATTAAACCTGGACTCAGTCTTGCCTGCTATTCCTCATTTTGTTCCAGACATTTGTATTACACTTTTCCATCTCCATCTTCTTCCCACCATAGAGGAAGCAAGGTACTCACAAGGTTGTGCGTGGCTTTATTTTTTTGGAGGGACAATCTGCTATCCTGGTTTTGTGTGCCACAGAGTTCAGGAATTAGTTGAGGCCTGTAGGCACTATTAAAGTCTACTGTTTTCTGTTTCTACTTTTTCCCCATAAGCTAAACTAATAGAAATAGCCTAAGTTTTGAGGCAAAGTTATTTGCAATTAAGTGGGTGCACCACATCATGGTTTGAGCTCCGCATTTGCGCCAGTAAATGCTGTATTAGTAACAGTAATTTTCTAGAAGATCTGCAACATTAAAAAGAGCTAATGCTGATTTGATACATCAGATGTCCTTAAAATTCTCATTTACATCTTAAAGTCATCCTCAGACGCATGTTTCTTCTATCTTGAAGATATCTCAGGTGCATGAAGGCAGACAGCCTACTTAGTACCTCAGCATTGCACTTCAGCTGATCATCAAGGGGACAGCTATCAGATTTAAGTTTTAGGTGACGTGCTAAGTGAAAAACATGTTTTGTTCTCCCCCCCCCCCAGCAGTTTTGGTGACCTGGTTTACATACCTTTCTCTTTCTCATTGCTTAAAAAAATGCCCAGATAAATGTATTTTAAATACATTCTTATTAAAGAGAGTTTGAACGCCACAAGAACAGTTCAAGATCTCACCCATTTCTGATATTTGGATGCTATACTTACTAGATTAACAAACGCTTAATAGCCAAAAAAAAAAAGATAGCTATGACATGACTCTCAAATTGCCAAGAATCTCTTGAAGTAATATGGGAAGAAGAACAAAGTAATGAGCCTGTAGCCATTTTCAGCAGAGTTTGAAGATGTAAGTAACTTCGGAATCAAAGACCTATTTGTTTGCAGCATCAGTTGAATTTGTAATTACAAAAGAACTAAAAAGGCACTAATTGATTTGGGACTGGTAGAGCCCATCCCTTCCATAAGGATACCATGTGTTTTCTGTGGCTGACAAAATTAAAAGCTTGTTATGGACTTACTCAATAGTTTAAAGCATTTTTTATAAAGGACCCATGGAAAATAAAACATAAGATTTTTAATAGAAAGTGCTGTAGAGGACAGCTTGTCCAAAGATGGGTCTCACAAAAGCCTGCAAATGTCAGCCTCATTAAATAACCCTACTGCAGGCTGTACTGTCATAGGCCACGTGTCACACAGGCATGTCTCCACAGATATTAGAAAAGGCATCCTGAAGAACAAAGGACAGACCAGAACTAAACAATGTAGGCTGTACTCTCAGAAACAGAGTCAGGCATGTTATTTAATACATTGCTGTGATGGGTGAACCTTTCCTGGCTGCCTGGTGCCCACCAAGCTGCTCCCTCACTCCCCCTCCTCAGCAAGGCAGAGAGGAAATTGAGGAAAGAGCTTGCGGGTCAAGACATGGAGGTCATTCACCAATATCATCAAGAAAGACTGAACTAGAAGATTAGTTTATTGCCAATTAATATTAGAGGGGGATTGTAAGAACTGAAAACACTACCAAAACCCCTTCCAATCCCCTCTTCCTTCCCAGGCTCAGCTTCCCTCCAGAGGGGTGGGGAACAGGGACTAAGGTCACTCTGTGACACTTCTCTGCTGCTCCTTCCCCCTCACCTTTTTCCCCTGCTCCAGCATGGGTTTGTACCCAAAGGTGCAGTCCTTCAGGAACAGACAGCCCCAGCATGGGTCCCCCACGAGGTTTGTTCTGGTCCCTGCAGCTATGGCCACTTCTTGCAGGGACACCCCCTTTCCTCTTGTGCACTGAGCTAGGACTAAGCGTGAGGTGCCTTGTTCTGTCAGTACAACCCCATCATCCGTTGTTTATTTAAGCAAAGAGGTCATTAGACTTTATTCAACAAAAAGAATGATCTCTGTCCCATACTAGTGGCTTTGCATGTTTACCTGATCTGTGCTGAATATCTTATTTCTCTTTATATTACCTTGTAAGGAGCCAGCCTTTGTTTTGCTCTGAATCTTGTGTCAACATCTGTACACAAGCAAAGCGGGTATAAAATGTTGTTGCATCAAAAATGTGAGTGTTTCCCACCCACTCTGCAAGAAGGATTATGGTGCATTTAAGACAGCTGGGGATTTTGGTCCAGTATCTTGTGGCAGCTTTTCCCCAAATAATCCAATTAAAGTGAGCCCTGTGCTGTCCTCCATGAAATGCTCTAGAACTGTAACATCAAAATTAGGGAATCTCAGAGCTAAATAGGATTTATTTCTAAAGTGTGTTTCAGTTGCTAGCACAGTGGAGCTGAATAAACTGTAACTCTCATAGTTTCCTAGAAATTGTTGAAAGTGTTAGTTATTGCAGTTTCTTGGAAGTAATATTTTACAGTGACAGATTTCATTTCCCCCCATATACATTGTGTTTGTACAAGTGACAAGAACAAGTAGTAGCATGTAGGATATTCACTACATTTTATTAGGAAATGATATTTGCAACACATTTTGCAGGGTTTTCCTAATAGGTCTCTGTATTTAGGGGTTCATAACTACAGGATAAATTCCATTTCAGCTGGAACCTGGAAAACAGATCCTCCACTTAAGAGGGTGTTTGTTTTTTTTTTTTTTTTGTGAGCCTCGAGAAAAAAGAGTCATTATATTAGGAATGGATGTGCAGAGCTTATTACAGAAATGACATTAAAACTGAAGAGAGAAGAAACTCATTGTCTCTGTATATACACCGATGGGAATCATGTAAGCTTTAGAACTTGAATGTTTTTCTTAAGAAATTAAAGATATACAAGCGTTACTTAGGACCAACAAAAAGGAAGAAACAAAGTCAACACATAATGAATTTCAGCTACTACAGAAATACATTTTATCCTATCTGGTAAGCCTTAGGGTCACAGTGCAGTGAGCATCAAAAAAGAGAAGACCCGGTTTCCGCATGCTGTTTCAATAGATTCAAGATCTGTTAACTGCCTGCTCATCGATACTCTTTTGCGACAACTCCTTTAAATCTCAAGGCCAAAGACACTCTCAAATGCAGTGCATCATCAAGCACCAAATAATTCAAAAGGTCATGAGGAAAGTTATGCTCGAGTAGCGTTGTAACAAATAAGCAAGCCAAACAAGCAATAGCTCACCCACTTTCCCTTTCTGCCTCGCTTAGCACCATCCCTCCTTCCACACATGGGGGTTTGAAGCCTCAGATAATAAAAGCTGTCATGTGTTTATTAAGGTCATGAACATACAACACCTGGGTGATCTTGATATCCTTGGTACAACTCTTGATCTATACAAACTGGCCACACTTGTCTTTTTCACAGCATCAGTAGTACACATTTTATAATAGTGGCAATATTTGCACCCTTCCTAAATGTTTTAGACAAAGTGGGGAATTCAAACCTCTTCCATATTCATGTACCTGCATCACATATTCCTGAAGACCTCAAGCATCATACCCTTGATTATTTATGCACCAAGTCACTAAGTATAACCTATATACTTAGAAGCCTCTAAGTATAACCTATACCAGCTTTGTGAGTCTAATTCAGATAGGCTTTTATGCATGACAAACATTAATCAACTTCTAAATCTGGATGTAGAAGTTTAACTTAAGAAAAACATAGTAATTTAAGCCATGTTGTACACTGCAGTTATATTTTGTTCATCACTACCCATAATACTGTGTCATTAAGCACGTTTAATTTCACATAAAGCAGTCAAGCAGCGAACACCAAAGCCTTCCTCAGACATCATTTAACCCAGCAAGCCTCAGGCACCACTGGAAAAAGCATGCGATTTGAGAATAGAGCTGAATCCAAAGATAGCACAAGTCTGGAAATAGTTGATGTCAATGACCAAACACAACAGCCTTGTATTAATACAACAAAATTGTCATAGATAGTACTGATTTAGTATTATAGGAAGACATACCCCATAAAAGAACAGTATCTTGTGAGGTATATGTTACTGAATTTTAAATCCGTACACGGAATATAAATTCAGGCTCATTTGCTCTTCCATTACCCCCTTTTAATTTCCAAAGCAATCACTGTAGCAAGACATGGATACAAGACTAAGCGACTTCACCCCAACCCAGGAAAGTCTCTCCCCCACTCTTCTTCTGAAGCAATCAAACAGGCGTCCTTCAGCCTCGGCAGAAGGTGTAAGTGATGTTTAGTGCTCTGTCCCTCACAGGTCACTTAATCTCATCTGTCCTCAATCAAAACGACATACACTGAGAAGGTCAAAAAACTATACATCCCACACAGTCTTAATCTACAGCTTGTTATTTTAGATTTCCGCAGACCCTGTGGGTTCGTCTTTCAGAGCATGAAATGAGAACTACGCAGCATCTACCCTACATAGTAACAGAATTACTGAAGAAACCCTTATTTTCTTATTACTCTAGCAGTTACAGACCATCATTCTCACATAGCAACAGAAAACCATTAAAGCAGAACTCTCCATTGTCTAGCAATGATAAAGAACAGTGCAGTTCATCTCTGAAGCGGCGTATCAATTGTCACTGAGCAGCGACAGCATAGAAAATGCTTTCCCGCGGAGTCCTGAGTCATCGGCCTGAACTTCTGCCACTTTCTTACATTAGGCATTTCCCTGCTGAGCACTTATTTGCCAACACAGTGAGAGAGAAACACGTTAGCCACAGGGAGATAAAAATAATAAAAACAAACACGAAAACACGGGGAAATAGTACAAAATTGTGAAAATATCAGAGACAAGGACTGGAAACAGTCCTTGCCCCAGCATGAATAACACATGAGATGCTCTGTAACGTACTTGTTCATGGGACTCCTCTGAGGATCCAGAAGTACTTGCTTATATCCAAGTACTTCAGGCTTTATATCTTTATTTTCACATGCTTATTGACCTGGCAATTTTTGTTTACTCGCTGTTTTCTTACAGCTTTAAGTATTAGACAATAAAACCCTGAATGTATGAATTAGTAGTTTGGATCGCTAGTTAAACTGAACCATTTCATATCAATGGAACTCAATTATTCCCTTTTAATATACCAAAAGAGATCTAACCCCTTAGTAATAAAGATTTCTTTCATCTTCTGAACAAGTAACGGAGTATAAACATCAAGCAGTTCCAAAACACTGATCAAAAGTGAAACTTTCCAGATGTTTTATTATCCCACTATGTGTAGGTGCCTATAAGAATAACCAGTATTCCTGCAAGAGTCCCCCGTCCCATTTCTTTAATGCAACAGACAAAAACGGACCACAGCAACAAGATCAGCACTTCCAAAAGTCTGCTGCTTTGATATTACTTGATTAACAGAGTTGTCAGTGAAGAAAATTAAAGATCACATGGGAAGAAAAGACTGGGAATGAGAATGAGTTGATAATTTTTAACTGGGGAAAAGTTTAACAAGGAAGGCACTGCAGAAACCTCTGCACTCGTTTGTCAAACCATATTTTCCCCTGATTTGTAGCTGTTGTTTCTACCTCTTCAGTACAGCCAAGTGTGCCTACCTGATCTATACAGTCACTCCAGAACTTAGCCTGATCCAGTGAGCAGAGGCCGTGGGCATGCCAGCAGTATCTGACAGCCTACACGTTATAGAGTAAGTTATATGTGCCATTATGTAATAGTCTGTTCTATAGCCCATGCTGAAATTTACAATGTAGTCCCAAAGAGAACCTACAAACAGGAAGAATAACACACTTTTGTGAGTGAAATTCATTATCAGGTCTCCAAACTTTTCAACAGCAATTTAAAAGAGAAGAGGCTGAATTAGAGAAGTTGATAAGAATTAAGCAGTTGCAAAAGTATGGCTCAGCAGTGACTTACATCATACGCATTCAAAACAACCCCCATCACAAATTAACTCACCAGCAAATAATAGCCCAGTTAACTATGGCAGGAGCTTACAAAACATTTCGACAGCCTACAACTTAATTGAAACTTGTACAGTCAATGAAAGGCAGAGGGAGGAGACAGACAATACTGAGGATGTATTTGGTTTATTGCAATCAGTGTGAGCCATCATTCAAAAGTCAAAAAAGTCTTCATAAGAGATATTGAAGAACCCTTTTTTTTTTTGATTAGTACTGTTAACAAAACTATGCTCTAATCAGACACCAGTGTCTTCAAATCCCACCCACTCCCACCCTCCCCAAGCAGAATTGCTATCTACCATTTTGATGGAAAGAGAATAGAATATCAGTCATTCCTAGGAGGAGCTCATCTTTATTTAGTGGATAAATTTGAAAAAGAAATGGACACACCCATTGCACACCACTGGAAAGTGCAGATCCCCTGGAAGCCTCCCAAATGCACGTGCCTTATGTCACGGTATTTACAGACCTCTGTCATCGTGGCCTCTGTGTCAACTTGAGCTTTCATAAGCTCTGTAAATTAATTCCGAATTATTATTGAAACAACTCCACCACAGTTTAGAGCTCAGCAAGTCTGTTAAATACTTTTCAAATATGCATAGCTAGTATATAATTTTATATTCCCTATCTGTGGCCTTGTCATGAGGACATGCAACTGCACTGCAGAGAAATCACGATTCAGATGATCACATCTCCTCCCACATTTCTCCCATTATGTGAAGAATAGAAAATTGTTTCACCTGAAAACTTTTCTTAAACTGGTTTTGTAAAATGTTATTAAGAGCTCAGCCTTTCAAGGCATGTTATCTGAAGAGAAAAAAGCAGTTCTGTTTTTTCAAGTTTTAAGCAAGTTTCCAGCCTTCTCTGTATGGAAACATGCTTGATGATAATGACTGTGGGTTAAAAATATGACAGAAATTGGTCTTTTTTTTTTTAAAGGCTATTTTTACAGCCTCTTTATCACTTTTCATACAGTAGTTTCATCGCATTACACACCTTGTAAGGAAAGACTAGCGTCACATCTTTAACCAATTCTTGTGCAACTTTTGATTTCTTTAAGAGATGTTCAGAGTACAGGTTCCTTTCCTATAGTACTTTATAATAACAAACTAATATTTACAAGGAGGGAATGAAGTTCCTGCATTCCCATCTATGCTGAAACTCAAGGTCTTTTGTGAAGAAAACTAAGTTATTATTCCCTGGAGAGCAAGCAGGGACAGGAAGATTTAAACCCAGAGAAGAGTAACAGATACAGCCTTCCATGAAATGCACTCATCACTAATTGATTCTGATCACTTTATAGCTCTGAAGGACCAAAATAATAAAAAATAATTTGAGTGTTACTCCTGAAAAAAATGATTGTTGCTTCTACGTTACAAGACAACAGAACACATTAGTTACGCATCTAATTTGTTATCATCCAGCCATGAAATCAAAGTTCTAAGCATTAAGATCTGTTTTGAAGGACTTTTTATTTTTGAAGATATTAACAAGTTGCCTTCACCCATGGCATTACTAAATGTGCTACTGACTTTGAGTGAATGTGCAGGCCTCTCTAGAAAAAAAAAAAGCAGTTGAAGATTTCAGTATAGTAGGAAGTTTTTGTCAATGCTTGTGTTACAAGTACACAATTTATGTAAATAAACAGATGTGCCTCTAAATGAGGTAACAAAGATTTCCTTATGATACATTTGCAACATTTCTTTTGGCATATATGACCTGATAGATTTTCACACTAGTGAGTTAATTTAAAAGAGGGCTTGTAGGGCTCTAGATTTTAAATAGATCTCAAAATCTGAGGGACGTGGAGTTTAGTCTGGGGGAGAAGAGACCTCATCACTCTTTACAAATACCTGAAAGGTGGTTGCAGAGAGGAGAGTGTCAGTCTTTCATACCAGGTGAGACAAGGAAACAGTCCCAGGTTGTGCTGGGGAGGTTCAGATTGAGCATTAGGAAGAATTTCTTCACAGAGAAGGCAGTCAAGCATCAGAACAGGCTGCCCAGGGATGTAGTGGAGTGCCCATCCCTGGTGGTATTTGAGAGGCGAATGGATGTGGCACTAAGGGATGTGGTTTGGGGATGGAAGTTGGCAGGTCAGATTGATGGTTGGGCCTGATGATCTTGAAGGTCTTTTCCAACCTAAACAACTCTATTCTATGATTCTATAAAATGACATACTGTCTTCAACACAGAGGGACATGCTAGGCCTTACTATCTCATCCCTCCATCCCTTCCCAGTTGGGAGATGCTGTAGATACTGCATAGAATACTGGAAGCTACTTAGTCACACGTGTGGGATTTGTTACAGGACAGTGCAAGTTTTAGACAAAGCCCAAATGATGTTTTTGTTTAGACTTCCTCTACAACCTGTAAGGTGAGCAGTATTCAGCTTAGCTTACCTGTAATAACTCCCAAGCCCTTAGAGCTATTCCTCTAAAAAGCAGTACCTCTACATTATGTTTTGCCTTAATTAAGACAGAGACTATAATGAATATTCATGGTAAAACATATACCTATCTTAGCAAGTTTGGGCATATTTTCCAGTTAATATGCTTATACATTAAGGGTAGAGTTCATTATCACATCACTATTTTTATGAGTTCTTTCTTTTAGGTTGCTAGTATAATGTGTTGATGAATCACATATTGGGTCTTAGTGTCATTCTAGGTCAGTCTTCCTAATTAGAAACTACATCTCTTCTATCTAGACTTAAAACAGAAAAACAATATTAACTACTGAAGGCTTGCTATCTTACTGATCTTTTAAGTTCAAAGAACGTTAAGTTATAATCAGAATACTATTAGTAATTCTTAAAGACACGTATTTGACACCAACTAAGCTACTTGTATTGCTATCTTAGAGGCAAAAAATAAAAAAGCAGATTTTGTTTCATCAACCTAAACTCTCTACATAGTCTGTTATATACCTATTAGAGATAATAGGTATATAATAGACTACATACCTAAAGAGAAGTGACAGACTTGAACAAATTCCACCGGTTAGGTACCCATCCAGAGATAGCCTTGCATTTGCAGTGGGTACATCCAAAGTTTTACCTTGCACATGAAAGAGACAGACACTTTACCAAGGGATGAAGAAATGCCTCTGTCCTCTCAAGACAAGAGACTGTAGAGCTACCTTTTGAGGACAGATGAGAAATACTTTTAAGCCAGTCAGAAGTTTTCTTTGAAGTATCACATATAAGGCTGTTCTTTTACCAAGGGACTCAAACCTTCAACTCTCCAGTGCAGACCTTTAAACTATCTGAGAATGGACCTGTCTGAACCACTTTTAACATTATGCCATTTTTTTAGTGAAAGAAACAAGCAAATTCCATTGCACAAAGATGCCAAACGAGGTTAGCTGGACCAGTAAGAAAAAGCAAGTGTATATAGTAGCTTAGCAATAGGAATTCTTGAACAGACGATGTGTTAATATAGAGTATCTTTGCCACATTAAACTGAACACATACACAGTCTGCATATTTGGATGACAAATATACAGCTGGGAAACTCCTTAAACAAAAGGTTATAAACTGCTCACTGCATCATTCAAGCCATTTTCATAATACATAAGAAGTGTAAAGTAGCTAGGTGCTCTGCTAGTTAGACCAAGCACGTTTAAGATACATAGAAGCTGAGTTTCAAGGCAAAGTCAGAAAAGAGTGATCAACAAGGTTTAACACATCACGTTTAAAGCCTGTTAAGTAGAGTGTTTTTAAATCATAATTATTTCCAAGTCAAAACCATCTTCATTTACATCTATTTTAGAAAAAGTGTTTTGATTTTTTTTTTTTTTAAACTCCAGCTAAAACCCCAAACAATACATTTGCTCAATTCTTGAGAGGGCAACAATTCACAGGGATTTTATGTAACATATTTTCAGTTTGTTTCTGAACATTTGTGAACTTTTTTTTTTTTACACTCAACTGAAGTAGTATTAAGTGCTTCAAAAACATTACACATTTATGTATAAAAACAAACCTTAAAGTTAGATGATTTTTCTTAAGAGAACTGTAATAGAAGAACTGCATGTTTACCTACTCCTTTCTGATAGCGTTAACAATATGCACGTATAAAGAGAAATCTTTAATACAGCACACATAAAGCTTTAAAATATGTAAAGTGTTTTGTTTTGTGTTTTTTTTTTTTTAATGAAAATTGAGCAGTTCCATGTTTCAGGTATATGCATGTTCCACTAATCCTATAGAGTTATTTCTGAAGTGCAGAATGTACATACATTAAAGTGTATCCTAGAAGGTAACTTCAAAAAATGGGAAGCAACTATTACAGCATAACTTGACATAAAGTTTGAAATTTATCAGCCAGTTAGTTCTACTCCTAAAGTAATGTAGTATAAAAGATCTTATAGGGAAGGCTCATTACATTTCTTTTTTTTTTTTTTTTTAAATTTGAAAACCTAATATGGAATCAGTAAGTACCTAAATGAGGAAAAAAACATGCAGGAACTAATGTACTATAGTATGTGTGCATTGATTTTTACATGGGATATACTTTAGTGGTAATAATGTCTGGCACCTGACTACAAATCAATAGGAGACACTATTCTGCCTTTTTTTTTTAAATAAAGTAAACAATCTTTTGTTTAAATAGCACTATTAGAGCAGAGCTCCACATCTCAATTTTGCTATTGTTTTCTTTGCTTTTATTTTAAATAAGATCCTCATTGCAAACTCATTTTGCCAAGTGAACATGCAGTCTTCACACTACTTCCGTTCTTTTCAGAAGAACTACACTATCAAATTTAAAGCAAAACACTAACATCAGATGGAAATGGGATAAAGCCTTCTCCATGCAAATATGCTTGAAGATTCATGTTTTCCATCACAGTTCAAATATCACAGTGCTATGCTTTGCTTTCTTTCATTGTTTTCTTAGAATTGTTAAGAGATATTAGTTTAGATAGTTTCAAACCAATACAGGAAGGGAAGGTTAAAGAAAGACTTGATGAGTTTCCTGAAAAGATGTTATTGAACATTTGTTGTGGTTTCACCCAGTAGGCAGCTAGGCACCACACAGCAATTCACTCACTCCCCCAGCCCCAGTGCTACAGGGGAGAGAATTGGGAGAAAAAAAAAAAAAAACAAAGACATAAAACTCATGGGTTGAGATAAAGACAGTTAATAGGAAAGAAAGGGAGTGGGAGGGAAAACAAAACAAGCAACCGAATGATACACAATGCCATTGCTCACCAGGAGGAGATGGAAAGTCCTTAGCTCTGTGGGAGCACTGCCCTGCAACAACTAAAACACCCCTGTGCTATCACCACTGTTCTCATCCTAGATCCAAAAGACAGCACCATACCAGCCACTATAAAGGAAGTTAACTATCCAGCCAAAACCAGAGTAATGCTAAAGACAAAAAAGAGAGGAGTGAACATGTTTGTACTCAACTAAAGATCACTAAAGAATAAGCAGTACTTTCATTAGATCAGAAAATTGCTTCCTTATTACAGCTGGGAAAATCCCAGAGTTCAAGCAGTTTTAATGCAAAAGTTATTAATCTTAAGAGTTAAGATATTGAACCTTCAGAATTAACTCTTGGAATGTCTCCATGCTGAAGGGAGCATGGCATGAGGAGTACCAGCACAGAACATTTTCTACCTTCACTAGTTGTTCCTTGGTAATTGCACAAGCATAAACCCATAATCTCACACAACAGAGTTTCAAGTCACCCTGTCATAAAAGAGGAAAATACATAAAAAGCCAACTCCAAAAAACTCTGCTGGAGCAAGTGGCAGATTCCATCCTGGGTCACTGCCTATGTGACTGGAACAAGGAAGGTCTGTGTTTACACCTGTGCAGTCATTTCAGGAGCTTGCTGGCTCAGCCTATACAAAAAAAAAAGAAGAAAAGGATTTTTTAGACTTAAACAAAAAATATATAACTTACAGTCTTTAAGTTCACAGAACCCCATGAAAGTGAGATAGATAAAAGTTCGCATGAGTAAGAGTTGTAAGATATGTAGAAATCCAAGGACTACTACGGTACATACAAGAGATAATTTTCCTTATATAAGGAAATTTTGGTGAAGACTTCAGATCAGAACAGTTTCACCATTACTATGGCATGCTCAAAGCTATCCAGACAGGAAAACAGAATACTCTAAGATTCCTGATACTGATAACACAGCACATTTTAAAAGGAAGTCATGAAAAACTGGGAAAAAAGTGTTGTCTTAATTCAAGAAAAAAGTCTGAACAGTCTTTCTCCAAATCACCTACAGTCCATTTTCTGAGGCAATACCAGGCCTGCTTCCAGTCTTCTCTTATAAGTAGCCAAATAAACACGGCAGGTAACTTACAATCCACTGTTGTTACTACATGATTTAATGTACAGAACGAAGCTGATGAAAATAACACATTTTCTATTGCTCATGATGTGGTTGAAACTTCAGTAGTTATAGCATAAAGCAAACTAATAGGATTGTGTGTGTTTAGGTGATTTTTCTAACAGTATAAAAATTAACACAAGGACCTTTAACAGAAAATACATAGGTAACCTCTGTAAAGGTTGTTTGTTTTTGTTTTGTTTTTTTTTCCTGTGTATTAGCAGCATTGTTTGTTCTAGAACATCTCTAGACGAACCAGCTGGTTCTCTTACATAACAAACAATTAGAGTTTAAAGGCTATTTGGGACCTACAGATCCCATTTCTCTCAGGAGGAGCTACAATCAGTTCCAGAAGGAAAAAAAAAAAAATCTGTGATCTAACTTCAGATTTTTTTTACCCCACAAACATTGCTGAAATCAGCAATGTTAAAACTTATTTCTACGGAAGAGAAAACTTCATTGTTTTACTGTATAAAAAAAACTTTGAAGCACAGAAAGAATACACGTAAAAGAAGCACAGAAAGATACATGTATCTTTATGTTAAATCAGAGACCTAATCCTAGGAAATCATCATAATGTGAAATTCTACCTTAATAGTGAATATTGAAAGCATTCAGCAACTTCCAGCGTTTGACTTGCTATTTTTAACCAGGAAAAATGTGTGATCAAGCACAGCACCACTTGCCTTTTTTGAAAATTGATTGCTCTGTCTTTTCACTGGTAATAAATATACCATCCTAACTCATTTACATAAAAATCTGGAACCAAGACAGCATAAAACTCAGATGCAGAACAGCAAATCTGTGTTTGAGTGACCTTTGTGTCTAATGTGCCCACAAAAACCTACTAACAAATGAAAGCTTTTTCAGGGCTGTCAGGTTTCGCTGACAAGTTTAGAAAGAATAAATCAAGATGCAACAGAAAGAGGTAGTATATTGATAGGAAAATATAAAACAAAGAGCACTCTTCAGAAGGCAGGTTAGAGAGAATCCAGCCTTACGCCAGCTCTGATCTGCTTGGTTTAGTATCCAAGTAGCTGAGACACTAATCATTTACATTTCAAATAAAAACTGAAGCTTGCTGATGATCTTCCACAGAGCGTGGGTGAGAGCGCCTAATTCTGCGTGACCCGTACCCATGGAAGCAAGGAAGCACCTTCAGAGCCCACCCTCCTCAGCATCATTCATGCTACTTGAGCACTGCCTTTCCTCACCTGAAGTCATCACATTTACCAAGAGAAAACGAACTCAAACGGAGTGAAAAAAATGCTTCACAAAGTCACTGGTACACCACTTTCCAGCAATATCAATACATCAAATGGAACTGAGTCTAGAAAACTTGTACAAACTACAGCAGGTTTCTCACCTGCATAAGAAGAAATGTAGAGGAAAAATGGAGCATTTCCAGCTGGTGTGCATCTCTGCTTCACTGATTATTTCTGGAAGTGCTATCAGTGGAACCAAAACAACAAACGAATGGTCAAACTGTTGAGGTTTGTCTGTTCTTTTCAATTTGTAACTTCACCTAGCAATTCATTTCTCAAAGGAAGAACCAAGTGCCTAAATCCCAAGTTTCACTAACTTTACCTTAACACTTTTCAAAAAAAAAAAAAAAGCACAGTTTAAGAACCGAAAACTTGTCAAGTGGGCCCAAATTGTCAATCCATTTTTCTTAAGACAACATTTCTAAAAACAGCATGCTTTTTGTTGAACTTTAAATTGGCATCCAGTTTAGCGCACATCTGAGAAAGGTCTGCTTTGGTTCAGTTTCTTGGCAGGTTTCTCTGTTGCTTGATGCTTAAAAGCAGATCACATGAAATTAGATCTCAGAGGCTTTCTAGGAGAATGAAACTATGTCTGAGTTGTTCTCTTTAGAAGCATGGTTCTTTGTCAGACAATGCAACATCATATCTCCATATGGGGATAAAGAAGTCCACTCATTTTCCCTATTGCTCTAAAAGTATTAATTCATTATCCAGAATTCTTAGCTGGAAAGCTTCTTTTCCTGTACACTAAGAAACTACATATAAATTGATATAAACAGATTAAAGTAGACCAACAGAAGAACACAACCTTTATTTCCTCCTTGGTTTCTTAATAGCTTCCAAAGAAAGCCTTTATTTGAGCCTATTCCTGCCACTGACAGCATAAGGCTGGACTTCTGAAACTTCAGAGTCCTATTAAAGTAAATTGGGACAACAGCTATACGTATTTTCTCCACTGCAATTTGAAGTTCCAGTCCTAAAATAGAGTGCAAGTAGGGTGCCTTATCTTCCCCAACTCAAGAAGCCCCTCTGTTAAAAATAGCCTTAGTGGACTCCATATCCACTTGAAGGATAAATGTTAATATTTGTTTTATCCAATCTGCCTTCCTCTAACTTCACTGCATTTAAAGACTACATCTGTCTAAATCATTTAAATGTATTTTTAAATAAAAGAGGCTTTTTTTTTAAAAGGTGAACTTCTAAACTTTGTTCTGACTCCATGGAAGCAACCAAAACAACATTCATTTTTCCTCTCCTTCACATCTCCTTTTCTTTCACAAGAGTATCCCTTTTGGTTCCCAAAGTACTGTTCATATTCTGAACATGACCTTTTATTTCAACAGGTCTATTGGCTCCACTACTTTCAGAAACTAAGGTTTTCTCCGTGGCTCAACAGTGACTATTTTAATATTCTCTTCAGACTCTCTTCATTGCAATACTAATAAATGCATTCAGGTTTACGATGAAGAGAGATCGCACCAGACAAATGGCAGCAAGGTTACAAGCTCAAGCTTGTGACCTTCTGAAAGCTTGTTTTTCAGAGCTGCCTGATGGGGTGAATATTCCAGCGATACTATTCATTGAAACAGGAACTCCAAATATTATCCTCGTCTAAACAATGTCATTTTACCTTGACAACATATCATCATCCGCTTTCTTCTGTTCATCTCACAGGTCAGCAAAGAAGGCTGAACAATCTATCCATCACAAATCCCCAGTTTTAATGCAGATATTAATTGATATTCAATTTCCATTGAATATATATTTTTAATATTATACACACATACATATGCAGTGGCATTGAGGCACAAAGGCTAAACATATCTGTCAGACGTAGACCTGAACTGGGATGTAGATATAACATTTTCAACTACAGTATGAAACACTAGTGAATTATACTTAGCTAATTCTTGATTTTTCTAAAGCCTTTAAGCCATTTAACCATTACAAAGTAAACAGCTTAAGAGAATTTCCAGTTTTATAGTTCATTTGACTTCAGTTTGCAAGAGTTAAAAAAAAAAAGGATTATGTCATATAGGTTCATTTACCCTGAATACTGCAGACCCATAATGATTTGCATGCTTTCTTTTCAGAAGGGCTATCTTCAATTTGGATTATACCCCACAGAGCTATACAAGGTGTCCTTCCATGTGCTAATCTCCGTCTCTGTCAGACATTTCACCTCCAAGATATTCCCTGGATGGCAGAAAGGGCCCACTGTCATTTTGTCCCCCACTGAGAAAGCTGATGCTGATACACTTTAGATGCATGCATGTTTCTTATTTGGGTATTGATGCCATCCAAACGGCAAAGCTGCCTAATAGAACTTCAGGTATTCCACTTTTCTCTCTGAAAAGCAGACATATTCAGTCCTTACACACTAAAGTGCCACCTTTGACTTCCCAGAAAAGATTTAGAAATTCAGCTTGCTTCAGCAAAGAGAATTACAGGGTACATCTCCAAGCAAATTAATAACAAACCAGGACTAGGAAAATAAGGTCACAATGTCTTCAGATTTGAATAGGATGGTTACAGCTTAGATTCTTGCGTTAACATTTTCTTTGAAGGCATGCTTTTAATTAACTGTGGTAGAAAGAAGCGGATGCACCAGGTACGGACAACAAGTTTCATGTTCCCCTATGCACTGTATATTAGAGAAGTGAACAAAGTGAACAGAACAAGTGAAGAGTGTGGCTTTATGGCATCCTTTTTAGCTAATGCCTCTCCAGACCACTGAAGGAAGCTCACGCTAGGATACAGAGTGGATTACAGAAGTGGTATCTCCATCCGTTGAAGTGTCCCGGCTCTCTATAGCTCTCCACTAAATCCACCAGATATCACCAAGGAAAGTTGCCAAGCTTGTCCCACAAAACAGGGGACCACAAAAAGAGCAGAACACTTATCTACTTCATCTTCCTCTAGATTAACACAAGTTTTCCAATATAGCTCCACGTTAACTTAGGTATGCATTTATATCACTCCTAGTAGACAGGCGTATATTTTCTAGTATGTTCAGGTAAGTGGCTGCTTTAACTGCTAAGTGATGCTCCTCAATACAATCATGTTATTAGTATATTTCTTAAGGAGGACTTTTTCCCCCCTTTCAATGTTAACATAATCTTTTGTTGTAGTTTTTTTAAGTAACCAGCTGCTTCCTAACAGGATCTAGTTTAGAACTCAACTGGTATGCCATAAAGGTATTTCTTTAAAACATTAAAATTCAGTGAAGCTTTACCTGTGGACACTTATCTTTTAAAACTACTTTCATCCGTCTGCATCAACCCTACACCTGTATGGCCTTGAACTGATGTAGTTAGGCAGTATCTCTGCTCACAGTTATATCCCATACAAAGGAGCCTGTAACTGAGCAATGGGAATAAATGATACCTGGGACATTCCAACAATGCAGAGAGACTCTAAAGATCAGGAGGTAATAAACATCAGCAAGTTCACTGTCTGTGTCTCAGTGTAAAACAGCACAGAAAAACAGTGAAAAAATCCTACAAAATAAGCAGCAGGGCATATATGCAGAGATGTCCCCCAAGTAAATGGGGTTAGGCAGCTCCGTTTGGGATCTGAGCTCTTCCCATCCAAATATCACGTTCTCTGTCATTTAAAGACAACTGGAATGTTAAATCTGCTAATAAGGCATTTTCTTCTTCTATCAGAGGAAGATCATTTTGTTGTCCAAAATTGCACAATTTAGAGCCTTATGGCTAAGAACAACCCTTCATAAAACAATCCTTTAAAGTGAAATTAGAAGTATTTAGTATCACTTAAGCAAGCAACTCTTGCCAAGTGGCTGACAGATCAGAATGTTGTGCAGTACACTTGACAGAAAAGCTAGCATAGCAACAAGAAACCAACCCAAGATTTAGTACTGAAGCAATTCAAGCACTGCCAAAGAGGATTGCACAAAAAGTGCACATTTTAACAGGGCTTTTAGGATTTTCATTCATGCATACCTAGAATCCCACAGTTAAGGTCAAGCACCCTACTGTTTCATGAGCTCCTCAAATTTAGCCTTAAGACACATAATTACGCTATCTTTAACTATAACAAAAAAAATCCATATTTTAAAAAAGTAGGAAGATAACCAAAAATGAGGAAGAACAGACCCATCACCCCCAAATGCCTGGGAACAATAAGAACGTAGTATGACTACCATGCTTTTACAGAGCTACTCTAATCTGAACAATCAGAATGTTTTTCCGTAACCAAGTAGGTTTTTTTCTGTTTATAATTCAAGGGTTCGCTGCAGTGCACTTACTCCACTTCCCTTTCCCACTCAGCCCTCTCCTTCCCCAGTTGTGAACCAAAAATACAGGCACATCATATTGTTCTGAAACCAGTTAGATTACCACGATTAGTCATTCAGATGTATATTGTTTTGCAGTGTCTGTATTAGGCAAATGCACTGATTCTGCATTGAAGTATTTATATAAATGCAAATGTCTTCATTGGGACATGGTATAAACTGAAGAGGAAAATATAAACATTTTGGTGATTACAACAACAAAACATATAAACGTGAGGCACTGAATACAAGAGCAACAGAGACGGAAATCAAATTAGCTTAAGGGCTTAACTACACCCTTGGAATGAAATAGTATGCATTGTGGCAGACACAAAGCAGACTCTGACAAGTCTAATTAATGAATAGAATTCTTGCGTCTTTTACAACGGACCTTTAAACTGATCCTGCTCAGCAGGCTCAAAATGATTTCACTGGGGGGTACAGGGGCTAGTGAACTGGAATAGCAGCTGTTTTGCTTAGCTCACCTCCCAGCATACCAGAATCCCAAAGAGTTTTGTACCACCTGCTAGCAGCTAGCATCCCTCTCACCCCTCCCCTTAAAAAAAAAAAAAGGATATTAATCATAATATCCAAATGCAAATCCAGAAAACAGTTCACATCTCTATGCATGCTGTCTAACAAGCTTTCAGAGATACTAACGTGGGTTTCATGGGTCTACTTTTCCCTCCCTGATCTTGCCCAGGCACACATCAGGGAAGTAAAACCGTCACATGTTCACAAATCCCCATATTGATAACTATCTAAATGCAGGTCTGTGAGGAAGAGTTTCATGCTTAAGTCTCCATTCACCTATCAAAAATTTTCTGAACCCCGTAAAAACTGCTAAAGTGAGACAGGTCATCTCAAGTTTATTAAAGCATCTGTGTGTTCCAACATGGAGTTCAGGAATCTTGAATGCAACATTACTCAGCCAATTTAACAAGATTAGCCAGCCTGCTTTTTCCACTTTCTGTCATTTCTTCCATAACAAGCTAGCTTGTAGCTAAGGGAAGCCAAGCTCTTTTAAAGCTTTATTCTTTCACAGCCAGTAAAGTACAGCATTTACAATTGGGAGCTATCATGTCAGAAGCACAGTAGTTTCTCACGGGTCATTCAAAGTGTGCTACACAAACCAAAAACAAGAAAATAGAAAGGAAACCAGAAAGAAAGGAGACTAATTAACAGTTCTAAATTTTAGTTAAACTCTGTTCAACCTTCTGCTTCTCAGATCCAGCTAGACAGCTAATAAGCCTTGTGGAATTCTGCCTCTTAATTAACACACAATTATTTCTCCAGAAGGATTAGAAGTTGCACCAAATGTTCAAGAAGTCAGTTTCCACAGCTCAAATTAGATTACTGCCTACATTTGGGAGCAAAGGTTACTGCTCCATATTCTATTTGTAACAGACTTGTTTAAAAAAAAAAGTGAACACATCCTTACGGAAGAAGAAGGATGCCTGCATTTTCACTGCACAAAGCCTCCCTCTGTGTAAACATGTAATATTCCCAGGCAATAATTCAGTTGTTTGACAGAATGATAACAGCAATTAATGTATATCTTGGATGCTTACATTAACTGTTTGAAAGCAGAACAATCTGTGAGCAGCCACCTTTCCGAAGGCCAATCCAACATCTTTGCAGGCCAAGGCCCCAGATTCCCAGCTCCCTAGCAGGGGGCTGATCAGCACAAACAAAAAAATCTAAGCAAAGCCAAACCAGCTGCTCCAGCAGATTACCCCACTAACTTCCAGTGGGGACCCCATATTGTAATGCAACTATGAGCTATGTAAATGGCACCTCTCCCATGGCAGTCCACCTTCTTTGTTGGCTATTAGTCATTCCTTGACTTTTGGCTAAACACAAAGGCTGTTTCAAAGTCCTGCCTCAGTTTTATGAGCCTTTTGCCCAGCAGAAGGTGCAAGTTTTTCCAAAGGCAACATTGAAGCACTTGTCATTAATGCAACAGTCCAAACAGAGTCCTTTCTCTTGCTACTTTTTTCCATCTACATACAGCTGTCCTCAAGCCAACACCAACTATTCTAGTCTTATGACCTTCCAAATTTCTTCCTCAGTAAAAGAGCAGAAGCACCTCCTTTCCTCTAAGGAGGCTTCCTTCTGCTCCTTTTGGCTGCAACTTTGCCATCCAGGGCTGATTTTTCGTGACAATTTAATACATATTATCTCAATGCATCACTTACAGTGCACCGAACTGGGAACGCTTAACAAAACTAACAGATTAGGCCAGCTTTACACTTAAAAAGCTTTACTAAACTCATTCAATTGGCAACAGTGTGCTAATAATTAGTCCTTTTTCTTGTTAAAGATTTTTAGTCCAATTCAGAGCTGTCTGCCTTTCACACCTCTATCCTAAATGAGCTGCGAGTTAGCTCCGTGGTATGCATGCTGATGGTGGTTCTTGGTTGCAGGGAAGGTGACCAGGTCTGACCAACAACAAGAAGAGTGAGAAAAACAAGAATGTGTTTAGGATTGCCTTCTCTTCTCTGCTTTTTAATTTCATCTTTGATGTTTCTATCCGACTTGCTCATTACACTCGGGCCCCTCCAAAAGACCTTACGTGCCTCCAACACTGCCTAATTTCGTTTTGCCAGTCACCCTGATGCATTTGGTCAGACAATGCCTTTATTTTTCAACTCTTTGGTATTTGGATGTTTCCTACATGTAAGTATACTATCTTTGTCGCCCCACTGCTGGTCACATTGCTCACATACATATATATTGTCTAGCTATGCTATCAGTGTTACAAAACACTCAAACTGGTTTTGGTTATGCCATTTTAACATGTACCCATCTGGGTTCAAGGCAACCTAACATTAATCATATTCCAATTAACGCACTTATAATTCAGAGGTATCAGGGCTTTGCTTTAGCTACACCTACACACGCAACTGCAAGACTACATGGTATTCTACATGTGGTAGAAAAGGGTTTATTCTACATCTTGCACTGTACGTAGATTACCCTCATATAGGCAAAGAACGTTTCATGTGATACAGATAAAAAGCCAAAAAAACAGGGTAAAAAGGATTTTTTTTTTTTTAAGACGATTCAAAGAAAAACAACCTTTAGATGACAGTTTTGAACGCAGTATGTTATTTCTGATGATACATTCTAGACGGAATTGAGGACTGCTACCATATTTACATTACTAATACTCAAGAGTTCTCCCTGTGTAACCCTGATATGGTCTGCTGTTTTTCAGTATTAGCACCCTCACACCTTATTACAACCACAGACTCATTCTTGATACCCACAGAACAGTAATAATGCTTGGTATATCTTGTATATCTTGTCTATGACCAACCTATGTGTTAAGTCACGGTAATGCTAAGCAAGCAAAAAGTGCTCTTTTATACTATTTCTATTTTGGCATTGGTTGCTTTATTTCTTTGTAATGTCCCACACATATATGCATTTTGTAAACAGCTGCTATTGAAGAAAAAAAGTCCAAGGCCCACATTTTGCAGGCTGTTATATAACTAGTCAAAAACATTTGAGATACTAAAACACTGTTCCTCCCCCTAGAACATAGGCGTGGCATTCAGATAACTTCAAATGTTCAAAACAGAATAAAGGAAAAACTGGTTCTTGGCAAAGAAGTGAAACAATATACACTTATTATTTTGATTAAATTAAATGCATGCTTTCCATATAATGCTACTATGGTTGATTTTTACACATTTTTGTTTCTACTTCAACAGCATTATTGTGGCCTGCCAATAAAGCTTAAGCTTAAAGTCCTGAACCTTGATTAGTTTGTCTAGAAAGATACCCAGAGTTACTTTGAAGCCTCTCTGTACATGTGTTCACAGCTAGTATATGAGAATGCCCTCTGAAAGATGCTGTGTACTTTGACCAACTACTTATCAGTAACATCCTGAAGGCCATAACAGGTGCTATCATCACAAATGTCTCCCTTTAAGGATTGCCAATCCACATTTCTGACTACCTTCTGCTATCTTATTTGTTCAGATGAACTTGCTCTTCTCTCCCTTTCTGTCTGTGCATGGCAAACCCACTACTGTCACATTTGGCCTGGCCCATTAGACCACAAACATCAAATGCCCCACCTCAGAGGGAAAGAATTCATTCATATAAAGGTATCGACTCCACATGTATGCATACATAACTAGAACTATCACTTCTCCAGATGATGAAGCAAGAAATAAAGGTGATGTTTCCATGCACTGAGAAGTCAAGTATGAAACATTTCCCCCTGCCTTATACGACAGGGGCTTTAGACAGGGAGAAGCTCCTGAAAGCAGATATAGAAATAATCGTGTTAAATGGCTCCAAAATTTAATGGAAACACAAAGCAGACCCCGTAGAACAGAGAATCATCCTCTGTCTGAGCCCACATCTACCTCCAGCTGTGGAGGTTCAAACAAAAAAAAGTAACTAAAATAGCTGTTTGGATGTCAACTTTCAAAATAAGCAGAGATATACACTTAAAATGCCCAAGTAAAACCCAGGACTCACTCACTCCAAGCAAAACCCAACACCTACTCTACTAAGCCACTAGACCAAAAGTATTGCCCATGCAATTAAAAAAGCCACACACATAACCAATAAATCACCTAAGCCTGCCATAAAAACAGAGTGTAACTTACATTCCCTAACCCTGTCCCTAGCTCCCCTTCCTGCCTCTGTCCTTGACCCTGCTAAGGCCACCAGAGCCTGCTGACTACAAGCCAGCCACTGTGAGTATACATCCAGCCTGCTGTAAACCTACAAAATTACACTTTGGGAGCCCTGGAGATACATCCAGCAAGGTTTTCAAGGTTCAGTGCCTGTAGAGGCCTTACAGCACAGCAGAGGCCTCCCTGCTATAGCTGTCGGCACAGTTTCCAATCCCCAGGCTGACCTCCCCATGGCTGCACACTCACCCTGGCACTCCTGGCAGCCCAGCCCCACATCCCCTTCAGCTGCCACAAGTACCTGCATGCCAATTCTGCCACAGTTTCTCATACTTGGTCACCTGCCACAAACGCAAGAGAGATGGATCAAGCCAAACAATTGACTAGAGAAGGGGAAAAAAAAGCGTGGATGGAAGTCATCCCTGGGGCTCACCCCTTGAGAGGTATATTTTCTCTTCAATGCACACAGCCAGCAGCGAGGACCATTTTTGGCTGAGAGAAAGCAAACTCTGAGCCAAATATACTGGGCTGAGAGAGGCTGCACATCTCCCAGAGACTTCTAATCTTCCAGGTGACATAAGCCCCAGGCCACACACTGGGGAGATAGGACACTTTTGAGCAGCTGGCTACTGGGGACAGGCACTGCCACCTGCACTGGGTCTCGCTGCATCTCTCCTGGTTGCTGTTATCGAACATCTCACCAGGGTGCCCCTGCCTCTCAGCCAGCCACCTAAATAGACAACACCAACATAGAAAAATATACAGTCCAAAAATAAATACGTAAGTCTTTTAAAATTATTTTTTAAAGGGAAAAAGAATCATAGCTGGAAATCTAGCTAAGCCAGCAAGACCTACCAGGTTGGATTACCAGAGCTGAAAGAGATGGTAAAAAAATGGCAACACCAAAAAGCAGCCTCATGGAACCAAATAGATGAGGCCTTTCCTCCCACCTGATAACTACCTAAAGACCAAAACCTTCCTTCCCCCACCCCAGGTGCCTCATCAAGGTTAGCTCCCTAGTAGCTTATTAAATCCCAGCTACATTTCATGTGTGTTGATGAATAAATAATTACTTTATACTTTCCAGCTGCAGGTATTGCACATGCAGAGCGTCTTTGTACCCAGCTACGGGCACCCAAAATACCCCAGAAGTGGAGCACTAACCACCTAACCTGCTGTCTGATGGGGGGGGGGGGGGGGGGGGGGGTGTCACTTTCCCTGATACAGAAACTGTGCTTGGCCAGGAGCTTGTCAGCGTCTCCATTAAATGTATCTACACCCTTCACATACATGAGAAACAGCTGAAACCATGGTGGGCCATCATGGCCTCAGCCATGAGCCAGGCCCCAGAAGTGTTTGTCCTAGCACTGCTTCCCGTGCAAAATCGGGGTGCCAGGCTCCTCTGTGCCTTGGATGTCTGCCCAAGCACTGATTTTACTTCAGCCCTAGACTGCAGCATAAATAAATGAAAAACCTGGGGGAGGGAGGCACGCATAAGTAACAGGTGTGAAGGAAATTTGGTGTAATAGGTGTGAAGGAACACGGACATGGTGGCTTTGGTTGCCATATAGAATAGAAATAACTACTGTGAACTGATGGCTGCTCTAGAGGTTTTTAAATTATGTATATATATATATGCAAATTAGGCTCAACTTCCGGTTCTTCTTTATTTTTAAACATTGACCAGTACCTTCATTTAATTATATATGCTTTTAAAATACTATTCATAAAACCTTATTAAATTTCGATGGTACCTTGTGGGTGCCTTCCCATTAACATTTCTTAGACTTTCCATATAGTTATGATTTATAGCCTTATTCTGCAACCGCCCATCTGAGGGATTTTGAATTCACTAAGACAATCTGCATGAGTAAATGTTACTCATGTACATTAGTGGTTTCTAAGTCAGGCAATTAACTTACAAAGGTTTGCAGGCTTTCTTCATTTTTTTCATACCATAGTCAGACACAGTATTAATATCCAGTACTGAGTCTAATAAGAATTCCATTACCTTCTGGGGTTAATAATGAACGCAGCAGGGACAAAATCAGTATCACTGTATCATTAAATATTATCATTAAATAGGGTATCTAAGCATCAGCATCATAGTGAGTGAAAAGCTAAGTGTATATAAAAAAATTTGTATTTGCCTACTTACCTCATGAAAATTCTAACTTTACTGTTAAGCCTTGGATTTTAAAATTAGTAACACAAAAATGTATTGTGAATGGTGAATTAAACTGAACACTAGTTCCATGCAATTGCAGAAATTTACTGTGAATTCTGAAAACCACAAGTAAACTTCATTTCATCCAGAGTTTCAAACAAGTATTTTAGAATTATATATATTTTTTCCATTAATGCAAAAAACTTGTCTGAATAAATTGATTCTAAATATGGAATTCTCTGAAAAAAAAAAATACTGTAAGTACAGCCATTTAAACTTAAAAACTGAGTCCATACTACATATTATAATAGCCAAATTAAATTTTACTGCACTCCTTCACTAGCAACTTGCATCCGTGTAATTAAAACACACTTATCAAATTGGAGGCACATACTATGGCTGGTCTTGCAAAAGTATGTGGTAGAGAGTTCAAGGCATGTTCCCCACTGGCTAACCTCAGGCACTTAATTCAAGTGTTTAGGTGGACAAGTAGGCTCTGTACAATCTGTCAAGCCAGCAAAGAGAGACAAACCCAAACCACCTAAGTCTGAAGTCATCTCCACAAATGACAAAATGATGGCAGAATCACATTATGGAGGATGGAAGGAAAATCAGAAAATACCTCTGTTGTCAGGAGGGAGTCAAGTATATGGAAACAAAGTAGAAAGGGAAAGAGGATACACAGGTAGCTGAAGAAGACAAAAGGGGGAGAGAAAATTGTCTGCTGTAGTCTTCTCCCATTTTCATCCCCACAGTTGAAAGCATGAACCCACAGATTGCACAAGGCAAACAACCCAAACGTAGACGATACCTATATTTCTGCATGGCTCTTCCCTGCATTCTTCCATTAAAGCTAGATGGTGGAAGGAGTGGCACCACGCAAACTCCAGTTAACCTCAAAATGCAGAAGTCTGCAAAGTTCTGGCCTGAGAAGGTTTATTTATGGCTGACACCCCCACACACACCCCCTTGGGAAGACCCACTATTGCTGTGACAGGCTCTGCTCCTAATAACTGGCAGCCACTCCAGTTTTAAAAGTAGTCCTGCTGTTCTTAATGTGAACCACATACCAACGTTGCTATTAGTTATAGTTGGCATTTATTAGCAGTTTGAGATACAAGACAGTCCAAGTGCTTGGAAAGCACAGCCTCTTAAGACAGGTTTCTTTAGAAGAAATTGACGTAACACAGTGGAGAAATACAATAAGACTTTGCTTGCAGCTTTGTAATTTGATTTTTCTGAGGGTTGGATCAACAGCTAAGATATGCAGAACAATAAGATAAACTTTCTAGGACCAGACCTAGACCATCCTTGAATACTAAACATCTTTTAAAATACTCCATTAAAATGAAATAGTTTCATAAGTATCACAATTTATCTTCCCACATAAATGAGAACAAAATTATTTTTAAACAGCTTGCAAGCAAATTTTTCTCCTCCTTCAGAAGCAAGGGGGGCTGAGGACTTTTTGAACAAACAAAAGCATTGACAGTGAACACCTGCAAGCATCTGTAGCCACATGTATTACTCATTTACATCTTTATTTTTCTCCTTCAAAGTAATTAAAACCTCCCTTTTGCTGGAAGGCCTGCAGGAAAACATTGTGGGGAAGTTCTTCTGAGGGACGACCAGGTCCTGAGGTGAACCAGCACCCTTCAGGTCCTCCATCGGCACCATTCTCTGTCGCGCTGCTCGCAGTGTAACCCTGACAGTAAACCTCTCTTTGCCTGGTCCCAGCCAGCATGAATGTCACGTGGAAATGCATTTTTCACTGTTCAAGGGACTGAAACTCACTTTGTGCCCTTGAGGGGCTGGCTCACCAGACTGATGTCCAGCCTGACTGACCAGGCCCAATTTCTTCTCTAAGAGTCAAGCTGTACTTCCGGTAAGTGCAACTAAATCTGGGAGATCATAACTATATATCTGTATGTCCATTCAAATAATCTGTTCCTGGACTGTCAGCAATAATAATTATCCAAGAATTACCAATTAAATCATACACTTAAAATTGTTTTCTAAAACCTGTTATTTTCACCTGAGAACTTTGACAGTGATTCTGTCATTATAACTCATTATCACCTTCAGCATCATCGCATCCAAAATAAGTATTATGTTTTCACTTGGTCATTCACAGGACTAAATGTAGCGGTGGGATTACACCTTCATATTCTACTTCTTAGTTGCTAAAGCCTTCTTTTATAATTTTCTCTCTAGGATTTTTGTGAATATATATTTCCTTACTCTTTTATGATATTTTCTGTAATTGCTCCTCCTCTCCATTATTACCACTTAAACTATTCACTGTCTTTCCCTTTCCATTTTGTAACAATCCTAAATTCCCTCCCTGCCTCAAACTGTTTGAGGGCTCTCACTTTTGTTTATATCAGATAGGCTAAAGCTCTAGTTTTCTGTTTTGCTTAATCCTAATTAAACTTCTGGCCAACATACAAATGATTCCTATTACCTCTGTGACAGCCCTTGCTTTTGACTAATCCAGAAATACTCATTTTCCTATATATTTTGTACTGAAGGAAGTTGTCTTTAAAGATGAGCAACTTTGCTCTTCAAACACTTAATCAATGAATACCACGCAGAGATGTAATCTGCTTTCACAGAGCCTTCAGTGCATCAGCCAAGGATGATGCGTTTTGTACTACCTATGAGCCAGAAAAATACTTAAGACCATTTAACCATGATAGGACTTAAATATTCAGATTACAAAATAAATAAGTAAATAGAGAAGATTTAAAGGGGGGGGGGGGGGGGGGGGGCAGAAAATTAATCCAGATGTAAAACCAGCTAATTAAACTATATACTTGCTATACTGCCACCATTAGCCAAGCCCTGAAGTTTCCTGATGTTTATTACAGGATATGCCTGGACAAATCTTCTTTCATAAAAGCTCTTTGACACAAAGACATTGAACTTTAAGTACCTTAACACAAAAGCAGACCTTTTAAAGGGGATTTACTTGATCTTTTTATATACAAAAACAGCTGGAAAGGGAATAGAATGACAATGAAGTAAAACAATACTTACAGAAAATCAGTTAGTAAATCTCCATCTTGTTCTCCTTTAGACACAAAAGTGAACTCCATACGTAGTCAGCACCACATACACAATAGTCCTATTAAGCCCAGTATTTTCTACAAGATTAAGGGTCTGATCAAAAGAACACTGAAATCGCTGGAAATCTCACTATTTGCTTGAAAAACTTTGGATCTAGTCCATATTGACTCCGTTAAGAATAACTGCTCATAGCAACTCAGTTTAAAGCTACAAGAAAACAACTCTAGTTATAACCTCCATAAAAAAGACAATAAAACGCAACGTGTGCTTTCTTTCTATTTACTTCACTTTCCATAATTTTTTAAAATGGAAACTTCCAGCACTTTGCTCCACAATCTAATCCAATTCATTTGGTCTGAGGAAGTTCAAGGAAAATAGAATGAGACACAAAAGTTTGGTTCCCTAATCCAAGATCGTTATTCACAGTGAAACTAATTACTAATTATCCCTGTTTTATTTGTCCAAAAATGTGCTTGTCAAAAATTATGGGGACAGCATGCCATACTGTTCAGAAAAGGTTCTCCATATTGCTGGTTCTAGGGTCCTGGTTCTGTATTTCCTGTGTGTGTCCCAACAGCCTGTGGACTTTTCCTCCTAATTTCACCTGTTCATTAAATGCAAGATCAAATTTCTGTAACTGACAGTTTTATTTCCACTTTTATGTATGCATGTGTGTGCATGTACACACATTATAGAGCAAAGTCAAAAAATGATGACAGCATCAAATGATAAAAACAAGGAATATGATTCCAAAACATTTTAACTAAAACATATGCTGGTTGGATACAGACCATTCCTAATTTCAGGCAAAATTTCTACTGTTTGCAGTAAGTGCCAGAGAAAATAAGTTTCTATCTTTCCTGTAAGAGAAGGAAGGAAGGAAGGAAGGAAGGAAGGAAGGAAGGAAGGAAGGAAGGAAGGAAGGAAGGAAGGAAGGAAGGAAGGAAGGAAGGAAGGAAGGAAGGAAGGAAGGAAGGAAGGAAGGAAGGAAGGAAGGAAGGAAGGAAGGAAGGAAGGAAGGAAGGAAGGAAGGAAGGAAGAAAAAAAAAAAAAAAACTAAAAACCATGATTAAAGAACTGTTATCCACGGGCTGACAAACACACACAGATTTGCAGGACAAATGAAGCCATGTCTACAAGCAGGATCTCATCTTACCTCTAATAAAAATCAGTGCAAAAAAAAAAAAAATCCAGCAATTTAAGTGGGAATAGAACAGATGCATAAGTTACAATGCTCTTACTGCAGAAAGGTTAAACCATTTTGTAAATCTTTTTCTACCACTCTCACAAACTGAAAGCTTTTACTGCCTAATGTCACATTTGGCGACCAGATGGTACTAACGAAACCTCTATTCTACTGTTAAGGCATTTTAATACTGCTGCTAGGCTTTTTAGATCATTAATATATGATTAGCATCTTCTGTACATGAGTAGATAGATCATATATGTGATATCTGATCATCCAGCAATCTGGATCAAGTTCATCACATAATCACAATTCTAGTATATTGGGCAATTCAAGCAATATGGAACATCAACTGACTTCTTCCAAGTCAAGGCAGATGTTATCAATGATCAGTGTACAGTGGGCAACCAGTAAACCTTGCCACTACAAAATTAACCAATCTGCAAATTTTGAAGACATTCGAACAAGCCAAACACGTCTGTATCAGGCTGTATTTTGGCCACAACCACATTTTTGATGCAGCACTATGTATTGGGTTTATGTGGCAAGGTTTTGGTAGTGGGTGACTTCTGAGAAGAGTCCAGAAGCTGCCCCATGTTAGGTAAGGGCCAGTTTCAGCCGGCTTCAAAAGAGACCTGCCACTGCCCAACGCTGAGCCAATAAGCAATGTTGTTTGCACCTCTGTAAGAGCATTTTTAAGAAAGGGAAAAAAATCTGTTGTGCAACGGCAGCTGGGAGAGTGAGGAGTGAGAACCAGCCCTGCAGACCCCAAGGGCAGTGCAGCAGGAGGGCAGGAGGTGCTCCAGGCACACAGCAGCAGTTCCCCTGCGGCCTGTGCAGCCCCTGGTGGAGCAGGCTGTCCCCCTGCAGCCCATGGGTCCCACACGGAGCAGATCTCCACGCTGCAGCCCGTGGAGGAGCCCACGTGGAGCAGGTGGATGTGGCCTGGAGGAGGCTGCGGCCCATGGAGAGCCCCCGCAGGAGCAGGCCCTGGGCCGGAGCTGCAGCCCGTGGAGAGGAGCCCACGCAGGAGCAGGGGGTCTGGAGGGAGCTGCCGCCCGTGGGGGACCCATGCTGGAGCAGTTTGCTCCTGACGGATGGACCCTGTGGTACGGAGCCATGTGGGAGCAGTTCTTGAAGAGCTGCTGCCTGTGGGCAGCCCCTGCAGGATCATTTCAGGAAGGACGGCATCCCGTGGGAGGGACCCCACGTGGAGCAGGGATAGAGAGAGACCATGAAGGAGCGGCGGAGGTAAAGCACTAGGGACTGACTGCAGCCACCATTCCCTGTTCCTCTGTGCCACTCAGGGCGAGGACGTAGAAGAGGGTGAATGGGGGAAAGATACTTTTAGTTTGGGTGGGTTTTTTTTGTTTCTCACTGCTTTAGCTTGTTAGTAATAGGTAATAAATTACATCAATCTCCCTATGCTGAGTCTGTTTTGCCCATGACGATAACTGTTGAGCGATCTCCCTGTCCTTATCTCAACCCTTGAGCCCTTTTCATAGTATTTTCTCCCTCTTTGCAACCTTGAGGAGGGGGAGAGAGTGATTGTGGTGGAGCTCAGCTGCCCACCTGAGTAAAACCACCACACACTGGAAGCTCTAACATTGCACTTTGCAAACTGCCAAACCACACCAAGTTCCTGAGAAAAGCTCTCAGACTTCTACATTAAGGATACCCAAAGCAGACATTTCTACCTCTGTCTCACTTTTCAGTAGGCAGGCTTACGGACAACCCTTCTCAGATTAGGCTGGCATATGGTAATGAAGTCTGATTCCTGTACGGGACTTTCTTACTCATTGATCTACTGAAGTATTTTCACAGAAAAGAAATAACACGCCCATTATACATATATAAAGACTGAGGCATGGAACAGTAAAACAATTTTTCCAAATCACTACCACTAGCAAAGCAAGAGTACATGCTGCAGTCTTTGGTAATACATCAAAAGTCTGTTTGCCATTCCCTAAAAACATGTAAGCTCTGGAAACTGTTTTATTACAGCAATCACTTCCAGAAATTTTCAGAAACAAATTATTACCCAGAAAGGTCATTTTGGCAGGATATATATGTATTTGTATATATATATATATATATACATACATAGTTAAATACTTTTTTTTTTCCTAGCCACATTTTTTGTGGTTTTTCAAATCAGAATACCAATCAGATACTATCCTTTCTCTTCCCACAGAGACCACAACACAAGATGGTTAAGAATATTTATTACTTGCTGAAATTTCTAAAAAGGGGCATTAATACTTGAAGTTTTATATACACAGTTCTGTAGATACAGGGCTTCTGATGATGTTAAAATTTTCTGAATTCTGGTCAAGGATTTTCAGCTGATATTCTGCCTTGTAAGCCTATAGTTACATTGCAAAATCAATGTATACAACTATTATTTGGCTTTTCTCTCTTTGACTGCAATAAGAACAGCATTTCTGAAGCTATTTATTGGCACTTTGGTAATGCCATAAAGGCTATTTCTTCCTTCCTAATTGTGCTTTTGTTCCTTTCTATGCTGAGCAAAATATGGCAAAGGATCAAAAGTATATATCCTTTTTTTTTTTTTTCCAGCAAATTGAACATTATAAACTAGGTTTCTGATCACCTTCAGATTCTTTTTAGAAACTATAGTGAGACAGAAACTGTGGGACACAAGCTCTCTGGATCCCTACTGCATAACATTACAGCCCCAAGGGAGAGCAGCAGACAACTTTCTAGCATGTTATTCCAGATGAGGCTTTCCCAATTAAAGCCTATAGCAGATGACAACTAGTAATAGCGATAAATTGTTACAAAATATTCCCACTCTGATCTTGACCACACCAGTTACAGAAAACAATTCCCTCTCACCAAGTGTCCCCCAGTTACAGGGAAAGCTATGATAATCACCAAAAGCCAGTAAAGTCTTGAATGCTCTTCAAAGCCCAAGAAATCCAAGCCTTCCTACAAGATTTCCACCAGCTTCCCACTCTACCCTAAATTACATTTATATGCCTCATTCTTCCATTTTACACTTCCCACAACTTGAGCCCTTCCTGTCTCGCCTTCCTTTTCCCTCATTTTTCTGCAAATCTCTTCACTTTCATGCCTAGCTAAAGCGGAGTTATCACAGTGCCCGTGTTAAATTTTTCTCCACCAAATTGGCTCCTTCTTTAAGTCAGCTCTTTGCATTCAGGGAACATACACTTCTCTCGTGACTGTATGGCAGTGCAGATTACTATGCAACAGTGCGCTGCATTGCTACTTTTATCTGTGATAGGCACAGCTTCGTTTTGCACGGGCACGATGCTGATTTTTTTTGCGATCCAGCTGCTGCCTCCCACAGCTGCAGGATTTGCCGGACCATCCCTTCAAGGCAGCAGCTGCTACAGCTCACAGTTCTCCGTCAGCGCTGCCGTGTGCAGCAGAGGAACAGAAAGGCTGCCGCTGGCAAGGGATGCTCTCGCTCCCCGCAGCACCGGGGCTGTGCACTGGTGTTTGGCAGCCGGGAGGAGCAGCCACCGAGCCCAGGCAGCCACCGCACTGAGCAGCACCACGGCAGGGTAGCCCTGCCCGCCGCAGGGTAACGTTTTGCCTCCTCCCCTGCGCTGAATTAAAAGACATTGCCTCTGACTCGAGGCAGGATCCGTTCTGTGTTGGCCGTTGCTCCTGCTGAACTCAAGGCAGCTGCAATCCCCTCTCCCCACGCACACGCATCTCGCAACATTGTCATTTCTTTCCAAGCGCAACATCAAGGTCCGTGTAATTACGTATAAGCATATGTATACGATTGTATATGCATG
This sequence comes from Anser cygnoides, assembly GCF_040182565.1. Classification (NCBI taxonomy): domain Eukaryota; kingdom Metazoa; phylum Chordata; class Aves; order Anseriformes; family Anatidae; genus Anser; species Anser cygnoides. The sequence goes on from NC_089876.1 coordinate 38,437,133, forward strand.
TGCTACTTCAAAAAGATTTGCATAGTAAAGCCTGCAAATCGAGAGAACATCAGAATTAAAGGAAGCAGGTGTGAATCAGCAGCTTGCTTTCGGGCATGTTAGGAGACAGTCACATATGCCTGCAGGCTGCTTTGGTGCATACCATGCCAGCCCCCTGCTCCCTGTAAAGCTGCCACCACCTCCTGAGCGCTCCCCATCGCGCCCCGGTGCTTCACTAGCCTTCCTCCATTCACGTCTAAAGACATTCGGCAGTGCCGTTACGGCCCCTCCCAAAACCGAGGAGGGGTACACGTTGCATACAGTAATGCACAACAGCACAGGGCACCCAAGATATTTAATTATAAGATCATTCTTTTCCTTCCTGGTACCACCTGCCTCATGCAGTGTTTACTAACCGAAGAGGCTGAGGTCCTGCAGGTACCAGCCAGCCCTGATTCAATACCGCCAGCGCCGCTCATTGTGTGTACACTGATCAAACAAAAGCTTTCTTCCAACAGATCTTGTCCCAGCACACTCCTCTGGTACTGCTCGGGGCCCTCGCTCCAGTGAGCAAACTGCAGGACTGCTGGGCAGCGGGGACGGATCTTTTAACAGCTGTCATGCATAGGCATGCGAGAAGCAACAGCACGAGTAACTTTAAAATTGAGTATTTACTATGCGACTTCCATACTTTGTTAATAACTTTTCCCAGTTTTGCTGAGTGAGGTGCACACTTCTGTGCCCGTAGCGGCGAGGTGCTGCTGAGCAGGGCCGCCTTGCAGCTGCCGGCCACGCACAGCCCCCAGAGGTGCCCGGCTCAGCAGGGGCTGCTGCTGCCAGCGGCGACCTTCTGCTTGGATTTCTTAACTGAAGAGCCGGGATCGCAGCACCACCGGGCCCCAGCGTGCAGAACAAATAGCGGGTGGGCCATTGAGATGTATAGCACAGACTACTCCCGCTTCACCTAATTAAGTAACAGTTAGCAGTTGTGAGATTTTCCATGAATATATAAAGCTTGCAAAAAAAACCAAAAACTAAAGGGTACGCTAACAGCTTTTTGTTAGGCTACAGCAGTTTAGGATGATGCTGAAAAGTCTGGTAGGGTATTTACTTAAGTGATTAGTCTTTTTGCTTTTAAGTCTAAACTCCTTATTTTTTTTTTCTCTTGCTGCTTATTTTGTTGCACTTATGTTTTAGTTATTTCTCTATGCTTTTGCTCTTGTGACTTTCTTTTTCTGCTATTCTGCATGTTTTCCTCTATATATGCTTTTTTTCCTCTACTTTCTCCTTTTCCCTGCCACCAGTGGGAGTAGTAAGTGTACACATGCTTTGAATCTATATCCAGCTCTGCAGTTAAGTCTGCACAATCCTGGAAGTAACCATTCTGAGTGAGAAAAATGGAGCTCATCCTCCACAGTAATTGTGTGCAACAGACGAACTCACATGGCTGTTGTCACGCAGGCTGACCTCTAAGCAGGAGTTGTGAGAGGGTATGTCTAGTTCTCTTACGTGCAGGTTCTTCAAGGACCAGCTTATAAGTCTGAGTGTGTAAACTGAGGCTTTTCAAGGACTCATTGCTTTCACGCGTCATTCTGAGAATGGCAAAAAGCACTCCTGAGACCTCCATCTGCTAAACTCGCTCTTCCAAGATGTGGAGGTGGCAAAATTTCTGAATTGAACACTGTAATGTTTTTTGCATGGACAAAATAATGTATCTTCCTTGATTATTGCCTCATACCTGACTAAACAGCTTTCCAGTTGGAACTTCCTCAGTGTTCAAACTGAGGTGTGTAACAGTATGGAAAAGCTGACACTGGCCATCTGCAACTTAAGGATGAAAAGCAAGCACCTGAGTGTGGTGTCTCATGGAAAGATTCAAACAGAAAAATGCAGACTTAACTATTGGTAGTGCTTGTTGCTCCACCTAGAATAGCTACAGAAATACAGATATGCACTCTCTTCCCAAGTGACTGAATGATTATAAACATCATTTTTCCCCTCTTACCCCTTTCCCTTCCCAGTCAATGCTGTTGTTATCCGCTGTGTAGCTGGTAAGGTTACTCATGATAGAATTATGCTGACAATTTTATATACATATATATATAAAACTGAGGCCCAAGAATGTAAATTCTTCTGGGCCATCTATTTTTTTCTATTTATTCTGTCAAGCACTGTGTGTGCAGTATTATGAGGATAAGAATAAAAGTTTTATGTTCTTAACTACCACTTTCAAGTTGAACCTCAAAACAAGCTATGCTTTAGTTCAAGGCTTGAACTTGCTGTTGAAAAGAAAATCAACAGAACAATTTTCTTTATCATGAGTAACTACATCTACCTATGGCTTTGAGTGTATAATAAGAAGCTTAACAGCATCTCAGGCAACTGAAGTTTTTTTACTCTGGTTTTATCCTCCTTTGCACCAGTAATCATTCAAGCTTAGCAGCATTTGTTAAATTCAGATCGGGTCAACTGTGTTTCTATAAAGTTCAAAGAAATGGGTGCAGCTGATTGAGCCATATCATAGAAAGAAATTTATACAGAAAATAGTGGCTTGATGTTGCCTGGCTTGATACATGGGATGATATTTTGCTTCTCAACTGATGCAATACCTGGTTTCTATCTATGCCGTAAGCTATCTTTCTGAAAATTCTAGTTAAATGGTTGGTAATTTGCCTTATTAAAGTATTTTGCAAGAAACACCTTCTATTAGGTAAGTTAGATACAAAGCTGTCATCTCTCTTCTGCAAGTAAACAGATGAATTAAAATGTACTTAGACTGGTTGCTTTGCGTAATGTTATTTCCATGGGTTTAGAGTGAACCTGTAATGCTACCATACACGTAAGTTAGATACAGTCAGATTTGCCACTAAATAGGGGATAGATTAAAAATAACAGGGCATAAAGCAAATTTATGGGAATTGGACCCAGTGCATCTTAATCAGCATTAAGTCACTCATGTGCAAGTGTTTTGAAGTGACCAGGACTTTGGGTGCTCTGATCCAGATGCTCTAAAAATGCCTGGTTGCTAGAAATGTTGAGAGCTTAACTATGTAAAATCAGATTTTTTGTAGTTATCTCAAGGCAGACTTAAATTGGATAAACCACTAAAACAAGCTGGGATTATTTTTAATAGACCTTATTATAGACTGTCTGAAAGCTGGAGAAGGTGGGATAAGGAACGGACTGCAGCCATGTAGTATCTCATGCTGAGCAGCCTCTTGCTGCTTGAGCTGTCTCCCTGAAATCTGTACTTTCTTTGCTGGGAGGTGAGGAGGGCAAAGAAAAGAAGTCAGAAGCTGGCCTTAAATCCCTAGAAGATGCATCCAGTTTAACTCTGTTCTGGACTGTGGTGCATACACTGTAATTCTTACTCGGAAGGACTCCTGGCACCTTCTGGTGAGGCTCCATCAAATCTGATAACTGGCACAGCGCAGAGCATGTAATGAAGTAATACTTTGTCTTCATTTATTAAAACAGCTGTCTAAGGTCATAAATACAAGTTGTTTTTATCACCAGGAGTCCTCCCATAAGCATGAGGATGATGATTAACACTGTAGCTCCGAATCTCCTTACATCCACAGCCTCGCGGCAGATGCTTGGCTCCGACGTTGTTTAAAAGCCATCAGAAAACATCTTGATCGCTGGTGACCTCTGTGAGAACTTTGGTGGCTGCCGTATTGATCTGACCCAAGGAGTACTCCTCAGGCTAACATGAAGGCAGGCTTTTTTATTGATTAGCCAAATGGTCTAGCCTTCCTGTTTTGTCTCCTCATTGGCAATTAAGGAAGAAATCCATTGAGGGAGTGGTGGCAGTGAACCTTTCCCTCTGACACAAATAACCTTAATCAGGCCTCTTAGTTAATTTCTTAAATTGTTCAGTATCGACCTCTGTTTGAAGCAGGATTTTCATCCTACAGCCCTATCAGTAAAACATACACATCTTCCTATTAGTAAAGCAGGCTTTTTCTAATGGTGACATCTTTTAGTTCTTATTTACAGTCCTAATCACATCATTGATTCCAGTAATCTTTCCTGCAATAAGAGCTGTTATTAATTGTCTCAAAGGAGGACATGGGTGGGGTTTATGTTTTTTTAAACTGAGATTATTAAAATTAAACCAAGTAATAGCAATCTAAAATTTGGGGGGAGAGAAGACAGGAGGAGAAAAAATCCCAATTCTCAGTGTTTTTAACATCCAGACAGGAAAGTGGTCGCAAAGTTCCTTGGCCTAAAAGTAAGGCTGATACCTAGAATGGGACCAGAAGATCATTTTGGTGACTCAACTAAACAGCTGGGAATTGCTTTCTACTCCCAAAACCGTGTTTGTCCAGGTTAGGAAAGCAATTGTTCAATCCAAAACGCAGCAGTTGGGCATTTCAGACTTAAACGACTTTTTGCTTCAGAACAACCGTAATAGTTCATTTGGGTAGTGAGAAATGAAGCTTTTCCTCACCTCCCCAAAATAATCACTGATTTAACCCCCAAATAAATGCATTGATCCTCTGCCTTCATCTTCCCCAGCCCTGTTCTAAACCAGTTCATGGAAGGGCAGGCCTTGCTTGTCCTTCTCAGTGTCACGAGATACTTTAGCCTAGCAAAAACTTAAATCATTGGGAATACTCACAGCTTATGTCACAATCACTTCACTGCTACTCTGTGATGAAGAGCAAAGGTACTCGGTTGTGAAGGGTGGGAGCCCTGGGCTTGGGGCACTCTAATGCAGCTGAATCTGGGGCTAAGCCCCCCATTTGATAGCTCTTCCTCCCCTGTTTTTCACGCTGTTTTCATGCTGAAAAATGCACTGTTTTTCACACTGGTTCTCCCTCCCAGTGCACATGACTTAAATGCAAAGTTTTTTCTCTTGAAGAAAATCTGTGAAATCCAGCGAGTGGAGATGCTAGGAAAGTTCTGGTTGAGCACGAGTATCATTTGTCATACGTTCTCCTTGCCAGGAAATGCCCCTTGTGCAGTCGTAGTGGTTGGGGTGCCAAGGCAGCACGAGAGACATCTGGCAGGGAGAAAAGCCTTTGACTTACCGAGGTGCTATCCCCGTCTGTATGGTGGATTTACAGACCTGATGTCATCTATTTACGTTTCTAAAGCGCAGCACAGAGCAAAACGCAGCGATACAAGAGATCGGTCTTCATTTGGCGAAGTCACTGCCAAATTAAATGATGACAGATGGAAATGCTAAAAGCCACAGTGTCACGGATCCAGCGAAAGCCCTCTGCTTTAGCAGCGGGTAAATATATAAACCTCAGCTGGTGCCTGCCGAAGATAGGCGTCCGGTTTAAAGATAGCCCTCGGACTTTTTATTTAATCAATACCCCCTATCGAAGAGAGCAGCGTCGAGCATTAGAACTAAACCAGTGTTATTAGAAAATGATATACTGCACATTAGGATGTATAATTCATGTCGCCTTCATTTGCTCAGACCATCGCGAAAATCCATAAATCATTTTCTCGTTCATGTATCGCCTAAGTGCAATTTGTCATTTCGCATTAGAGGGCTGCCTCAGATCATCGGGGCTTTTAATTCCGCGACGAGGCTTTAACACAACGCCGGCCGGGGCACCCAGCTCCACAAAATGGAGGCGGCGGGCGGGGAGCCGGGGGGGGGGCGTCGCGGAGCCGGCGGGCGCTGCGCGGGCACGGCGCCGTGGAGGGGGCCCCGCGTGCGCGCCCCCGCCAGGATTTCGGCCCCACCGGCCCGGTTGTGCCGCGGGGGCGCGCCCCTCGGGCACGGGTGGGGGGCGCCCCGACGCCGCTCCCCGGGGAACGGCCCCGGCCCCGGGCCCCGCCGCTTGCCCTCACCTCCGGCTCCTCCGCCGCCCCGCTGCTTCCCGGTGCCCGGTTTCCTCGACGGGCGAAGGGCTTTTTTAAAATTAATTTTTCCCTGACGAAAGCCGTTTTACCGGCAAACGGCCCCGCCGGCTCTGCTTTAGACGTGCCGTAACGCCGAGAGGTGGGCAGGGGCGGGCAGGACGGCGGCGCCGGGGGACGCCTCTCCCCGGCGGCGGCTGACAGACACGGACGGGCAGGGCGGGGAGACGGGACCCCGGTGAGGGCGGCGGGGGGGGTGTCGCGGCCAGTCCCGTCCCCCCCCCGCCACCGCCTCCTTCCCCGCGGGGCCGCTCGGCGCCGCCCGTGCCGTGCCGGGGCGGGTGGGCGCAGTGCGCTGCTGCCGCCGCTGGGGGGCGCCGGGCGCCCGCCGTTGGTGCCGGTGGGCGGCCGGTGGCGGACGCGGCGTCGCAGCCCCCGCGCCTGTGGCGGGGCCGCCCGGGGGGCACCGCTGGCGGCTGGTGCGTGATCTTCGGCAGCAATAAAATTGATTTTTTTTTGGGAAAAAATGAATATTTATTCATTTTTAATTTTTATTTATTTATTTATTTATTTGCGGTCTGTGAAGTTGCGGGATCCCGCTTCGCCCCGGCTCGGCGAGGGCGACCGGCGGGGAAGCCGGCACCGGGTTCGCCTCGCTCGGCAATGAGCGGCTCCGCGCGCCTGCCCGTGGCTCCCCCAAATGCAGCACCCCCGGGAGCCGGTGGGGGGACGAAGCACTGGCTCCCCCCCCGTGCTCGCCCCCCCGAGCATCCCGCGCTGCCGGGGGACACTGGAAGGCGTAACGCGGGGGGGGACTGGAAACACCGCGCAGATGGAGAGCGGCACTTTCCTCCGCCGCCAAGCAAACTAATTAGCTAAGGCAGCCCCCGAGGGAGGAAAATTTTTTCTCAAGTTTCCCATTGTTTACGCTTTTTCTAAAAACGGCGTCGTGCCGGGGCGTAGGATAGGAAAGTTGGTAGCTGGTGGAAACTCCCTCTCCAAGGAGATGGCTGTTTACGGCTCTGTGGTGACGAGCGGTGGTTTCCCGACCCTGCTCCTGCGGCAGGGGAATAGCCGCTCTCGGGGGCTAGCGGGCAGGCAAGCACGCATATATTGCATTGCGTTCATTGCATGTATTGCACTGCATGCATTGCTTTGGGTGTACTGCACGTACTGCACTCGTTGCATTGCGCTGCCTGTGCTGCACGCATTGCCCGCCCGGCCGTGCTGCAGCCTACTTGACGTGCGCCGCTGCCAATGGGCGCCGCCCCCGGGGGCGGGGCTGGCAGCCGATTGGTTGGCAGGAGCCGGGCGCTGCGCAAAAACAGCGGAGCCGAGCGCTGCCGGCTCAGAAACTGCCGGCAGAGATCAGAGGAGCCGGGGACGGAGCCGGAGCTGGGACGGGAGGAGAGCGGCGGCGGCGGCGGCAGCAGCAGCAGCAAGCACAGACAGACAGACAGACAGAGAGGGGTTAGACGCAAAAGCAGCGAGAGAGGAGGAAAAAAACTGATCGGCACATCCGTAAAAAGCAGGGTGGTGATGATGATGAGCGTAATGATAGCAATAAAAGAAGAAAATGAAAGACTGTTGATAGAAGAGAGAAAAATCTAAGACCTTTAAATAAAAAGAGGAGATCCCCGAGAAATCAGGGAATGAAAGTTTTGGGTAGCGAAGCTGTTCTCTGCCTTTTTTGATATGAAATCTTTTTGCGGGTTTTAATTTTTTTTTTTTTTTTCGCGGTTTCCTGCCTTTTTCTTGCATCTCGAGAGGGCATGTCCACCGGCTCTTCCAGCAGCATCTACCCCTCCAGCTCCCACCAGGAAGACAAACCGAGGACAATCTTGAAATATAAAAATTTCCTCCTTGGGATTTGCTGCTGCTGCTGCCTCCGCCGCTGCTGCTGCTGCCGCGGTGCAGTGCCAAGACTCTCGGAATAAATAAAAACGGACTACTGTTTATCTGTAGGTACAGCCAGCTAATAGCTATTATTAGTTGGCCGTTTATTCCGAAGATCACAGATGAAGTGGGGACGCCTGCCTTCTTCATTTGGTCAGCGTGTGAAACAGTAATACCCGTAACAAATAGGAGGGAGATGGGGGAGAAAAAGATCTTAACATGAATCAGAAGAAATAATACCTAGCATATTCCCCCCTAAACCAAACCCCCCTTTCCTTTCCCCCTCCCCCGATCCCTCTCTCTCTCTCCCCGCACGCTCGGAGGCGCGGACACGCACAGACACACTCACACACACACACAGACACACAGGCAAAGGCGCACACACTGCGCTGTGTGCTTTCGGAGGAGGAGGAGGAGGTGGTGGTTTTCGGAAGAGGAGGAAGAGGTGGTGTCGGGGAGGGGGGCTCTCTTTCCCCGCTTGGAGATGGTCGTGCTATTCTTCCTCGCCTTGCTCTGGATGGTGGAGGGGGCCCTTTGCCAGCTCCATTACACGGTGCAGGAGGAGCAGGAGCATGGCACGTTCGTGGGGAATATCGCCGAGGACCTGGGCTTGGACATTACAAAACTTTCGGCTCGCCGCTTCCAGACGGCGCCTAACTCCCGCAGCCCTTACCTGGAGCTCAACCTGGAGACCGGGGTGCTCTACGTGAACGAGAAGATCGACCGGGAGCAGATCTGCAAGCAGAGCCCCTCCTGCCTGCTGCACCTGGAGGTCTTCCTGGAGAACCCCCTGGAGCTGTTCCGGGTGGAGATTGAGGTGCTGGACATCAACGATAACCCGCCCTCCTTCCCGGAGCCCGATCTCACGGTGGAGATCTCGGAGAGCGCCACGCCGGGCACCCGCTTCCCCCTGGAGAGCGCCTTCGACCCCGACGTGGGCACCAACTCGCTGCGCACCTACGAGATCACCCCCAACAGCTACTTCTCCCTCGACGTGCAGACGCAGGGCGACGGCAACCGCTTCGCCGAGCTGGTGCTGGACCAGCCGCTGGACCGCGAGCAGCAAGCCGTGCACCGCTACGTGCTGACGGCGGTGGACGGCGGGCAGCCCCAGCAGCGCACCGGCACCGCCCTGCTCACCGTGCGGGTGCTTGACTCCAACGACAACGTCCCTGCCTTCGAGCAGCCCGTCTACACCGTGTCGCTGCCCGAGAACTCGCCGCCCGGCACCCTGGTGCTGCAGCTCAACGCCAGCGACCCCGACGAGGGGCAGAACGGCGAGGTCATCTACTCCTTCAGCAGCCACATCTCGGCCCGCGCCCGGGAGCTCTTCGGCATCGCGCCGCGCACCGGGCGGCTGGAGGTGAGCGGCGAGCTGGACTACGAGGAGAGCAGCGTGTACCAGGTGTACGTGCAAGCCAAGGACCTGGGGCCCAACGCCGTGCCGGCGCACTGCAAGGTGCTGGTGCGGGTGCTGGACGCCAACGACAACGCGCCCGAGATCAGCTTCTCCACCGTCAAGGAGGCGGTGAGCGAGGCGGCGGCGCCGGGCACCGTGGTGGCCCTCTTCAGCGTGTCGGACCGCGACTCGGAGGAGAACGGGCAGGTGCAGTGCGAGCTGCTGCAGGGCGACGCGCCCTTCCGCCTCAAGAGCTCCTTCAAGAACTACTACACCATCGTCACCGAGGGGCCGCTCGACCGCGAGCAGCCGGGCGGCGACGCCTACACGCTGACGGTGGTGGCTCGGGACGGCGGCCGGCCGCCGCTCAGCACCAGCAAGTCCATCCAGGTGCGGGTGAGCGACGTGAACGACAACGCGCCGCGCTTCTCGCAGCCCGTCTACCAGGTCTTCGTCAGCGAGAACAACGTGCCCGGCGCCTACATCTACGCCGTCAGCGCCACCGACCGCGACCAGGGCGCCAACGCGCGGCTCGCCTACTCCATCCTGGAGAGCCAGATCCAGGGCATGTCCGTCTTCACCTACGTCTCCATCAACGCCGAGAACGGCTTCCTCTACGCGCTGCGCTCCTTCGACTACGAGCAGCTCAAGGAGTTCAGCTTCCAGGTGGAGGCCCGCGACGCCGGCGAGGAGCCGCGCCCGCTGGCCGCCAACGCCACCGTCAACATCGTGGTGGTGGACCAGAACGACAACGCGCCCGCCATCGTCAGCCCCGTGCCGGGCCGCAACGGCACCCCGGCGAGGGAGCTGCTGCCCCGCGGCGCCGAGCCGGGCTACCTGGTGAGCCGGGTGGCCGCCGTGGACGCCGACGACGGCGACAACGCGCGCCTCACCTACAGCATCGCGCGGGGCAACGAGGCCAGCCTCTTCCGCATGGACTGGCGCAGCGGCGAGCTCCGCACGGCGCGCAGGGTGCCGGCCAAGCGCGACCCGCAGCGCCCCTACGAGCTGCTCGTCGAGGTGCGCGACCACGGGCAGCCGCCGCTCTCCTCCACCGCCGCGATCCAGGTGGTGCTGGTGGACGGCGCGGCCGAGCGGCCCGGCGGCGGCGGCGGCAGCGGCGGGCAGGGAGCCGGGGCGGGCGCGGGGGGCGGCGGGGCAGGCGGCGAGCACCGTCCCAGCCGCTCCGGGGGGGACGCGTCGCTCGACCTCACCCTCATCCTCATCATCGCGCTGGGCTCCGTGTCCTTCGTCTTCCTGCTGGCCATGATCGTGCTGGCCGTGCGCTGCCAGAAGGAGAAGAAGCTCAACATCTACACGTGCCTGGCCAGCGACTGCTGCCTGGGCTGCTGCTGCTGCTGCCCCTGCTGCAGCCGCCAGGCGCGGGCCCGCAAGAAGAAGCTCAGCAAGTCGGACATCATGCTGGTGCAGAGCTCCAACGTGCCCAGCAACCCGGCGCAGGTGCCGGCCGAGGAGGCGGGCAGCTTCGGCTCCCACCACCACAACCAGAACTACTGCTACCAGGTCTGCCTCACCCCCGAGTCCGCCAAGACCGACCTGATGTTCCTCAAGCCGTGCAGCCCGTCCCGCAGCACCGACGCCGAGCACAACCCCTGCGGGGCCATCGTCACTGGCTACGCCGACCAGCAGCCCGACATCATCTCCAACGGCAGCATCCTCTCCAGCGAGGTAAGGGGGGGGAAGGCCTGTCCCCGTACCGCTCCCCCTGCCACAATTCCGCCCCCCCCCCCCCGGGCCCCTCCTCTGCCCCCGCTTTTTTTGGGGGGGAGTGTTTTTGCACCTCATCTGTCCGCTCCCTGCCCTCTCGTTCAGGGGTCCTCTCCTGGCCAGGGGCTCGCTGGTGCTTTGCAGTGCCTCTCTGATAACACGGGGAATAACCACAGGGAGAAATATGGGGACTGCACTTTTTGTCTTTCCAAACCCTTTCCCGAACCCCTTTTGCCCAAGGGAACCCCCTCCTCTGGGACCGTTACAATCTCTGCAGGTAGCAGGAACTTTAAGTGATTTGTGAGCTAGTTTACTCCTTGACTTTTCTTCCCTCTGCCTGAACAGCCCTTTATAACCTAAAGGTGAGCTCGCAAAGAAAGGCAGCAAGAAGGAGTTTCTGTCAAATTACATACAGAGATTTAAAGTTCCCTCTTGTTAAGCTTGTTCTCTGTATCATGTTGCCTAGCGTGTAGAGAACCTCCATCAAAGCGTATGCCATATCATAATGCTCCCCTGGTAATCATTTGCTCAGCTAGCTCATACACACCCTTGGTACCCCTCTGCTTGTGTCCTAATGAAAACACACTCTCTCTTAACATGAATACTGGAACCTCAACGCTGTCCAGTCTGGCAGAGGTAGTTTGAATGATGTTTTCTAAGGTCAGATACATTTTGAAGTAAAATGTGTGGTGTTGGCTTTTAATGTTGACTTTTCCTTGAAATGTGTGTAAAACTCTGTCTCTTCTTGCCTTTTTGAGGACCCGAGGGCACCTCGATTTATTTTCTCCCCTAGTGTGCAATAACTATACCGTCTCCACCTATTTTTTATATGCTGGAATTATAACAGACCAAAAACTATATTCCAATAAGTTTTGCTCAGAGCAAGTAGTACACAAGTCTGGAAATAGTTGTGCTGATTTTGTGGGAGTCCTTGTGATGCTTGACAGCATGCACTGTGAGAAAACGTGTCAGAATCTTGTCCCAAAGAACTCGGGGAAAAAAATCCCTCATGCTTTCCCGTATGTGTGAAGAAGAATCGAGGGCTGGTGGGTTTCTCTCCTTACGTCCTAGAAGCAGATTGTGTAGGCCTAATTGCAGCTAAACATTATCATTTATAGTGAATATGGTGAGCTGATCTTGTATATTTTCTGATGCTGGCTACAGAAATATCAAGAGATCAAGTGTTTCCTAATATTTTCTTTTTCCTAGACGAAACATCAGCGTGCTGAGCTCAGTTATCTAGTTGATAGACCCCGACGGGTAAACAGGTATGAGCTTAGTCGCCTTTTCATAATGCATGCTTTAGCAAGTGTGAATGGGATGCAGAGATGTGTTTACTGCAGATGTAAAATAGTAGCAAAGCAGTGGGGAAATGGATGTATGTAGACATTAAATAAAATGCTGTCAACTAAATGAGTCTGAATTACGGCTTTTCTGAACTCTTTTCAAAGTCATCTGAAAAGAGAACAAAATCTCATTTCATGTATTAGCCTAAAACGTGCTTTAAATACTTATGAATCCTTCTGCAGGGTGTACCAGATAACACTGGCCTCTCTGAGTGACAATTTAGCTATCCAGCATATGTAAATGATACCAAATTAATTATACCGATTACACGAAAAACATGCAAAGTGCTAATGCCTGCTGTCCGTTTCAGCTAGACTAGCAATGTCTGAAAACACAAGTTTTGTTTGTGGTGGACAGAGTGCCTCTGCAGAAGCAGTGCTGCAAGGCAGGAGTGGGTGAATGCAGCACCGTGTTTGGCCATGTGATGGCAGAAGAATGTTTTATGACTTCCTCTTTCATGTTTATTCTAATGTAAGGATGTTTCTGTGTCTAGTTCTGCATTCCAGGAAGCAGACATAGTAAGCTCTAAGGACAGTGGTCATGGAGACAGTGAGCAAGGAGACAGTGATCATGATGCCACTAATCGAGGTCAATCCTCTGGTAAGTCTGATAAGGCAGTGGAAATAGTCGATCTTTAAGCAGGGAGACTAGAAAGAGCGGTTACCTGTAGGAATATAATACAAGACCAGCATAAAATAATGTAAGCATATTGCATGGAAGGCTAGGTTTAAGCCAGCTTGCCACTATGGTAACCTACACAAGGAGGCAATTTTGAATGCCATGCATTCCGGGGGCAAAACTTATTTTATTCTTTTGGTCTGGGGGCAGGGGGAGGTTGGCATGTTACTCTGCATTAGTGGCTGTAGCAAAACTTCCTTCACATTAAAGCAAAGTTATTGGTATGTTTTCTAGTGCATTTTTTCCCAACAATAGATTTGCAGGATTTCAAAGCATTAGGCAACTTTGTTTAGTAGACACTTCAGCTGGCACAGCAGCGTGAAGTGCAGGGGGAGTTCCCAAGGCAAAGAATGAGCCCAGTGACTGAATGACAGCCAGACTGTGAGGATTTTTGCTGGGGATCAGTGGAGACGCATTGGGTGTTCTGAATGGGTAATACCTTAGCATTTTTAGAGGACTGTTTTTCAATTCAAATTAACAGACCATATAGTGTAAGTGACCTCCATGTTAATAAGGCTAAGGTATTTTTAACCATATTTCTTTCAGCCCTAGCAAAGCCAATAAATGCTTTGAAAGGCTTCGATATAGCCATGATTCGAATCACCTAGAAAACATATACATTGCAGTATTATTCCTAGGCATATGGCTTGCTGTCTTTGCTCTCATACTGTCAGTTTTCCTTTGAAAGGGACATTGTTTAGAGTCTGTGCATTAGAATTCATTCTCACCCCCACACTGCATTTTAGCCAGAAATGCTTTTACTTTCCTCCCTACCGCAGTTTCCAAAGGTCTGGTATGCCTTGAATCAATGAAGTGATTTCTTTCCCCTTGTTTCGTCTATGCCCTGTCATGTATTAGGATTTGTTACAAGTATGTCATACAAAAGACTGCATGAGTTTCTCCACTCTTCCATTTTTTTATTTTATTTTTATATTTTATTTTATTTTTCTCAAACTCCATTTAAAAACATTTCAGGGCAAGGGACTCTGCTGTCATAGCAGTGCAGCATCTCCTGTGTGCTGTTAATATCCTCTATGTTCCTGCTGCTATAGTCACTGTCCCCTTAACGATGGGAAACCCAGGAACCAGGGGAAGAGGAGGCTGCTACAGGGCCCCTTTATATTGCTGCAAGTCATTAATATGCAGACCTAATGAGACTTGAGAAGAGCCAAGAGTCTCCGGAGCTCCCTGCTTCTTGCAGGGCTTCATGCTAAGTGAACAGAGTGTCTATTTTGTGTCTGGGAACCTGACAACAAACCAGGTCTTGCCAGAAGTTTACATCTGAACACAGAGCCTCTTTCATTTTTGGCCTATATATGGCGTATGATTTATTGTTGTCTTAAAAAGCCATGTATTTAGCCTCCCCCCACCCATTCTTTTGCACTGTTTCTGATGCAGCAATCAGTGCTACTGAGTTATAAAAAGCTCCCTCTCCTCCTGCCCTCCCCGCATTCCCTTTTTTTTTTCCTTTTACAGATTTTACTGCAGCAGTCATCTCAATGAACATTTCAATCAGTTTAGTCCCTCAACATAATGAACCATAATAACCAAACAGGAGAGAAAAGAATAAACATCTGCAGAAGGGGCTGGGTTTGACTGATGGTGGGAATATAATCATATAGTTGCACATAAACTGAAAGCTATTTTCTTTTAGATGCATCCAGTGCTGTTATTGTTGTGCCTCTGCTCTCTATTCTTTCTCCCAGTTTTAAAAGTAGTCTATTTCAGATAAGAACACTGGGACTGTTGTCAAACTTGACGTTAGTTCCTAACTGGGTAAATTCCTTATTTTTCTTACTTCTATTTTACTGCATTAGAGGCAAAAACTACAGTTTCAAAATATTTTCAAATCACTCAGTGGTCTGATGTGATTTATGAACTTCTGTAACATAAATGATGATTGCAGATGAGGTAATGAGTGCTGACAGTTAGGTTTGGTCAGCTCACAAGTAACAATTTTGAGCTGAAACCTCGAACACACAGAACTTCCAATTTAATATATTGGTGCTGTGCTTTCAGGGTAATTTGCATGAGCAATTTTTAAAATGCTGGTTCCCAATAAATATTTAAATACAATTCTCTGAAGAAATTGCTATCATTTCCTACTAATGTATAATACAGATTTCCTCTAAGTTTTGGGCTAAGTCGTGCTGTTACAGTGCAAAGAAAGTTCTCTTTGACCAAAGTGATGACAAGATACTTTGATATAAAGGCATCGCTCTTGCTATTAGCTTTTTGTGATTAATTTTATGAAAAAAATGAGCATAAATCCTGTTTGATCTTGAATGACTAGAGGAAATGTCTGAGGGAATGCCTTCTCAGTTTTTCAGTTACTCTAGTGCTTTATAATCAATTCTATCTAAATTATTAAAGGAAAACACAGTTGTTGATAATGCTTTTTTTCCCTAAGATATTACCTGATACCGTGCAGAATCATATTTGTTTTCAAAAGCATTGTATTTGTATCTGAAAATGTTTAGTCAAACATTCTCATTGAAAAATAATACTTCCTCCCTACCAGTTTTAGTCAGCAACATGTTTTGCTTGCAAAACATCTTTTTTTTTTCCTCTTCTGTGCATGACTTCTGTTACTGTCACCGGTGAAGAATCCTTTGGCGCACACATAGCTATTCTGTAGGAGTCCATTGCTAGGCTAGGTGGCTGTCAAAGTTGTGGTGAGTTATTAGTTGGGAAAGTAATCATGCAGGATGAAAATCTAGCAGAGTGTCACAGAGTTCTCTTCTACAATTATTTTGCAAAAATTCTGAACTAAGCTGTTCTGTGTGTCATAAAATGTCCCATTGTGTTTTGAAATAAGATTCTGGTTCACCTTTTAACGATGTATATTTTCTTGGTAGTGATTTAATCATGGTTTCTGGAAAGTATGTGAGGGATTCATATTGTTCCCATTAAGGTAGCACCGGAATGCATTATTATCTGCTTTCTCATCTACCTCAATATCAATGAACTAGGAAAGGACTGTCATCTGCATTTAGCAGAGAATGGCAAGTAGTGGGATACTCAAAAATGTTCAAGAGCCTAATTTTTACTGATTGAGTGATTATTTCATTTAGGGGGCAAGGATCTGAGTCTTTCGGAAAATGGCCTTCCTAACGTTACGCAGGAAGTTTTTGGTAGTTGGAGGGAGGGGTTTCTCAAATCCAGAATGGGTGTTATAATTATTCGTGCTCTTCTTCTCTGGCTGAAAATTGTTGAGACAAAAGCTGTTATTTTGTTGTAGAACAAATGCAACACTACTACCTATTATTAACACACTGTATTTCAGTCATGTTCTGTAGGAGTCATTTCTAAGCATGAAGTTAGTTTATTTCCCATGGTTGATTAAATTCTTGGCCTCCCTTGTGAAACTGCTGACTTGGGTGCCAATTAGTACTCTGTGTGTGTGTGTGTATGTTTAAATTGTGTGATTAGACACCTGTCCTGTAAGATTTGGACTCACGCCATCAACTTATTTTGTATGGTTGGTCACTAGCTACTCAGTTTTCTCACGCCGAACATGCAGAGTTCTTTACAATATTACCTTTGTTTCGCTGTCTTCACTGAATTGGCATGATCTCTCAGATGTACTTCAGGAAGGAGTATCTGAGATGTGAAGCAAAATACACATACTGTAAATTACATATTATAAAATGCATCAACTTTTTTACAATCTACTTGGTGCAGTACTGCACTGGACGGTATGTATTGGTGACTGCCTGAGAGCTAAGATCAGATTTCCACTATTGAAATTTATGAAGGGAAATGATAGTGGTCTAACATGAAGGCACAGGGTAAAACATTACCTTACACCAATTCAGATTTAGTAAACTCCAAGAGGTGTTATTGCTTGGGATGTAGAATAGCTATGATATTTCACTGTTCATAGGGACAAGAATTCGAGAAGTCACAAGGAGAATTTCAGTGATAAAGGGACAGAGGGGAAAAAAACAGTGTTCCTTCTGAGCCTATGCAGAGTGACAGCTAAATCCTGTTTTGAAGATCACTTGGGCTAACAGTCTATCTTGGATAAAGTAAGAGTGAACATTAAAATGGCTTATAAAAGTGCTCTGACTTGAACTGAGGGTTTGGTGTTTTTTTTTTGCCTTTTTTCTCTTCTTTCCTTGGGCTGCATGCTTAATAATGTTCACATCTCAATAGTCCAGATAGAGCTTTGAAGCTGAGATTTGGAAGAGCTGAATATTGAAGATTTTTAAGTCTTTTTTTTTTCACATTCTCATGCAGATGAAGTCAGTTTTATCCAAGGCAGCACACCAATTACTTAGCAAGAAAGAATGATAATAACTCTGTTTCATGAAGTCCATTTCTTCAGTAGATAAAGTCTTCCACAAAGGAGGTTAAAATCATTATCCTTATTTACAGACAGAAAACATGAATCACAGGGAAATGACTAACTTGCTCAAGGATAATCTAACCAAATGGGTAGCCGAGCTGGTAAGGGAGCTCCAAAAAGGAGTTCTGGTTCCCTACGTCATATCTATTTGCCGTCCAATCCTTAGAAAGTTACTACAGAAGAAGCAACAAATGCCATTTAATTCTAAGGAAAAGTCAAATTCATGAGGAAAAATAAAAGAAAGGTACACATTGGGGGGAAAAAAAAAACCTCTTGATAACAATACTACAAAAATATTAAAATATTTTGCATTTTTTTTCTTTTTATTACATCATTTACACAGTAATATATATATGAACATGTTCAATCATTACTCTAAGGGCTTGGTATATAGCTCTTCTCTCAATTACATTAAGAAATGATAAATTATTTAAAAATGGTTTTAGGCTTAATTTTCCCTTTGATCTTAAATTGTCTTTCAAATCAAGTAGAATCCATGCACAAAACAAAAAAATAATTTGATTTTCTCCTTTTGAAATACAAAAAGGAAGCAAACTTGGACTGTGCTTTAGAAAGGGAATACTATCAAGTAGTATTCAAAGCACCTGAGGTCAGGAAATTCAGATGCAGATATGCAACTTATTATTTAACTCCTTTCTCAGTTTTTTGTTTCCTTTGAGGAAGGGGCAGGGGCTCTTTTTCCTTCAAAATCTGCAAAGTTAGGTTGTGCAAAAGCTCATATTGCCCACTGGCCTTTCTAGATAAGACTTGACCTTTGCTGTGAGCTTTTATATGTATGCTGTATTTGGAATAGCTCAATGCTTATAATTTTTTGGCTCTTTTTGGTGCTCTATACTATCTATTTGTATCTGCAAAGGACGTTTGAAATTCATAATTCAGAGCCACCTTTAAAATCTCAGCTTATCTACATGCAAGGTCTAATACGATAACTAAGTGGGAAATATAAAGCATTTTTCATTAATGTGGATTTGCAATTATGTTGGATAGTTTACTTCAGACCATATACATACGCAGATTTATGAGGGAGATGAGATGGAAGTGTCATACTGCTGAACGTTTATTTTTGTTATAAATCAAGAATATGATTCTTGGTGAATAAAGGAGTTCTGTGCTGAATTTCTTACGTCATGTAGTGTGATATACTCTTCCTTCCTGGAATCTAGCAAACAGCCTTTCCTGCCCTGCCACCCACCCCATTTTTAATGCTTTTCAATTAAAAACAGAGAAATCTATAGTGTGACCCACAGGAAAAAAGTGGAGGAAGAATAGCTCATATCATAGTCAATGTAAATATACGTAGGTACCCAGGGATTCCAAAACTAGACTGATAATCTGAATTTATTTTCTGTTTAAATATTAAAGCCAAAGGCTTAGTCCTGCACCCATTAACCTCTTAGGGAACTCTGTGACTGAATCAAGTAGGAGCAATACCCAGCCCAGTTCTCTCTGAACAGCTGTTTGCATGGTAATCAAACTTTCTAGCTACATGTTAGCAGTGGGTGTTGAAATTTGGATATTTTTTTTTTTATACTTACATTTTCTTTTAGAAGTTCTCAGCTTCTTGGGGGGGTGGATTTGTCATACAAGCTTACAGTTGATATCTCCTACATTCATTACTTTGTTTATTCAAAATCCTGATTTAAGGAGGCTGTAACATTTCCTTTATAAACTGTTACATAATACTATTTGGCGCACTGTCATAGAGAAGCAGTATTCAAAAAGGAACTAAAAATTAATTTTTGGATAGAGACATTTTGCAGTTTAGCAGCTGACGTGAAAACAAAATAGTAAAATGGAGGTTAATTTTCCAGAGGAAATAAAAATCCACAAGCAGATAAAAGAATCTATCTTTGAATATATGTCTTAAATACAACATTACTATAATATCTTTCTCCCCACTGACAAAAGAATGCAGTTTAATATTTATCCATAATTTTTTGTCTTATGCTCTCTTTGATAAAGCGTTGAATGAATGTAGTCATTGGTACACTGTTACCAAAATGTAACTGTAATCAGTTCCCTATTAGAAGCAAGGTTATTTCTTGTTTACATGTAACTTTGCTAGGAAATGTGAAAAAAAAGAACAAAAATGTTCTAAACAGCAAAGAAGTTTGAATTCTAGAGTATGTCTTTTCTTGCATAAGAGATATTTTTATTCAAACGCTTCTGTATATAAGATACACATGTGCGCATATGCACATGGTTTTATAGACATGGCTATGTGTTCATTTCTTTCCAGGAAGCCTCTACCTAACCTTTCTTTTCAGTCGTTGTTAGCTACTACTATTACAGAATTTAGAACCATACAATTTGTACATGTTGCATGATGATCTTCATTTGATTCCTTAATCGTATCTGCAGTTCACGTTTGCATTCTTCAACAGTTCACTGATCAGTAATTTATTTTCAGACTTGTGCATGCCAATTTTCGATGCGAGGTTCTAATCGAAGCTGGACCTAGCATTGTATATGACGTAATTTAAAATTAAAAAGTCATTATAAAGGGAGATTAATCTGAGGTAAAAAGCTTTTTTCTTCATTTTTTCCCCTTTTATTTCTGTCTGCTTAAATGACTGCCTTTAGATCTCAAGCACTTGTTGATAGCTCAGAAAGAGTCTTGCTTGCTGAAGAGATTGTTTTGTGTAATGTGAAATTACACAGACATATTACTAATATATATCAAATTATAGTTCAAAACAGTGGTAGCATTCTTAATACTAAAGCTCACGTTGGAGATTGAGCTAATCAAGTCTTTCACAATGTTGGCTGGTGAATGAGCTACAATGCATGAAGCTTATTACAGCTTTTCAATATATTTTTTTTCTATTTCTCTTGCAAGTTGTCTTTTTTTTTTTTTTTCCAAATTCTAACGGAATGCCTGTAAACGCAGTGTTTATAACATCTAGTTAAGTTTTGACATACATCTATTCTAAGACACTTAATCTTTATAAGTACAAGAAAAGGATATTTCTTTACTGCTTTTTTTTTTATGGTGTTGAATAACAACTTGAAGACCTTAGTATTTATTTTCCTCTATGCCTGTGATTTCATACACCATTCCTCTCAAAACAAGTGTAATCCAACAACTCAGTGAATCACTGTCAGGAAATATTCTTTAGGACTGCTGTTCTTAAGATAGTCAATGGAAGCATAGCTTGTCATTGAAATCTTAATAGCATTAAAGGATTTGTAAGCAAACAGTTTTGTGTTGGCAGGGACAGGTGTTTGCTGATATAGCGGAAACATTAACAATTTTGTCGATAGTATCCACAGCCATATCACGTTGGACTACAGCTACCTTTGTACTGCTAATTAGAGTTATTTACTATAGGATTCCATCCCATTACTTGGATGACTAGATAGTAAGGACTGCTGTGGTAGCAGTGAACACTGCTTCTGAAATAATGATGTAATGATTGATTTAGTAAGCCATCTTGATCACTTAAAAGCTGGATTCCTACTCTGTAAGATCTGCTTTTCATTTCAATAGGTTCTGTCTGTGTGCACGCATGCACGGCTAGTTCCTTTATAAGACTTAAAAATATTTCATTTTCATAAATGAAATCTGTGATTCCTCAATCGTATCATTTCATTTCTTTGGTCAGAGATAAGTTTATGCAAAAACAATTCCTTCACTTCTTAAATGTGTATTTTTGACTGAGAACAATGTCTGGAAACACAGACGTTGCCAACTGATCCTTACTGAAACGGGTTCTAAAAAGTGAGATCGGCAAGCTGTTTTATGAGCTAGAACCATCAGTACCCTTCTTCTTGTCATACCTTCTGTCCGTGTGTGTGTGCATGTGTGTGACGTTCTAGCATTTATTTACACTTATTCAGTGGTGTCATTGACTTCTGAAGACCGGACAATCAGATTTTTTTTGTTGACATGGAGGTAGTGGAAGAAGTTCTTAGGAGGTTTCTCTTTTTTCTCAGCAGTCTTTCTTATCTGTCAGCAGCCGTTCATGATGCTGAAGCTTATATCTGTAGTTTCTTTTTCTCTCATGCTTGCAGGCATGGATCTCTTCTCCAATTGCACAGAGGAATGTAAAGCACTGGGCCACTCAGATCGGTGCTGGATGCCTTCCTTTGTCCCATCCGATGGACGCCAAGCTGCAGATTACCGCAGCAATCTGCACGTACCTGGCATGGACTCCGTTCCAGACACTGAAGTGTTTGAAACACCAGAAGCCCAGCCGGGGGCAGAAAGGTCCTTCTCCACCTTCGGCAAAGAGAAGGCCCTTCACAACACTCTGGAGAGGAAGGAGTTGGATGGACTGCTGTCTAATACACGAGCGCCTTACAAACCACCATATTTGAGTAAGTACTATTCACAAGGCTGTATGAAAGTGTTCCCTTTGCGGGAATAAAAATGAGCTCTTTCTGCTATTCATAATAGGAATAATACAAACAAAATTTTAGAAGCAGTGGGGAAAAATGGCTTCCCTTGCGGTCAGGCACCACTGAGGAAGGCATCATTCAGTGCTTTTTAAAAAAGACAAGACCTTGATTCTTGTTAGTAAGACATGATTGTCAACTACAAAAGCATCAGATGATAGCATTAGTGGGGGAGTTACTCAAATTTGTTTTCTGATGCTGGATTATTTCCAAATTTTTCATGGTTAGGTTGGTTTAAAAATAGACAGGGTAACATTTTTTTAAGAAAAAAAATGAAAAAAAAAGTCAAATAGAAAGTCAAAATGAAAAAAAAAAAGTCAACCCTTTCGTTGGTTTGATTTGGTTTGTTTTTTTTTTTCCTTTCAAATGTCCTAGGAGCTTCTCATTATTTTTTCCTCTTATCTTTTATATTGAGCAGTACCTTGATGATTATTATTTTAAACTAATTATTTACATAGTTAACATTAGGGGTTTGGAAGGAAGAAGATAAAACTTTTTACTTTCCATCTGATCATCTTTCAGCCTATGTAATATCAACTTCTGTCAGTGTTCCTCAGCGCCTTCTGTCTTGTTCCAAAATCTTATCTCTTCGGTCAACTTTTGACTGTGGTTTGGTGACGTAAGTGTCATAGATCTCAAAAAGACTTGTAATTTTGTAGAGTCTGAGACAGACGTAGAGCTCTTGAGTACTATGTTGATCTAATAGGTCTTTCTATTTAGTAGCCTTCTGTATTTTATTAGAGACTGTAATCTTCTTGACTTCAAGAATTTAACTTGATGCTTATCTCATCCAAATAAGCCAAAGACTTTGACATTGCAATCCTAACTCTTTTCAAAGCATCAGAAGTCTTTAAGAACAGCAGATCAGGAAGAAAAAAAAACAAATCAATGAATGTTATTCATTTATTTATTTTTATAAAGTATTTATCAGTTCTGAAAGGTGCTTCACTGGGAGTTTTGGAGTATGAAGATCTTTGCTACAGATCATTCTCAGCACAGACAACACAGTTCTTTCATCCTAGTTAGTTCTGTCCGGGAATTTCAGTCTTTCAGAGAGGTCTTCTTACCATTTCAGTCTTCAGATTTGCTTTACCGAAAGCTTTTAAATTAGGGTACCAATTATGAGATGTGGAAGCCATTCCTAAAACAAAACAAAAAAAACAACAGCAACTAAAAAAACTGTCCTGAGGCAGTCAGCTAAAATGCCAGGTGTCGATCATCTGGTCATACTCTGAAGACCCATATGAAGTTTCACATAGCTACGATGTAATGACTCTACCGAACTGGTCTAAGCTGTAACTTAGCAATACTGATGTCATATCTATCACTTCAGTTAAAAAATTAAGGTTTTACAGCAGTCATGGTCCAACAACAACAGAGTTCTGATGCAGTATGTACATTATAATAGTGATTATATCTGGTGACATAATGTAATAATGACTTTCTTATTCATACTATAGGGATTTGAAATTTTGCTCAGCTAACATAAGTAGTTTTGTTGAATGTGTTTACATGCGGACATTGATCCACATTTCATTGTTCCACATTTTACACTTTCCTGGTATAAGGGCATGAAGAATAGGAAGTAAAATGTTTAAAACAAACAATATAAATGAGTGGTATTATATAATCCACACTTGAGAATCCAGATTTAATTTTGCCTTTTTTCTTTGGATCTTGAAGCAGAAACTGCCAGAAAACAGTAATATTTATTTTCCCTTACTGAATAGTTTCTTTAGTAAAATTTTAGATTAAAATTATATAGTAAATAACAGGAGAAAAGAAAATAAAATGAGCCTAACAGTTGTAGCAGTGAGTAAATAATTCATTATTAATAATGTGTTCAATGAATAAGGCAAGAGGAATGTGTGAGGGGAAGTTGATTCAGGAAGGAACTTTAGCTGAGCCACTGAGTGACTACAACTTTAATAACATTTAAATTCAACTTCTTAACAAAAAAGATTGTATCAGAACAGTTTGTCAGTAGAACAATTTTTTCAAAGAAGTGATTAAAATGTATGAAACGAGACCCTCATGTTCAGCAAAAATGCTGTATAAAAAGTTTCAGCATGTATGAAAACAGCTGTATGTAAAAGAAAATGGCAGCAAAGAGGGAAAAGTATATTGAATGGTTCAAAAGGTATTTGAACTGGAAAAGGTATTAATTAAAATGATCTGTAAAGACCAGATGTTCTAGCTGGTAAATTTTAGGATGGAAAAGAAGAAAGGTGAGGAACTTCTTAGAGCAAATAGTGAAAGTCAGGAAATTATATACAGACAAGTTTTAGGATGTCAAATATAAGAAGTCTAGGAGAGAATTGGTGGGTCTCTCAAGCCACAGTTAGGACAGAGAGGGTAAACTGTTTCTTTGAAATTGTCTTCACAGGAGGAGGGAGAGATAGAGGGAGGGAGTAAGAAAGAAAGAAAGGCATTTTTAGGAAGCTGCCCATCCCAGGTAACCTGTTCAACTACTTGTTCAAGACTGCATCATGAAAGAGGATGTTGATGAAAACAACAATAGGAAGAAGCCAAGGGTTTATATGTTTCTTTAATAATCAGTTTTTAACAAAAGCTAGTGACCAAAGAAAGTCAGAAATTGTATTTATCATTTTTTTTTAAAGTACTAGAAAAAGTTGTAAATTTGAGACTGGTAAGAAACGTTAGCACAAGACATAAAATTGTGACTGGGGTTTTAAGAACAAGGTAGCTGGCATCTGTCCAGGAAAACGGCACAGAAAGATCGTCAATCTATTAGAATTTTGACAGAGTGGGTGAGAATTAATCAATACAGCATATCTGAACTGTCAAAAAAAGCCTTTAGCCTAGCTTCTGTGTAGTAGAAGAAGCTACTAAAGTAAGCAAGTGTTGTTGCAGGGAAAGCATTAGCAAATTTTGTGTCTGAGAGACAGAAAAAATTCATAAGGATAAATGGGACACTTTAGCAGAAGCAGAGTTCTCCTAGCATCTGTATGGAGATCCATGGACTTTAAAGCATTAATTTTCTAGAAAAGGAAATGAACATAAAAGGGACAGTATTTGCAGATGACATAAAATGATTTAGGTTAATCAGGTCTCTAATAGACTATGTATGTCCACATAATTCAGTGAAGCCTGAGCTTTTGAATTAGCTCGTTCTGTAAATGGAAGCTGCACAACAATGTCGTCACAGAGGAACAGCTGAGAGGACTTATTAGTTTGAGCTGTGCCACGAGTGCAGTGGGTACGGATGTGAACTGATAGCTCAACGTGGAGCTCTCACCGCCCCATTACGAGCCTGTTTGCTCAAGGCTGCATCTGCCTGGAGATCCCTGAACTGCGTTCTGATGGGCACCTTCAATGCTCAGCTTTAGAAAAGACAAACAAGGATGGCAATGCATGTTATGAGAAATTTGACCTCTTCTTGAGAAAAAAGACCGTGGAATGAGTCCCTGGAAAATGTCCCCCGATGTGCAGAGCCAGCAAGTGGGAATGAATTGTCAACTTGTAAAAAGGAATTGAACTGAAAATACACTAAGATAAACTATTATAAAAACATTACACAAACCATACCAATCTGTTGCTCTAGCCGGTCTATTCATTCCATAGAAATACATAGCATAATGGTGAAAATACTGAAAATATTTCTGTGCAAAGCCATATCAAAAGTTTAGCACTAATTAATTTAGACAAGCTATCATAGGGACATGAATTAAACAGGAGAGTGAATGAACACAGAGAAGTTAAGCTGGGCATCTCCATTTGCCATTTTCAGTTAAAAAAGAGCAACAAAACAATTGAGGAGCAAACATGTCATGAAATGGGAAGATAATACACATTTGATAAGTTGATACACATTTGACAGAAATGCTAGAGTAATCTGTCAAACTCATGGTTATGGGGGACAAATAAAGGGCTTTGTAGTGGAGAAGAGGCAAGTAAGAGGTCTGCTTGTTTGTTTTTTTGGGGCTTAGGTCATTGAATATTTAGGTCATCTATTACTTTGGGCAATGCCCTCAGGTGGGAACAGTATGATTAGCACCATTTCATTCATCTCACTAGTGTGTTGGTCTACAACTGATGATAAGTAGCTTTTAAATTATTTTCCTGTATTCTTTTTTTCCCTCCTGTAATTGTGGATTGTTCTAGACATGCATTTTTTAATAATAGTTTAGAGCTTTCCTAAAAGCTATGCACTGACATTTTTTAATGTATTTTTCTTCATACTAAGAGGTTAGGATTTTTTAATATATGAAAATATTCAGGTATTGCCATAATACTTTAACTGTATATGTAGAAATGTTTATTTTGCTCTAGAAATTACTTTGGCATAGATTAATTTACTTTGTAAGCAAGTTAAAATAAGCTACATAAAGGCACAATTTACTGCACAGGATAATAGCATCCATGCCAGGAGATACTGTGGAATAACAGTTGTGATCCAAAGTAGCCCCCTAATCAACTCTGCAATATTTCCTACGTACATGCAAGCATCTTTGCATTCACTGCTGAAACTAGAAAATTATCATGGTAATAACTACACCATCAATGATGCCAACACCATCAATGTATTTTATGTATGAATCGGGATACTATCATGTTAGGTATGACGGGGAGAGAGAGGGAATTAAAAACTGATCCCTTTCCCAAAGAGACAGCAGCCTAAGTAAGGTAGCCTAAGTAGAAGAAACAAAATCACCTTCTTCGGCTAACCGTTTTGTATTGTGTCGCAGGGATACTCTATGCTACCTTTGATAGATGTACGTAGGTCTAGGTTTACAGAGACAAATAACTTGCATTAGTCTTGTTTGTATCATCCAAAATATTTAACAAAGCTTGTGTTCATCCTGTGTCTCTGTTTCTTAGCCTGGATAGCCATTGCTTCACTCTGCAGTAGAGGTGCAATGAAGGTCTGTGCACGATCAGGGAGATTGGGCTTGGGTCTGAGCAGAAGTGTAGAAAGTGTAGATGTAATCCGAGATTCTGGTTCTACAAAATCTTTGGCATCTGCTCGACTCATTGTATTCAAGTCAGCTAGGTTTACAAATAAAATTAAAAAGC
Organism: Anser cygnoides; assembly: GCF_040182565.1. Lineage (NCBI taxonomy): Eukaryota > Metazoa > Chordata > Aves > Anseriformes > Anatidae > Anser > Anser cygnoides. The sequence goes on from NC_089876.1 coordinate 38,463,790, forward strand.
TTTCAAAAAGTCTTTGCCCGGTTGAATTTAGGAATGGGACCATCAATTTATTTCAAATAATCTACCACAGAGATACCACAAAGAATGGTTTATCTTACAGTCATTATCCATCCCCCTGAATTAGACTAGAGCAAATGACATAGAGGACTAGATGAGAAAAATGTTCTTGTCTTTCCACTAGGACAAGATACGTCTCACAATCCTCTGATTGTTTTTCAAAGGAATAAAAAAAAGCACATGTAAAGATTTTGGGTGGGCATTTGACATCTTTAGGATCACAAAGGCTATTTCTGTGTGGCAGGACATGTAACACAATTTTCTGCTATTATTTAACATAAATATATAAAAGGAGTGTTAAGCAAGTCTTTGCTGTTTTGGAAAAGTTTCCCAAAAAAATAAGCAAATTACCATTTTGTACATTTAATATAATGGAAGAAGAATTTTCTTCTTATTTATTTGCATCTTATTGCTGGAAATCACAGCTGTGATAGACATTATAGCATTGCATTTGCATAAATGTAAATAACAGTTATTTTGATTGGAACACAAGTTTTTAAAATTATCAATCCTTTCTACATTTTTGTTTTTAAAAATTAGTCTATTTAATTTCTAATACAAATCAGATAATCTTGTGAGCCTGCTAGTCCCTTCACGAATACTGTTTTCAGTTTCCACATATTTGAAGTAAATATGCACATTAGTAAAAGCAAACAAATTACTAAAAAAATAAATAAATTTTATTGTTATGAATGAGCAAATAATGGTATGTACACAGTGAAAGAGTTGTTTGGGAACAGTAGTTTCATGCTCAAAACTAATGTTAAAATTTTATCTTTCAACTTTAAATCTGACCTGCAATGCTGAATATCCTGCATATCCCATTACAGACAGTGGAACTCTTATCGTATATTGAGGAATTTATCTGCATGACAGGGTACAACTCTCATTTCTGCACAAATGAGAAAGATTTTCTCCATGCCGAGCTGCTCAGCAAAAATGGAGGCTGAGTTGAAAAGCCAACATGTAATGCTAATAAACCTAACTGTATACTTTTTATGCAGATAACTCTATCTGCAATGCTAAGAGATTTATTCGCTTATACCTAAAGTTTGCTAGTTCAAATACATCTCTATCAGGTAAATAAAGTTTACAAAAAAACCAAAACCTTTAAAAGGTAATATTAATTAAAATATAAACAGAGGAGTGCAAGACTGATGTGTTTTTAGTCATTATTGTAGGTACTGTGTGGTCTTGAATAAACCAGTTAAGATGATTCACTGTTCAATGATTATTGCATAACTTCTGAAAGGCATTTTTATCTTATGTTCATGACTGGTTTGAATTCTTCATCTGAATTTATTCCTCTTGCAGCTATCACTCAAAAGGAAGAACTCTTACAGGGTATTACAGCAATAATAGAAAGGAAATAGATAATTCAGAAAACAAAATTAGAAATTAATATATCAATATGCAAAGATAACTTGGCTGTAGCCCAGTAAAACCTACAAATTACTTTTTTTTTTTAAAAAAAAAGATGAATGTAAGAATAAGAAATAAGCATTCTTTTAATTTTAAAGCACAGGTGTTAGCTGTTACATTTAAATGCTATTTGCTTAAGTCCTTTTATTTAACTGTGGTCTTAGAGCTCCCTGTGTTACTCAAAACACTGATGGAAAAAAAGCACCAGTTATTTGGTTTACATAGCATCTTTTATCTAGGAGGACTGTAGAGCTCTTTGCATCTATAGTGCAGGAAAATGACTGAAGAAGGTTAAAGGAATTTAAATAACTTATTTGAAAGAAAATTCTACATTTGCTTTGTCCTAAAATATGTATCTATCCAACTTTTTTTCTTCTAATAGCTGTAGAAGTCTATATTTGCTAGTTCTGACTGGATCACATAGAAGTCTTGTATATTTAACTGTCTCAGACTTGTGCTATATTTATTCATTTATGTCAATTTTGAGAGTGCTTATGTCTGCTGTGAGTTATGCCATCTCTGGAAAGTTTGTTTTGTGTGGGTGTTTTGGTTTGTTTTTGTTTTGTTTGTTTGTTTTTTAAATAATTAAATTCTGTTTTCTGGATTCCTACTAGTTGAATATGGGAGAAACCAGCAGAAAAATTGTTTGAAACTTCAGGAGTTATTTTTGGGATTCTCATCTTTCAAATTTAAATCCTATCTCAAAAGTAATTTAGCCAGTTATGGACGTGAGTTTCTGTAGAAAGCAATGAGATGTTTGCAGTTACATTTTTCCGAGGCATTGAAGTTATTTATTTTTGATAGGCAAGTTCTTTTCAGTATGAATAAATGTTGCTCTTACATGCACAGACATTAATGTGATGGTCAGGAGCTGGAGTATTGAATGTACTCCTAATCTTGTGTCTGTGTGCAGAAAAGTCTTTTCCTCTCTGCTTTCCTCTCTTACAAACTCCTTGGGCTATACAGCAGAGGAAATTATTCTTGTTTCACGCTCTTTTCCTGCACAAAATAAATTTTCTGCTTTCATTTCCACTGCCTTAATTTTAGAGGGTATCCCTTCCTAATTTTTTCTTGACAAAAGGACAAAAAATAGGGAAAGCCATTTAAAGAATGAAACAAATAGGAAAAGAAGGGACAGCATCTATCGTGTTTGAACAAGCACACTATAGGGATCAGTGTTGCCATTTTTCTGGCAAGCCTGTAAACAGCTCTATTTGTACGCTAGGCACTGAGAATCCACAGTTTCAGGCGAGCAGTAAGATGACTGCTGCTGGGAAGTACCTGTCAATGTATTTAATTTGTTTTAGAAACGTGGTATGGCAAAGTCAGAAGAGTGAAAAATTACATATTTGGTACCTTCTTGTAAGACTTTTTAACTTCTATACCTAGTAAATTTCTGGAAGAACTAAATATCATGAATAATAAGCAATGTGGTTTCACTAAAAATTCAAACTGCTAAAATAATTTAATCTCTTTCTTTGATAGGATAATAGTCCTTATTGGTTGAAGAAAATATTGTGGACATGGTGAACTTGATTCCTAAGTTCTGCCTGAAATTTATGTGCATAGATGAGTTGCAAGAGTATATCAATCATTTCTTGCATACACATGAATCTTTTACATGTGTAAATGGTATTATACTATGTGGTATTTTCACAGGAGTGATTTGGTTAGAAAAAATGGTTGCAGACTAGATTCACTAAGGAAGCTATAGGGATGATGGACTCCTGTTTTAGCAAGTGACCTGAGTTCCCTGACTTTATTTTTTCACCTTCAGCATCATGTTTACATTCAGAACTGGAAAAGGACTTATTACGAAACTGCTTAAATACAACTTTTCTTTATTCGTAAGGAATTTTATATATGCTGATATTGTGGATTCATCTTATGTCAGAGTAACATTCTGTCACTGTCACTTTCTTAGTTGCCTATTTGTGCTTTAATTTGGCATCCATCTATTCTCAAATTGGCATTTAAGTGACAATTGAATGTAGCTGCATATAGCAGTGGTATTGATGCGGAGTAAGATCTGAAAAAATTCTTGCTCACAAACAAATGCAGGAATAACGTTTTTCTGCTACTTGAGATAAAGTGTTGTGGTCTTGTATTTGCAGTATATTTGATGTCCAGTATGGCTTATTGCTTCTAATTAATTAAAACAGGATCCTTCCCAACTGGGATGTTACGGTTGATACCCTTGCACCCTCTGCAGTGCCTTTGGCCTGTGTCAACTAGCTCTCTTCCCTAACAAGTCCTGGGCATGGTGTGTGTGAGAATGAGGGCCAGGGACCATTCCTGAAAGCAGATTGAATGTGATCACAGTATATAGCCCCATATATGACTGAGAAGTTTTAATAATGTGGACATAAATCATTCTGTTCTAGTGGTACTGTAACAAAGAATAGTCAAGGGCACATTGCATTAAAGGCTAGAAACTGTGCCAATATGTCTTTTTGAATAAGAGAAGTTTTGAAAGGATTGCAAGAAGTTTATATGATGTACTTAAATATATTATCTTGGCAAACTGGGAAGAACTCTGAAATCTAAGTGCTACTCATGAAAGTACTGTGCTTAGTTCAATGGGAAATAAAACGTTCACAAAAAGAGAGGGGATGTACCTGCCAAATCCTACTACTACCAGGCGAGAGAGGTGGTAGAAAAAACATAATGGCAAAGATAAATTAGATAGGAATACAGTGTGATGCTGATGTAACACTGTAATGCATGTTACCTAGTGTCAGAACAAGTAAATTTAATTATTTCAGGCACAATTCAATGTGATTAATTTAGGCACCTCTGAAGGCCACCAAATTGCAACTTATATATACATATATATACATATGTCTGCTTTTCACTTGAATCTATAGGGAATGTAGGCACTTAAGAGCAATTTAGAAGGACTGGGTCATATCCCTCTTCTTCTTCCCAGGGCACTGAAAATTTTAAGTCTCGTTGTAGTCAACATTCAGTGTATTCTGCATTGTTTAACTCTCAAACTGACATGCTCATTTTCAGGCTTGTCAGCTTAAAGACGTTTTAGTGTAGATTTCAGGAGAGTACAATAAAATGTTGAGTTCTGAAAAAAAATGGAGGAAGGAGAAAAGATTTGAGGAGAAGTGATAGTTGCATACAAATACATAAGCAAATCTTTTTTTTTTTTTTTTTTAAAAAAAAAAAAGGAATCAAATACTGGTATTACTAAGGACAGTACCAAAATTATTAGGTTAAAGTGAATTGGGAAGAAAGTTAATCTGCTATGAGAACACATATGCAATTAGAATGAGTTGATGGAGAATCTTCTTAGGGAATTTGTATGACATACATCATAAATAATTTAGGAGTTACTTAATTCGTCCTAATACAATACATAATTATAATAACTCTTAAAAATGAAATGTTCCATGATTCTCTGACTGCAAGGTGATGTCATGTATCATCTTTAGTGTTTTCAGGTGGATAATACAGTTGTAATAATGTAGAAAGATGAAGAGGCTTTCTTGTTCTTACTCTGTCTTGTGCAAAAACTGACTTTGGTGTCTCTATGGTACATTATAGAATATACCTTAGCACTTTCTATACTGCATTGTAGTAACTAAAAAGCATTGTTTTGGCAGTAAATAACGGCAAACAGATAAATCAAATCTGATGTGTACTATGTCACTGGGCTGTTCCTAGCAGTGAAAAAAAATTGTCAGCATTTAGCACAGAAAATAAAGTAAAAACATCTTATGTGCCACAGAACATTGATGACAAAAAACATTACTTGATTCAAAAGAAAATCCCTAATCACATGGTTAATGTAACGTATATGTCGATTAAGGTCAGTGCTTAAACTTAAGCCTGTTTCTGAGGATAGTGCTAAACATTCTTTTATGTGAATAGGGACTTGAATACCTATTCTTAAGAACTGTAGTGCTTTTTTTTTTTTTTTTTTTTAAATTCCAGAGACTCAGCTGAGTCCAGGTAGAATATAAATCTCAGGGCACTCAATAGCACCAAAGAAACATTTCAATGACTGTCATGAAGTGTCAAAAATTGTATCAAGAAGCCTGTTTGTCATACCAAAATATTCACAAAGACATGTTCAAAGAACTCCTGGTGGTGTCAGCATACTTCCAGAAGTACGTGGGCACCAAAGATCAGAAACATCTTAAAAATAGGAAAATAATTTTACTAAGCATGTATTTTCAGATCTTGAAATGAAGCTAATGGAAGTGGCAATGTGCATCAGTCAGAAATTTGGTCATTAAACTTTTTCCAAAAAAAAAAAAAAAAAAAGAATGGTAATTTGTTTAAGTTGTTGATAGAGAATTCAACACTATGTTCAAATTTGAAAAGTAACACTTGTATTTAAGTGCAAAGGACGAAACCCTTTCCCCCTTTTCATGGAAAAGATAACATTATTTGTCATATTCACTAGATTATGGTCAATGCAGTATCCACCACTGTCAAATTTGACTTGGCTGGGAATCAGCATCTGTTGAAGTGATTTAAATGAATATGGGCAGGGAAATGTATAATGCATTTAATGCAAGACAAAAGGAAGGACAATCTGTGTGGTCACATTGCTTACTAAATGTGAAAGATAGCTCTTTGGCATAATCATCTTTGTTCCAGAAGTAAAGACAAATTCTCGAAGGATAGATTTCAATGGGCTGTGGAGTGTGCTTACTTAAATAAAGGCAAGTCTCTTTCTAGCAAAGATTCACTGCAACAATTGCTAAACTCTTGCATCTTGGCCTACTTCATTTATTCACAGCCTGAAGACCTAATACTCACAATTTATTTTGATTTGGGGTGAAATCTGGGTAATTGTGCATGTCAGTCCAAATGCTGCTAGTTTATTTTAGAAACTATTTATATTTTGTGTTTTGCAGATCCCATAAAGAGTATTTCAGTCATGAGTCTTTATTAGAGACAAATTCTGCATACATGTTTGCATGCGGGAGCTTCTTCTGCCTTGCCGATCTATCAGATGTCAGTAATGGCCAGACAGAAAGTGGCCTCATTCTTGGCTACCTCCCGTGTAGGTCTTTAAGAGTCTTCAGACCTATCACGTATTTTACATATACATGTATACATAAGCACATAAACAATGGCCACTAGAACCAACTGACTCACTGACATTAGGGCAGAGTTGGCCTTTTTTTCTTTTAAGGTACAAAAGTAAGTATGTTCCATCTTACTTTTTTCAACTATTTGATATAATGCAGAGTTAATAAAAGCACAAAATGGGTAAAATGTAACATGGGCATCTAGAACACCAGCTATTTTGTGCAAGAGTGCTCTACAGAGTGCATAGGTATGAAGCACATAATCTCTTAACTAAGGATTCGATAGAGAAAAAAAAAAGACTAATTCATGAGGAAAAGATATCTGATAAAATAATTATTTTCATATTTGTGTACCAAAGTACAATTGGACTGGTTAAGTCAATCTCTTATAATGCCATTAATGGAGTCTTCATAAATTTTATTAGCAATGCTTTAAAATACTTCTTTGAGTAATAGTTGATTTAAAAGAAAAAAGACTTTATGGATTGCAAAAGATACTGAATTGAGACCTGCAATGACTGGAATACTTTTTTATCCACAGAACGTGGGTGGCAGCAGAGTAATCTTCCCCATCCTACATCCCCCAGCCCCAGCCGTGTGTCTCACCCTTTACCTGGATACACCACTACAAAGGGTGAGGGAGCTATAGTAGTTACTCTGCATTCCCGTTCACTTGTTGACCTCTTTCCAAAAATGTGGTTGCTGATAACTAAATTAGAGCTCCACTGAAACAGCCAGGTTGTTTTGTATAGGATACCTTCTACCACTACTTAAATTGTGTTCTCTATTCAGTTGGGCTGAGTCAGAACAGGAATGTTGAATTTGCAGCCTGTTGCTTGTCACTAGTATTTTCCACTCCTGGCTCTGTCAATGCCAGTGGGACTTAGTGAAGGGCAATATTTCATCTGATATAATTAACATATAGACAGTAGGGCAAACCATAAAAATATGAAGAAAGTCAAAGTTAATGCAAATTTAAAACTGACATTGCCATAATGTATCTGAGGTAATTAATTGCTTTAAAAATTATTGTTCAAGCGCAAGGTACTTGCTGTACAGCCTGAGTAGCTGGGCTGTTTCTAAGTGGAATACAAGGAGATTACAGCCTTCTGTAATCTCTGTATCAGTTGCATGGGGGCCTCCTGATCTGCATAAACATGACATTGTGAGGCACACATTTTATGCAGAGGACCCAAAAGCGCAAAAATGCATTGAGCGCTTGCATAGAAGCCTATCTGAGCACCCACAGGAAGTTAAATAGCACTTGGTTATTGTGCTAGCTTAGAGAATTAGGATCTGCAATAGCAAGATGACAGTTTACGTACTGTTTTTCCCCCTACTCTCCAGTTGCATAGCTTTTTTTTTTTTAAAGAGGACTTTTCTAGGTTGAAGTGTCATCTTTCTCCTGTGTGGAGGGGGATCAGTAATGTTTCCATAACAGCAGCAGCATATATGGCATTCCATACCCTTTGGAGATTTTATTAGCTAGGGATTCATTGGGATCTTTAGACTGTTGGCACTTGGGGGAACTCTGCAGTCATTCTGTTACTGCAGATATCATACTGTAGGACATTATGGAGCTGCTAAATATAGTACAGAGAAAGTGACAATAGTTATAAAAGGTACAGCATGTGTCTTCTTTTGCTGCTTGGGTTGCCAGCAGTGGAGGGAAGCAGTGGGCCTTCTCTCTGTTCTAGTTAGATTAGCTAGCAATGCTAAGCAGGAAAACTCTTTTATTCAGAGAGTTTGAAGGTCTTCCAAGTACAAACAATCCCTTTTAGGGATTGCCAGAAGAGGAAATGTATATAACTGTATTCATGGCTGTATGGCTGTAAGTAGTCTGACATCAAGTTTGGATGCAATAGGATGATTCACAACAGAGTGGAAGGAAGATATATTTATAAGGGCTTTACAGTATCTTCTGTTTGTTTCTGATCCATAAGCTAGGAATAATCATTGCATATTTTATTTTCTATTTTCTGTTTCTTACGTTAGTGTTTTTCATTTCTTTTTCTGTTCATCTACCACTGATCTCTTTACATGTCTTCTGTCATCAGCCTGCACAGAACTAGCTCACCGCTGAGACTTACTAATGCGTATGGAGGGACAATTGAATCTTAATGTATTTTTGCTGTGTTCTATTTCCTGTTTTTATTGAAATTCCATACAAATTTTATGCATTAAGCATTCTTACTGTAACTCTCAAAACCTTTGTTAAGGTCTTTGGAGAAGAATCAATAGTCAGTACAGCATAAATCGCGTACCCTAAGAATTTTAATTGGAATGCTTGTGATTATTTAATCATCTTGTTCGCCTCAAACGCTGTTAGAATATATTAAAAAAAAATGTGTAATTACATTAATGGAATTAGGAAACAGCTCATCATTAAAACCCTTTTTCTAACATCCATACTCGCACAGACTTGAAGCTTCCCTATGCACTTGGTTTGAGAGTTTGCAACAGCAAAGAAAATAGAGATGAAAGAGAGAGCTGGGATCTCAGAGGAGAATTAGGCACCAGAAATTATGGTGTTCTTGTTCCAGCTCTTACACTGACTCTGATACTTCCATTTCTATAGCGTTTGCCATCTCTGGATCTCAAAGTGGATTATAAAGAATAGTGATTTAAACCTTCCTGCACCTCTAGGAGATAGGTAAGCAATATTATTCCCATTTTACAGATGGAGAAATTGTGATACAGAGAGGCTTAGTGTTTCTTCTTCAGGTTTACTTATGAGCACACATGCATGCACACACACAGAACCAGAAATAGACCAGAACTTTTATTGCCCTCTGTTTTAAGTGAAGTCCATCCTCCTTTCCATTTAACCTCTCTGACTTATATTCCCCATCTGTAAAAAGACGGAAACTGGTATAGGCATGGAGAGATTTTCTTGCACATAAATTTCTGAGCAAACACAGAAAAAAAAAACCACAGAGGACAAAACTCACTCTCGAAATCCAACGCATTTCGTGTGTTGGCAGAAGATATGTTAGGTTTTGGGTCAAGTGCTTTTGTAGGTGGGGAGAGCGCTGGTGTTCTGCACCCTGAGAAGTAAAATTTAGTTATTTTTATAAAATGGCTTGATTATTTTGTAATATAAGCACATTAATAAAAGTTTAAAGTTTTAAAAATGTACTGGCAAAATATTAAACCCATCAAGTAGCTCAGTCTCTGTGTTATCCGAAAGAAAATCCTAGACAAACTGATTTTTCTGTGTACCTCAGGTGCCAGGTCAGTAACCCCAATGCGCTGTGGCAGGCAGGAAGAGAAGGAGAGTAGTGCTGCATGAGAGCAGCAGTGGCTGTGCTGCATGTCTGTGTACACAGATCCCGTGAGAGTCCTACTGTGCCTGTACTGCAGTATGAGGTCCTCAGTGGCAGACAGCAATCTAGATACTCTGCTTACCTATTTACAAGAGAAGTGAGATTACTAATGAGCTTTTGGAGAAAGCGTTGAAGATCAAATATAGATCTTGTTACTGCTGTTACTATTACCAGAGTTATTGTCTCTTGTTATATTTTAAAAATATACTTATAAAATTGTCTATAAACTTGATTGGTCTGATCATATACAGCAGCAAAAGGTCATGAAGGTTCTGTCTCATTAATCTTAACCAGTGTTAACAAAATCTTGCAGGAGCTTTTAAAAATCCTTTCACATTCTGCTACTAATTTGCTACAGAATTGAAACATCGAGACCAGAATATATTAGTTGTTTTAATTTTACTGTTAATAACACATCTGGCAGGTGTCTGTATATTGAACAAATAGCTTAAAAATAAATGTTCGTCACATTTTTCTGCATGCATCCTATGGGATAGGCAGGCTAGATGAAACAACCACACAACACCCATGTTAACATTTCCTGTAAGTAATCCAACTTCATTGTGATACAGTAGATAAATTGCATATATTTATTGGTGAATGTGTGTATATATAGTGAATAATATGGCTAATGTATATTTTTGTTAAATGGAACGGAGACTGGATATATTTGTGTAGTTTGCATGCAAGCATCAATGTGTATATATGGATGACTTAGTTCAAGGATTCATTACGAAGTTAGGATTCCTTTTATTTTAGTTGTAACACTTCATGGCCAGAAATATACTGAATTTCAGGTAGAGAATTTGGTTGATTTGGAGCTAAGGTAAAAGCTGATTTTATCATTGCAGCTTTCCTAAATAATAATAATGATGATGATGAAGACGATGGTGATAGCAGTAATAACAATACTTCAGCAAGCGAGCCAGTTCCTTGTCTCGACTTCATGTGTAACTGAGATCAGAATTTAACCCAGAGTCTTTCTGAATGCTAGTACAAATCATTTGTTACCTTTGCTCCCAATTACAGTTAAAATAGCCAGTGTCTTGAGGTAATATAGCTAGCACAGCTGGTGGATTAGCTGGTGGGTTTGCTAATGCATTGACCTTCTTCATCTATGTAACATGAGTTAATTTTCAGGCTGACAGTAAATGCTGAAATTTGAATTGTAGCACTAATGCACCGTTTTTTCATCTCTCTGTCAAACCAGACTAAAGGGTCATTTGGTGATGAGGATAATGGTTCACTTTGAAAGGGAAGGAAAACCGGCTTCTGAATCTGGGGGATTCTAGATCTTGCTTCAAATAACAAGATGAACTAGGAAAAAATAGGCTTGGAAATTCCAGTAGCATTGAACCTGCGAGTCTGACTATTTGCCGTGTTCTTGTACTGGTGCTGCATAGGCACACTGGAATGCTTGCCCTGACATGTTAGACAGAATAATAAAACAGCATGTGAAGTTTGGTTTTCAGACTATCAAGCCTCAAAAAGACTTTTCTCTGAAAAGTGAATCAACGTTAAACTGTTTGCTACAATGGGAACATTAAGCGGCAGTTTGTGACAAGTTTTGATTGTTTCTCTACACTCTAAGAAATACTAAACCTAAGAACTGTTGGAGACTGACTTTTTTCCTTTTTCTCTCAGAAGTGTCTTTTTTTCTTTTCTGCAGCACGGAAAAGGATATGCTAGTCACTTCTACAGGACTTACCTGAAGCAGCATGATTTGCACAAAAGTCGACCAACAAAAAGCATCAACTTTCAACTTCATTATCTTGGCCATCCAGTTCTGTCTAACTGAAGGATTTGTGTGCTGTTGGAGACATCATGGCCAACAATAGGACCTAATTGCTCTCAGCAGGCCTGAGAAATGAGTTGAAATGTGTAGAACTGTAGAAACTTTAGAGGCAACTGATCTTGCCTCTCTGATCAGTGTGTGCCTGTTTACAGCACTATATATCTTTCTCTCTCCAAAATGTCACTGAGCCCTTTAGATGTTTATATTCACCACAAGAAGCCAATCGTACAGATAAAAAAAATGTGCATTATAAATGCAATATCACTGTTTTAAACTTGACTGTTTTATATTATTTTTGTGTGATCAAGTGTTCCCCAGACTATTCCAACTTTACAAGAGAGATTGTGATCATGTTCTTTTCACCCGTGGGTCTCAAAAATGTTGTTAATCTGAGGACCCACAAAATTATCAAAGACATTCTGTAGTTTATACACCGTGTTGCAAAGTGTTTACTGTACTATTTCAAAGCTTCTAAATAAATATAAAATATATATATATTATATTATATATAATTTTCCGAAAAATGTGGTACAACTTAGTTGATTTTTAAATGGATTCATACAGTCTACACCATACACTAAAGTGAGAAGGTAATTCAGGGTTCCTAAGCTATCCTTGCTAAAAACAAAAATAAAATAAACCTTTAATAGTACTTCCCCAATATTCGTATTTTGGTCAATCCTGTTTTTCTTGTTTTAAAAAAAAAAAGCTGTAAGCAACAACATTTTGTCTAAAAGTTGTAATGATTTTTCAATGCCAAAGATGCAGCTGTCAATATTACCAGAATGAGCGCTATGTACTATCAGAGGTATAAATCACTCTCCATTATTTTGATTATATTTCTGTGGTTTTTAATTTGGAATCACAAAATCTTTTATAAGGCTCTATAAACTCACCTGTATATGTTGTTAAAAAGAACACTGGGTGTCTGTACATTTTGCAATGTAAAATATAATGTAAGTGAAGTTAAGTATTTTAAGAAAATCATCCCAAACTCATAAATATACATACATACATACACACACACACAAAAGCGCACATCTCTCTGACATAGTTTTGTGAAATTATACAAATATATTGCATAAAAATATTTCTCTTGTGGCTAGGAATAGTTATTGATAGAATTCAAATTACAAAGGCAACGTACATGCCAAACTATTGACTCTTTTATCACAAGGGAGGTTTGAAATTAGGAACATGGCACATTCTTAGCTGACCCTTCTCCCACGGGAGTTTAAAAGGGGTTGGCTACCATCTCTGTTGGGAAAAGGATTAAGCCCTTGCATATAACCTTTATGTTCTGTAACAATTATATGGTTTGAAATGTTATCTTAGAGCATTTCTTTTCTATGAAATATTGAAAATGGTAAACTTTCAAAGGTAAAGTTACAAATTACGTCCATGTCCATGGAGCTTAAGTACCATTTACTAAATGTAAAAATCTAGTAAAATGTTTTTTCCTTTTTTTTCCCTTTTTTTTTGTATTGTGTTTTTTTCCCTGCTGTATCTTAGTATCTGTCAAATATTGAAAACAAATGATACAACACTGTATTTTCAAACAACGTCTAGCCAAATTTGAACAAATGCCTAGGGACAATCCAGTATTAAGACAACAAAAAAAGCTCTCATTGATTGCAGTTGAATTTGGATCATGCTGTTATGTACGAATTCTGATATCCCCACCAGTGCTACCACAGGATGAATGTGTGAGAAGCAGATTTTAGCCACTACTTTGTGGTTATTGAGTCTAGTTTTCTTCCTTTTGTCGTTATTTTTGTTTGTTTGTTTATAATGCCAGTTTCTAGAAGCTAGATAAATCATTCGTATGGAAACCATCCAGCTAAGGATCCAAACAAGACTCCTGATCAATTTGTGGGAGCTCTCTGTTCAAACAGCTGGACTGAGCTCTGGAGTTAATTTCACTACTCTTAGCAAAATATGCTTATTAAACACTTTTAATGCATATTTCTAGCACATTTGTATAACTATAAACTATTTTGGGGATCCTTTTAAAAATGAATATGTCATAGAAAACACACATACAACCAAGTGCCAAGAATGGCTATTGATTTGAGCAAACAATAACAGTGGAATGTTTCTCTAGCTGTAGGTGGTGGGGCTTTTAGTCACCTACATGCCTTGTTAGTTTTATGAAGAACAGCAATGAATTTTTTGACATATCTTTCACTTAAAGCATGTAAATTGTTGCTTCTGCTTTAAAAGCAAGTCTTTATCCTCCATGGAACTGTTTTTTCCTTATTTCCAAGTATCTGTTCAATTGTAGACGTATACTGTAATGTTTATTTTCAGTCTTTGGGAAGGAAAAAAATATTTTGTTTTCTTTTTCATAGTGAAGTATTTTTGTTTGATAAAACTGCCTTCACGTTTGCATACATTTTTTTTCTGAAAGACTTAACCATATAAAACCATGTCATTCATTTCCATAACTGAACTCCTTCAGTGAACTATGTATGTAATATACACATCTTTACATGGCTCTTTTTTTTCTTTTATTTTCTTTTTTAATTTATGTTAGATAATAGAGACTTTGGTCCATGTATACACGGACATCCTTCTGAGTTCATTGGGAGAGTCTCAGAGGGAGTAACGATAGGATACAGAACTGCTGAGGAACAGAAAGTTTTGAAGTACTACATCTTGGGCTCCTGAAATATTTAGACTTTTGCTGATTTCCCTAGATCACTGTGAATTTCAGTAGGGTAACATTTGATGACATGAGGTTTAGGCCATATTAGAAAACAGTACTTAGCTGTCATGTCCCAAGAGAAGTTCTGAGAAGTGCGTATGTCAGGAGAGGTTCAATCTCTTCCCCAATTATATGTTTTAGTGGGGAAGATACCTGATGCATCTAGCCACTTCCCACTGAAATTGAATTGTTCAGCATCTCCATATATTTCATCTGTCATGCTACTAGGTGCCTATCTGCAATGATAGGTATGTAAATGCCTTTAAAAGTTAGCCTTTTGTATTTGCCTCTTCCTGGAAGCGTATGTGATACAAATGTCTAAGGACTCTGATTTGCATATCGGACAAAAAGCAAACTGAACTAGTGGGAAAATATTTAGATTGAATATTACAGAGGAATATCTATATCCATAAGGAAGGTTCTGAAACTGCCTTCATTAAAGGATTTCATGAATATTTCAAAAAATACCTGTCAGGGATGATGTAAGTGTACTTAAACTTGCCTCAAAGAAAAGGCATGGACTAGCTTCTCAGTCTTGTCATTCCATAATTTTCCTAGTAGGGCATACTGAGCTTCGGATGATGTTATCTGTACACAGCTGTAGGAATAAGGACAGTCTATCCTTCAATTAGGTATCAGAAGCAATATTTAATGTTTAAATTTGCATAAAATTTTTGAACATAATAGAACAAGCTGTCTGTGTGATGAACTTCCTTTGTCGTAAATTAGAGTTTCAGCACAGGACAGTGTTTTATAAAGGTAAACAAAATTAAATCAGATATGCTTTGTTTTGTTTTATTTTGAATTCCTGGTTTAGATATGTAGCAATGGATATCTAAGCAACTTGCCTGTTCAATTTCTTCCAAACCAGTCTTTAGTTTCTTCCAGACTGATTATTCCAAAACTGAGAAATACTAAAATATTTCACTGCTTGAAATAAAATTTGGGGTATTTAGTGTAGGTTTTTACTAAGCTGCCTACTAAGAGAAAAATAAACATTAAAAAAGTATTTCCAATAATATATTCTCAGCTGATTTGAACAAGGTGTAGTGATTTTTCAACAGTATTGTTGCAAAACTAAGTGGAATGACAGTGCACAGATATATATAATTTGTAAAGATTATGCTTCCTGCATTATAGTCACTATATATGTGTGTGTTGGGGGAGTATGTGTGTGTATATGTAATGATAGTTCAAAATCTGGTAAATTGCCACTGGATTTTTTTCTTACAGGAGTACACTCTTATCAGTAAATGCAAAGAGAAGGGTAGAAACACATTTATGATATTAGAAAATTAGACTTGTCCCTTAGTGTAGAATGGAGTTTTGTATTCAGTATTTGAATTCAGCCCCCTCTTCATGCATTATACCCACAATCAAACATACAATTCAGCATTTGACTTTAAAAATTTTACCTGCTCATAGTAGACTTTTTTTTTTTGTCCTTTAAAGTACTATCATTCCTCAGGGTAAAAGGTGGATAAATAGATAGTCTTCCTAGGCTGATAAATTGTCATTGCAATTTTGCAAGGCTGTTAAATATTTATATGTCTTGTATGGAGAAAGCTGATCATATCCTGCCATTGTTCCTTGTTCAAGTCTTGAGTTCTATGGCATTGGGACTTTTTAATTAAAATCTGTACAAAGGTGTAGGGGCCAAAATGAGCATCTTTGATATGCATTTAGTCATAGCAGTTTGACTGCAAAGCATTAGCATCAGATCTCTACGAAGAACAGAAAGTTGTTCATTCTATTTGAAGTAAAGTAAAAGGCAGCCAGTAAGACTTTATTATTATGTTATGCTATGGGAAATTCTGAAACAATTAAGTCCGTTGCACTGATCCCTACAATCAGAGCTCAAATTTGTCTTAAAGAACTCCTTCACTTTTTTTGTCTCTAATCTGCTAATCTGTCTTGATATGAAACGGATACATATATACAAACAAATACAAACATCCATTAAAATCCATTGCTAAGCATATGTGTTTTTGTAGATATCCTCATATGTAAGAAATGAGCAAGAACTAACTTGGACAGCTTTCTTGAATTGAAACTGTTTTTGAAGTTGAATTTGTTAATAAAGTTCATGATATTGTATGTTGGCTGAGACATCAGGAAAAATGAAGTCTATGTGGGTGTAGTTCTCCAGAAGGCAAATGCTTCATTTAGGAAGCATCCTGTCAAAAATGTAAAAATGTGAGTGCTGGAAATCTTGCTGAGTCAAGATGAAACATACTGTGCTAAAACTTTCTCGTTCTCTGTGTCAGCACTGATTAAAATGTCCTCTGGATGTTAACCACTGTAGTCATTCTGAAGATACCAAAAATGGCAAACAGGGTTCAGATAATGTTTACCAATCTTACTGAAGAGAGACGAAGACAAAAAGGTGAATATGTATTAGAATATTTATTTATATTTTATATTATATTATACAGTAGGGAAAATTCAGTTAAGCCAAGCAATTAATGAAACAGTATGCTTCCGAATACGTGCATTTCAAAGATTAAAGTTCGCCTCATGGTCAGCTTAAAAGCATATTTTGGATAACTCATCTTTGAGTTGCACTAAGAACGAAGAGTAATGTATTGTATAACAATGCCTTATGAGAACATGATAAAGTGAATGTAACCATAACAACCTTAAGTTTTAGAAGTCTTGGATTCAAACATTCAGGTTGCAAAACTGAACTGTATTTTATATGCATCAGAGCCTAATTCCATTAAAGGCAATGGTCCAAGCTGCAGTGATCTGAAGGAGAGCAAAAGGAAGTTCTCATTTCTTTCATTATGCACATGCATTTTTAAGCAAGAACATCTTGCAATAAAATTATTTCACACCAAAAAAAAAATGGGAAACTTCACTAGCTCTGCTTTTAAGAAGCTGTGCAATCAAGTTCTGAAATTCGGATGTTGCTATATGTCAGTTTAAAACAGACATCTTTCTAGTGATTTTATCTTAAAGCAAAATAATGAAATATGTTAAATGACATCTCTGTTCAGATTTCCTGAGAAGACCGAAACAAAAATGCAGTCCTAACAAGATATATTCATGTTTTTAAAATGCAAATGGGCAAAGAATTAAAAAATCATTGAACCAGAGTATTCTCACACCGCCAAACCTGGTGGTTGAAAATGTGAACAAAGCAAGCAAAGAAAATACCAACCCCAACAAGTAATGTTTCCAAAAGTTTTGCTTTGGAAGGTAACAAATTTCCTAATCACATCATCTCCTTTCAGGCCTAGACTGAAAGATGTTTCCTATCAACTTTTCTGGTCTGACTTTTACTTGGGGTATAGACATAGCCTACTGGAGGGTCTCCGTGTGTGTGGACAGGTGGGGGTATTCCTGTTCAATGAGAATAAAACAGAAAAAAAAAAAGAGCTAAATGAACCCTAATGTCAAAACTAAACATTAATTCCACCTCCATCACTACAGCTATTTTACATATGTATCAGATTAATTTAGAGCAGGAACTTTATGGGATGCTGACAGAAGACCAGTGGTGTGGGACTGTTCCACCATGAAGACAGAGAGTGCTCAGTTTTTCCTAGTCTCACAGATGACATTAATTGGTACTTAAATAGTGCTTTGTTCAGGAACATAAATATCATGAAAGAGAAAGATTTCACCATGAGAGCAATATATTTGTTGTGGCTTATGCTATCTGCAAAAAAAAATGATGAATGCAAGCAAACATTATCCTGCTCAAAGCCCTGAAGATGAGGCTAAATGATGCCCTTGGAGCTCACAGCCATTCAGTTTTTGTTAGAGGTTTGGTTTGATTTATATTCTGACTGGCAACAAAGAAAGAAGCCAGAGAGTAAGTGCTGGAACTAGAAGATAGTTAATTAATACAGTCTGGGGAGAAAATGCAGTATACCTTGTATTGATATAATTAAACCTCACTGAGCTTCTGGAAAAAAAAAAAAATCTGTTAAAAAATAAAATTAAAAAAATAAGCAACAAAAAACAGCTCCTTGATACTCCATGTACACATCTAAATTAAAACAGTCACAGCTGAGTTGAAAAATAGCTGCAGGTGATATATCATAGTCTTTCTTACACTATTGCCAGGGAGCAGCGGGGGGCCAGCCCCCAGCACCGGGCACCTCCTGGGGGACAGGGATGAGCTGGGGCCTGGGGGCAGGAGTCGGGATCAGGCCCAATGAGGGGGATAGAGGTCAGAGAAGCATATAGAAACTTACATTAAGCTTGCTGTGTTTAAATTTGCTTTTTGAATTGCTGTTGTCAGGTCTTGTGTTTCAGTCTCAGGTTTATTTCATTTTATGTAGTAAATCTGATCCAAGAAGTAGCACTTACACTAGGAAAAAGCAGGAAATTTACCATTTTCCTTTTTACCTAACTCATTTCCAGACCTCCACTGTTCAGCAATAAGGGTATGAAAAGTCATAACAAAGTATTGGAAATCTGTACGGTGTTTTACTGGGCTGAGGAAATTTCTTTCCTGTTTCCATTCTATCTGGAGTAAGCTGGAAAGCACCATTCACACGCAGACTCGTCAGGTTTTTAATTCTTCGTTTGCAGAACGAAATCTACAAACTCACTGCACACACTGCAAATGTGCACAGATCCAAAACTTTAGGAAATATAAAAACAAAAATCTGTCTTACTTTTCTCATCCAAAAAATAACCTTTAGCAGTGGAAAATGTATGCATAGCTGAAAGTTGAAAAAACATTAATTTCAAAGTTAGATTTCTATTGACTGCTGTTCTGTGTGCTTTATATCCTTTATTAGTAAGCAAAATATACTCCAGTGTTACAACAGATGCCTGTATCACTATCCTTATTTTACTGAAGCATAACTGAGAAATTTCATAATGCAGTTTATTGCAGAGGCGGGAATAGAACCTAGTTCCTAAATCAAAATAATAAGAAAACCCACCACCAACAGTGATTATAATATAAAATAATGTAAGCCCACATGGGTGCTACAATACTGAGATCTCCCCACATGCAGGTTAATGAGCTAACTAGCAGTCTAGAGAGCAATATGCAATTTGGTGCCCTTGGTCTCTCTGTCAAAAGAATATGTAATTATTCTTTGCAAATGGGACAGCTTCAAAGACAGCAATGAAGAGCTCTTCATCTTTCCACTCAGAACCTAAATCCTTCTGGATTTGATGATTAGGGAGGGCTGGGAAAAGAAAATTGGGTCTAGATCCCATTGTGTAAAAGAAGCATTTGTCCTTGGGGGCCAACATCATGGGTGAATACTATCATCAGTATGGTATAAAAAGGGCCTCCATCAGCACTTCTTTCTCTGGCAGTTTTCTGTTCAATATATGTCTTCCCAGAATACCTAAAAATAGGATCCTTCAGAAAACCCATGATGTTAAAGACTAGATACCTAAGATTTCCAGAGCAGGTGACACGACTTCAGTATTTTTTCAGGATGTGAGAAATCTGTATTCAGTTCCCTCTGTCTCAGATAATACAACTTAGAAGAGTTTCTAATGTGTTATCTCCCATTTTGCTTTTCCATTTTACAAAAGCAACTTTTCTTGGTGCAAGAACTAGGCATATGTGGCACCTTCTACAGATTATCACTCATTAAATATAGACTCATTTGCTTGCTCTCCAATGAGTACTTAATATTTTATATAATTTTTTATTCTGCTCAATATGTATTTGTAGCTGGCATGCAGAGTGATGCTAGGCACATTACAGAACCATTAGAAAGCTTGCCCTCTTGCCTAAGGGAGAGGGCAAGAGAGCAAACCACATCTGACGTGTTAGTCATGTAGATGAATGTTTTATTGAAAAATACACAAGGCATAATGGTGGTAAGAGCAGTCTAAAAATCTGATACTAACAGAAGACATTACTGGGAAGAACTTAGCTGGTATTTACCTGGCGGATGTTGAAAAGTTCAGAGATTCTGGACAGTTGGATACATTCCCAGAAGGTAAATCTTTCCTAAGTCATCCTATAGAGGTCAACAGAATTACTGTATCAGTTAAGCTGGGAAACAACACTTCTTCTTCAGTGTTTCCCTGGCCTAAGTACCTGGACATTATAAGCTGGATATATATATATATAAACATAAACATAAACATAAACATAAACTTAAGAATAAAATAAAATAAAATAAATAAAATAAAATAAAATAAAATAAAATAAAATAAAATAAAATAAAATAAAATAAAATAAAATAAAATAAAATAAAATAAAATAAAATAAAATAAAATAAAATAATGAGGTTTATGGAACTGCTGGTATAAAAAGAGGATTTTTTCACCCCTCCAACTCTCTGGAACTACTCTGATGGCCTCAGACATTCCAGGGCTGTGTCTGATCCCAGTTCCCCTCACTTCAGGCCTGATGCTGACCTGCACCAGGGGCCAATGTCCCAGCCCTCAGCCCCTCTGTGCACAGACAGTGAGAGGCCGTTGCTCCCAATTCTGCAATCCCATTACCAATACATGCTTATCCAACCTGTTCTTACAGACTGTTCTGCTGCCAGGCACTACATGCCTCTGTTGTAAAAGAGATACTCCAAAGAGGGTGGGAAAAGGAATATTTCATTTTGAGATGGGGTTTTATTTTGATAGTTTTATTTCCTTGCTGCTGTGTTATTGTAAAATACTAGAGTATTTAGACTGCAGAATTATAGCTGTTTCAAATAAATCAAACATTTCCTGTGCATTTGTTGTCAGTAATGTTCCTCAAGGTCCTTTTTCTTTCTTCTTGGTCTTGATCTGCTCTTGCAAAGAAAAAACTTGTACCTATATCGGTTCTGTCTCTCCCTTTTCCCAGTTTTCTCTTCCTCCCAAGACACTTAATTTGGCTTGTCAGTAGCTTGAACAAGTAACATAATTTCTTAGCTGTAGGAGACAAATGAAAATAAATTTATTTGAAGAATTTTTCTGGTTTTTTTTTTTCCCTTTTTTTTTTTTCCAGTATGCAGGTAAAATTCTCCTTCAACTCCAGTTTATTCTAAATAATTGGAGAATAAAAGTAGGTTCTCAGTCCAGTGTGTATTTGTGTGATTCTAGTCTACTACAGGTGGACATCTTGCTGTGCTGGGTCCATTGTAAAAAAGGTAAACCGACCCATTAATCAAAATACCAAACATCTAGTTAGAGATACAGTTTTATAGTTGAGTGAATATAAATAAAAAAATCAATGAATGCAAACTGAGTTAAAAAGTGAGATGCTGGGTTGTCCCTCCAGAAGTTACAGTACAGAACTCAAACTGGTTGAAAAGAAATTGCATAATATTAAGAGTATATCTGAATTAATCCCTTTGTGCTCCCTATGTAAACTGGTTATACCAGAAGCCTCAATTTTTCAGCAGCCCCCCCAGACCATATTGCCTCTAGGCAGTATTGCTAGAAGTGAAAATCTCTCCCTGCTCCCATCCTGCTTCCAGGACTGGTGTTCCCCTAGAGTCTTTGAAGAAGAAGGAAGGGGACAACAGTGACTGTTCTGCCTTGCTGCTGGGGACATTCCCTCTCTGGATCGATTCTGTATTTTAATACCCTGTTCTATTCCCCCTGCACTTTCACTCACATAGAGAAGCTCAAATGGGAGAAAATAGCTTACCTAAAGGATCAACGTCTCAGAAAGCTTTGAACCCTTAAATAATATGGAAGATCACAAGAAGCCCATTCAAGTTAGAAGAATCTGCTCGTCACCTTGAATTATGTCAGCACCATCCTTCTCTTTATTCCCCTTAGAGTGTCTGGAGTCAAAGACAAAATGGCATAACAAATGACACTCTGTGGCCTTCTGCTTTCTGGCTGCCATTTGTATGTTAAATCACTAGCAGCTGTCATGATCAAAAAGAGTGGGAAAGTCGGTGTTGGAGGGGAAGCGCACACACACACACAAATGAGGGCTTGATTCCTTAGGGGAGGAAAGCAATATGAAATACAGATGGAGTGTTGTAGACAATACAGGTGATGAATGAGTAACTCACAATGTTGTGAAAGGAGTGCAGGGTAAGTGCTTTATAAGCATTATTTACATATCTTGGTACTTCTGTACAAATTTGTATTGTGCATTGCCTCTCAGAAAGCGAACGGAAAATGCCTTTAAATGTCAGGCGTTTTTATTACGTTTGTTTATATGTTCTTATGCTGTACAATAGTTACTACAATTAGCAAAAGTTTGCAGTCTGAGAAGGTTACAGCTAGCTGTCATATCCGTGGCACTGTGCCACCTGCACCTTAGCACAGTGAGCTCACTTCACTTGGGCTTCACAATGAAGGCACTTTGTGGTTCTCTTTCTTTGGATGAGCAGGGGAGGCAGAGCCCCAGAGAGCAGACAGATCCTACAGGACTGTCAGCTGGTCCTTACCTAGGCTGAGGAGAGGTTCCTTCATAACTTGCAACCAAAAATAAAGTAGTTGTTGAATGTATTTTTAATCTGAAAATACTTTCAGATTTACTTTTTAATTCTGCATCTCCAAAGCCTGATTTTAAGAATTTCTGAGCAGCTACAGTGAATTTTTCTTCCTCCCTTAGCTGCATATTTATGCAATCCATGCTGAGCACTGTTTTGCAGGTAGGAACTTATGCATGAAATAGCATTGAATTCCTCGTTTGCAGATTGGATACCTTTCAACCGATTAAGTCTCACCTGCTACAGCTGTTAGCACTTGACTAGAAAGTGTCTTTCCTTCATGGCCTGTCACTCTTCAAGAGAGATCCTTCCCTTTTGTTCATAATCTCTGCACAGCATTGCTTTCTCTTTGTTAGATGGATCACTTCTCCAGAATTCACAATCTTTAATAAACACACCATCAACAAAATGCTTTCATCTTTCCTTTAGATTTTGTAACATCTCTAGAAATTATTTTTCTCCTTCTGCATGCTTTGCATAAACTTGTCAGCAAATCTGTTTACATCATTCTCAAGGAGCTAAAGTTTTTACTTTTTTTTTTTTTTTTTTTTAATCTTTGTTCTTCTCCCAGCTCAGTAACTATTCATCAGATGACTTGCACTCTTTGGCACTGTTTTTTTAACCACTCACCATGACAATTGAATTGATCGTACATATGCTCAGGGCTCAGACATCCTACTGCTATCATCAGCATAAAAGCAAAAATCTAATATATGGGGTTTTATTATATGCAAAATACCTATAGCAGAGTTTTAAATTCAGTCTTTAGCTTTACCATTGTGTTATACATTGACATAATCCAATATCCCCATGCAAAATACCTGTCATTTGTATTATATGTTAAAATGTATACGTTAAAAGATTATATGTTTCATAAGAATTCTGCTTCGTATTGCAAGTATGTCATCTGTTGATGAACAAAAATATATCAGTACAGTGTATCAATACATGGATGAAATACCCTTTCTCACTCATACTTGGTTTGGGAAATCAGATTTTTATTGATCTATCAGCATCTGTAAAACAAGATCCCATAGGAGACCCATTCATAGCCACTTGTGGTTACTCAAAAAAAGTAATTGTGTCTGACATACCATTTGGGTGCCGGAGCCCTTACCTGGGACCTTACTTAGTCTTGTCCCAAGGAAACCTGGTGGGTTTCCTTCACATCACCACCACGTGCTTGTCTTAGGGAATGCACAAACACACTAATATAAGATGGCCTCACCATGCTCATCTTACAATTTAATTATGAGAGTCAAGAGCAGATCTTAAGAGTTTCAAACAGAGGACCACAAAGGTAAATACCCAACACTGAGAAGCAGGAACCTAATCTACACAGTAGTGAAATTTGTTAGTACCCATCCAATGTGTGTCAGAAAGATGGCCTGCTGGCAGAATATGAGCAGGGATGTTGAAGAAAATTTGAATATTACAGCTTTTCTCAAAAGAAATATCAGGCCAGAATTTCGGTACTTGTGTAAGATCCAGAGGTCTGCCTGGGGACTCAGAGCCTTCAGAAGTAATGAAGACGAAACCCTGATTTTAAGGTGTAGCAGGCCTTTTGGAAGCTCACAGGTTTGAACTGCGGTTTTCATGTTATAGCCCAAATCCATCCCATTCAAGATTAGATGCTGATATCAGGTGAGCAAATTAGGATATAGCGGTAAGGTGGTAAGTAGCTCAGGGAAAGAGAGGATACTGTCGGGGGGGAGATGAAATTGAGGAGCAGCTGAGGTCACTTGGCCTGTTCAGCCTGGAGAAGAGGAGGCTGAGGGGGGACCTCATTGCAGTCTACAACTTCCTCGTGAGGGGGAGTGGAGAGCCAGGTGACTTGTTCTCTGTTATCACCAGTGTCAGGACCCGCGGGAAGGGTGTTAAGCTGAGGCAGGGGAAGTTTAGGCTGGACATCAGGAAGAGGTTCTTCTCCGAGAGGGTGGTTGCACACTGGAATAGGCTCCCCAGTGAAGTAGTCACGGCACCAAGCCTGTTGGAGTTTAAGAAGTGATTGGACTGTGCACTTAGTCACATGGACTAAACTTTTGGGCAGACCTGTGCGGTGCTAGGAGCTGGACTTGATGATCCTCATGGGTCCCTTCCAACTCGGGATGTTCTATGATTCTGTGATTCTATGATTCTATGAGCAAATTGGGATATAGCGGTAAGGTGGCAAGTAGCTCAGGGAAAGGGAGGAGACTATCAGGGTGGAGCTGAAATTGAAGCAGCCCTGAAACAACTGCTGGAGCTGCTTGCCTGGCCAAGAGGGAACTACAGATAACTATGCTCCAAATTCTGATGCTTCGTTTAAGTGCCAAAAAATCCATAAAGTAAGCTCAAGGCTCAAGTCTAGGAGCTCTGTCTTAAGTCCCAAGGCAGAGAGTCTTCTTCAGAGGCTGTACACTGATCAGAGAGAGCTGCATTTTTAAAACTTTGGTCAAAATGAGTGATTATGTCTGAACAATATGTTCAGGTGCCAGAGCCTGTGCCTGGGAAGTGGTGCGCCTGTGGTCTCACTCCACTCACGGGCCTGGTGGGTTTCCTTCACATCGCCACTAGGTGCGCACGACGCAGTGAGGTGGGGTGGCTGCACACTGGCCCATTTTGGAGAGCAGAGAAGTACATTTAATCGTCCTTTTCTCTTGGGACACACAATCCAAAACAGGTCTCAGATACTAATTAGGCAGCCAGTAGTACTTGAAACTATAACCTGTTGTGAGGCTATTAATAACGAAGCTGGAGCTTTCTTACTAGTACTAAAATATTTATTTATTTTTATACATTTTAATTGCTGCTAACCATTATTTTAAAATAGTAGACAGCAGCTAAAGTTTTAAATCAACAACACAAACTCAAATAGTTGCTGCAGTTCATTATTAGCTTGGAAGAAAACAGAGCAACGATTATTTCCCTAATTGTCCTTAAAGTCATTATTACATATGCAAGTACAATTTGGTACTCTCCAGAGTCTTTCCCTCATTACACTGTGTGATTCACTAAATTACACGATTGTGATTAGTGCAGCAATCGGTGTCCAAGTGGTATCAGGCAACTACTGGGCTCCTTTTGCGGAGGTCAATTTAATTACATTGTGCATGACAGAAACCAGGCCAACTGAGTATTGCCTTTGCCACCAGCAATTGACACCTGAGTGTTAATGAGCTGGTAATTAAGAGTTGGCACAGACAGGCACATTTTAGTGTTTGGGACTGGGATTACCATATGCTTCAATGCTTCTCTGCTAAAAGCCTGAAGTTATTCATTTTCTAAAATATACAGGATTTTAAAATAAAAGCAAATTATTGCATTTCCAAATAACAAGCAAGAAAACACTTTTAATCAGGACTGAGTGCTGACTCTCATGAACTTCTGAGAAATCCTCTCTTTCTACTCATAATCTTTTTGCCAGCATTTTATTTTTTGTAATACATGTTTACCAATACATGCTCACACTAGACTTGCTTATAATCAAGGGGATGTTTTGAAGTTTATTTAAAAGTAAACAATCATTGTTATTAATTTTACCATAGTTTGGCCTAGAAAATTTAATCAGAGCTAAATCCATATTGAAAGAGCTTTCTTACAATTTATAAATCAATGCAGTATCTTTCTCAAAGAAGAGAATAAACAAAGTTGAAAAACAGTAACAGACATGCATTTTATTAATAAAAGCCTACACATACAGAAACAGTACTTGTATATTTCCTGTTTTTGTGTTGATTTCCCTGAGCTGTTCCAGTATCTTTGAGAGTCCTGACTATTGTAACTCACTATTATTAAAATGAAATCTTGAGGTCCAGACCCTTCACAATATAGCTTTATAGAAAAATCATACATCTCCGCATTTCTAAACATCCTGGATGCAAATTCTCTAATTATTGATATAATTAATGATAATGATATTGGTTTTAACATTCTGGGAAGGTTTTCTCAGACAACCAATAATTACCAGTGTTTCAAGCTCTTCTTAGAAAAGCAAAGAGAGTGTCTTTGTCTGCAGTATGTTACCTACATAACATGAAAAGAAAGGTGAAAGGGGTGGCTGCTTTTGCAGAAGTTGCTGTGGGAGAATAAAGGAAGCTCATCTGGAGTGGTTTTCCCAGGGCCTTTATGCTACTTTGAAAACAACCTCTAGATACAGTCTAAATTTATGAAGAAGAAAGAAGAAACTGAGGAAGGAGACTGAGTTTAAGGAGAACCAAAAAGTGAGTGGCATGAAAGAGAGAGTATGATGACAAGTTGGAGGGGAAGACGACTGGAAAATGAGAAAGAGAGAGAAGGAAAAGCTATATGGTAGAGAAACCGCCTCTGAAACATAACCCCCGAAAACACAATCCCAGGAAAACTAGGAAGAGAGTATGAATCTGTATGGTAGGGAAACCACCTCTGAAACATAATCCCAGAAAAGCAGTGTTACAAGTACACGATTAAGTTGCAAATATTCAAATTTTAATTTATTATAATTTTCCTCAAGTCCTGTAACTATATGAGGCTCACCTTTAAATTAAAGAAAAAATATATTTTTCGGAGAGATTTTAAACCAAGTATGTAAAGCAAGTAAGGTAAATTAAAAATACTCTAATGATTTGTAGGCATTTTAAGAGGTTTGATGAGGTTAATACTCTATGTTCAGTGTAAGGAATATTATGAATCAACTGCTTTCTGTGAGCCAGCATATATAACATTTGTGGCTACAATTCCTGTATCTCAAATCTTACTGTATAATAGAGCAGTATGATGCAGTCAAAGCAAAACAATTTTATGCAGTTCATTATCAATTTATAGCGATTTCTTTTTTTTCTTTTTTTTTTTTTTTTTCTGAAGACCTCTTGATAGATTTACCTATTTAAAAGGCCTCTTCTATATCTCTTTCATGATGTTTTTAGCAAGTGATGTTTCTACAGACCGCTCCTTCCTCAAGAGCTGGCAGCAGCCCACAGGGAGGAAGGTGGGGAAGCTCTCCAGCCCTTCAAAGCTCACTTAAACAAGTGGGCCTTGCAGCATGCCTTTAGGTCAATAAGGTGCAGGATAGCACACCAGGAGAGAGCAAGCTTTGAAGATGTGGGCCCCTTGTAACAGCTACGTTGTTTCATAGGTGAAGACTGATTCAGTACAGTGGCTTAGACAATTTTCCATTGGCTTTACAAATCCACAGACTGTTCACATCAGATGAAAAATGTATTAACTACTGAATCTAAGTTGTGGGATTTACTTCTAATTTTCTTCTTTCGAGGAGTTTGCTTTTTTCTGCGGAATCCTCTGTAGGACATATAGCCTTTTATATGCAGATTGCTATAATTATGCTTTGAAATAGCTTTCAATTCCCAGTGGCTTAAACTGAGAACATGAAAGGGCAAATGTTACGCTGAGCTGAAGGATATGAAAGTGGCACGTACATCAATCTAAAATGAGATATAGGGACGAACAGCTCTTTACACAGGGACGCCAGCTCTTGACAGCTTATTGAAGGATCTCTGCAGCCACGGAGGCTGTCTTGGGTAGCATGAAAGTGCTGCCTGGGGATAGCTTATCAGCTTATATTTTTCTTTTTAATACCAAAAGGTGAATCAGTGCTACACACGGTGGGAGGAACAGGCCGCTGTGGAAGCTGTCATCCTCCCCACTGCTGACCAGTACTGCCTCACGGCTCCTGAAGAGAAAAACAGAAACACAATATTTGTGATATAATTAAAGTATAAAGAGAGAGAGCCCCATGAGGCCCAGGGCCTGAGGCCAGGCGGTCCCCACTGTGGCTGGACAAGCCTGGTGGTAAGGGGCCAAGGAACAGCTGGGGCTCAGACATGGGCCCCTCAGCGCGCTTTTCCCTTGGGAAGAAGATGTGGGAAGCCAATAAAGCAGACCCTGCCTCCTTGCTAGGTGAGATGGGGTTTGCAGGAAAGTGTGAGGGGCCCAGGGGCCTGGCCTGCTCTGCAGGAGCAGCTCCCAGCTGCCCTCCATGGAGGGCCCACATGGGGGCTGCCAGCCCGTCACCATGGCTGCACCAGCTCCTCCACACCCCTGTGCTGCCTTTGCTCATCTTCATCACCGCTTCACCTGCCATAAAGCCCACAGCCATGTGTTGACTTTTTTATTAATTTATCTAAGATTGAGTGATCCTGCAAATGATAGTGTGGGCCTCTGTTTTCCACACACCGTGGTGGTCTTCCTGGCATGCCCAGGGCTGAGGCAGCAGGGCAAGAGGAATGGGAAATGTACACAAAACTATTCCAGGTGCCGTTATTTTATCAGCGTTAAAATAAATAAATATTACATTGGAAAAGTAGTTACCGATCCGTTATTGAAAAGTCATGCAATATTTTTCCTGTGAATGGAAATACAGCAGGTTCTTTTATATGTAAAGTGTTTTCTTGTGTGTATATTTTAATGCAGCCAGCTAAATTATGTGCATATATATTCCATTTTTGTTTAAAATGCATTGTCTACAGAATTGGTGGTTTTCTTCTTTTTCTTTTTTTTTTTTCATTCATGTGCACGTAGGAGGGATTTGCATTCAGATCCTTGAAAACAACACTTGAAGGCTTTTTAAAATTAATTCGTTGAGTCGTACAGAAATACAAAGTGTGGGGATCATCCTGAACCTCCCGGGCTCTCCTGTTTTCACCAGGACACCCCGAGTCCTCACCTAGCTCCCGGGCAGGGAAGTGGCGTGGCCAGGAGGAGCAGGGGGGCTGCGGGGAAGCTGTTGAAGGGGTGAAAAGGCTGCCATCGAGCCAGGGCTCCTCTAACGTAGCAAAAACTCCTCTCAGGCAGGTGTTGGCGATTAGCCGGTGCTGCTGCAAGGCACGGAGGAGCGGCCCGGCCCGGCCCGGCGGTAGGAGGGGGGGGGGGGCTGCAGCATGGGCAGCGCCGCCGGGGCGGATGTGAGCCCTCAGGGCTGTTTTGCAAAAGGGTGAAAGCGCGTTGAGGGGGTGTTAAATTTGGGGGAGGAAAGGGTCAGGAAGGAGTACGATGTCCCTGTTTGGTGTGTGGAGTTTTGTGAGACCGGAAAAGTCTTATGGGCTGCAGGTTTCGGTTTGGGACAGTGCTGCCACTGCATGTGTCTGCTGCAGGTGAGTGGGACCTGGCTTTGTTGCTGAAGCCTTTGGCTTTTACACGAGGTGGCTTTGTTTTAAATAAAAATAGGTTAGACAGTAAAAACAGTCTGGCCTAACGCATGTTAGGTCAAGGCAAACTGCTTCAGCCGGGCTGACCTCATGTGCTGAAAATAAGGTGTTGGGGGGAGGCTCTCAGGGGGCTGTAAATGCAGATTAGCTAATATACTCCAAAGGCCTCAAGGAAAACCCTGTCCTTAGGAGAGAGTCAAAAAAAAAAAAAGTCAAAACAAACAAAGCAAAAAAAACCCAGATGATGATGTACTGCATTAAGGGGCAGGGGATGGGCTTGGAGTGCTGTAGGGCTGTTTCTGAATGTTACTGTAGATGCATTTACCTTCAAGCCTGTACCGGGAATTGGACCTCAGTATTTTTTTTTTTTTTGGTTGATTGGCAGAAACCTATCTCTGTTCTGTTCTTATTGATATTACACTGAAAATAGAGGCATAATAAATAATGAAGTAGAGCTGAGTAAAAACAATACATACTTTGGAGATAATACTTTCTGAATCTTGAAATTATTTGTATATCCTGATGAAAGCTTTTTTTTTTTTTTTTTTTTAAAAGAGTGAAACAATGGTAGATTTGTTTTGACGAAGCACCGAATGAAACCATTTCAGAACCTTGCTCTGCACCAGTCAAGTGGCGGGGGCAGCTGTGTGCAAATAATTTAGGAAATATTCCTCCTGTCCCCCCCTTTTTTTTTTTCCATTCTACCTCAATTAAAAATCTCTACCTTGTCCTAG
Organism: Anser cygnoides; assembly: GCF_040182565.1. Taxonomy (NCBI): domain Eukaryota; kingdom Metazoa; phylum Chordata; class Aves; order Anseriformes; family Anatidae; genus Anser; species Anser cygnoides. The sequence continues at coordinate 38,494,375 of NC_089876.1, forward strand.
CTAGCCAGTTTGAAAACTTTAATGGATAGGCCAGCTGAAAACCTTAATTTTCTTTCAGTATGTGAAAATGGACTATTTGTGTTCAGAGGTTATAAAGCGAAAAAAGAGAAAACTTTATGTATATTAGCATTTGGTTATATAATAGCTAGATGTGTTTAACAGTAACTGGATTTTCTGTTAGTTTTGTATGTCTTGAAGAGAACTGTAGTAGTTACAGATGTTTGAGAGGTTTAGAAATGTTACAAATATTCAGAATGCTACTCTATGATAGATATGCTGTGTAGAGTAGCTCACCAAACTGTTTTGATTGCACACTCCTGTCATTTAAAAATGTTTTGAGCACAAACTTCCAATATTTGTATACCTATTTATGAGCTACATACATTTGCTACATACTAATGTGTTACGTACATTATAAAAAATAAAATAGGAAGAAGATGAGATGATGGTGCACTAAACACTACTTACTTCATTTAGTAATGGATCAAAAATATTTTTCTGCTGCATCCTGGTGGATTGTCTTGCCCACTCCCAGGGCTCTGCATAACCCACTTTGGAGACCACTGGTTTACAGCATCTTTATAGTTGACTGACTAAAGAAACCAACTTTGGGAGTATGGTAAAAGTAAGCGATAATGTCACTTGAAGCAAGAGTTCTTACTACTGTAGAGTTCATTGTTCTATTTCAAACATCCTCTTTTTCCTTCACCCTTTCTCTGTATTCAAATTCTTCACTAGGTTATCAGTTTCATGAGGTTAAATATCCTAATTCAAATACCCTGGCAGTGAGAACTGAATTTGGCTGAGCTGTGGAGATACTTAATGAACTTAGTTATACCCTTTGCTGATACCCTTTGCTATGGTTATTATCTTGCAACTGCTTCCAGAGTTCAAGTTTTGAGAAAGCTGAGAAAGTTTTAATGAAGTTCTTAAATAGCAGCAGTAGCTGAGAACTTGGATATTTAAAGCTTTTGACAGGATCTGGAGATCAAGACCTATTAATTTATGGGAAATCAGACACAAATTTGTATATTGAAGTTCATGCATATGTTCCACTGTCTTTTTTTATGTTGTAGTTCGTTTCTCAAGTGAAAGCTTTTCAGCAGTGGAAAAAAGTGATGAGAACGTCAGTATGAACAATTCATTTTCTTCTCTATAACGGCCAAATTTCAGGCAGTGGGAAGCAAGAGGGAACTTAATGAGAAGTCTGATTTAGCTGATAAGATCTTCTATCTTAAAAATTACTTGGTGTAGGCAGTGGGATTGTCTTTTTGCTTTTAGTGAAGGAAATAATTTAAAAAACAAAAGTTGTCCTTAGTCCACATCTTCAGAAAATTACATGAAAATCCTCAAGGAAATGAGAAAGCAGCAGGACATATATTCTCATTCTGAAAGCGAGTCCTTGCTCTCAACAGGCAGGCATGCAATAACGTTGTATATCCTATCACATGAAGATGATACGTTTATCAGTATTTAGGAATAATGACATGTTCATCAGCTTATTGGTCCTGTAACCTCATGGAGAATTTATCTTGTGTCCAATGTGTACTTCAAATGGCTAAACTCAAAAAAGGGGAGATAATGCATATCCACGCTTTAATGCAGCGCAGTGTGGGAAGTCCTTGAGCTAGCTGGGATGAGAGAGTTGCAGATGCCTCCAACGTTAGGTCATCCCTCAGGCAGTAGTGTTCTCTGTTCGTGTTTAGTTGAATATATCACTGCAGAATTTTTGTGTGTCAGTGTGTATGTGAATCTCATTTTGGGGTTCATAATTTAACTTTTATTCATTACTTAGGAAACCTGGAAAACAAAGTTCTGATTTGGGCAATTATATGACAAGCTGGCATCAAGTGTTCAGGTAGTGTTGTAGATAGTACGAGGCTAAATATGCAAAGAACAGTTTAAGTGAAGGCTCAGTGGTAACGCATTCAGGGTGGTGTGGTGTGTTTAGCTGATCAGGTGAGCCGAACAGCCTATGTTAAGTTGTGGCTGGATGGGGAAGAGGAACAGTTACAATATCCTGGCTGCTGCGGTATGATTTGTTGTGTTCGACTTCATCTGGAAAGGAAAAGAGGCAGAAATTGCTGCTTTCCTAGCATGCTCAGGCTGAGGAAGGTTCTGGTGAGAACAATGAAGTAGTGAACCAGTGAGATGTGCAGCAAGGAGAGATCCTGCTTTCAGCAGGGAACTGCTGGCCAAGCCTGACTTCAGGAGTGATGAAAGATTTTACGGAGACCCAAGAGAGGGTTGTCTGATGTTTGCTCAACCTGGGGAAGTGCTGAAAGCTGTTGGACTGGCAGCCAGGAATGGGAGGGACCCCTTCCCGTATTTGAGATGTGAGCAGTGGGAGGGTGACATCCATCCTCCGTCAGCAGATTTTTTTTTAATCTGATCACCCACTGGATTTAAGATTTCTCTGTTTATGCACATCTTGCAAAATTATGTTGTAGAGCATTCTAATAAAACACTGTCTGAGACTGTAAGCCTGTTCTCTTTGAAGAAGAGGCATAAAAAGATCAGTCAGTCACCCTTCCAAGACTTGTTGAGCTGAAGTCTCAGTATGATTCTAAACTTTGTTTCAACCTGAACTCCTTCATTTAAAGTAGTAATAGAGAATAAATTTGAATGAAGGAGAAGAGGCAGAAGACAATTTCTTTGAATAAGAAATGTCAACTTTTAAACTTCAAAGTTGAAAATGCTTGACCATTTAGTTCTTGATACAGGGTTTTTGTGTTGTCTTCTGATGCATAGAAATCTTTTTTCTTTAGTTAAGAATGCGTGCGGAGTTGTCTCTTCCAAATCAGTCTATTTAATTCATAGAGGGTAAGGTGTCTGAACTTGTCTGATCAAAGTAACCTCGCTCAATTTGAAATAAATTGTATTCCATACTGCTGTTTTTATAGTGCCTAGTTATTGTTGTTGCATACAATAAACCAACTGTCTGCAAGTCTTTTTCTGTGAACACTCCTTTAATCATACTGGGGAGAAAGTAATTCTTCTAATACTCCTTTTGCCTAATGTATATATTTTGTATATTTTTACATGTAATATTTATATTACAAACAAACATGTCTTTGGAAGATTCAAGAAGTGATTTAGTGGTTACAACTCTTATCCCCCTTCAGGTTGTTGAGACTGCTTTATTTTAGACTTGTTTGGTGGATGATATACTGCTGGTTGTGTAGGTTGCATCTCACTATACAGTAATTTCTGTGCAGTATTCTTTACAGTATTTCTTTGAAAACCCATGCTTAAGAAATGACCATGAAGAAAAGAAGGTAGATACTAAGACTTAAAACTCTTAATTAATTGTCCTTTTACAAGAAATTAAACTAAGAGCTGGTAAGGACCACTTGCAGTGTGATATCTGTGGGTATGAACACTGGTGGTCTGAGTTCTGGGGAATGCCAGTAATCTGCCTGTACCAGAAATAGTGGGGCCAGCAGGACTAGGGACGTGATTTTTCCCCTTGTATGTGGCACTGGGGAGACCACATCTCAAACATTATTCAGTTTTGGGCTCCTCACAATATCCTCAAGAAGGATATTGAGTCGCTTGGGCTGTGCACAGAAGAGCAATGGAGCTGGTGAAGGGACTAGAAAACAAGGCTTATGAGGAACAGCTGAGGGAGCTGGGGATTGTTGGTGTGGAGAAGAGGAGGCTCAGGAGAGACCTCATTGCTCTCTCCCAACTACCTGCAAGGAGGTCCCAGCAGGGAGTGTTGGTCTCTTTTCTCGTGGGACAAGCTTCTGTAAAGAAACTGTCTAAAATTGCTCCAGGGAGGTTTAGGTTGGATATTTGGAGAACTTATTCATGGAAAGGGCAGACAAGCATTGGAAAAGGCTGCCCTGGGAAGTGGTAGAGTCCCCATCCTTGGATGTATTTGAGACGTCTGGACATGGCACTAGGGGATGTGGTTTAATGATGGGACTCAGTAGGTCAGGTTGATCGTTGAACTTAGTGATCTTGCAGGTCTTTTTGCAGCTGAAATGATTCTATGATTCTAACTAATTTCATAACAAGTCACCAAGCAACTTTCAGACCTTGTCCCAATGTCTCAAGCATTCCTAAAATTTAGGATGCTGGCCTGTAGCACATGCTGTGCTGTTCATCCCTTGAACTTTCCGTTTCTTGCAGACGCTATAGTATAAATCAGAAGAGGCTGGATTTTGAGGACTGAAGTAATACCCTCATAATTTTACTATTATTAGACTGACTTACATAGACAGAAAAAATAGATATGCAAACTCACAAATTGTGCCCCCATCCATTCTGATCTCTTCTCACTGTTCTTTAACAACAATAAGCTTATATCTAAATCTGGGGTCTTGAACCCCCCTCCCATTAAGTTCCTTTCATCTCTCTTATCCTCTTTTGCTTTTGGCAGAATATTGCAAAACATGCTTCGTTTTTGTTTGACTTGTAAGGAGTGATTAGGTTTGACACGGGAGCTGTGTCTGTAGTGAGAGGCAAGAATCAGAAGGCATCCATTGATCCACAAACCAGACCTCCACTTTTTTTTTCCTCCTATTTGCATGTGTCACTGTATAGGTTAAGAAAATAGCCTCTGCAGATTTGCTGAGAAACGTACAGGGTTGTCAAATGTCCACAACTTGCTTTGTTTCACCCTTCAGCAGGTTGGGAAGTGTTCTGTTGATTTAGGCATCTCGGTAGGTGAGCTGTGGTATTCAGTGATGCAGATCCTGGACTAAGACCCTGTGAAGAAACTTAAGTGCATTTGCATGCCAAGTGAGAGAAACATACTTTGAGGTTTCACATGTAGCTCTACCTTGAAGAAGCAGAAATAAAATGCTGCATAATAAATTAGAAGATCCCTAAAATCTCTACAGCTCTGAGAACATGAGAGACTACAGCCATTTGGATTAGCACCACTCCTCTTTGTGAAGAACCCTGACTCTGAAAAATCATGGAGCCATTACACGCTTTGTGTCTGGGAAGGATAGAGTTACATGGATTTGTTTTGTCAGCATCCAGGGCAAGCAGCCCTGTCTTGTGCTTTGTGACTGCCGGGGATTAAATCATACCCTGCCTTCTTGAGTCTCGCATATGTCTGCCTGTGGTGGTTTGAGGGATGTCACTCCTTTGAGCGCCTGCCTTCTCCTAGCTCACTCCCCTAGCACTCAGACTGGTGCGTGGTTGGATGACGGTTGCTGTTTTCTTCTTTCTGTGAAGAGATGGATGTGAAATGACTTTTCATATGCAAATTTGGGCATGACAGTGAAGAATTAGAATGAATGAGTAGGTGATCTTGGAGGTCTTTTCCAACCGAAATGATTCTCTGATTCTGTGAATTGCTTCTGAGCTCTGCAATAAATATGATAATTAAACAACAATTATCTTATGGATGGGGGAGAGCTGGAAGAAAAATTGTTAGTCTAGATGGGAAATTACATCCCATTTTCCCCTGCAACACTATAGGTTAAGCAGACAAATAATGCCTGGCTGTGGATCCCTTGTGTCCTTTGTCATAATCCCAGAACAAGTCAAGTGAAGAAGCTCATCCAGCATGTTCTTTGATTGACCTGATACGTAGCTTCTGTTCAGCTTGATGGTGGCAGTTTGGACAATATCTTTTTTTTTTTTTTTTTAATATAGCTTGCTTTCAGTGCTAGTTAATCTTTCAAAACTCTTAGTTTTGGAAAATAAATTTTATAAAACAAGTGGAAAAGTGAAGCTCCTCTCAGTGAGTGTTCCGGACTGACTCCAATGGATATCTACAGAAGACATGAAAGCTAACCAGATGAGTGCTTGATAAAGTCTCTTTTTTCCATGGATTTTGTTACATATTTGATGAAAAATGAGAAGATAACACTTGTCTGCTTAATCAGCTGAATCTTGATTAATGCTTAGTGGAAGGAACTAAACCTTCAGAATGTTGTCCTTGAAGGGAGGAGAAAAAAAGAAGTGGTGAGCTTCATTCCCTGCAGTGGGGATATGAACTGTAACTAGCAGGGCTCACAAAATAGTTAAAAGTCAAGAAATAAGAGAGCTAAGAGTAAAGTGTACACGGTCTCAATTACACAATTTCAGAATGTATTTGCACATAAGCAATGCTATTGTGTTGGGGGGAGGAAGCAATCCTGATGCCATGTATTCATTCAGTTTGTTCTTAACTCTTGAGGCATCTGAAGAACCTGAACCCTCATACTATCACTGTGTATATTGCATTTGGAGTTCAGTGTTTCGTTTCTGATACAATTTTGAATTACATAGTTTTGAAATGTGTTTTAGCTGAATATGTTTTGAACTGCATCACTTCTGAAGAGAGAAATAAATGATTACTATAGCTTAAGAGTATGAAAGCCTCATACTGGGACAAAGAGGAAAGCACTAATGTGCGCAGAACTAGTGTAAATATCTAACGTTGCAGAACAATTAGGAATGTACTTAGTTCTAAAATGCTTTCTATCCCAGAAGATGCGCTGGATTGAAAGAAGTTGCAATTTATTTAGTGTGACAGAACAAAAATGCACCTGCTGCTGAAAACTGAAGGTGGAAGTACAGAATGGATGGATGATATTTAATGAACAGTAGCTGTGTATTATTGAACATCAGAAAAGGATCTATATAGTCAGATTAAAGACAGATGACCTTTTTAGAGTTTAGTTAACCTTTTGGTCACTTTTGAGAGTTATCACTTATAAAGATAAAGGTCAAGCTACAGCTTGGTCTTCATATATAATCTTCTTCCTGGGCAGAAAGGTATGCTTCTCTCAGTTCTGTTTTCCTAAGGAGAGGTAAAAGTTGTTCAGTGTAACAAGAGTAGTGGGGAACAAAACTCTTTATTTTGACACTGAATAAAAAAAAATAAAATCGGAGGGGGAATCCCCTTATATGAAACAGTGGGTCCCTGATCTTTAATCTTTTCAATATCTTCCTGTTTAGTATATGAAAATATTTCACAGTATTTTTAACAAATTGTTGCAGTACCTCTCAAATCAATACATTATGCAAACTTGTACCAAGTAGCCTTCGTTTTTAAAAATAGCTGTCAGTGGGAAGGAAGACAAACTATTGCACTCCAGAACTACAAAATAAAAAACAAGCAAACAAACACAAAGAGCAAAAAAAGCCACTGCAGTAATTGTATTGCAGATATCTACAGATTAATAGGAGCTCAAATGCCTGTTCCTGATCAGCTACCCCTTTGTGGACTTGGCATTTTTTTTTTACAACCACACTAAGGAAGGCCCTGGCTGGTCCTTTACTAGGAAACCTGTCCAGCAATTGCTAATTGCCTGACAGGTAATTTACTGTGTTCTTTTTCTTTCTTTCTTTACTTTTTTTTTTGTATCCTGTAGTTAAACGTGGGTAAAATTGGAAGGCTTCTTTAGGCAGCTGTTGGACTAATTTCAGCACTTAAGTTACTGTGTTACAAAATAGAGCGTATTCTGCCCATCTGTAAGGCTTTTCTTTTCCAGCTACCCTTATTTAGCTGATGTAGTTAGGATCAAAGTTAAATGAATTTTTGCATCGTGCAGGAAATGCATGGGCAAAACCACAAATATATGACTAGGTATGCGGGCATTTGTCTTTGTGGTTTCAGTGGAAGCTTAATTCACTCCGGCAGAGAGCTATTTCACAACAAAGGAAAAGGGGCTCTGGGTGAGAAAAAAAACAAAGCTGCCTCCTGTTCTCTCTGCTGCCTCTCATGAGGGTAGCAGGAAGGGAAAATGGGCTTGGAGGACTGTCAGTACTTCTGAACACATGGACTTCATAGAAAATAAACACCTGTTCTGTAAGTGCAAGGAATGAAATATTTGCCGATGACCACTTCTCTTTTTTTTTTTTTTCTGGCAGTTTAACTTAACATTTGCAGTGATCAGATAAGTCTTATGCTGAAATTAATTTCAGTTAAAGCTTTTGGAAAGATTCAAGTTGAGCAGAAAAATAATTCCTCTACCATCCTCCTTGGAACATGATGTAGACTAGGACTCTGTGTGTTACACAAGAATTAGCCAAATGAAGGTGTTCCCCTGGAGGGAGGGAAAAAAAAAAAAAAACAACAAACCAAAAAAACCCACCCCAAACAAACATTACTTGACAGGTATGTAAAATAAATAAAAATGATACTTGTACAGACTGCGTGCTTGTGTACACACCGACTCCTTGCAGAACTAGAGATACAGTGCATAGTGCATGAATAATGGAGTTTAAGAAAGGATTGAGGGCTCTTTGCTCCAGTCAGTCATTAACAAGGCTGACTAAGAAAGACGTGATTGTCTTTCCATTGGATCTAACTGGTCCCTGTACCAGATCCAAGTAAGGATCTTTCTACCCTGCTGCCTGAGAGCTTGCAACATTTACCGGGGAGTTGTAAGGAGTACAAAGTATGTATCACCTGGGCTTCACGCTGCTACGTGTCACCAGCATTTAGCCATCTGGAAGCTGTATCTGGGCAGTCATGTTGTAAGGGTTACACATGGGACCAACTCCCTGAAAATTGGCTTCATCCTAGATTTACAGTTCCAAAACTTTAATGAAAGCTTGCATAATTAGCAGAATTACTTTTAATTTCATTTTAAACTTCTTCTCTGATGACTCTACTGAGAGCTACCTAGTTCACTTCCCCTGCCATAGAAGAGCATACTCTCCTTATGCAGAGCTTCTTTATGTTATGCATAATTTTGTAGATTACCACTATTCCTCTCCCTTAGTTTTCTCTTCAAATGCCAAGCTAATCTACTTAATACCTTTATAGAGAAGATTTTCCCATACCTTTGATTGTCCTCGCAATATTCTGTATCTTTTCCAGTTCTTATACCTCCTTTTTGAAATGGGATTAAGCACTGCATGCAGTGTGAATTCATAAATGGGCATGTGCTCTTTTGGAGAGAGATCACAATGCTTTCTGGTTTGCTGTTCATTTCCTAAGAATTTCAAAGCTTCTATTTATCTGTTTCTGAATAATGAGTTAAATCTAGTATCTTTTCTGAGTGGTAACTCTCCTACCTTAAGTGCTGGTGGAAGAGAAAGAACAACTTTATTTTCTCCATATGCATCTTTCCATTCATCTTTGTTTTCGCTTACCTGCTTAATATACTTACAACCTGTCACAGTAATCCTCAGCTCTTGCATCTGTATACTCCACATCCTACTCTTATTCTTCTTCATGTGTCTTCTTCCCCTCTGCTCCATCTCGATTATTTAAGTGTATTGAACAGTGAAGAACCCAGTGTATGGTTCAAGAAATATCTTAGCAACTGCTTAGAAAGGACAGTTTACCTTTTTCATGAATTAATAAGTGATCAAAGGATAGAAAATGAAGGGTAGGATCTTCTCTCATCTAGTTACAGTTCATTTTCTTTAAGAGCCTTTAATGAGGATTTGTGACAAAAGCTGTTAGGAACCGTGAGTATACTTTATTGACAGAATTATCTGTGTGTTCCCTGTCCCCTTCAAAGGGCTTCAGGTAGAGTTGTGAGAAATGACTTCTTATCCTAAACAAATCCCTCCTCTTCTCCTGGTTTGTGTTCACTTGTCTTTTCATTTTCAATTTTCATTTGTTCATGGGTTTTACTTTTTGCTTTGCACACAAGTGATGGATTGAAATTTACTGATCTCGTGAAATGATTCTTAAAGGTTTTTAAGTGGCAAGCATTCACTATTCCTTCTGCATATGTGCTGATAGAAGTGGTAAGTTTTATAGGCCACAGTTATTGAGCATCTTTGTAGCAGATTCCCTTGGGACCACTTGGTTGAACCTTTGAGTGACTGTCCCAGTCATTTTTGTTGTGTGTTTATTTCATCAGCTTGTTCTAAAATGTTCTCACAATAACTGGATCAGGAATTCCAATTCAGCCCTTAAATTGGCATTAAAAACTGGGACTGAATGGCTGTGAGGGACTGTGTTGCGATACCAGATGTCTGGTTGCTGGCTGTTGCAGGTTGGCATAATCTTTTCCTGTGTGTATCTTGAAAATACAGAGCAATTTAGTAAAGCTTTGGCTGGATTTAAATGAGAACCATTGCTTCCAGCAAATGAGGGAAGGCTCATACACGGGACAGGGCTTTTTCCTCCAGCCCTCCAAGGTTCAGAAGGTAAAAGGACAAATAATTAGCTTGCTTTCCTGGAGTGCTCTCTCCCCACCTTACACCTGCATTTTTCTTCTTACTTGTAAAATGTTTTTAAAAATAGCCTTTTTTACTACAAAGGCTGTTCCCATGAGAACAGGATTCATTAATTTTCTTTGGTAGGGTCTAGAAGCCATGGACTTCTGCTGCTGCTGGTGGTATATACCATCACTGTTGCTGTGCTGGGTTTTATTTATTTATTTAAGTTACAGATTTGGTTATTATATTGGCAATGAGGAATTTCTTTGTTATCAATGGTAAAAGGCATTGTTTCATTACTGTGACTAATGCAAGTTGTTAGTCATATCTTACACCTTCTGGATTTATGAGATGTCCATGGTGGAAGTGGAATTCAGCTCCCTCACAGTACGAGTTCTTCCGCTGTGTTCTGCTTTAAGTATCATATTTTACTGAATGGTCCCTGGCTTTGCTGACCTTACAAAGTAGTGTGAACCAGCAGGAGTGGATGTGTAGTGAGAGCTGGGAGTAGCTGAGTGCTTCATGTGCATATTCAAAGCATATCAACACTTAATTTTTTAAATTTTGGGTTAATTTTAATCCGATTCCATGAACTTTGCTTCTGAGTGGAGTACAAGGGCTACTTAGCTTCGTCTGAAGAGACCCCAATGTCCTCTCCACTGTGCAAAGTGAAGTGTAAACGTGCATGTTTGAAGATGCTAATCCTGAAATGTTGCAGTAGCTGTACCTGGTGCTCTCAAGGATACTGTTTTAAGATCTGCCTCAGCTCTTGGCAAGGAAGGATAGATTTTGGAGGAACTCTGAGAAGGGCTTTAATACCTTTTGGTTCTGTTCTTCTGGGGTCTGAAAGGATGGCTCTGGACAATGCTTTCCAATGTCATTGATAGGTTCTCAGTGTAGGGACACCTGTGTACCCGGAGTGAGATAAGGACTCATCTCAAATCTGGAACCAAGTCTTGTTATGGACCTTACCAAAAAAAAAAAAAAAAAACCAAAAAAAACCACCACCCTGTGACTTGCTGTAAGTGTGTGGCTGTTATACATCTGCTGGTGATGTAGTGATTGTAGACTGCCTTGCAGCTGCCTAAAATGCAAATTAAGTAAAGTCAGTTTTGCCTGAGTAAGAAGGTTCATACTGGACCTGCTTATGGCTTTATTTATGCTTTGTGTGGCTGATGTGTCCCTTTTGATCCTACATACACAATGCTGTTTGGAGTATAATCCTTGGGAGGCCATTTTAAAGAGGTTTTGGAAATGGAGGTCTTGGAGATAACTCTTACATTAAAAAAAAAAAAAGCTTAATATGGCATGAATCAACTGATTATATCAGCTCTTTATTAGGCTTTTGTACTTGGTTAGAAAAGCAATAAGGTGGTGAGCTCATCTAATAATGAAAAGGTCTGGAATGATTTACATCAAATGTTTTTCAAAATTAGAAGGGAGGACATGCATCTAAGTGGAGAATTCTAATGCTGGGCTTCACGCTGATGGAAATCAACTTTGATAAGTCTTTAATTGCTACAGAACAGGATTTATAATGGAAAGAGGAAGAGACATTTGAATCTATAGCATGTTTTCAAGGTACCACAGATAATATATTATCTTCATAACTGTGTTACTTGTTTAAACATAACATGCAGTTATAGCCCAGTTCTTGCCCTTTGATAGTGTTTATGCTTTACGTGTCTACTGTATTATCAGTATTTGTTTGATAGCATAGTATGAATTAATATCACTCAAACAGCCATGTCCAGTCCATAAAATTGTCTTGACATCTTTGTAAATATCAAGTCTAGCACAAAAAGGTACTTAATGTTTTTAAGGTGATGGTTATTTTTTCTAGAATGGCAAGCAGGCTAAGCAGCGTGCATTCTAAAATATTGAAAGGGAAGATTTGATGAAATAAAAGGAAAAAAAATAACAATGCATAGTGATCTTTGCATATTAAACCCCTGTATTTTTGTGAATGCGAAAACATTCACAACGAGAAAGTTTTTACAGAATAAACAAATGTGTACTTCACAGCTTGTAGAGCCCTGGAGAGCACTTTTAATAGCAGAACTGGAAGTACAGACACCTCTTACTTTTATCTTTTTTAAGATTAAAAAGCCCTACCGCCTTCTAGCACCTAATGGTTGGAAAGGCCTTCACTAAAATAAGCAGGACACCGCCAGAATGCGTGTTTGCGTTCTTTGTGTTACCTTTGTTCAGAGAGCTCCTTGCATGCAGAACAGAGCATGACATTGCTCATGCAGGCACAACGCAGATGCGTGGATGTGAATACGTGGTAAATCAGGCAGTATGTCAGGTAAGGAAGTTGTTTCAGTAAATAGTAACTTCAACTGTAAAGGATTGATATATTGTGTAGAGTTTTCCATCCCACCTCTCCATTTATAGCACTTCAAAATGGGATCTGAGCACCTCATCAAAAAGGAGCTTTCTGTAATTACATTTCTTGTGCCACGACCTTAAGTCTTGTGCAGCGATTCAGAGGGAGCTCGCTTTAGTAGAAATTTGGCAGTACTGGTCTCGCAGATGACTTTTTGAAGTTGGTCTGAATTAGGAGTGTCTTTAAATAAAACATCTGCATCTTAATGGACGTTGAGCAGATTTATGTCCTTTATCTATCCTTTGACCTTAATCCTTATAACTCATCTGTGTGTCCAATTCAGACCTTCACATTAAGTCACTTATTCTGTCTTTTCCTTTTCTTTGGAGTTTGAGTGAACTAGGGTAAATAATATATGATACAATTTTTCCTGTGTAGACAGTTCCTCCCCTCTTTCCCCTGACTTCCCCAGTCATCATTATCAGTTTAACACTTTATTAATAAAGACACTCTAGTCTTTCTAAAATAAAGGATATTATGGAGAATAATTGAAAAGTAGGGTAATTGAAACTGTTCCTATTACATCTGGCGGAAATTACATTAATTATCTTGGACTTTGTAGGAGCAAGTAATAATTTTACTCAAACCAAGTTTCATGAAAACAACTACTTTTGAATAAAGGCCATCAGGTCTATTAATAAGTTTAACTCTTGAGTTGTCGTTGAATTGTCAAAAGAGAGGCTGGAATTTACATTAAAGTGACTTCTAACAAAGAAATAACATTGTTTATTATGCTGCTTGGAAAATAAGATTCCTGGAATGTTTTAATTTATATTTCTAAGGACAAGCTTAACGGGAACACTTTTTTGTGCACACCAAGAGAGAAGTGCTACAGAAGGGATTGCCAGCTCCGCTGTGACAGCAGTTGCTTCACTGAAGTGTTATCTGGCTCCTGAATCAACTTTCTCCCTTGAAGTGAAGTACTTCACTCAATGCTACTGTATCTTACTGTGCTTGCTTATTGTCTGATTCTATCTATGAAAGATGTAAGCAATTTGCATAAGCGAAGCTTAATTTAAAATTCTACCTTGCGTAGGGTCTTGATAAGAGAGACTTTGTACTTCAAAATCTGATGGCTGTTTCATGTCTACATACGGTGTCTTCAGGTAGAAACCTGCCAAGTCCTGATGTGCACAGCTGTGATTACTGGAAAAAGCTCCATGGAAGAGCAAGGGCATAAATATCTTTGTCAGCCTCCCTTGCTGGATCTGTAGATGTGCGAGGAGATCTCTGTAGAGATGTGATTCTGCCATTTGAAGCTTGCTTTGCATTTCAAGTGGGGGTGTCAAATGGGAAAGGCAGCCAATGCGTTTAGCAGTGTGATACCATGTCTTAGCTGGTGTGCACCTCTTCACCATAGCAGAAGTGATTTAGAAATGGTAATTTGGTGGTTAATTCTAAAAGAATTAATCAAGACCATCTGTAGAGATGAAATGAAAGTCTGCATTGCAAGGAGTAAAGTCAAGGTCAGATGCAGTCCCTCATAAGTTCTGCTTCTCAATCTTCCACAATCAGTGGCAAGATTTCTGAAAGGTTAATTCCTAGGTTTTTGGAAACTACATGCAATAAATGAAGAAGCTGGAAATGACTTCTCTTAAGATGCTGTTAACTTTTTCTGTGTCTTCAAGACCTTCCTATAAGACAACAGGAAAAGCCTTTATGGTATTTTTCTATCTGACTTAACTGTTTTCTGTCTATCGTTTCACGAGCAGGCAGAAACAATTTGTGGTAGGATTTCAAAGGTTTTTTTTCCAGTTCATTGAAACTGATGATAAACTCCAGTAGCGGGTCAAGTTGCATGAGAAGAACTTGAATTGAGTAGTCGTTTCTTCACCTCTCACTCCCCTTTGCAGATATAACTTGTCACCTACAAAACCTGCTTGCAGAATGGTGGAGCAGCACGAGTGAATTCTCTTACTGTCTTTCCCAACTTACTTGTTCCTTCACTCAGCTGAAGAACAGAGGAACTTGGTTTGAGGCTTCCTCTTGCTCTTCACTATTTAATCTCTGGTAAAGGTGACGTAAAATGCTACATGAGCGTGATCAGAGTAGAGGCAATATATCACTGTAGCGCCATGCTGCTGCTGAATTCATGGGGCCCGTCCACTAGCATGGCTAGGCTGTATGTATGTCTAGTGGCCAACTCTATGTGTTGTACAGACTTAAGTGGGACTTAAACATGGTGCAAAGATGCTCTGATGCAAGTACAACCTAGGAGGAAGCCATGTTTATTAGGCAGATTTCCCTGTGGCTAATTCAAGCCCAGGTGTCTTAAATCCTTTTGAGAAGAAGCAGTATGCAGCTGAACTGGAGTTTGGCTGTGTAAAGTACTTGGATCAAGCAGGGAATTGACTGAGTTTCAGGTTCCTCTGAGCTGGATAGTATGTTGATACCAGTAAAACTCCATGCTCTTTATTTAGTCACACATCCTATTTTGGTTCTTCATGCTGTCGGAAGGGTAGTGAAAGTATTCTTTGCTTAAATTGAGAATGACTTAAAGAGAAGGGAAATGGTTTTTAGCAGATTGAGAAGCATCCTACCATAGCTGTTTGTGTCTCCTTTATAATTCGCTTTTGGAAATCAACTATGCTCAGGTCTTTGGGGATGGGGCTTGCCTCTTTTGCATGCAGAACTCTCATGTATGTTTGTTTTTGTTATTATTAAAATAAAATAAAATTTGACAACTAGAATTCCATGTTAATCAGAACAATTTTCTCGTTTTGGCTGCAAGAAATACTTCTGACTGTGGCTGCTAACTGGTGAGCCCTGGAGAGTCTTGCTGGAGAGGCTAACATTAGCCTTCCCACTTGATTCCTTTTGTCGATCTGCTCTCCAGAGCATAATGAAGAGAAGTTGTAATGTATCTGCTTCATTACAACGTCTGGAGGATTATTTTAAACTATCAATTAGGCTGGCTCATGCAAGGAAGCTGGAGTCTGAAGTGAAGCTTTTCAGTTGTTCTTTTCTGTGGTAGATGAACAACAGGGAGGGTGTGGGAGCTGAGGTTTATCAATGCTAAACTTTTGGAGTTAAATTTACCAGAGCTTGTCAGTAAGGATCACAGTATGTTACGGGATGGCTGCTGAATGCTTCTGCATGAAGTACCCTCAAGCTTTATTCGCCTGAATAAACCAACTACTTGGGCAATTATCAGCTGCCTCATAAGTGGCTGTTTGGGCTGTTGCAAGAAGGACTGTGGGAATGAAAGAGGCCCAGAACTGGGCACAAAGCACTCCTGCATGGTAAGGACTAGGACACTCAGGGGTCTGAAGTGATTGTTTTGCTGCACGTAAAGTATTTTTTGACTTAAAATTAATATCTCCACAGTAAGCTGACTACAAGCATCATGAAGGTGTTAAAATTACCGTGTTTAAAAACTGTCTTAGAACTTACTGAAATTTTGAGTTACTTTCAAAGACTGAGCTTGTTTTGGATTCTGAAAAAAAAAAAAACAACTCACATTAAAAAAATACAGGGAAAAGCTCATTTAGTAGGTTTTATCTGATGCAGATACATATGTTTTTCCTCTCTTCTTTCATTTTTCCTTCTCACAGCCCCCAGTAACATGACTGGGGGGGGGTGGGAGGAGCTGACTTAATTTCTCAATTATTTATGGCAATTGTTTGGGCTTATTTAGACTTTCCATACAGCTCTTCAGCTTCTACTAAATGGTGCACCGAGCACTTCTGTACACAATGGCCTCAATAAAAAGAGGAGACTAAAGAAGAAAAGCTTTTATTGATTATGGAGAAAAGAAATAAACCTCCGGATTTCAATGTTTTTGCATACATACTTGACGTGAGAGGACTAACTTCATGACTGAAGATTGGGGAGTTGCTCAGACAGAGCAACTTTTTTGTTAAACTTTTTTGTTTAAAAAGACCCTGCCCTACAAATTCATGTGTGAGTGGCCTGAGGCTGGAGTTCAGCCTGATGCTGGGCACACGTAAGGAACTGTACTCATAGAAAATACAAAACACTTCTAGCCTTACTGGAAATAAGGTGACAATTAATAAATATGAATGCTGGATAAAATTGAGTTTGGAAATACTGTTGTTTCTTTTTCTTTGCTTCCACAGAAATGCCTTTTCTGGGACTTGTTTTGTCACTGTGGGAGTACTTGGTGTGGCTAGTGAGAAGGCAGGCAGCTATCAGGTCAGATAGACATGAAGAGCCTTCAGCTCTAATATTTTAACTCTTCTTTTTGGTACAGCAGAAGCTCACATGCAGTACTATGTTCTTTCTGAAAAGCTCAGTCTGTGGGACGTGGAAGTGCACTTGGGATTGGATTGGTAGTTGTGAAGCTGTGTGTTTTTATGTTTGTCTTTAGAGTCTTGCAACATGTTATTCCCTCATCAAAGGGACTTTGCTATTTGTTTACTTTTCAGGTGAGGCAGAGTTTATTCTCATAGGAAAAGGCTTCAATATCTCTCAACTCTTCTCTCTTCCTAAACTACACATGAGAATGAATGAATTCTGGGCCTGATTGGGTTTGTGGGACCTGACATCAGGGTTTTTCTTATATTCCCCCTCTATCCCAATGTGTGCAGGTGGAAAAGACAAACTGTGACTATATTGTGAACAACTTTTTTTTTTTTTTTTGAAACTAGCTTTATTTTGTCGATCTCTGAATACGAAAGTCATCTAAGAAACAAATGCAAATGATTTAATCTTTGCATTGTGCAGATGGTCCACGTTTGTCTCCAAGTTATGGTCCTATGTTATGGTACTAATACACCATAAATTAAGAATGCTGGAAGAAAAAGAAGCAGTAACTGTATGGGCCCTCCTGTCTTCCAGAAAGTTTGTTAGGGTGGTATCAAAGAATGCTTCTTTACAGACAGAATTCAAAGTCCCTTTGTAGTTCTCCAACAGCATAGCTCAAGTGCTTTCAAGTCAGGTAACTACATGTGCATTACGAATACACTGGATATTTTTGATATTCTCTAAGACTGTGGATGGAAAGGAGCAGGCCATTGGGCTATTTATGAAATGAGTATTTTTCCAATTCGGAATACTGTCTGAAGTAGACTGAAATTACATCCTCTGATGGAAGGGATGAATGGATAGAATAAATACTTGTTGAAAGCTACATGGTTTCTGTCAGTGTCCTGCTTAATAATGTTGCAGAGCCATAATCTTATCGGAGACAACTTTAGTCCCTGAAAGATAAAAGCATAATGTCAACTGAACCTAAACCTGCATACAACTCAGTGTTAGCTGGTTGTTTATACTGGAAATACTTGTGTGTAGTTCTGCGTGGCAAATTGTTCACCCCTTATTCTTCATTTATTACTACACCAAATAAGTGCTTGCATTGATTGCTCTGTATTTGCAGCATGGATTCCAATGTATAGAGCAGTGTTGTGGAGCTGGATGTCATTTGTGGCTGCAGTTGTCTGGAAGAGATTCGAAAGAGGGGAGAAGGTACTGGTTTTTGGTCAGTTGTCCAGTGTATGAACTAGCCTTAAGAGAGGCTTTTTCTTAGTTACTCTGAGTTATTCACAACACAACAGAGCAGCAAAGAAGCTGTGTGTATTGGATCTCAGAAAGCAATTTGAGAACAGTAGAAATGATTAATTCGTGTGTGTACTGCATTCTTTCACAAAGAAGGTAGGTGTAAATGTCAAATTAAATCTAGAGAGGAGACATAGGTGTTGTGACAAGGCATATTGATTGCAAAGCCTGCATCTAAATAGCTGGAGTCTGGTCAGACCCTCTGGGTGAGGCACCTGGACATCTTGTGTAATGCTCATGGAGAACCCTGGTGAAAGATTTTTAGCCCAGCACGTAAGTTGCAATGCTGCTCAACCCTCTAGATTGCCAGTCAGTAAGCTAAGCTATAGGGAAATATTCCTCCTATGCAAATAAAATCTGTAAGGTGAAGAACTGAGTTGTTTTTTTTTTTTTTTAAATATATTGCAAGATGCAGCAGCAGCCTGTAGCCATAGCTACAGTAGTTCTGTCTTCCTAACTGTTAAGTTAGTCTTTTCTTTTTCCCTTTGTAAACATTGTTCTGTGGAACAATTTCAAGAGGGGACTTTGAGACGCTAAATTTGTTGTTTTCTGTGGTAACATCATCTGGCCCAGCTAGGTATGTGTGCATGTAGTGGTCACTTATTGTCAGTATCATTTTTTCTTCTGTTTAATGGTCCTATATTTATCTATGTTATTTAGCAACTCTTTTTCATTTAAACTCTGCTTTCCCCTTGGTGTAATGAAAACAAAACAAAAAAGACATCTCACTATGCAGGGCTTCTACTGACTTGCTTGGATCCTCTCGTAATAGGCAGGTTAGATAGCACGCTCCTGTAAAATACATCTGGAAAGAGAAGATCCTGGACAGATGCCCATTTAATGGGGTTCCCTAGAGAGATGTTTGGTAAGGGTGTGTTTGTGACACATCCAACTGTCCAGAATGGTGCATGAGTGTGTTTCAATGGGCACCTGTCGATTTACTGCAATTTTACGTGTCTTTGACATAGCAGCTCCAGCTATAATGGGTAACAGAGTACCTCTGAAGCTGTGTGTTAGTGATGTTCCTTTGGTTTCCAGACATGTGAGGACTTTTGTCTGCCCTGTTTTGAAGGAACTTAAGGGTTGGTGATATGTGGGAGCTGGCTTATTTTTCTATTTCTTTTTTGAAACTGTAGTTTTAAATCGGGAAGCTGAAAGCTAAGGCACTTGAAATTGCTTCCTCGATTTAACAATAACTTTATTCAGTACCTGTAACTGGCATGCTTGGTTTAGATCCTGGCGGAGCTTGGTCATATTTCCCCTTTTTAAGGTACAGTGCAATGTAGAAATAATCAAACTAGCTTTCACACATGCTATATTGTGTACCTAAAAGTTTAGGAGTGGAAAAGAGCTGTATGCAGGCTAAATTATCATGCTTTATAGGTTTTAAAGAAAATCTGTTCTGCTTTCGTTACCACTTTGTAGGAATATCATGACTGTTAATTTGGGAAGTCTAACAACTTCCCAATATATGCTTTTATTAGTTTTATCTTGGCATTCAAGGCAAAATGAAGTAGATGCGTGCTGTATGTGTACACTTTTTTACCACAGATCCGAATGAGTGTTTGCATGGGTATAAAGCCCAACTCTGTAAAGAAGGATCTTGGCATCCTAATGCAGGCTTGCCTTGGGTGCCAGATGAGGGGGAGGGAGGAGTGAATAATCACAGGAGAGAACCTGATAAAGGACAGCTATTCCTGTCAGGTACAGGCAGCAGCTGATGCTTTTGGTACTGCTGGAGTGAAAAGGGCAGCATATGGGGAGGGAGGCAAAGAGGCTATTACTCTAAAAGGTATATTATGTGAAAAAAAATTACAAACAACTTAAGGTGGAATGAAAATTGCCAGTGTGGATTTTTAGAAATATTTTTCATGACCTAGTACAGCAAAAATCATTGCTTTAACATATTTTAATATAATTGTTTATCTGGAAAATGGTTTTTAATGCTCTTAAAGGATAATTTACCTGTCAATTTTGCTACACTTTGGTGTGCTAATTAATGGCTGTAAGGAAAATATTGAAGTGTAGAAGCAGCAGCGGCATTAAAGAGGAATGTAAGCTCCAGAAGTATAGGAATATGTTTTTTTCTGAAAAATTCACAATACTTTGCATTCTGTTCTTTAACCAACAGGAACAAACGAATAAAATATGCTACTTGTAATCAGTCGTCAGGATCTTTGACACAGTTGTATTGGCGAGCTATACAAAGTGCAGTTTTTCGTTGTGGGTACTTGATCAAGGTGGTTCTAAATGAACTTGTAGGTCAGTGTAAGTGTGGACTTGTTAAAATGTGTGTTTTTCCTAATAAATCGCTGCTACAAGTTCCTGTTTGTGTGTTTCCTGTAAGGCTGTCTTGAATGCTTGAAAGAACAGTTTAACATTATAGCTGAGACCTTTCTTCATCAGTCAAAAAGGTCCAGAGTGAGGCATCTGATGTGCTTCTTTGCTCTTCCAGGAGACTGTAAAGTAACCAAGTTCAGATGAAGTTATACTGCAATGATGATTCAGGTACTTGGAAGATTCTCCTTGAAGTGGTATCTCAATTTTTCACTGACAGCCTTTGGGCAGAGCTCATTTTGTAGGAAAAGATAGGAAGTGTGGGACTTTTTTTTTTTATTTAAATTTTTCTCTTCCTTCTTTGACGTCAATACAACCAGATGCCTGAGCTTAAAAGACTGCTAAAAAAGCACTTTTTTTCCTGAGATTTGGAAACATCTTCCTCTTTCAAGCATCCTGATTTTTGTTGTTCTTTGGAGCATCAGACACCTGCAAGAGATCTGGGAGGACTTCTGAAAATACTTTTTTTCCAGTTGTCCTTATTACTCACCAGTGTTGGGTGCTTGTGTTGTTCTCTTGCTTTATAAGCTTGAACATATAAATAGCATACTGCTGACCTTATCCTAAAAAAACTACTTTTCTCATTCATAGAGAGATTAATTACCATATTTTTTTCCTTAATGTCAGATCATCTTTGATATGCAAATCCACATTTTGGTTTGTTTTGCTGTTTAAAAAAGTCATCATTTCCTTTACCAGAAAATCAGAACAAGAACTCCAACTCTAATTTCATGTGCATGTTCACAGTGAAGGACAGTTGGGGAAAATACAAAACTGGCCCTGGGAGAAGAGGCCTGAGCCTTTGCTGACTTGCAGAATCCTGCTCCTTCTTGGTTATGTTTGCTTTTGCTGTTAGGTGAATATTTTGCAGTGTGGTTTCTTTCTGCCGGATGGCTCAGCCTCAACAAAAGGAGTATGAAATGTTTAAGCTAGCATATGGCTGAAACGCTAGGGGTCTGTCCTCAGATACGGAGCTCTCTCAGCAAAGCCCTCTCTGTGTAGGTCCACAACACAAGAGCTGTGGTGGATGATGCTCGCAAGGCCTAGCTGTGCTGCCCAGGTATGCACTCTGTCCCAGCTGTCTGCCCCAAATTGAGTGTACTTCTTGTACGTCAGCTGCTTTGAGTGTGGGCCCAGATCCGTGAGCAACCACGGATTTATGACACCAAGCTGCGTGGTGAAGCACTGGGGCTGAGGTGCTGGTTGTGCCATGGGGCAGCAGTGACATGGCAGGCTGTGGGAAGAGGCTGTGTAGAAGCTTAGGTCAGCATTACGATGTGGGTCTGGGCCTTAGCACCCCTATTTCACGGCTGACAGCTCTCCTGGTGTAGAAGAGTAGAGCAAGTGTCTCCTTAGCCTACTCTTTTGTAATAGGCTCACAAAGAGCTTTGGTCTCCTGGTACATTACAGCTGTGTGCTTTCCTTGCAGCAAGGCAGCTTCTCTTACATAGAAGTTTCTTCAGAATCTTTTTAGCATCTCTGCTACCTAGTACTTGGTGATCACACATGAAAATATCCTACTAGATTTAAAGTATCTTGGTCTCTGTGTATATATGTGATGTATGTCTGTTTCTGTGTGATCAAAGACTCAAGCTATACTTTCTTTAATGTTCAGTGCCACGAAGTAGCTTTCCCATTTCTTCATTTTTGTCTCCTTGGTCCTTCTCAAACTAGCTGTAATCAAGGAGTTCAACACTGTTAAGATGTCATATGACTTACCTCACCAACAGTGCAGATTATATCAAATACATCTATTTACAGATGTACTAATACATCAAAATCCAGCAAATACAATACTTCTCTTGTCATTCAACATCTGGCCATAATATGAAGTGTTTTTAGGGAGAACTTTCTTCTTGAAGTTAAACTTAATCAGAACTTAATGACTATTCCAATATTCTACCTATTTATACTCAGTGCTCAACTACTTGCTTTCATTTTTTTCCTGATTTGTTTTTCTCACGGGAAGAGTTTCTTTGTGAAGACTCTTCCCTTTGCAGTAAAAATAAAGTCAAAGTAAGGATCTCGGAATTCTTCTGTCATCTGTGGAGGTCTGTGTGATGTCAGCATACATCAACACCAGATACTTGCCAGCCTACTCAATCTGGCAATCACACTTCTATTTTCTTATTCCGGCAGACTGAACACCATTCTGTTGCTTTTGGTCTTGGCTGAATATCTCTTAGTCTACTAATTGAACTGCAGGTAACTGTTGTTTCTCTGAAGAAGCATTGGGATAATAACCTGGATTGTTCTACAAGGATGCCCGTCAGGTATGCCTTCCATAGCTTTTCATTTTCTTTTATAGATACACCACTTCTTAAACGCTTAAATGGATGGCAAAGTGATTAGAATTTAATTCCAAATGTCTTTATGCACCTCTTCATTTGTCTTCATATTTAATTATAAATCATCTGTTTCTTTCTCTATTTCTGTTTCCTGCAGTTCACCTCTTACAACCTCTGCAGACAAGAGAAGGAACAATGCTAAATTCACTCGGTTCCCAAAGCTTTTTGTTTTCTTGGATGCTACTCGGTGTTGAAATGTTCTTTGGCAGTATTCATATCTTCCTTTTCAAGTCTGTGTTTTATACACTGAAGACAAATCACTATTTCACTAAAAAATAAAATCTACTGCTTCCACAGCAGAAATGGTAGGTAAGTCATCTCCAAAGATAAAACAAAAAGGTCCATGGTATGTACCTTTGCACCTGCTCCGTATCTTTGCCTGCTCAGGGACCTTGTTTGCAAGTGGATTTGAGGGCATGAAGTACTATGTATACTTTTGAGAGGAAACGATTAGTAGTTGGGAATTCTGAGTATGGACGCAGACCTAACGTGACCTAGCATGAGAAGGTTGAATTCTTTAAATAATTTTCCCTCACCTGGGTTTTCCAGAGACCAAAATCCTTGCCGTATGTTTGAGAGAAACTAACTGACCTCGATAAGATGCTCCACATCTAAGCGCAGGATCCTCAGTCCTGCCTTTTGCTGTCATGAGAAGATTTTCTTTTCTGTTCTGTTGTGATTTCTCCAAGCCTGCTGTATTTTTCTCCTCATCGCTGAATGTTGTATGAAGAGAAACTTGAGTTGTTTTCTTAGCTGTATTCAAAGTTGGAATGAAATTCTACCTTTATCAATGAAATAAAACTAATACATGGTATTGAAAAGAAAGGCATTGTGTATGGTCTGCATGCATGATGTTCCTTCATTGCCTATTGCCTGCTGCTGCTAAGTATTTGATAACTTGTCTTCCTTATGTTTTGACCCTCAGGACCTCTCTTTCCTCTCTGTGGAACAGCTAATGTTTAGGCAGTTCAGCAGAAATGCATTCTGTTGCGGGCATTAAGGCATCAATGTTACTTGTCAGTGGAACAATTATACAGCACCATGGAGAAGCGTGACAACAGAGATAATCAGGCTATCAAGGTTATAATCTGTTCCTTGTATTCATGGTTACAAGTCAGGGTGGCAGAGGAGAACACTAGGGCTAATGTACAGGGCACCTGCTGTACAAACGCACAGATATGAAATCACTTCAACATCATTTAGTAAATGGAAAGTGTAGCTATTTCATCAAGTTCATATCTAATTGTTTTAGCCTTTGGCATGAATAGTTATGTTGCTGAATCAGCAACAATAGGGATGGGATCCAGGCTGGCTGAGAGTGTTTAAGCGGAAAGATTACAGAAAGTTTGTGTGTACCTCTCATTAAGGATAAGTGATTATATGCAAAAACAAATTCTGCCAAAATATGCTAAATACTTATCATGGAGAAGCCCAAAAGAGAAGTAAAATTCTCTTTTACTATGGATGTTTAAAGGTGTGGGTTAGGATTTCAAGGGAGGGATATGTCTATTAACACTTCTCAAGATACTCTGGCTGCTTTTTTAGCTGAACATTGTGCTGAGTTAAGTTTTCAAAATCATAATTCTTTAGAGCACCTCCTGAGACTCTTGTGGTTGACTTTCAGTTTTCATAAAAGGGGGGAAACAGTCTTTTCTTCATGCTTATTCTCACTCACAAACAAGTCAATTTGGCAAACCTTTTAACAATTTCATGGTAGTTCTCATTGTTTGCTATGAATAAAATTCAGAGTTTACCTTTCATAAACAGTAAAGATTTTTTTTTTCAATTGGTAGGCATATCCTGTAGTAATCCTAAGTGATGATGTGTATTTGAAGTAAATTAAGAAACTGTGGTTCAGTTCCCTGGGAATGACATTCCTAAAGCCTTAATGTATTATTTCTATTAAAAGCAGGGGGGAACACAACTCTTCCTTCTGCAATTACTATGAACCTTAAGTCTTCTGATTTTATGCAGAACATAATAAATGCAGTTGGACTTGAATTTGCTTTCTTGTATTCCATAAACAATATGGTCAAAGACAGTATTTCTCAGTTGGACAGGGTAGATATCCCATGGCTTCATTGTACAAATTGGAGGACTTGCCAATGTGCAGTCCATAGGAGAAATTAGAGAAACCTTTCAGAAGTGGGTAAAGGTTGACTTTTGGTGGAGGTTCAGTGGTAAATACACTAAGAAGCACAGACGTTAACTTCTTTTTTTATTCCAAGCCCATGAAGTAACATTTTAGGGGAAAAAAATGTTAGTATAACTAGATAGCTTTGATATTTAAAAAAAAAAAAAAAGCTATTTGTAACAAAAGCCAAATATGCTAACGCTCCAGGCTCTTTTGTTTTTAATGCATTCAAGTAGCTGAATATATGGATTGGATGATAAAAATACTGGGTGAATTCTATGCTCTGTTTGTGGATGCTGATTTCAGCTTCAATTTCAGCTTCATACTCCAAATAGTTACGAGCTAAATGCAGGCATCCTCGTTAGCAGCACGACCGAACAAGATGTGATTACCGTGTACCCGCGAAGAAAGCGGGAGTGTTGGGTGCCACCATGCTGAGTGAGTGGCACGGCGGGATCCGAGTGATTTGTCTGTTCTTCCCGTAGGGTGACTGCACACCCACCTAGCGCAGCGATAGTGTGTGTCTCCATCTGTGCCACTTGATGAAGCGGCGTTATTTTAGCGCTGGCATTAGCTAACGTCACATGTTGCCTGATCAGTGCCTTGATGTCCAAGTATCTCGGAGATGCTCCAGTGTGCTACTGCTTTGTGAGGACCATCTGCATGAGTACCTTAATCTCGGTGTAGACAAATGCCAGAAGTGCTAGAACGTTCTAGTTGTTAGTATTAGTCATACGACTCTCTTTTAGAGATGTAAAACTGCTGCATACAAACTTGTATGTAACTTTACTCGGTGTCAGCAGACTCGACGAGGCTTGCTGGCTGGTAATGCTTTCTGAAAGTTGGAAAGAGGGAAGATCTTGGAACGGTTCCAGACATTTGTAAAATGGTCATATAGTGACAATAGTGACAGTACAACTATTTTTTTTTCCTTGGTTGCAGTTTGGACTGAAAAGACTGGGGGTGACAGAAGAACTTGGAAGAAAAGGCCTTTGCATATGCACGGGGAATCTTTATAAATTATTGCTGCTCCTTTCTTGCTGTCATTTTGGCCATCAGTTGAATAGATGAATGTTTAATTCTGCACTGCCCACTGAGGGGGCGGGGTAACAGTAACACTCTGTTTTGTAGATCTTATTCAAATTTATCTTGCTGTCTGAATCTGATGAGATTTGAAATGTAACTGTGGTCTCCTGGTTTCCTCATCTTGAATAATACAGGATTTCGCTTGAGTATTTATTTGATTAAGCTGAAGGACATTGAGAGTAAATACATGATTATATAAAATCTGGATTTTAATGCACTGTAAATAGGGGAAAAATCATTTCTAAAGTATTTAAGTTAAAGGTTACCATAGTAAGATAGGTAGAAGCAGGAAGAGAAATCAGTCTGCTGGATTAAATAATGATGGAGTCTAACTGTTGAACTTCTGTCAGGCTTAATGTCATAGCAGGTGTTTGGGTAATGTAATATATTTACACAACTCCTCATTCATCAGAGCACATGCTGTAAAGTAAGAACAAATGTGCTGCTGATAATTACTGATCCCTGCTGTGGAGGGGGAGCACAAAGAGAAAACCTACCAAATATATCTTGAAAGGACCCAAGGCATTCCCTGCTCAGTAATGTTTTATTTAGGTCTGTAGATAATAGAAAAGTTTTTTTTTTTTTTTTTTTTTAAATATTGACAAGTACAAAATAATACGGTGCTAGATGCTTGGGAAAATATTTGGTCTCTCAATAAGTAAACCTGTAGGAGAATTGCTGAATTTTCTGAAGCAAAAATCAGCAAGACGTGGATGGCCTGCCTTTGGCCTAGAGGGCAGTGCTCTGGGGAAGGACTTGTTGTGCCGGTCCTGGTGGCTCTTCCTCATCCTTACTCGTGCTTAGTTCCATTCCTTCTCAGAATTAAAACCCAGTTAATCCTTACGCGAGTCACGGAACCATCCATTAAAAAACGGCTGCTAAATATTTCTGCGTATATAGGGCCAAATGAAGGGCCATTTTCAGTACTGTGCTGTCTGTACAGGACTTGAATAATTCTGTGACTTTTGTGGGGGTTTGGGAGTACTCTGCACCATAGCTGAGCAGATCAATAATGCTAGACTTTCTGCATTTTTGTCTTGGACTTACATACATCCAATGTGCAAATAGGTTTTTGGATAACAAGAATATTAGGAACCTTGTTAAAATCTGGATGTAAATCTGTCCTGTGAAGTCTTGCCCACAAACTGTGTGCTTTCCATATCTGCATTCCTAATAGTGTTGCTAGTGCTTGTATAATGGCCCAGTGACCTACACAAGGTGCTGATACAGCTGAAAACAATGCCACCCAAAAAAGGGTAAACAGACTTGGTCACAGAGACCATGCTTAAACCAATTTGACCATCTGAGGAAATCACACTTCCAATCTTAACCAGTAATGATGGTACCAATGTAGCTTTTTTTTTTTTTTAAAAAAAAGGGGGGTGGAATCTAGGCCTTGCTCTTCTACGTGTTGATGGTTACGCTCATGCAATGTCTATCCTCTAAGAGGAATACGGACCCTGTTGAAATCTGTTGTGCTTCTGCCGTTAAATTCCACACGGATTGAACATTTAACCTTGTGTGGTTAACACAAGTGCAGTAAAATGCTAGTGGGACTGCAACCTGGTTCCCCAGATGTGGCAAACAGTTTGTATCAATGTGTAACTTAAAATTCAGTGTCTGTAATACCTTCTTGCATAAAATTCAGTGTCTGTAATACCTTCTTGCAATTCTTGCCAATGCATCAAATGACGTAGAAAGACTGAAAACTGAACCAAGAGAATGAACTTTGCTGTTCTCTGCTGTTGTTTTCCCTTTCTTTCCACTATAGTTGTTGTCTAGGTTGCTGGTGAGAAGTTAAGCTGGTGAGAAGTTAAGTTAGTTTTAGCACCATTTTATCCTTAAAATATCTTCTGGAAGAACAGTTGTTACATGGGATTGGGGTAGATGGCTGAGACAATAGAACACCACCACTTAACTGAAAAAGTATGTACTGAATGCGAAGGGTACAGGGGATGAATGGTGATTTCTCCTTTTCTCCTCCTGTTAGCCTCCTGTCCAGTTTGGGCTGACACCATGGTCCTGAGGGACCTGGACCCTCACTCTGACAGCAGCTGTAGTCAAGGTCACATTTATTTGAGCAGTGCTTTTAGCTTGCCTTTAACCTATGATAGATCTGTAACGCTACAAGGTGTAAATCAAAATAACAATACAATTATTTTGTTAAAGGCATGCACAAAGCCTGAAGTATTTAAGTAAACATTTATTTAGACAGACGAATATTTATTCTTAATCTTGGCCCCTTAATAATGTCACTGTTCATTGTTGAGACAACTTGGATTCTGTATTTAAAAAAAAAAAAGTCAAACTGCATTTGCTAGTTTTAATTATTAACATTGCTGTCCCTATTTCTCAAAGAAGACACCACAAAAAAGGAGCCACGTTGGTCTGCAGACAGCTGGTCACTAGCAATCTTGATGTAGGCTGAGTTTGTTTGGGGTTATTTTCTTCTTGCCATCAGAATCTCAGTTGGCCTGTACTACAAGCTAGCACTTTCCTTGAGAAGTAAGTTCTGAAAAGCAAACAAAATAGTTTTCTGTATTAAAGTGTTAGTCAGCACATAGCTCTGAAAACGGCTGCCGTGAAGAGTCATACTGGTTGAGTTTAATAGTTCATGCATTGTAAACGCTGAAATTGGATATGTCACTGAAAGCTGCTCTTGGGCGGTTTCAGCTTGCATGACCGGCATTTAGCCAGCACATCACCACAGGTCTTGCTGATCTTCCCCTAGCAGCACTTAAGCAACATTTTTATAATAGATACATTTTTCTCTTATTTTTTTTAACTATTCCCCCCCTCCCCACATTAACATGCTTTCCTTGGAAACTGGAGTGTGTATTTAATCTCCTACTGCCCGCTTCCTTCTTCAGCACAGCTATTTCAGTGCCCCTGTGAGGGAATTCTACCTCGTGCTGCTCTGCTGTGCTATATTCCAGTGGGTAACGTGCTTCAAGTTGCCATGTTGTGCATTGCCAAAAACAGTAAAGGATATAAAGGATCTAATGCTTTTGAGGGGAAAGCTCTGCCCTTAAGGCACTCTGTAGTCTGTAGCTGCCCTGGTCTATCAAGGGGAGCTGAGCAATAAAATGTAATCTTAAAACTCAGATGACTGGAAAGTGTTGGAGCCACAACAGAAGGCAGCAGTGTTTTGAGTCTTAGGGTTGGTGTTTTCTGGTGTATGAACGTGGGCAGACCGTGCCAAGCAGCTCTTCTGATGCTTGCTGATAACATGCAGGCTGCAGCCTCTTCTGCACAGCCGGACAGGGTCTCTCCTGACCATGGCATTGGAAGCGGGTGGAGGGGAGCTTTGTCTGTGCCATGATACCTGGTTTTCAGTTGTGCAGTTACATTTTAAATTTACTCTCACAACATCCAGTACCCTCGTCATACTTAAAAGATATGGAACAGTTTTGCTTGTGTGAAGTTTTTTTAATACACCATGGAGTAAGAATGCACTGGTATTAGAAAAGTGACACCACAATTAACTTTCAGGGTCAAGAGAAGAAGAAAACTGTGCAAGGAAGCTATTTAGTACAGGGTTACTTAAGAGTGCTAGCATTTAACTGTTTTGAGCACAGTGAAAGCTATTACAGGCTTCAGATACTATCAGTCTGCTCTCGGCATTTAATGCCGGCAGCCCTGCTGCGATACACAGTGGAGTGGTCAAAAAGCCACAACAGAGGCTGGTTTTCCTCCTGAGTGAATAAGTCCAGCTTTTCCTTTTTTTTTTTTCTTCTGTATGTATGGGTATCACAAGTTTGCTTTACTGTTATTTCACAGCATTTACTATAATCTATCTGAATGATTTAATAGCATCAGTGAAATGTTATCTGAAAGCGCTTTCGGAGAGCCGCCAGCAATTCGAGGTCACGATGCAGGTGGGTGGGTCTCTGAGTTGGGTTCGGGCTTGGACCCAGAGCTCTGGGGCTGGATCTCACCAAGAAGATAACAGCATGAAATGTCGGGGCCTCAGCGTTTTAAGAAACCATCTATGGTAGTACATGGAGGGGGAAACCCTTCTCTGGTTAGGGTGATCTCTTTGTAGTTTCAGGCTCATGTGGAAGAGGAAAAAGTTTAAGATCATGGGAGGCTTGTTTCCTCTCCAGCCTCGTGAACAAGAGGCCAGTGCGTGGAGGCCCATGCAAACCAGAGTTTAAGTGTTTTTGGTGTGGCTGGAATGGATGGCGTTGAAGAGGACAACAAAAGAATCCTTATTTTTCTTCATCATTCTGCAAAAAACAATTGCCATGGATCTTCAGCATTTTGTGATAGTCTCTTCTCTGCCAGCAATAGGGGATTGATCTCTCAGAGTTGTAATAGTGAAATGCATCTTATGTATGGAATATTTTACTCTGAAATATTACTTTTCAACGTTGGTTCCTACTGTTTTTAGGTTCTTTCTAGGCTATGTTTGGATGCATTGAACTTGGAAGGATGGCATGATTAATGTGCTACTGTTATGGTCAAGGTGTCATGTAGCTCTGTTTTCAAAAGCTACATCCTTGCTGCTGTGATAAATATTCAACGATGTTGCAACAGTTCATAAATCCATAAAACAAATTGTTAAAGAATATTTATAACTAACACACAGAAAAAAGATCCAGTAACTTGTACTGTTTAAATAAATCATTAGAGGACAGAAAATGCAATACTGGAAACTTCTGTTCCCTTTTTTTCAAGGGGAAGTATGGTCCTACAAAGCAGCTTGATTTGGAAACTAATTTACAGCTGTAACTGGCATACATGTCCATATAAATAGTAGTAAATACATTTAAATAGCTGTGTTCTAGCTTACATTTAGCAGTGGAGGAAGTGCAGAATGCTTTTTCCTCTATTCTCTATTTCCTTTGAAATCGTGCTTTACATGACAAGTTCCTCTCTGTAGATTGTGCTGCTAACTTCCTCCCATCTGTATCTCCCTTTAGCCCTAGGCTTTTGAAAATGAGACAGTTTTTGAATGAATAATGCTTATGTGATACTTTCTTTAATCATATAAAAAAGTCATGGGATGATATTTTTGGTACCCTTTTTAATGATGATATATGGACTATAAGGCTTTCTAGGGAAGAAGGAAGGAGTAATACAGTTCCTATTTGACCCTGTTCACTGGTAAGAGCCAATTCCTGTTTTGTATTTGTGCCCAACAATTCTCTTTGTAAGATAACTGATACCTGCCTTACTATTGATTCGATCTGAGGAAAATTATTACCTCTACTTCTGGTAAATTAAAAGGATCCTATAAGTTGAGCATGTGGGAAGAAATGGAGTGAATGTGGTTAAGTTAAAAATCTTAAATTTTTAAGAGCTTAATATCCCTTAATTTAGTATCAGATTATGATTAATAGCAGTGGTTTTTTGCTACTGAACTCAGCTGTGACTATTAATACTGTATGTATGTTCTGTAGAAGCTGCTGTTCAGTAATGTTGGCTGTAAGGGTCTATGTTGACAGGATTTGTGGGTGTCATTTAACAGAAGGAAATGAACAGTTTCTTCAAAACTACATATAGCTCATATTGTGTTTGGCCTTTCAACTACTGGAGCAACAAATGAGATAAAAGTTAGTTGTTTAATGGTACAGGCATTCAAGGGCTTTAATTATTCAAAGGATAATAAAGGAAAGCGTCAGAAAATGTAATGTTAAACAATGGATCAGCTTCGTACCACTGACACCCTATGGAGCTATTTTGAAGTTAATGAACTTACTCTGTTGTTTCACCCTTCTCTGCCTAAAAGAAAAGTAAATAAGAAAAAACATGAACTAGCTTGCAAACCTTTCCTGGGAGGAATGCTTCCATTGGCTCTAATGGGGTTATTGGCATGAGTAGAGCTAATTGTGTGAATTAAAGAATTAACAATTTGTCCTCTCAATTTGTGTGCTACCCAATTAGATGTTAAGAAAGAACAGGCGCCTAGGCAACTAAAGCCTTAGTCTAGTAAATTAAATATTTAAAGCAGTTGGAAGCATGAGTGGCTTTTTTTAGTTTGTTTTGATTTTGTTTGAGTTACAAACAGACAAGAAGCCAGAGGTTTGCTGTCTTCAGGTTGGAGAGCATTTAGGATGTCCTGTAACTGGGAAACAAACCCTACCTTTCTGGCTAATGCCAGCCCTTATTTGCACTTGGCAGATGCAGTGGAACATGGAATGTAATTTAAGGTGTTGGTCAGGGCTTAAACTAAATCCTGAATGGTGGAAGCAAACAACTACTACAAAACCCTTTAGCTATTGCAATGAAATCCTAGGGTCCTGCACCCCAGTTGGGTCAATCTGACCTGCAGAAACAAGCGTGTCCTCCTGCCTGCTAACACTGTGCTTATTGACAACACAGTCAGGCAAGGCAGGATAGATGCAGTATGGCATCATCTTCCTGTTCCCTTCAGCAAACCAAGATAACTAGGTAGTTTTACACTGAGTTTTACGCTGCTGACCTGTCCCAGCGATTGGTCTGAAGGTGGTTGTGGTAAGAGCTGAAATGGGTGTACAAGTCTAGCTGCTCATCAGAAAAGTTCCCAAGTACCCACAGGCAGCCTGCGCAGCAATGGGATCTCTTCCCTAGCCCCATGAAGCAGCAGGAAGTTTTTAACCTGAAGTAGAATTTTTCCAGTGTGCAGAGAGAGACCTGAACTGAATTTAGGGACTAAGAAGCAGTGGTAGTCATTAAATTTTTAATGAGCAGAAACGATCACACATCGCTTTCATTGTCAGATTTACCTAATCGTGTTTGCTTTGTTTGTGTGGTGTTCTGCCCCTCCACATTACTATTGTTTTAGGTTTGTGGGCATACAAAGACCTTCAGAAATATGGCTCTGCTGTCAACTTATTTTCTTACAGCTATGACAAATACTCCTCATGTTGGAGACCAGATAGGGAGGTACGGTGACTTCAGGCTTTAAAGGAAACTAATTACAGTTATCTATAAACAAACAAAATAAACCTAACCAACTGTTTTGCCTATGTGATATGAGCAGATACTGGTTCAATTGCTGGTAAAGTTACCATACCAATCAAATTAGTTGGGTTTCCTCCATATCAGTACAGAGATGGTGAACCAACTTGGGCATTTAACAGAACCTTTCTGTGGGATTAGCTTTAGTTAGTCTCTAAAGACACTTAATTCACATTAGTTACTAGTATACTGACAGGGTATCACGAGAAAGCTTCAGCGATATGTCAAAGTTCAGATGTGATTTACCATATGTATTGGACATCTTACACTGAAAAAAATCTTGGAGCAAACTTGAGTGAGAGTAAACGAAGTTTCTAGCTGTTTCTCTAATCTTGTGAAATAATTCAGTGCAAATCCCAGAGCGGTAGAAACTCTTGCAAAGGAAAGTAACGAATTGTATTAGTTACAGAGGAACTGAAGAATAGAAATAACAGAAATTAACTTCAGTACCGCAATAATAAAGTACTTTGCTCTTGTTGAACTTCTCACCTTGTGATACAAACTCAGAAGAAATGTTTGCTGTGTTGCTTGCGATTAGACAGCCCAGCTTTTGTTTTTTCATGGTGTTGGAAGAATTCAGGGATAGGGTCCAGTGCACTCGTGTGTAAACTGTGTAGGAGTAGCAAATAATGTGCTATTGCCCTTTATATCTGATAACTCTGATTTTAAAACCAACGAAGGAGTAAGTCTGTACTTCTATATGTATATAGGTATATATGTGTCTCTTGTTACCTGACAATTATATAGATGAAGCTGAAACGTATACTGTTTGACCTTTTTGCAACATATCAAGCAAGCTATTAAAATACACTTCAGTTTATAAATATCTTAATTGTTTCTGATTTCCTACTTTGAAATATGGTTGGTTAGGACAGTTCTTTAAGATAGTTTCCTTTTAAAATTATATAGTGTTTGGGAATGAAAGTCACCATTGAAACAGTATTCTCAAAAATTTTAAATTTTTTCAAGGCGTAGTGCATGGGGATACTTTGTTTTGTTTTATAACTCTGGTTTTCGTCTGGCACGTAAGTGCTGTGCCCATTTTGGGCTTCTCACTGCATTTCCCACTGGTCCTCCACTGCACCTGCTGTGCTGCCACCGGCCATTAATGTTCAGATGAAGCCAAGAGCCTGTTTGGCTATGCCTGAGACATGCAGCAGTGCAGATGGCATGTTCTGTCTGCCTCTACCTGTAACATCTGGCAGCAGTCAGATGTGAGAAAGCCCAAATGAGAAGGAGAGAGGCTTTTTTTTTTTAAGTTGAGTTGAATAATTTTCTCAGACAAATGATTGCAGATTGCTTGAGATCATAAAGGGAAAAATAAAAACATTTCGACTGGGGGGAAGAATTAGTTTGCTAGATTGAATGCATATATTGTGTGAACTTAAGGAATTTCCCCAAAATTGAGTTGGAAACGGGTTTAGAGCTTAATGGATATGTGCTGTATAATGGATATGTGCTGTAGTATCTAGGGAGATTTCTCCTTAAGAGTCCCCAAGAATCTATCAAACCACGTATCAGCAGATGGTTGTGAACTTTCTTTCCTATACTCTGTTAGTTTTGCCATTGATCTTGATACAGTTTAAAATATAGTTTCTAATTGTGTATATGATTGTGCAGATAACATTAGAATGGCATTTTTCCTTTTAAATGACCTTGTTTTTGTTATGAAGAACCTGACAAGGATGACTTACTCTGCCATCTGATGATCACAAAGCCAAGAATTGTCAAACTACTTTTCCAAATCAAGTGTTTTTTTCATACCTTATCTTCTAAAAATCCTTTCACTGTAGTAAAAGCATCTCCATAAAGCTTGCCTTGTGTAATAATCACAGCAGGGTAAATACTAGGCAATCAAACTCAGAGGTAGAAGCCATGCCTCAGAACCAAAAACCTGTGTCACTATCGATAATCTTCAGGTTTTTTTTTTTCCACCAGAAGCAATTCTGTGGTCTTGGTGGACTTTGTCAGTTGTTACTATTGCCAATGCAAATGGCTGAACACTGCAAAAGGTACGATATCTTCAGGTGCTGAGTTATAGCTTTATAATCTGAAGTAATTCTTATTCTTTAGTCTCCTTTTTTTCCCTTTTAAAAATTCCTCATATGTTGCTTTGGTGCCTGTGGGTCTGA
Organism: Anser cygnoides; assembly: GCF_040182565.1. Lineage (NCBI taxonomy): Eukaryota > Metazoa > Chordata > Aves > Anseriformes > Anatidae > Anser > Anser cygnoides. The sequence goes on from NC_089876.1 coordinate 38,529,337, forward strand.
AGCAAATTTTCCCAGGCAGCAGCACACTGACGCAGAGAGGTACAAGAGGAACACATGGAAAAACTTAGTTATTAATTCTGGTGATGGTGATTAAGGATCAGTTTGGGTTATGATGAAAAGCAGACCAAAAAAAAAAACCACATTTCCACACAGATTCTGCTGTGCAAGCCTTGAACTCGTTGTGTTCCAGGTCTCTGTTGGAACTAGTGAGCACCATTGCTGTCACCAAAGGTGAGGAGAGATGGGTCATATGGTAGACTGGATGCTTCTATGGATAATTCCTGATGTGGAATGAGGGGAGAACCATTAACTTTTGGCTTCTTGTCATGAAGTGCCCAATAATCCCTTCTGCCTACCAGAGGAAAATTATTACCTTAACTTCTATGAATATCACACCTGAAAACGTCGCGGCTCTAGACTGAAAATATAACGAGTGGAATCTCTGCCTCCTTCATCCAGATTATGTAAATTAATGATGTTCTGCCTAACCTTCTATAGTGCCATACACTGGTATTTGTTAGATTTGGGTTTATGAATGGAGGAATGTATATTTAATGAAGAAATGCACGGTGCTGGTGGTTAGAGAACCCCAATTCCTCAGTTTCATGTTGTATATAGGACAGGAACAATTTTCGAGCTGAAATTTAGGAAGAAAGGATGGCGTTGTGGGTTGACCCCGTCAGCAGCTAAGCACCCAAGCAGCTGCCTGCTCACTGTCTCCTTCTCTTACCCCTGGAGGAGCACCCCGCTGTCTTCTATCCCAATTTGTATTTCAGCATGACGTTAGATGGTTTGGGATGTGCCTTTGGTCAGTTCAGGTCACCTTCCCCACCTGTGTCCTCTTCCGGTGCTTTTCACCCCCAGCTGACTTGGTGTGGGAGGGGGTAGAGTGGGAAAAAGAGGAAGCCTTGGTGCTCTGTGAGCACTGTTCAGTAACAGCCACAATAATGCCATGGTACCAGTACTTTTAGGCACAAACCCAAAACACAGTACCGTGGGGCTTGCTATGAAGCAAGTCAACTCCATCCTGGCCAGATGCAGTACATGTAGGAATGCATATCCAAATTAATTATAAATAAACAAACCTTGTGTGGATTAATAAGGATTTTTTTCCTCTTATATAGATGAAATAGACAAGAAAGGGCTGAATTGTGGAAGAGAGATGAGTAACATCACAGTGCAGTGGAGATGATATAACGTTAAAAAAATGCATTTTATAAAGCAAGAGGAAATTTAATAGATCTGGAAAATGGATCATGTCAGTCAATCATAAGAATCACTGTCCTCCCAAGGGAGGAGGGGGAGAATAATATGACTTCTCACCTACCGCTATTTCTGACAGTGCTAATGAGTGTGGAACAAAAAGTGAGAAGGACTCTCTGATTTCTGCTATCAAAACCAGCTCCTAGGCAAAGACCTCATCTTGTCATGTGCAAAGGCCCTTTGCTTTCAGAGTAAATAATACATACTTTTAAAATCTCATCTTTGCTAGAATATGTGCAGAAGGATCTTGACAACACCAATGTGAAATGTAGCTGCATTAATCACCTTTGAGCTTTGAAGAGTTGTTGGTAGAGAGGCATATTTTGCGTTAGCATTTATATTATCTCGTTTGGACAAAATGGCTCAGAACTCTAATGTCCATTTTTTTCATGTTAGCAATTAAGCTGCTAAGACTGTTTCTGAGGATGAAAAGTCAATAGGTAATTCTTAAGCCCTATGGTGTGAGAGGTATAGCTTTAATTAAAGCTTCAGTAATAGAAATGCATCAGTATTCTGTGCCTTTTGCATCTTCAAAATAGTTGTCTTTATGCTCGTTTTAGTTGTGCATGTTTTGTCTCTTACACGTCCTATCTCCTCTAGAGTAGGAGCCAGTCCACATGAGCAATGGCAGCAGCCTACCAGTTACCTGTGTCGTGTGCTTTAGGTGAGTTTTGAACTGCTGACCTCCTTAGAGGCCCTATTCTCTCGCAGTTCTTCTCTCATTGACAAGCTCTACAAGTGTTCACTGTAACCTTATTGTTACTAAAAAAAGAAAACGATAGTATATAAAATGGGATACCAGACCTCTTTCTGTCTGGATAGTGGATATGAAGCTGCTGCCAGTTAAGTAGATACTAGTGCTATTTAGCTTACAAACCTTATGAACATCAGGTTTGACTTTAATGGCTTCCTCATTAAAGTCAAGTGTTTGCCACTCCTGTGAGTGGAGAAGTTTGGCAGATACCAATTAAAAGTGACAGAAAGAGTAAGACAACTAGCAGGCCCTTCTGAGGGAGGAACTAAGAAAAAGCAAAGAAATGCTCATGATGGCAATCTTAGTAACTCACATTTTGCTTGTTTCATAACCCATAAGTTCAGGAAGGCTCGAGCAGCGCAGCTGCTGAGGAGTGATCCCTTCTGCGTAACAAATCCTCCCCTCCCTCTTCAGGGGTGGAAGGGAAGGGTGCTTGCCCTGATGTCATGCTCGGATGCCAGCACCTGACTGTGCAACTTATTACTTACCAAGGTAGCTTGAAGCAGAAGGAATAAAGTCTTGTCACATATGCTTAGCAGAGGACAAGCTGAATGGCTTGTAACAGTGTGGGCAAAGGAGGTGGGAGGCCGCTCCACTGGTGTGCCAGAGCAGCTCGGGTGACCTCTCGGGGGCTTTTGCCCTCAGTGGAGGTGCTTCAGGATGGGTTGCTCACAGCCAGCTCTGTGTCTGTGTTGGATTGCAGTCTGATCATGGTTTACCGCTTTGCAAGGCTGAGATGCATTCTTTCAGAATGAAAGCAATAGCCCCTCCAAAGACGAGTCCTCTAGAAACAGGTATCAAGAAAATGTGCATGCCTACCACATGCAGACAAAACTATTAAAAATCTGCAGACTGGTTACAGTTCACTTCTGTCAGATTTAGAAACAAAGATTTTGTTATTCAGTTCATCATTTTTCTCCACATGAACTGTGACTTTTTTTTTAAATGGGAAACAGCAATGTAATTTGCTGACTGCAGAAAAATACAGTATCTGCCAAATGATTGATTACTTCTGGCCTCTAAATCCTATGATGAGTATTTTGTGCTTTTTCAGAATATTTCTGAAGATATAAATAGATCATCACAGTCTGTGGCAATTAGCAGATTAGAAGAAATAACAGCCAGCTCTATATACTGGATATGTAGTAAAGCTGGATTTAAAAAAGAGAGGGAGCACAAGATTTCCTTTTCCTGCACAGGCTCGAGTCCAGCTGCGATGGCACACAGGCAGCACTGGAGCTGGTATTGGGCCTTCATTTAATGATGCAGCATTAAAATGTTGTTTTCTCCGTGGTTATTTGTTAGAAGTAATGGCTTGCATCTGAAGGGGAGACATATCTTACTAGCTATGTTAGTAGGAGACTGTCAAAACTCTGCTTCAAAAAAGCACCCAGTTTCAAATAGAGGACTGAGTCTTGTTTTATGTTTGGTCTTGTTTGCCTTACAGTGCCACCTGCCTAAGTGAGGGGTAGGGACACTCATGTACATGCTTTAATTTAATGGCTGTTCTCAGTGAGCAAAGCTGAGCAGTTGTACCTTCCCAGAGCCATGCAGGGCTTCTCAGGTCTGAAGCAGAATCAGTAACTTCAACTTGCCATTCCTGGAGGTGAGCACAAGGGAATTTGAGCGGGCTCTTCTAGCTTTAGGCCCCAAGAAGGGCCAATGTGCTTGGAAGGCTGTTCGTTGAGCTACGTCAGTTCCTTCAGTTTGTGCCCTCCGGACCTTGCCTCGCTGGAGCAGTGGTGACCCCGTGGTAACAGCGTAGTTCTGTGCATGTCTGTCTCTTGGCTTAAAAAGCTGCATCATGCTATAGCTTTTTCTCTAGTGTTTTAATCTAGGGAAGATATTTTTATGTATATTGAATGTATGGCAGAAAGAAGTCAGCTTTCCATATATATACATATAAAATATATACACTCACCCCCCCACATATATATGGTCACATGCGTATGTAGGAAGAAGTACTTTTGATAAGGAAGCTTTCATATAAATAGCTGTCCTACTGAGGGAAATTTCTGTAGCATGTGTTAAGATTATCAGTTTCATCTGTTTTAGGGTGGCCTTCCGCATGTTCACAGAAAGCACCATCTACGAGTGTTGCTATGAACTGATGACTTAATGGTGTGGTGTTCAGTTACAGCTTCTTTTGGGCAACTGCAAAGAGGAAAAATATGTCCTGTTTAGGGAGTGCCTAGCAGAATATGGGGAAATGCAGGACTTTTTTTGGCAGAGGCTTTATCTGCAGTAGTGGTGCAGCATGCTGGGAGTTCAGGAGTTGAGTCTGTGCTTCTGTCCAGTGCTTTGTGCGTAAAGGCTGGGGCGTGCGTGTGTCCAGTGCCAGGTCTTACCGCTCCTGTTTCACTGAGATATCACCGCTTTGTGTGTAGCTGATGAAAGGTGCTCGTTACCTCTGGCTCTGAGAACCATCATGCCATTTGCTACCTGAATGTCAGTGACTTCGTTCTACGAAAAGTAGTTTTGTGTAATTTTTAGCAAGACTGTTATTTCCTAAATGTAGTAGTGCTCTCAAGTGCCATAAGCCAGTACCTTATTTTATCCAAAATTCATCATTCTAATGTGATCATGCAGTGAGAAGAAAATGCAGCAGGATTCAAGCTTTGAGCTTACTGCTTTTTCCCCCCGTAATGAAATTTGTAATTAGCATGTTCAAGATGCTAAAGAGAATGTGAGCATGTTAACAACTCTCCAAATGTCAAAATGATTTTGTGGTTGTCACTGGTTGTTCACATTAAGGAAGTAAATATGCTTTTTACTACTCAGTAAGTTTCTTACTGTCACAAAGTAGAGTAGAGAAATATTGATGAAGAACATCATTCAAATCTGCAAACCAGCAGGGGTTTATGCAAAAGGCCATGGCTGTCTACAGCTGTTTAAAGCATCAACTCATGACAATCGGTGCAAATGCTGCTTGCTCCCAACAAAGTTATCTACAAAAAGTCTCTTGAGCTATGTATTGGAGGATAATAAAATAAGCTTTAAAAGAAACCTCAAAATAGTGTTAGTACCCTACTGAAAAAAGTAGTAAATACCATAAATTTTAAACCAGGAATATAAATCCCGACTATATTACTGGACTTTCCTTTAAGCAAGTAAATAAAGTATTCAGGATGAGCTTAAGATAGCTTACGTGCTTGACCCAAAGTCTTATCAGCCCCTAAAAGGTGTCTTGACTCAGGGAAATGTAATTAGCAAAAGGTCAAGTCTGAGAAATTGGCTTCATAGAGGTGAACTGCATTACAAATGTTGTCACACAATAGCTGAATTATTATCTGAAAGATTGTAGAGATCTACCTCTTAGGAAATTAGTTTTTTTTTTTTGGGGGGGGGGGGGTGGGGAGGATACAACTTGGTTAGGTTATTTTTAGGCTGTAGTCTGGAGCAAATTCATGTTTTTAGTATCACTGCAGCACCATAAATGCCGATAAAAGATGCATGTAATTGGTGTAGCCAAGAGTTACACATCCATGCATTAACAATTGTGATTTCCTTGAAAGTCTGGAAAATGTTTATATACAGTAGATAAAAACTAGATCAAAACAAAAGTTACTTATATTTGCATACTGGGAATCAGGATCAGTTGCATTAGCAATCATTAAATTTTTCTTGAGTTCTACTGAGGTAAATCTATCCTATGGTATCTTTTAACATGTTATATGATTTTTTTAATCCTATGAGGCTATTATACTAGTGTTAACCAAGCCTGTTTAATTTCTGCAAAAAAGAATTAACAGGTAACTCTACCTTTTGAAACCATTTAACTAAGGAGTTACTACTGAAATGGTAACAAAATCCTTATTAGTGCAGAAGAGGAGGACGATGGACTAGTCAACAGCCTTCTCAACAGCTGGTATCTAATTTGGTCCCATTAAAGTTGGTGCATGCTGATATGGGGGGAAGGGAAGGACAAAAATATAAATATAGGTAGAAAAAAAATGGAATAGGCTATCTGCTGTTTTTTTCCTGGTTGTCTGATGTTGACATATATGGTTAGTTTGCAACAGTGGTTGGACCTTGGAAGAACATCATTGAAATGAAAGAGCTAAAACTTTCTGAAGTCCTAGGACTAAACTTATTTTACCTTTCCTTTTAAAGTAATTTCTGTTAGAATACAAGGGTACGCTTCTAGTAAGGTAAGCTGCATAATTACGAAGCCTGCTATGCTGGGCTGTAAAAGCACTGGACAGCGGTGACAGTCCGTGAGCTGACCGCTAGGCAGGTGGATGTGTTCCTGCTGTTCTGTCCCCACCTGCAATGCAGGTGTTGTCCCTCAGCTGGCAGGCTGGTGACCTGTTCTGCTGGGGCAACCAACCAAGCATATTTGTTTTCAGCATATGCAGGGAGCCACTTAAGTAATAGCTGGTAAGATATTTCCTTAAACCCTTAATACATAAATTCAGCGATTAAGTCCGTAGTGAATCATCTATACTATTTTGAATTTCTCTACAGTTGTTGAATGCGTGGGTTGATCTGAGTAATGTTTGACTAAATTGTAGTGTATGCCTTGGCAACAGGATCTGAAGATAGATAACCCTTTAGTAGATTTCAGTCTGTTCTATTAATTAATCATCTTTCTACTTGAAAATTGGTGCCTTTTTTAAATGGTACCAAAGGCATTCATTTCTTCAAATTCCAGGTTGTTTACTAAAACGTTGTCATGACAAAATGCAGGTATTAAACTTCCAAATTCCCCTACTATTTTTAAGTGGTCCTTGTTCCTAAGGACAAGATTGACTTTCTATTATTGAACTCCTAATCAATTCCATACAGTGTTCTTAAACATAAATAATTATGGCAGTGCTTATGGGCAGATCAAGGAATGCCTTTGTGGAAGAGATTTTATCCATTTCAGTGGAGGCTAGAAATAACCCTCAATTTTTTCTACATTGATTTTTTTTAAGTGGTTTCTTGAGCCTTATTTGGGGGAGGATTCAATGGGATGGCGGTGGCCTGATTGCAGTGGGTGATGTTTGAAGTTCATAGCTGCCTCTTGATACATCCTGATACTTGGGCAGCATCAGATTGATCCGAGGACTAGCTCTGCATTAGCTATTTTACTTTAAGCCAATTTTCATTTGCTTGTCGAAAGTTAGACTGGGTGTGTTGCAGCTAGCGGTATGAAGGTAGAAACCACTCTGAGGAGGACTAGGTGAGCACAATATTCATTTCCTTAAAGGAAGTTGATATAAACTCCTTTAGAAATAAGCAAAAGCAAAGCTAAACCCCCAATACTGCAAGGTTTGCTACCCTGTAAATCCAAAGAGCTCCATGACATCGTTTTCTTTTGTAAGATGCTTCCTTTGTAGTAATAATGTGTTAAAATAATGAAGTTTTGCTATACTAATTCTCATATTGTTATACACTGCTTTTGAGGAAGCACACCTTATTACCCATTTATCTCCTGCACGTGGGATGTGCATGCTTGTTGTTTAATCCCCAACTTCTCCTGGCAGCCTGGAGCTGTAGGGTGCGTCTCCCAGCGAGAGCATAGAACCTCACCAGCATCTTCAGGAACTCGCTTGAAGTTATCTTCAGGTACAAATTAAACTCCTTCCTCAGAGGTTTCCTCATCTTATTGGAGTGAGAGTTGCTTGAAACTTCTGATAAACAAAGGACTAACATGCTTCTTTGAAGGTGCAAATACTGCTTCACCAGAGCGGAGGCAACTTCCAGTAATGAAGAATAATTTTTGGGGGGGGCTTTCCACCCCACACTGCCCAGAACAAGTCTGTTGGATGCTCAAGTGGGAAGTGCTTGAATCTTGGGGTCCACCTGTGAATGTCTGTATGCATGTTTACATTAAGATACACAAATGACAGAAATATTTAGACAAAATAAAAAAGCGTTGTTAATTAGCTCTTGGCTGATCACTGCTACCCAGATGTAGTTTTGATTAGTAATCTGAGGGTGCCAGGTTTGGAAGGAGGAGCGTGTCTCTAAGGGATAACACGACTTTCCCTGCAAAATAGCAACATCCACAGGAAAGGAGTTTTGCCTAAGACCTAATTCAAAAATAACTGGAAGATGTTTGACGCTGAACAGCCGTGATTGTTGCAGTCTTAATAACTTTAAAAGGCTGTAGAAGAAAGTCATGCAATGTAATTTTACCTTACTTGTAATTTAATCGGTGACTGTTGATATGGCTATATTTTCAGTAGATTAAGAATGTATCCTAATGAGACTACATCGAAAAATGGCTAATATCAACAAAGCTGTTCTTTTCTGTCATGTCAAATATAAATTTCCAGTACTTCCTGGCAAGGACATAAAAACAAGCAATTATCTATACAAACCATATTTTTTAGAATACAGGTGCTGTACTAGAAACACTTGGGAAAAAAAATACCATTTTGTCTCACAACTTTTTCTATTGATGCAATTGCTAATAAGTTTATGAGCAGTGCCCTTGATCCTCCAATCCTTAAACAATGTACTTTTCTATCTCAGAAATATGTTGGAAAAGAATAGGAATAAGGAGGAATTGGGAGGAACATATAATTTAAGGCTAGAGTGGAGACATGCAGGAGTTTAGTAAAGTAGCAATGCATTTGCTTTTGCATTCTGTTTTTTCTGTATGTTTCCTTTAATGTAAAGATGTCTGTAAATATGTAAGCTGTTCAAAGTTATTTTAAGACAGAGATGTGCATCATTTGAACTACTTGCAAATAAACTTGAGCTTAATTTATTCTTCAGTATACTAATTCAGTTCTAATCACTGAATTCCACATGGCTGAGTTCAAAAGAAGATCATGAACCCCTACTCCTTCCCTACGTTTTAATTTCTTCTTAGTTTGCTTCAAACACTGAACTGCTTAGAAATACCCTACTTGACCTTTAAAACTACAGTGTCAGGAGAATCATGATAATTAGATGAAGCCATACAATTAGATATCTAAAATGTGCCAGTATAAACACTGGAAGCCACACACGAGCATTTTGTGAGAATGCTCAATCTTTGTGGGCATCTCTTTGGGCTGCTGTTGTAAGCGGTATCTTCATTCACAAATTAATAGTGCTACTACTGAGCATGTTTGGATATCAGGCCTGCTTTTAGCAAGAATTGATTCTGCTTTTACTGATGAAGTCTAAAAATATTATTATTTTTTAAATTGGCTACTTGTTATATTCCTTCTGCATAGTTTAGATTTGGGAATTAGTCCATACCTAATAACATCCTTGTTCTTAGTACAGGTGGTCAGTTCCTCTTTCCCTCCTCCTCCCAATACCCACTACAGTACTTAATGGTGCACTGTTTCTCTGCTAGGTGCCAATGCTCGTCATTTGCTGAACAGTGTCTTTTTGTAAAGATAAATATATTGCATGTTTCATACAGGAGAGCTACACCTACAAGATAACTTCAAATAGCAGCTGTGCTGCATTGAATTTGGCACACAGTAGCTATGTTGCAGCTCCCAGGAATGCCAGTTAAAAACAGCAGCTAACCATAAGACTCTGTTAATATGTTGGAGCTGGCATACTTACTGGGGCAATGTATTAGTGACTTCTGGTAGGAACACAGAACAGTTTTACTTCTGTCAGTATAAGAGTAAACTAATAGAGGAAAAATTGGTGTGCCTAATCCATTAATTCCATGGAAGCTATTCCCTAAGGGTTTCAGAGTTCTCTAGGCATTTGCTAAATCTCAGGAATGTGTAATTAGGGGGACCTAGCAGGATGACAGGAGCTAAAGAAAAAAACAGAAAAAAATGTAAAAGCAGAATAATTAACGATTAGGATGGAATATGCATCTCAGTGCACAGCGCAGTGGTTCAGTCTAAATACATGGACGGTTCTATACATCTCTTCAGATTAAATGTAAAATATGTTCCAGGAAGAGCTGTCTTCTCCTTTAGTCTTAACCTAGTAACTTCTGCTTCTTTGAAGCGGTTACCATGGAAGATATCTCTATGGCCCAGCAATATATTATAATATTGATTTTTCTTTAAAAAAAAAATTAATGTTGATAAGTTGTACCCCATGGAATAATTTAAATGAGCTACAAAACAGCAAAATTTATTGTTGTAAATTGTCGGAGTTGACCAGTAAATTTATGCCTTAGTGTTTGGAGAGCTGCTTCAAATCACTCTCAAGGAAAGAATTCTTCTATGGTTTGATTTGTTTTAAAGTGTCTCAAATTAATTTAAAAATAAGACCTCTCCAAATGACTAGTCAGCATCAAAAATGTGCATCTTCCTGCTACCGAGCTCCCTAATGAGAGGCTAGGGAGCAGTCAGTACTTACAGGGTTATTGTCAAAGTCTTAAAGTACAGAAAATCCTAACGAGGATGCGGATGGTTCTTTTGGTCTGTCAGTAGGCAGCTGGATGTGGAGCCTCTTCCCATAAACATGCATAGGGGAAGTTGTGGAACAGTCGTAAGCACGTGTACTGGAGAGAGACCTTGGCCTTTGAACCCAGATGTGGGTATGAGAGACAGAAAAGAGCCAGGAACAGTTTCTGTAACCTTTTGATAATTTACTAGCTACCCTTCCTCATTACAATGTTTTGGAGATGTGCACGTAAATGGACTCGATTATAATTCTGAGTTGAAACAAGAATGGAAGAGGGGAAAACTGTGAAATGAAACTAAATGTAGTCTGTTGCATGTGTAATTTGAAATGGGAGAGTAGTGAGCTACGCTCACCCACACTGCGCTGCCCTATGAAGGACCTGCTTATTAACTAGCTTCATTATCGAAGGCGAAGATGCTCCGATAACGTGTCGTTTCTGGAGCAGGCTGAGGCTGGTGTCTTGTGGCAGTGGGGAGGAGGCAGTGGTACGGGAGAGCTGTTTTTACTTGACCCTGTTTGCCATGAGACAGGCAAAAAAATCTTAGGTTTACTAACAGAGAAAAAAATCAGGTCTAGGAGTATGTAACATGCTAGAGCTAAGAAAGGATGGAAATCTTTCCTCTGTGTTAGTGCAGTTGAACTAAGGAAATTACCAGTACAATTTCATCATTTCCCATGAATTTCTGAGCATATCTTTACGCTAGTCAAGCTCTTAAAAATACTTTATTTAACATTCTTGCTGAGTTTGAATATTTTATAAAGGAGGGCAGTTGGAATGGGGAAAGCCAAGCTGTTAAGAAAAAAAAAAAAAGCAGATGATATAAAACTGCTGCAGAAATGGAGAGCAAATGGGGGGAAAAAATGACGTGTTTCGGTGTGGTTCAAAAATAATTTTTGTCCTCGGTCTATACAGCTTTAGCTTCATTGCAACGATATCTGTTGCAAAACATAACTCTTGGTGTGTTACTGGTGTTGAAAAGGATTTTCCTATCAGTAGAAGCAGACCACTGTGGCGAAGGAGAATGAAGGGACAGTTGTTGTCCTGGCGTTCCTCTGGAGATCACTTCTTCCCACCCTCAGCAGGGAGAGCAGCTGTCTGCAGAGCAGGCTTCCATGGAAGGTAGAGTCCAGTCCTGCAGCAGGAGTTCTGAGTTATAAAAGCTTTTAAGATAAATAATAATAATAATAAGTTATTTGTAAAGAAAATACTCTCTGCCTGTTTTTGATAGCTAGGCTGCCTTTTGCATTTATGGCCTCTTTTCTTATAATGAGCATCAGGCATCTAATCAAACATATTCCCCCTGCAAAGCAAACTATTTGGAGTAGGGTTTTTGATTGTTCAAGGAAGCAACCTGCCAAATGTTCCAGCGTTGATCTTTGGGCTAACTTGAAGTTTGCTTGAACGTGTTTGTCCTTTTTGGCTGGGTAGATGGGGGAGCATGCACAACCTCTACTTGTTTGGGGTTACGGTCTGTGAACTTGCTACAAATAGTTATTAATTATGCAAAGAAAACAAGTAAAGAAAAAAACAAAAAAACAGCTGAAGAATGATGTAGACTACAGCATAAGTCATCTTCGACTCATTGCATGACAAATACAAAATCGAGACTGCTAAACTGTGCAAAGAGTTCTCCCAAGACAGTTTTTAACATTAGCAAGACAGATTAGGGGGGCAGTAGGAAATCAGTTAGGGATGCGTGACTAAGATTGGGTTTTGTAGCGTATGTGAGCAGCGTATTGAAAATGTCAGAAGTTCGAGTTGCATGTGGTAATTAACTAAATCTTCCTTATTTGAATTGCGTAAACAACTGAGGCTTTCGGGTTTTCTCCAAACAAAATTTTGACAGCATAACTTATTTTATAGCTATTTCACTGTGCCACTCAAAGGCTGTATTTTGAAGTCCTTTACTCAAGTAAATCACTTTCTGTGCACAGATCTGTGTTCAGAAGAATGTGAAACCGACCCTTACAAAACTAAACTCCTCTCTTGTCCTCGCTTATTTAGACTTGCTAAAATCTGAATAAATGCTTCTGTATTTGGCAATTAGCTGAAATTTTTTTGATGACAAAAGGCACATCATTTGTGGATGATATGAGTGTTTTTCTTCTGTGTGAGTCAGGGGAAAAATGTGCTAGACGCTGTAACTGTTAAAGATCTGTTTTTAAGTACGTAGAGATGAAATATAAATAGATATAATTTAGAGTGAAATATGCTTATGATTGGATTCATGTTAATGAATCATCAAATAGGAAAATGTATCAGATCAGGTGTAGTTATATGTATGTGTGTATATATACACATATACACTTTTATATGTATTTCAATAACTCAAGCTATATATGTATATATAAAATAACCTAGGGAGACTTCTGGGATATTATTCTGAAGATAAAAACTTCAGCACTTGCAAAAATGTCTCTTTGCAGGAACACTTTTTCCTTTTCTTTTAGTTTTTCCTTTCTTAAATATCAGAAATATTCTACTGAAAATACTTGTCATATTCATACCTACACAGACACGCTTCTACCTAGTTAATTCATCCCAATGATTTCAGGTGTGGGTGTGTTTTGCTCTCATTTCTGCCTGTCTAGATTTGCTGGCTGATACCACCACAGTCCTGCAACTGCTCTCCTGCACTGCTCAGCAGCTAAGAAAGTTTGGCCAAAGCCCTTCACAGCTCATGCCCTGTCAGGCTCTTCAGAAGCACTGAATGAGACCTTTTCCTCTTTTTATTCACCCTGGTGGGTCTTCATAAGCACTGCGTGTCCTGTTTGAGCACTGTCTCTTTTGATTCCCACACCTGCTTCTTACTTCATCTTCTATGCATATTTTTTCTGTTTTCTCTATTACTTGTATCTGGATTGAATCACTGAACATGCAAGGCGTATTTCATCATCTTTGCCTCGGTAACGCCAGCTAAATCAGAAGTCATATTCTGTATAATGCTTCTGGATCACTGATATTCCTCTTGTATGTGTAAAAATAACACAAAGTGATCTTAGAAATGTGTTGACTGTTTTCTCTTCCTTGTCAATTTGTCAGTGCCTGTTAGAAAACACGTTGTTGTTTTCGGTTAGATTTTTTTTTTATTCCTGCTTAAAGTAAAGAGAAAGGAAGAAAGAATTTATTTTTATTATTTATTTTAATCAGAACTATGTTGTCCTTTCAATGAAGATTTTTATGCATCAGTGTATTCTCACTCCTGGGGTGTACAGGCCTCTACATTTACTAAATTTTAACTGATAGTTTTCAGAATCATGAAAAATATGAATTATTAACGTTTTATTCCTTTTAAAAGAACTGTATGCTGTTCAGGGAAATCAGTGTTATTGTGATGTCCTGTATCAGGGTGTTCCAAGGCCCATTTTTAAACGCTCCTCTACCTTCTGTGGGTGTGGAAAGACTTTCTGCCGTGAGCTCATCTGTGTGTGTCTATCCAAAGGGCAGTCTGATGTGTTTTAGAAGTTTGTAGACTTCTTGAAGTGTTCTGTTTCTGAACATCTGAATGAACGCTGCACTGCTTATGGTACCCTAAATATTTATATTTATTTGACTTTAACACATTCTCACAATGAGAAAATGCTTTGGATTGCCTATCCTTTATAAATAAAAGGAGTGCTTCTACATACACAGGCTGTCTTGGATGTATCAGCGGTATACTTTTGGGAGTAGGCTATGGTTTCTGTTTCTGCAATTCAAATCTTTCATAAATGCAAAGGGATGGTTGGAGCAGGGAGAAGAAAAACAATAGCAGCATTAGCAACTCTTCTACATCAAAGAAGGCTAGATTTGCCTCCTGGGTTTAGGGCTGTGTATGAAGTAAATGTGTACCAACTTCTAAGTCCTTCTCTTCCTTCTGACTGTGAGGCTGCTGTGTAGAAACTTGGGTGTGCGTAGGGACTGGGACAACAGACTTCCCGTTATAGCTAACACAGATTTTATCAGTAGCAACCTCAAATTAAAAACTGACCTCTGCTTTGTGGTTTTCATTCGTTTACTCTTGAGATTAATATTGCAGCTTTGATTTATTAATCAGGAAAGCATTTGCATTTTACATATTAATAAACGCATGCTTTTTTCTCTCTATGTCCAGGTTTCATATTTCAGAAGAGCACGGTATGGTAGAGAGGTTTTAAAGGCAAGTGTTTGATACCTTTGCCATGTTTGTAATGGAACATTCAATGAACAATTCAATGGTGGCTGAAAGTTGAGCAGAAATGATCAAACACTCATAAAGGATTAGATAAACCATTTGACCAGCTTCTGAAAAAGTGCCTGGCATAGCCTGTCCCACACCCCTCACTTGTGCCAAACTGCAGCTTTTTCCTCAGGCTTCATGCCCCATGAAAAAACAGCAGTCCATAAAGTTTTAAAAATCAGATATCTATACGGCAGTGCTTTAGTGATTTATTTACCTAGCCACGCTATTTCAACGTGAATTCTTCAGTCTAGATGAAGTAGCCACAAGGTGTCCGGCCTGCAATAGGAACGTGCCTTCTCATCCCTCTGAGGCAGCTGTGGCACCTCAGTGCTCATGAGTGGGACAGCTCGTCTTCTGGGAGAGGCCTGCGTCCGGATCGTGAGAGAAATGTTTTGAAAATCAACACTTATGCAGGCTTATCTCAAAATAAGAGGATCTACTACTACCTTTAGTAGTAGGTAAACTAGTTTTGTTGTGATCCTCTGTTTAGCATAATTACGTAATCACCCCAAAGCAGTCTTAAACCTCAAAGGTTTCCTCAAATGCTTGGACAGGCACACCTTAAAGCACGCTGCCAATTGATTCCTCGTTGTCAGAAATCCTCAGAAATGTGAGACTAACTTTGGCCGTGGTTATGACAGTTGATTTTGTGGATTTCTAGTCCCACAAACTATCTATCTCTATCTTCAGAAATGTGTATTCCGGTGAATTATTTGTAACAGAAGGGAAAAGACAGGAAACAGGAGTGATATACTTGTCAAGTGAAGTTTTTTTTAAAGAAGCTGGGAAACAAAAGAGCTGTCTTGCATTTATTTCACTCCACAGGTTCGTATTAGCAGGGACTTGGGAAAGTAGTTCAAGAAACGTGTTTGTGAAATGAAGACTGTTACCATAGCTGTTCTAGGGGGAACGGAGCTATTGCTGACTTGTTAAGCAGCTTTTACAGTTCAAAAGACAAAGCTGTGTGGAGCCTTTGAGAGCAGAATGCTAATGAGGCTGCCACACTTATGCCTTTTTTCCCCTGTCAATCCCAAACCTTTATAACACGTTGCGATCTATTGAGAGATTAATTTAAAACGTGAGAGGTGGATGGGGCAAAGGCAGGGTGGGAACGCTGGAGCTGTGGCTTCTCTTCCCATTCTCTCCCCAACTCCCTTACTGCCCTCTTGTGCCAGGGGGCCGGGCAGGGTCCCAACCCGGCCTTCAGCTCCTTTCCAACTGCCCCATTTCGGAGAAGGAGGCATCTGGCCAGTGCTTTACGTGTGAGGGGTGCTGCTGCTGGTTTGTGGATATAGAAGCTGGTATGATGCTAACAATAAAAGTTAATCCACAAAATGCATCA
This sequence comes from Anser cygnoides, assembly GCF_040182565.1. Classification (NCBI taxonomy): domain Eukaryota; kingdom Metazoa; phylum Chordata; class Aves; order Anseriformes; family Anatidae; genus Anser; species Anser cygnoides. The sequence goes on from NC_089876.1 coordinate 38,545,205, forward strand.
AATTAATCTAGAAAACATCAAGTACATACACTTATAGTTTGGTGAAAAGAGAAATCTGTCATTTTAAGCAATGTCGGTGAATCATTCTTATCGTAGAGTTGCAATGATTTTCCGAATTGTGAATTGTAGTTGTAGATTTTTATATACCTCAAAATTTAGTTGAGTTACTGTAAAGGCCCTGACTTTTTTTAAAATATGTTTGCTAATACCTCATGATTTGGGGTGGCTGCACAACTGGGAAGCATTGGTAGAACAGGGAAAGATAAGAAGGAGGACAATTAAAGATGTTTTCTAGGAGCAGAGAAAGAATTTCTTAATTTTTTGTGTGTAGCTTCTTTTCTCTGAAAGACATGAGAAAAATGCCAGGCTGTCTTGGAGCACGTGCAGACTGCAGTGTAACTTTCTGGATGGATGCTGCGACTGAACTGGGAATATAGGTCTGTCCACATCAGCAAGTATCTACATAGCTCATACTGCTTAGCTGCAGCAGCCAGCATGTGGACTGGGATAGATAACAGCATTCATTTTTTGTTGATGTAACATTCAGGTAGCTAGTGCCGCAGGTATTTCTTATCCTCCTGCTATGTGAGCTAAATAGATTAAATCTTCCTATAGCTTCAAACATGGTAATTGTTCAAAATGTATTTAGAGATACAGCAATCTTCAAATATAAGCAGATGAAGCTAGGAATGGAGTAAACTGTTTGTACAAGAGCTAATATCTGGAATGACGGTCATGCAAATGATAACACCAGCTTTCAATATCAGTAAGAACAATCTGATCGTGTGAATGGAAGAATTTCTGCAATAGGTGTCAGTAGCTCCCATACAAATGGAAGTGTCAGTTCTCATTAAAGTCTTTTTGTGTGAGTCAGCTCATCAATTATTTCATTGCTTTTGGTTACAAAAGCAAAGGAAACTTTGGTTTTACTCTGGAATACTGTCTAGTAAAGTGTCACAGTTGCATGTTAGCCAGAGGAAAGCAGACTGCGCTGCTACCTATGAGCATTACGTACACAGTGTTTTTAGGTTTCTGGCTAGAGTCTCACATAACCCTACCTTTTATATAAGAAAAAAAAAAAAAGAAACTTAAGAGGATTCCAGTACATATCTGAAAAGTAGCCTGCTTTGCAGAATTTAATAGGATTATACTATTGATTCCATCTTTACAATGCTAGCTGCTATTTGGTACTTGTGAACTTCAGACTATTATGTGGCTGAACACAAGGGAAGAGGGATTAGTTTGTAAAAGAATAAGCAGCTTTCCCTTAAACTGCCCTGAACCAAACCTATGTACCTGTTTTGGGCTCTGTTAGTAAATGCCAACTAGCAAAACATCAGTGGTAGCATCTTTTACAGCTGGGTATCTTCTTACAGTTGCTGGCTTAGTCTCCAAGCAGAAGGCAATCAAATCTTTTGTGCGCTGGTGCTGCAATGCAGATGTTTTCAGTTGCTCCAGAAACTTCTACCTCCATTTCTTTAACCGAATAAAAGCTACTAAAAAGTTGTCTGGAAAACCACGTCATGTACAGATTCTGATGTTTTTCTTGCAGTTGAAGGTACTTCCTGCTCTTTTTGAACTTAATAGAGTAAAAGCACAACTGAAACTGTTTCCATACAGATGATTTTTTTGGGGAAGGTTACTAACAGAAGAGTTTCATGTACGAAGTCTCTTTCTTACATACCAGTGCTGCTGGTGTGTGCCATGTGACACGTACCAGTCACTCTTTTGAGTTTGCAAAATGAACCAATTGTCCTCTGAACTCTGGTACCCTTCACAGTGGCAATTATTGCTATAAAAGTAAATTTGTAAAATTTTGGTGAAATGAACTGTCTTCTTGAAATTAGTTTTATATGAGGGAGTTCTCTTCCTTTTCTCCTGTTCCTCTTCCCCTTTTCCATACTGAAATCTGTCTGTCCCTGTCCACAGTAGTGGGAGTCTACCATGGTGTTATTGCCCCGTAGTTTCAGGTGACTCTGCTTCCAGAGAACAGGCAACCGGCTGGGGAAACACCAGTACAGCAGATTGGATGTAAAGATCCCAGGAAACAGAGATTACATGTCTCTGGGGTAAACTTGTAAGTCAGGGAAGGCTGCAACTTTAAAGGTTATGCTGAACTGCATTATAAGAGTAATGGGCTGAGAAATGGTTATGGTGTTGTCCTTAACCCCTCTCACTGGGCTACGGGGGCAACAAATTGTTTTTCTGTGGAGCAGTTCTCCTTTACTTGCTTCTTCTGGTTTTGTTAGTACATAGGTGAGGAATTGGAGGGGGGGATTTTCAATATCTCATGCTAATCCTTTGCGCTTGATCTGCCTTACATTTCTGAAAGATTGCAGGTGCTAGTGGGTTTCAAACCTCAAAGAAATGAAGGGGCAAACAAAGAACAAGTTGATCAAGAATATCGAAAGTGCAATGAACTACATGGAGAGGAAACACCTGGCTGGCTGGATCTGTCTGAACACTTTTCCCCCTCCCAGCTGGTTTAGGCTGTTGTCAGTGTTTAACTGCTGTGTGCCTTGGAGCACAGCTTGCTCAGCAGCCACGTACATTCAGCCTGGCTCAGTCTGAATCCCAACCAGCATAATGCTGAGAGGGATTTCTAGATTTGATACGTAGGGGTTGTGATCTTTTGTTTAGTCCAGCTTTTTGGTTGATGTCAAACGACATCTGTTTCTCTCGCTTTATCTCTTTAGATCTATTATGTCCTTACTGAGAAGAAAATGCGGTAATACGAGGAGAAAGTAAAAACAAGCCGGTGACCTTTGCTGTAGTTTATAGGGATTAAAGCTGTATGGAATGTGAATGCTTCCATAAATCTCACTGGAGGAATTGCTTCTTAATTGAAACAAAATGAACATAGATGAGAGGTTCCTATCTTTGTGCTTCTTTATTCAGTAAGTGTTTGAAGTACTTTGAAAACTTCAGGCCGTTCACTGAGTAACCTGTGTTATGCCTGGTTTATCACTCCCATTTATTGAATATATGCTCTAGAATAGTGGAAAACTGCCACTTTTGCACAGTAGCAGGGACAGCACTTCTGCTGTTGTTGGTTTTGGTGTTTTTTTTTTTTTTTTTAAGACTCTATTTGCCCAATGCAACATGTACAATTAATGTTGCTAATTGCTGCTAAAGCTGCTGTGAGCTGGAAGCAGAAAGCCTACCCACTCTGCTGGGTGAGAGGGGCACAGTGCTGGCAATGGCATTCGGTTGCTGCTCTCCCTCATCAGTCATGGGAGAGTGTAGAGGGAACAGCGTGTCACTGCTAACTATAAAATAGTTCTGGAAACAAAATGCCTGAGTGCATAGGCTTGGGGAGGGCATTGAGAAAACATCATGAAGTGTATCCTGTCCTTTATATGTTTCTGGTAATGCAAGTTGAATTTATTAGCAGTTTGTTGCTACAGTAAAAAGCATTTACAAGATCTACGGCTGAAACAATAGCTGTAGATGTTCAGTCTCATAGTATTTATTGAAGGCTCTGTTGAGCTCATGGCATCCTTTGATTAATAGCTATTCGAGGCATATTTTGTAACAAGGACTGTGTCAGAGTTTTGCGTCACTTTATTTCATAAAGTTCTACTGGTCTGTAGGGAGAGTGGATGCAAAAGCGTTAACTTAACAACAGGTGTGTGGGCAGGTGGTAAAAGTAATAACTAATTGACTGCCAGCCAGGATTTATTTAGTGAGCTGACATTTTCCCCTCCTCAAGCAATGATGGGTTTCACGTTTAACACTGAGTAGCCACAGTCTTACTGCTGGAGTGAGCTTCCAGAGCATGCTCTGTAACAGCCACAAACCTTCTCAACCATTTCAAAGGAGGATGGAGGAGTATATTGTCATCTGTAGTATTTTCCTTTCCTTTATAATATGTGCAAATGATGGTAGTAGAAAAATAGCCGGTTTAGTTTGCAAAAATTCCCTCAGTATTTGAAGATGCACACATACAAAATTGAAGATGTTGAGGTTTAGATCAACTCCATAGAAGCATATTGGAGGATTAAGGTTAATTGTGTTCAAGTGTATCAAGCTTGATCTATTGATAAGATTTTCTTTTTAAAGGCTGCCAACTCCTCTTTTGCAGTTTCGGAGACATAATTTAGCTTAGAATCTAAAGATTAAGCTTCAGGCAAGTTGTCTCTATAAATATTTTCTGTGAAGCCACACTGCTGTGGAGTAGATCAGTTTTATTAGTATTTCTTTTGCACGACTGTCAAATTTGCACGACTGATTTGGTATTTAGCAGGGAATAGAAAATAGAAAACTGATGTAGTTTTGCTACTAAACAAGCCTATAACATGTCTTACAGGAATATATTTGCTGTAAGGCTAATACCACAACTCTTATTATTGCATGAGCACAGGACTTCTGTTTTTTATCAAAAGATAACAAATTCAAGTTTTTTTTGGAGTGTGCCCATTTCAAAGCGCTGAATTCTGATTTTTATGATTTTGCGTGGAATGAAAATGACCCTTAGTGATTTGTATCTTATCTCATTTGTGTTGTTTGCTTAACTTCAGGCTCCTTTCCTTCTAATGGTGTTGCCAATATGTTGGCATGATCTGGACATGAGAATACTAATCAGTTATCACTTCAGTGTAATATTTCAAAGCTTACAATATATTGTTGACTAATGGCCTGTTATTTGAGACAGTTCAATTCTTCTGTCATTGTGATAAAAGAAATTTGATAGAAGAAATTAAGCCCTAAGCTTAAAGAAAAGCAGGGGTTAAAATACTTATCCTTTAGTATTGTGTATTTCAAGCTTCTTGTTGAATACCTCAAACAGCAAAGCAGTGCACATCTTTCTCCGTCTTCTATGGTGTCAAGGGTTTGGTCATACCTGAGATGCTTGTAATTATTTACACACTTATTAAATAATGTCAGAAGAGTTGAAACTAAGGTTGTACTAATTTGAGTACACATTTAAAGACTGCATGCATTGTACAGAATCTAAAATTTAATACTGGAATTTAGGTGTTTCTTTGTAACTGGGGGATTGAATGCACTTTTTAACGTAGATTTCTGTTAATAGTAAGAACACACAAAACTGAAAATGGAAAAAAGAGCTGGAGAGTGTCTGTCTGGTGCTGCATCTCTCCTCTCTTTCTGTCTGATACTTTTCATCTGCTCTTGTTGGAAGAGAAATAGCACAGGGAAAAAAAAAAAAGAGATAATTAAGAGGGGCAAGGGAATGAAAAGGCCTGATGTTGGGGAATTGCAGCTGTATGTGAGCCCATCTATACCTTGATTTTAAAAACAAATGAAAAACCTACTGCTGAAGATGTGGAGCAAGTTAACAAGAATGATGCCGACCATATGCCACTTCCATTTCAGAGGGAAATGAAAAGGGTGGTTTTTTTCCTATAAATGACAAATAAGATGCTTTCAGCATTTTAAATAAGGCTTTAAAATGTCAACTTGCTTGAAATCAGATTTTTTTTCACCCTTTTTTTAAACAGCAATAATAATTATAATGAAAAATTAAAGAGTAAAAAATTTTATTGCATCACCTGGGTTAGCAATGTAATAATTGTTGAAGAATTTAGATTTGGTAAATATTTTGGCCCTGTGCATATACTAACCCAAGCTAACTAAGCTGAAATCATCTGGACAGCAAAAGTCAGCGAATTGCTGGTGCAACTGATGAATAGTATGTAGTTATTTAGGGATCTTGTAACACATCAGCCTTTAAATAAAACAAAGCAAAGACCCCTCAGTTACACAGATGCTTGGAGGTGCTGGCTGAGTGGGATTTCTGCCTCAGCCTAAGGCCGATGGATGCCCATGTTGCACTGGAGCCTGTGAAGGCCATGCTGGTTTGGTGTCCTGTACCCAAACTGCCTGAAGTACCCAAACTGCCAGAGGGCCTTCATTTTCAAGTGCTTGTCCGTGACAGATGGGCAGGACTGTGCAGATGAGGCGTACTGTGGCAGAGCAAGTCGGGAGAGCAGCCAGGTGAACACTGCTGGCGGTGGTGCTCCCTGCTCTTTGCCAGGAGTAACAGGTGAAAGACCTTCCCTGTGGCAGCAGAAGGCCTAAAGGCAGTTTTTATCAATAGAGATATAGTTAAGTTTTCAACTTCAGGAAAGGAAAAATATGAAGAGAAGAAAGATTTGTGGAAAGGTGTAGGTTGCTGGTGGGATGGCTCAGTGGTAGCGACCCTGTGGTAGTGCCATTCTAATGCTCGTGCGGCCACAGAGACCAAAATGGCCTATGTAGTGCTATCATCACAGTCTAAAATGGCTTTCCTGGGGAACTTTTTCCAGATCTATATTCCTAATCAAAGCATTTTCAAGAGGCAGAAAATAGAAGTTGTTTTAGCCACGTGAGTTGGATCTGGTTATGCTTTGCCGGTGTGGAGAGGATTAAGTCTGGAGTTGCTTTTGTGTGCCTGTTCTTTGTCGCTCTGCTGTTCGCGAGTGAATATTCATAGATCACTTCCTTTTAAATATTTACTGGGTTGTCTGTTTTCATATGTTAAGTCTTCATATGAAATCAGCAAAATAATTTTGAGAAAACATTTTAATTAGAGCCTTAGAGGCTATAAATATTTCATTATTTAATAAAATAGTGCTGTAAGATGTAAATGATTAAGTGGAACGTACTTTAAATATTTTAAATTGCATAACTTAAAATAATGCATGCTTTCATACTTCACAGGGGACAAAACCTTGATCTATTGCAATCTATATTTTTTGTTTCTTAATGAGTGAAACTATTTTTTTTTATTATTCTCTAGTGTGATACTGTAGGAAATGTTCCTTTGCTGAAAACTGAGTAAAAGGACTAAGCTTTTGGAAAAGGAGGTAAGTAACTTGTTTTATATTTTTTATCTTGATCTTATGGCTATGTGATCTACAGAATTAGGCAATATCTTTAATAATCTTTCAAGATATAATGAAATTCATAAGTAATAAAGAAGCTGATAAGGTGAAACATCAGGGCCAGGTAATATGATGTAGCAATGATGTGAACATAAGTGAAGTCTTACTGTACCTCAGCTTACCAAAAAGGTTGAGTGATTTGTTTGTTTGTTTAAAATCCTGAATGCTTTCTATTTGCATACATAATGAAAATGGAAAATGAATAAAAAATATGGTTAATGCAAAGCAGTTAAAAATGTATGTTTTCCTTCAATGCTGTCAGACAGCCCGTGTTGCAAGAACAATACTATTTTCACAGTTTACTTACATCTGCACTCAATTTCTGGTGCTTTTCTTTCTGAACCACAAAGCTCAAGATGCATTACTGTGCTGTGAGAATTTCATCAAAACTGAACGCAGCTATGTATTTGCATTTTGGCAGTCTGGGAGGAGGGTCACACGTTTACAATAAGTACAAAGCTGTTGGTATTCTTTTTCATCCCTGAAAACATGGCAGACTGCATAAATAGTTTTGATAGTTTTTTCATGAAAATCTTATGTGGAACCAAACTGCAGACCCTGCTTTGAAGGAAAGTCAGTGATGAGAGAGCACAAATTGCCAGTTAAAAATCAGAGGATGAAATAAGTGACAATAGAAATAAGGGTAGGAGAAGGAAATGTTGATTATGCAAAGCAGAGAAATACAGAAGTAAAAAAAAAAACAACTTTGTGACTTGGGATCCTGAGCATTACTTATGGACTCCCTACGTTCCTGGGAATTTGATTTTACTTTTTCTTTACTACTGAAACAGAGATCCCTCAATATCAATTGTTTTGTGCTTTTTTTGTGTTTGTTTTGGCTCATTCCTTTTTATTAAATAAATTTGACAAAACATTTGCTCCAAAAAAAAAATAATAAAACCAACCAAACAAAAAAAACACAACCCAAACCAAGCCCTGATATTACACTCCCTGGTGGAGGTTCTAAAATAATCTGAGACTGTTTATTTCCCCAAAGAATATAAATGTATATTTTGCAGTTATGGTTTGATAATACAGCAATACAGCTGATGCTCAGATGTTATTTGCTGTCCTTATTCTCATCTTCTATGCAAGATGATAAAGAGAAAAACTAAGCAAAATGGATTCTTTGACATCACATGTGATTTCTCAAGTGGTATTTTGACATTAACTTCTATAATTACTAGTGGTTATTAATTAAGAAATGGCTTTACCACAAGGAATTTTGAAATAGATGATTTTGTCCAATAGCTGAGAGACAACTAACAAAAAATAATTGAATTTTATTTTTAAAAGCAAAACAGACTTTTGCTTTAACTCACAGGAAACTCATATATTTAATATATGTTAAGTACTGTGTCAGTGTAAAGTTTAAAAATATCACGAATATAGAAGCAAATGGAATATATATATATCTTGATTAAATTTTTCCTTAATAGATGTTGGCAGTTGAATAGTTGAACAAAAAAGAATAGACTTTTTTGTCCTAATCTATTGCATTTGAATCTTGGGGGGGGGGGGGGGGGGGAGGTAGATTCAGTATTATAAAGAACAGCTGCTAAATACCTGCATTTCATCTCGGGCCAGCTCAGTTTTCTTAGAGGTGGACTGAATTACAAACATAAATATAAGGCAATTGTAGCGATATTACATCATAAGACAGATGGCAGCACTTACCTGCACCTGCCTTGGACAGATGAGCAGCCTTTCTTTTAAACATTTCTGTTTCTTTAGAGATGATGTCTGGAATTTTGTCCCCCCCCCCTTTTTTAAATGGTATTATGAGACAGAAATTTTAGTAGGTCCAATGAGGTCATCAGAATGGCTTGCTTACATCAGCAGAATACGATTTAGATTTTTGGTTTTCAGAATCTTGCTAATTTATTTTCTAAGTTTTTAATTGTCCAACACATTGTAGCAGTCATGCAAATTATTACAGTGCCTATGCTATTACAGTGTCCTATGCTATTTGGATATTTATACTGACATAAATTTATACTGACTTGAAAGAATTATCAATTCATACTTCATGACCTTAAAGCAACTCCATTAAGATGGACGGTCTCCAGCAGAAGGAGGAAGAGCATAGAACATATCAGAAAAAAACTTTGCCATAAAGGTAGGATAGGTAAGTGAATGAATAGGATATGAAGGGAAGTAGAGAACTGAAGTCATAATGAGTCATAATCTTACAAGTGAACAGATGCCCTGCAATCAATATAAGAAGAGATGGGTAGTTAATTAAAAAATAGCTTCAGCTAAAAATAACATCTGTAAAATTTATTTTGTGATATCACAGCAACAGCTGTTACGTGATGGCATCTTAACTGTTTTGGCAAAGTATTTTTCAAAAGCTAGGTAGTGACATCTGACGAGTGCTTTGCTCCAGTAGTGGTCCCATCAGCTTCACTTGAGTTATAGAATGTTTCCTGTGAATTCAAAGGGAATACCTGTTGCTGTATGAACTTCAGAAATCCACTTCAGTATTAGATGTCAGCTACAACTGACAGGACTGAGAGTTTGCAGGTCCTCAGGTACTTTAAAAGTGGTTATTACCATCCCACAGAGCAAGGAGAGTGAACCTGAACCACAAATAAAACACATGTAACCTATATTCCTAGTTTAGGAAAAATAAAACCACTCAATTTTTCTTCTTAAAAGTAGTTCCTGTCACTTCATATTATTCATATGAAAATTTTAAAATAGAGTCCTTTGTCCCCTGATTAGAAACTTAAGTCCTTTGCTTGTGGGAATAGAATATATCAAAATGACAACTAAGGGCTTGATCTGCCATGCTAGTGATGTTGAACGTACTTCTCTGAAGTCATTATCCAGATCACTAGAAGCTGTAGGAAGTCAATTACAGTCAACTGTACTAGGGTGGTTTATTTGCCTTGAGAAACCAGATGATGAATAATTCTGCTCTTGATTTTGAAAGAAAGAATATGAGTTTGGTGAAGCTATTTCCTTTTAAGCTCTGTCACATCATTAGGAGAGGTTCTGGTGGGTTTGGATTTCAGTCTGTGTGAGGTAGGTCATGAGCCTCTACTAAATGGGAAGATGGTCAAGCATGCTGGTAAATTGTGGGGCTGGCTAACAGACTGAGGAGCAGAGAAGTGAGGTGACTGAAGGAGCTCTGAGAATGAGTAGCTGTAGCAAACGGGCAAAGCTAGCTATGTGCTGCTGTGCTTGTTCCAGAGAAGATTAGCTCAGCTCTGAAGCGTCTCAGGGAAGAAGCCTGAGCAGCAGTCTCAAACTGAGGTATCAATAGTAGGACTTCTAAACTAAATAAGGAAACGTACTGTTACAAGCCTATGGTGAGTATAGAATTACCTAAGAGTCCTTGTGAAGTTAAGAAATGAAGTGGCTGAGCAAACAGTGGTGAAGGATAACTTTCCACTAAATCAGCTGTGATATCAAAGAAATAAAAGGCACTAAGTGCTATATGGCTCTTTGTTCTGATGCTGTGCAATAGGGTATGGTTCCTGTTGAAATCTCAGAGAACATGTGCTGGAAAACCTTTATATATAATCTGGGGAAAAAGGGCTAAATAATAACATGACAGTTAAGTACACAGCTGTTCAGTCAGCTTTATATTTGACTTTCTGAAGAATGCTCCTATGATGTGACTGAAAGGCGTGCAGAACTACAGTATTCATAAATGCAAAGTAATGCACTTAAGGACAAGATAAAACAGCTGCATCAACATATATGCGATGTTTGGCTCTAATTTAGTTCTCAACACTTAGGAAAGAAATTCTCAGCACTTAGGAAAGAAAGTGGAATTACGTTAGAGGCCCAGAATAGGCCCAGAGTAGGAAAGACCGGAGGTGTGGAAGAGGAGAGTCTTAAAAGAACAATGAAACAAACTGACTCTTCAAATTAGGAAGAAAAAATTTACAGGAGAAGCGAAATGCGATGGAGATTTTTATAAATCATGGGAGTATAGAAAAGGTGAATAGGGAGTGATTGCTCACTATTTCTGACAATACCAGTTCTAAGAGGCACCCAATGACATTATTCAAGCAGCAGCTCTAACATAGAAAATAATGTTCCTCTGAAAGAAAAAGTTAGTGATTTAAGCTTACTGCTTGCAGGGGTAGGGAGGCCAAGAGAATTGGAAAAAGTTCTGGAGAATCCTGCATCTGTTGGTGACTATTAACCATCTTCCCCAAAGCAGTGACTGCCTGGTGCTTGTGTGGTGTTGCCTGGAAGGATCTTTCCCCCAACGTTACTGTGTGTCCTGATAGTTATGCTTGTTCCTTAAACACCTATGAATAGCCATTATTGGGTGTTGGATAACAGAAACTGTGCCCATGCTCTGACATATGAGGGTTTCTCCATTCGTATATTATAAATCTCTTTTAAAATTTGCCTAAATTCCCCTGGTAACAGCATATGCAGAGGAACTTCTGGGACAACATGGAACAGAAGTTGACATTAGCAGGTAAAGGTAGAGTCCTCATCTGAGTTTAAATCCTTTGACCTGGCATTACCAAGCATCTCAGATCCAGATGAAATAGTTTTCCAGCAAGCACGAACCATGCTGGTTATGACTGAGCAACTCTATTATCAGCATGGGAGTGCATCAGTACTTTGTGGAAGATACTGCAGAGTATTAGGTCTAGGTATCAGCTGAAAAAAAGCCTACAAAATTATGATTGTTCTGTCATTTAAATGGCAGTTCAGTGCCTACTGTCATCTGTTGCTTTATCCCCTGTATGCTAAATATAAATCTTTCCCTAATTCTCTAGCTTTAACCTTGTCTCAGAAGATACTGAAAGAAATCTCCCAAGGCTATTACCTTTTTTTTTTTCTTGTCCTCAAGGATAACTCATAATATGTGAACAATAACCAATTTGCCTTCAAGTGCTGAATTTATTTTCATTTACATTTGTTACTTCTCTGGTCCGTAGGTGGCTTTCTTGACTGGTTATAATGTTTAACCCCCGTGATGCTCTCCCCAAACACTGTGTAATTGCTTAGCGCTGAAGCAATCAAATAGCATTCAAACAGACCGGTAGTATGCAGAGAGTAGGCAGGTATAAGGCGTGCATAAGGATTGTCTATATAGGCCTTTTTCTTCCATTCTGATGGGTTTTCAGTGTGGGTACTTGAGCCAGGTTTGTACTGGGAATTTAATTTTCTATGCCTTTGAGCTATTTCCCAGATGCAGCTGGAGATTCTCAGCTGTGAACCTGCCCCCATGAACAGGGGCTTTCAGAGACTTCAGGTATTTTGTCTTGAATCATGGTACAAGAATTTTATTTTGTTTTATTTTTTTAATCACTTCAGTGCCTCTTTTGTCTGCTGTAGAATGACTTGCCAGTGAACTTCAAAATAAGAAACTTTCTTAAACATCCAGTTCTCTCCAGTTGCCAGAGACCTATTGCAATCTCCATCTGCTGTCATCCTATCCAGATGTATTTATGAGAAATTGTTTTTTTCTGTAGTCCTCTGTGCGACTTTTCCTGCATGTCTGTAACAATGTTATGAATTCATCTGATGACCATATTGTTAGAGTGGTAAACTGCTTGGACTAATCACAGGTAACTTCTAAATGGTGTTCTCAGCTAAACCACTAGAAAATTAGTTACATCAGGGATATCAAGACTACTGATGTTGCCTGGATTTACATGCATTTTGGGGTTCTAAAATCTTAAATTTAACCACTTTATTACTTTTTATAAATTATTCCCTCTCTGTATGCACTTCACATATGTTTAAATATTGCTTATTGTTTTTTTTCCTAGTTTTTGTTAGAGTTTATATATAGTAGCCTTGATTCGGGTAAATTAAAAAATTTTACACAATTTAATATTCTGCTGAACCTTGAGGTTTACTGTTGTAACATTTACAAAGCCTATTTTTCTGACCTTATACACTAACTCAGGCTTTTGTCTAGAGGCCTATAGAATAAATGTTAAGCACAGGTTTATGCTAATATGCACATTAGTTTGCAAGCTAAATGTTAAGGCAATACTTCAAAAGGAAAAAGTAGAATCAAAGGAAATATCATCATGATGGAAAAACTGAACAAACATATACAGTGTAATACATCAGTTTTCTTTTGTTCTGCCTAATTGTACTAAAGGCATGTAACCTTTAATATACAGTCTCTACTATTCTCCGGCTTCAGTTGGAATGTTACTTTGTAGTATTTTTTTCTTTCTCATTTTCCAGTCTTCTGATAGTCATAATAAGTTGCCTATATTTCTTTATACTTGAGAACTTGAATAACTGGAGAGTTATTTTCTAATGGATAGAAAACATAGGAAAAATTCTTTGAGTAATCATATTATCTACTGATGAAAAGAAGATAATTTAAATAGATATTCTTTCTAAGTAACATTATTTTTGTGTAATGATGTTTTTAGAACACATAGTTCAAATATGTTCTGTAAAGTGCAAACAAAACTTCGCCCTTCATTTTATGTTTTTTTTAGATGTGGGTATTTTTTTAAAGGCTCATTGAGCAGAACTTTCAGACATGCACCTTTTATTCATATCAGAAATGTTTATGTGAAAATAATTTAAAGAGCATCCTCAGGATAGTCAGTCTCATATTAATTGCATAATGTCAAATATCACCTCTTATCAGAAAAATTGATTTAGATACCTTTTCACCATACTCACGAATTACACTGTTTAGTGTTTTTTTTTTTTACTTTTTGTTTTTGTTTTTGTTCAGTTGAAGGGAAACAACTTCAATAGACCACACTGAAGCAAACTTATGCAAACTCCTGTTTATCTTGTCTTTTTTTGAATGTTTTTTACTTGCTTCCACCAATAGCAACAGTGAAGCTGCTGCGTAGCTGTGCAGTGGTGCCCAGCAGATGACGAAGTATAAAGCTGATGTAAAATCGCTTCACTTTCTTCCAGTAGCTCCTTTCTTGGGAAAGAGCTGGGAAAGAGCTACAGGTCAATAATTACAAGCAGTATGGAAAGACTCTGCCCAAAGAATGCTGCATTTGAGGCTGGCCATTTGGTGGTGGTCTGTCTTGTGGGGCATGCAGTAGCTCTCATGGGTGAGCAGGAATACCCCCTACGTGTCCCTGATCAAAGCAATGTCATGTCCTTCTTCAGTCCGTGTCCCGATGAGTGTGGTACGCTGGTACAGCGCTCTCATGGAAGGTAGGCAGGACTTCAGCTGGGAGTATGTTGTTTACTTCTTTCTTTAATGATGACATTGGGAAAAAATAGCACTACTGTATTTTACACATACATGTCTTGGCTTAGTTTAGGCCTAAAACCTACAAAATGAATCATACAGCAGGTGTTGCTTTTTTGTTGCATGCAGTGAGACTCACACTGAATGACTAGAACAGGTAAAGAAGTAGGATTAAATAGAGATCGTATGCATCTTTCTTCGTCCCCCTCTAGCTATTCTTGTTTGTGTGGTCATAGGCCTATAAATAAATAATGGAATACTGTCTTGAGCTAATATTTAATAGAATACGATTACATTATATGCCAAGAAGACATTAAAAAAAAAAGGTTGTTAAAAAGTATGACTGGAAGCACAATGGATATGTTATATTCTGCATTTTAAAACAAGTCAACCTGTTTATGCTGCGAGGAATCTTCAAATTAACTGAAATATGCTGAGAAATGTCAGTATGTTCAGTAATTTATGAGCCATACCTATCTCCAGAGTTCTCATTTCTTCCACAGAAAATGCTTGTTACACAAAAACGACTAAATATACTTTATATGCTAAATATATAAATTTATTCTATTTTTTTTCTTGTTATCCCACATGCGCTTAGCAATGATGATGACGCACTTAACGTATTTGTAAACAAACACAAAAATTATGCAGATTTCAGAAATGTCAGTGCTTAGGCAGTTGATTTGAGCAAAAGTCATAAGCACTTTTTAAAAATGTGTTTAGCTGAGGATTATTACCAGCTAAAATTTGGCTGCGCATTGCATTGTTATAGACTGTTGTTTCCTGCCGATGAAGCTGCCTCTTGGAATAAAATCCTAATGTGTACACAAACAGACTGAAGAGTCCCTGAGAAAAATATTTGGTCTATAAGGAGAAGTAATTTTCTCTTTAAATTTTACACCAAGTATCTTGAAGATAGTGAGGTGGTTAGGTCCGTAACGCAGGAGCTGAATACTATTTGCATGTGTTCTGTATATGGAGATTGTACCAGGAGAAAAATAAAGGATAGTATCTTCTTCTTATCAGTGCAGAAGTGAGCATCTGCCCTTTCAGACAAGCAAATGGGATGTTTCGCACTGTATATATAGCAGGTAATATGCTACCAAATCAAGACTTGCTACTCCTTATTATCCAGTGATCAAAAGTAAAATAGTTAACAAGAAGTTTAATTGCACTAATTAGTTGTTACTATCTCAAATGGTTTAAATGCAAATAGAATGTTACTTCTCTAGTGCTTCAGTGCTTGATGACTGGACATCTTATGGTTTCACACATGTATCTTGGTTTAATTCTTTAATTTAATCCTCTGATTTTTAAGTGCAGTCAGCTTTTATCCCAGGATGACTTGTTGCATCCAATCTGTGGAAGTCCTTTTGCTCCAAAGATTGAAGCAGGTCTAAGAAGGGGGTTGTAAGTCTTGGATTCACTTCTGTATTGAGAGCGCTTGCAGAAAGCAGGAAGGGGAATGCTTCTTTTAAAATAAGAATGAAAATATGAAAATACCTTTCCCCCCCCCCCCCCCCCCCCCCAGCTAAAATGAGATTTAATTTTTGGCATGTTTCCGTTTTTCAATTACACTAATAAATTTTCAGCAATAACTTTTTATTGGCTAAATTTTCAATTATTGATGACAATGTGACTTGGGATTATTCAGTTTTGTGTGTTATTTTTAGAAGCTTTGCTTTAGAAGCTGTTGTCATTCTGCTGATTAATGCATTTTATCACGAAGAGACTAGATTGTGTCTATCTTGAAACCACGTCATTAGGAAGCATTTTAGTGAGGTCATGCTTGCTTTCTTTAAAGTCTATTTATACAACAGTTTACTTCAAGCTTCTCTTTTCTTCCTACTAGAACATGCAACCTCTCTGTTCCACACTATGTACTTATTTTTAGACTTTTTCCCATCTGCTCTTCTTACACAGTTTCCTTATTCCAGTCCTACGAGGCATATTTAGAGGCTGCGTGCATTAGAGTCTCAGCAGGATGTGCTGGCTGGTGGCGTTCCCCTTTCTTTTAAACCTTCAGCTGGACAGGTTTTGTTTTGTTTTATTTTGCTCCTCTGCCTTTGATTCCGTCAAGAGCCTCAGAGATTGCACTCCTTGTTTCCTCGTGCTAGGAGAGAGGCAGGTAATGAGTGCATCCTCTTCCACAAAAGGAAAATGGACATTTTTGGAGAGTAGTTGTCCTGTGCTAATGTCTATATTGAAACCTGGGGGGAAAGCTAATTACAGACCCCCCACTGATTCCTTCTCTTGAAGGAAAAAAAAAATGCATGAAGATATTGGTTGCCAATGTACATTGATGTTCCTAAGCAAAAATTAATGGAGAGCAAATCACATCTCCTTCATTAGCCTATATTAGGACTGTTTTTCAGGGAATGGTTTTAACTGAATGACAGAGCTGACTGTTTTCTTACTCAAGTAGTTTTGAAGTTTACAAAACATCAGACTGGAAAGCTGAGATAACATATTTAATAGCTACATTAGAAAGTCTCTTTGCAAAGGGCATTACAAAGGGAGTTAGCTGTGGAGCCACCCTGCATTAAGCTTTTCCTACTGTTTCTGGGTCTTAAATGCACTCATCCATCTCATGACTGAAGTTGGCAATAATAAAACTATCTGTGTAGACCCAGGGAAATTAGAAATTGGAAGCACTGACACTTGACCAGATCAGTGAAATGTTTGAGTCTGTCTGCTGATAGTCCCGAATAACACTCTGTAGGAAAAAGGTAAATTTTCTTCATTTTATTTGTCTACTTTACTTTTAATTACAAACAAAATAAATCACTGTTTTTGCATTGCCATGCAATAACTGGTGAACTAAATATACATTAAAAGCATTTGGTGTAACACTGAGCTGCAATATCTCTGCGGTTTCTGTAGTGGTTCTTTTTCCTGGGGTGTACAATCCACAGTCATTCAGACCTTACCTCCTCATTCTTCACTGTTCTTATAACATAAAATTGCAGCAGCTTTATATTCTGTGGTGCATTTAATTCCATCTGGGACAAATGAAAAATGACTTGAAAAGAATTTCCTTCCAGAGAGAGTTTGTTGGCAATTTGAAATTTAATGTCTTTGTAGAGC
Organism: Anser cygnoides; assembly: GCF_040182565.1. NCBI lineage: Eukaryota > Metazoa > Chordata > Aves > Anseriformes > Anatidae > Anser > Anser cygnoides. The sequence continues at coordinate 38,562,350 of NC_089876.1, forward strand.
TTCTAAAGGTTGCTTTTTGAGTGTTAACATCATATAAGGAGGAGGAAGTCCTGCATTTCAGAGGTTATAAAAGAAATCCATGATTAAATTAACCTGAATTTAGGAAAAGTGTTGAGGGCTTGTGAGTTGTATGTCTGTAGAAAATTATTTCTAATTTATACAGTGTGTTTCCACATACTGTAATATATTAATCCTACATAAGTACTTTTTTTTTTTCCTTGGAGGGGTTAATGCTGAGTGTTTTGTCCTACAAGTCTTCCTAAACTTGGTAGTTTAAAGATGTGGTAATAAACAAAACATTATTTCAAAATTGACTCGGCATGCAAAGTATTATTATAATTTGTTTTTCAGAGATCTCTGAATATTCAGCTTTTTTCCCCTGCTGGAAAATGTCCAGTGTTTCCACAGCTGTTTAAGATTTCTTCATCTGCAAGGTGCAACTTGGTAAATCTGCTGCCTAAATTTACCACATAGGTTCAGTTACCAAGTATTATTATTTTTTGAAATCTTGATCATTCTGACAATGGAAATGTTTTTTGTTTTTCTTATATACATCTGTATTCTACAGAAAATTTATAATCAAATTTGTACATTTGTGAAAAATGCTGGGATGGCACAATCTGAAATAGGGTTATAAAGCTGTATTCTCCTTGAGCTAAATGGGATAGACTTTATTTTTGCAAATAGATATAATTGAATGTTTACAAGCAGAGACAGAATGGATACTGAAGAACAGCATGGCTTTTTGGCTTTTTTTTGTAAGGTTTTTGGTGACTGGTTCCAATTACTGCCTCCTAATAAGATCATAGTTTGTATTGGTTGTCAATATATGTAAATAAATCAGGATCATTTGCATAATTATGAATTCTATTTCCCTTATAACTTTAACTGTTTTGGCTCCCTGAAAATAAATTTTAAATAACAAATGCTTTTCTACAAGATAAGAGATCTGTTCAAGGAAAAATGCCTTTTTAGATCTGTAGATGGTTGTCCTAAGTGCTACCAGGCATACCGGTAAAAGTATTTATTCGCAAACAGATCACTGGGAAGGAACAGCTTGTTGCTACCTCTAGATTTAAGGAATGCTGTGTCGTATGCCTTGCATTAGGCTGACTTCTGCTGTAAGCCACTCTTTTGTGGTAGATCTGGTGAGTGAAAAGAACAAGTTGCTTCTTGCGACAAAGATTGAGAAATACAGAAATAAATTGCGTTACTGCAGCACTGGATTGTTGCTTCTCAGATAAAAATCTGTGTTTTTTCTCCAGAATAACATAATTTTCTTTCATCTGAAAGATTAGGGAAAAATACCTGAGACTGATGGAAGTGCCCATATTTTACATGTTATTGAAAGAAGTCATTGTGTTAGCAATAGGCTACTTAGAGTATTTCTGAATCAAAAGTGTTCCACGAGGAGTTATGAGAGAAAGTGTAGAAAATCATGATGTGTATGACTGAGGAAAATTTTCATGTGAAACACAGTGAGAAGATAAACTTTGTTCCCAGAGAATACATTTCAGTATGAAAAGACATGATGGGTTTTCTAGAAGCCTCTAAGTAAAATTCTCCATGCTTATTACCTGCAGATTTATTACATCCACTCTTAGTGGATTTTTTTAACTATGGTGAAACAAGTTAAATTTTGGAGGGAGAGATTACAGAAGCAAGATATAACCAGATCATGTCATCTTGATTGGTTTTGAGTACTATGGGAGTAACTGCAATAATCTTAAGTTATAGTTAATGAAACGTGATGGAGCAATAAAAGGGTAATGCTTTAAAAATAAATAAAGCACGATTCTCTAGATCCTTTCATTTAAAGAGCAGCAACTCCATGTGGGGAAAATAATCTCATCAAAATGTTTGGGGGTGCTCTTCAGGTGAGTGGCTAGTACCAGCAGCATGTTACCTGGCCCTGCATCTGTGTGCTCGGCCCCCAGCTGCATGGTGATTCTTTTCAAAGTCCAGAGAAATCCTTTGGTTTGATGAATGTGAAAATAAGGTAGTATGGAATTACATTTCTTTTTATTCAACAGGTCTTGTGTGTATAGTTTATCTACAGAAATGTACTTTAACTTAACTCTAGTATTAGGTAATATCTTCGTGTTGAATATCCTGCTTTGTTATTGTTCACATCTGTCTTGTTCAGGGTATTGCGCATTTTGATGTAAGCTTCCTTTTGTTGTTTCTTCGATCACATGAAAGGATCAGTTTGTGCATATTTCTTCCGTTTGATCTGAAGTTGATTGTACAGTCAAATTTGAGGATACTGAGGGTTTTGCTGGTTTGGCAATGCTTTAGGTTGTTTCAATACAGTGATGATAGTTTAGTGTGTATTTTGCTTGAAAAACTATATATCTGCAAATAATTAATAAGCATATCTTCAGCTCTTGAAGATGACTAATATTTTCCAATAATAGCAGCGGCCGATAAAGCAACTCTTATGTGGATGGGATATTAGCTAAAGTAGAAGCTTGCTGTTTTCACAGGTGGCAACTATATTGCTGAACCTTTTCTGGAAATTACATATGCATAAATTTAAGTACACCAGGGAGGATAGTTGGTTTGTCAGTACTTCTGAATGTGTCCTCCATGGTAAGGACAACAGAGGACATATGCTTATGACAGGAAGGCATTTTGTAGTGGAAGAATTCAATTTGCTTGGTATCTCTTTGCTTGGTATATACATCAGGTGATTCGTAACAAATTTTATGACAAGTATAGCTACTGGCTTCTCTACTTAAAAAAAAAAAAAATACAGCTCATTAATCAATATTCATTTTTTAATATAAAAGCATTATTATTTTTAGGCATCTAAAGGCCATGAATACCCAAGAGTCAACATATATTATTAAAGCTGTTGAGTATCACAGTCATTCATTTGTTTCACTTTAAAGGCTGACACACAAAAAAATTTCCACTGGAATAACTGAATCAGAATTCAGTGTGCCTGTTTGCAACAACAGAACACCCTAATAATAAAGTGCAAGAGTATGTAATAGAAACGAATGAAGTGTAAAATAAAATAATAGAAGAACATGACAAGCTAAATGCTTTCTGCAATGCAGTGTTCTTGGAAGGGAGTACATCACCAAAAATAAAATTACCTTCATGTTTGCTGATTTCCGATGAGATATTTCTGCCTTGTCATTTACCTGTTCGAAAAATATTTTGTTGTTTACCTGGTTTAGCATATCCCCGTGTCTCAAGTTCAAGGTCTAGTAGCCAAGGTAGCTGACATAGAATAGATCTTACCTCAAATATGCAGTAGATCAGGACTAAGTATTTCATGTTCCATCTTTTCATGTATGAGCTGTATTATCTGCAGTGTATTTATGCAGTTTCAGTGTAGAGGCATAAAGTCCCTCTGAACCTGTACTCCAGAAGTGCAGCACTGTGCTGCGTTCAGGGAGGAGCCGAGGTCTGCAGAGATGAGACCACAGAAAAAACAGGCTGAGAAATAACAAACTGCTATGTAAGTTGGAAAATATTGACAACCTCAGTTTTGCTTTACTAGTTTTGAGGTCGCTACTTTCTCTATTCCCAGTTAAATTCTGATTAACCTGCACAATTAGTCAGCAGTTCAGGAAGCGAGATGGTCTTAAGCGAACAGAACGTGCCTTGAAGCCCTTCCCACATTCTTTGTGCTGCTTCTTCCAGGGCAGTTACTGATGGCACGAGGACCACCACTTCCAATGGAAAACTTTGCACTTCCAGTCTTTTCCAGTCCCAGAGCAATGCTGAACATAACATATCTGCTATTCATGGGGCCACATTCACCCTTCTTGGCAGGCCAGCACACCTCCCTATTACAGACAGATGTGAGCACTGCCAAAGCAGTGGGCTGGCTATCTGGAAGGTGCAGAGGCAAGAGGGAGATTTCAGAGGTTTCCCACACTGAGCACATAAGATCCTCTAAGAATGAGCAATGGTTCAGATTAGTTCTGATGAAAACTAAGTTTGTGTGCCATCCACAGCAATTTTCTCATCCTTCTCCCTCACCTCTGTGCCTGGGCCTATGGTAGTGGGGATTCCTTTCCTGATAGCCACAGGTGGTCAACTTACAAGCCTGAGATTTGATTACCCATATCATTGGCTTAGCTTGCATAGCTGCAAATGCTATTAAAGGTAATAAAATTATCCAACCCTTGCATCACTATGCTGTGGGCAAAGGATATTGTTCTCAGCAATCACCATTTATGTCTACCCATTTAACACTGGTGAAGCTATGCTAATGGCTTTCTATGACATTTTCGAAAGGACAGCCATTAGATCAAATGAGCAGATATCCACCTAGCAAAATGTAGCATTCAAATATTTATGAAGAAATGAAATTACCAAGTTTGTCATCAATGACATTGGTAAACAAGGCTGCTCAGGGCTTAGATTCAGAAACAGATCTCTGGCTCTTTCTTTTTCCCAGCTTCATTCGCTGCAGTGGGCTGCAATATGGGCTGCTGCTGTCGTCGTTGGATGGGAAGGGCCGTAGAGTTTCTAAGGCTTTAAGGAGGTAGAAAACTAAAATGAAATTACAAACAGAATTACAAAATTCTTGGCTACATAATATAGGCAAGAAAGTTAGCCATTTTGCTGCTTTAATTATGAGGAGTACTATGGAAAAAGGGCTTTAAGATCTATTTTGCAGACCACTCACCTTAGTGCTGGGATATTGTAGTGGTTCTGTGAGGGGTGCACATCTCCATGGGGGCAAGGTGCAATGTCCCTGTCATCTCATTGTCAGGAACTGTTACCTGCTATCTGGTTTTGCTTATTGCCTTTGAATAAAAATTGTTTTCTACAGTTTTGTTTAGTTTCCAAGGGACAAAATGCTCAAGCCATTCCATAAGTGATACTTCTTCTCTTCCTCCCTAACTGAACAAAGTAGAGATGATCTCTTAAATCATACCTGCAAGTTGCAGTTTTCATACTATTTATTCCATGCTGTCTGCAAAACCTAACATACTGTGCATTGTTGTCAAATACTAAATGATTATTGTATATTACAGAGCAGTGTTTTAGATCAACAAAGATTTGCTATTGTATATTAGCACAGATAAATGAAATATTTAAGAATAAACAAGCAGCGTGAATAACAATCTCTTTGACCTTACTTAAAAATCTAATTTTAACTATATTAGGCAGCCAGGATTATGGTTTGATTTAGGGTCTCATCCTGCAAACATTTATTCATTTGACTTCAGCAATAACAACAAAAAACCTTTCAGTCATTACTTAATCCTTAACTAACACTGGCAATCCTACTAGGATCAGATTGTATTCATAGAAACTTGAGTTAATGCTGCAGTGAAAGTTTTCAGAAATGACATTTAAAGCCTTAGCAGGGTAAGCAAAGAAAATAATTATTGCTATATGAGTTTATATTTTTTTAAAATACGGAGAGAATATAAATATAATGCCATAAAATAAGGCTATTAACACTGTGACTTATAAGTGTATGTGATAATGTAATTAGAAGATTAAAGAGAAGATCTCATCTTGTAAATACTTAAGTGAATAATCTTTGCTCATGAATCCTTGTTCTGCACGTGAACAGGAATGGGCATTTCATTAAGCGTTGCTTATGGGAATTAGAAGGATCAGACCTTCAGTGATGTGTAATGAGTTCCCATTCGTTATGTAATGTCACTCCAATATTTTTTATCTGTTTTTTTCCTGATGATCTGGTTAGTTCCCAAAACAAGTGAGCTGGAAATCAGTCCAATTCCAAAATACAATGCAAATTGACTTCAATTAGAAGGTAGTGTGGCATTAGTCTTGGTTGTAGTATCAAGTTGAACATTGCATGCTGTTGAAAAGCAACTGATTCATGATCCGTGGGAAATGATTCCACCCCACCGGCTGTTCTAACGTACAGCTTTACTGACAATAAAGTATAAATCTACTGTCTACTAGCCTGCTCGGTTTTATATCTACTTTTTCTAACAACTAGAGAGAGTTCTTATTGAGGATTACGCTTTCCATTCATTTCTAATTTTCAAATCTTGGCATTTTAATTTGAGCCTTCTCTATGAACAAGTAGTGAAAAGAGTGTAGTATCTCCTACTATTCCAACCTATGAGTCTGACTTATTCAGTAACTTTGGTCATCTTTGAAGGCAACAGGAGTAAGGAAAGGGTGAAGGGTGATTTTTCTTTTCCCTGAAATCTTGGGATTAAGGAAAAATCCAAATTAACTTGTTCAGCATGCAAACGTACTTCTGTGTTTGCTAAATCATAAGGAAAGTTATCAAAATTAGTATGTTTCTTCAGCTCTATAAGGCAAAAACAATTTGAAGGTTTTTCATGCTTTGTGTTGTTGTAAGCTTTGAATCTGGATTTTTCGTTCCATTGCATGGGTTCAGTGTTAGAGAAACTCAGTTTAATTCTGGTGTTGTAAAATGATGATGAATTATCAGATTTAGATTTTAGCTTTGTGGAACAGTTAACTTTGCTCTTCAGAAAACGACAGTCAAACCTTCTCCCCTCAGCTTGTTCCCACAGTCTTTAGCCTTGCTGAATTAAAATATTTGTGGGCTATTTATGTGGATCAAATATGTGAAGGTCTAGTTTCAGTGTAGGGTTTCATCATTTGCTACATGTTTATGCCTAAATCTTTTAGGTTTTAATTACTGCACTGAAGTTACATCTAAATTCAGAGTGTAATGCTGGCTTTGATTCACAACTTCTGTGAAGATGTATTTAGTGGAATTGAAACTTAATGGCTGACTACAGCCACATACCTATTTACAAATAAACCAAATCTTCAAAGAGAACTAGTTTTGTACATACATGCCCATACTGAACTTGTCCAATAATATTTGATAGGTGTATTGTGTTATAGTTCAGTTTTTCTTTCTGGATGACTGCAGCCACGGGAGAGGGCTCTTTCACTGGGCTGTGTTAGCGCATTGATAACTTGACAGGTAGTGTGGTCCTTGTCTGCTGGGTTCCCTGGTCCTCTCTGCTGGAACATGAGGTATGGTCCTGAGCATTTACATTGTGTGCACAAAGATTACTCAGTGCATATAGCCACTAATGTAGATGAAAACAAAACAAGAAAACTCACCCTTTTCTACCTTTCAGCCCGTTTTGGTCTGTTCCTTAATGATTTCACTGCTCATAATATAATTTAAAATACCACAGGAAAACATTAGGGGGATCATATCACCGGCTAAGTGAAGTGAACTTGCAGTGTGCGTGCATGTAAAATATATTTGGGGGTGAAGAGATGAGCTTATTCCAGTTCCAGCTTGTGTTGATTTCCTCTGAGTTGTGATGATGATGGATCTTAATCCCCCAGGTTCATGTGGAGTCACTTCTGGGGAGCTGCAGTGACATCATGGCTCTTTAGATGAGAGAAGAACAGAAGAACTTAGAGTGTATTCAAAACTGTGGCAAATGAAAATTTCTGTTTTGGATGACCTGCTTGTTATCACTCATAACTTTGTTACTAATATTATGGTTATCAAATCTTGTGATGATGAAATGTCTCTCTCCTGCGTATGAAATAGTGTTTTACAGCTTGAAACAGTGCAAATGGTCATCTGGTGCAATTAAACCTTTTCATTATAGTGGTATTCAACATTTCTTCATGTTTAGTACCACTTTTATTTCACTGATCAGATGATGAGTTAGAAATATTACACGCTTTCAACATCAGTCGCACATGTGGAATTAGGAAGCATAATAATTAGACACAGCTTCTCATGTTAAATGTGTGACAATATCACATGCCAGCATCATCGGAGACTTAAAAGGTCACTAAATTTTGTATGTATTTCCATTAAGTATGAAGAGTGCTATTCTTTCTTGCATAAATGCAAGAGAAGGTATATTTCTATACTCCAACCCTAAGCTTTAAAAGGTATAGTTAGTGCCAATTCCTTAATTAATGGTATTTAACTCATTGTTTACATGTGATAAGTATTTTTTAGCTAGGATATAGCAGATAAACTGGAGAATGCTTGAGGTTACATGTCTGAGCTATAATTAAATCTTATGTGCAAATTACTTGTTTTTTTTCTGTATACTGTGGTTTTCACTTTTCCAGCAAACTATATGCAATCCCATAGACGTATATGCTTTTATCATTATATTGAAAAAGGTTGTGAAATCAATACTTACTTTTAGGAAGTGCAACAATTAAGGTGTGCCATGAGAAGATACAGCGTGTAATTACAAAACCATGATTATGGAATTTTCCAGTGACCAACAAAGATAAACCAGAATATCACTTATAGTGGGTAAATATTAATGTTTGGAAAAGTAAAAGTTTTTTAAAAAGGTTTATTACAATATTCATTATTATATTGAAATCTGTTCTATAGTTCTTACACAGTGCAGGAAGAAGGAAGAAACAAAACAGGGTGAAGAAAGTGCATCTCCTGAAAAGACACCTTTTCTGCCAAGTGTCCTTCATCATCTCTCTCTGCCATGCTGTCCTCTACATTCACGCTGCAGGAGAGCTCTGTACGAAAAATTGGTTGTGTTTTCATGCCTGTCTCTTACAAAAATAGTAGAAGGTTCTGTCTTCAAATTCAAGAATTTCCCACAAATCTAGAAAGTTACCAGGATATGAGGAAAGGAAAAAAGTCACAAGTGAAAAAATTGACTGCACTAGCTCTTGGTAACCTCCAATAGTTCTTTTCTAGTCATTCTTGGATTTTCTTTAGGAACAAAAACTTGCACATAAAAGGTCAGATACTTTATCTGTTGAGATCAATGGCAGGCTGTCCACTTACTTCAGTAAACAGTGAATCTTGTCCAAGATTTCCACAGCTGAGAATGGCATAAAAATATAGTAACTGTTGTAACTATCTCTCCCAGACTGGGAGAGACAGGGAACATCTTGGTAAAAGCATCGCTCTTTGTAGCAAAAAAAAAATGAACTAATTGTAGGAAAGCAGTCCAGAAGAGGAGGCTTCTTGGGGATTAGTTATTATTTATCTTAGAGATGAAGAAATCCAGAGTTAATTATGGTTGGTCGATAAAAGTGAAGAACGGCCTCTGCATGAACTATGTATGAAGAACACATTTCTTGAACAAGTCATCTTGCTTGTTATGCCGTTGCTGCTAATGAATCACAGGAGTGCGTTGTTACAGGAATGTGCCACAATTTCTATTCCTTCTGGTTGCAGAAGGGAGGATAGTATTTCATACTGGGTCTTCATCGTGGGTCTGCATTGATGAAACGTACTGCAGGGAGGTACAGAGCAGTTCTGAGGCAGGGAAGCATCTACCTTGATTTAAAGCCAAAGGGTATGTGTATATGCACAGACTTGTACCAAATACTGACATTTATTTTACTCCTTATCAAGATTTATTTTTCACTCATATAAATATTGGCCTACAGCTTAGTCATAGTCAATATTCACCTATTGAATCAGGAATTTTTTAATGGCTAGAAAAGGAAATAATATGGCTTCTTAAAACACTAGCAAGGACTGTGTATCGAATCAGAATGGCATCGGTACTTGCCAAACTGTAATTTCCCATTACAGTTCTTCTGGTACATTAAATTTCATATATGCCGTGTATCCCAAATTGTAATTTTTTAATAATGTCTCTGTGTTGACATATTTCATTTAACTTTTGTCTCTGATGAATCTGTGGATATTGTGAGAAGGATCTTTGCTAACAGGAGAGATACACAGTCTGGTCTCAAAAAGATTTTTGTTTGGTTTTGTTGATCCCTTAGCCTAAAAAGAGTTCAGAATGAAAATATATGGTTCCTTTTTATAAATGCAAAAACATAACAATTACATACCCAATTATTTAGTAAAGATTAGGCTTAAAAAAATCTTTTGTCTTATAGTTTGTCAAAAAAGCTGTAAGAGGAAATATGATCAAGAGCATTCATAATTTGAAAGTGACTGAACATTGAATGCTTTGATTTATAATTGATGCTTCAGATATATTATAAGTGTGAAAACTTCAGATAACTATGGTAGTTTACACAGAGACATAAAGGACTGTGCACTAAAAGTTCTATTTTAAAGGACCTGATCCTGTCAAAGCATCCACATGCAAGAAATATTACGTCTAAATATTGAGTTCTATTTCACACTACAGTTGAAATACTGAGGATAACACAGTTTCTTGGGAAAGTCACTTTTCTAAAGAAAGCTTGTTATATTTCATAATTAAACAATAGATCCCATTCCTTAGAGCTAGATCTGCAACAAAGGAGATCCCATTTGTCACTCAGTGCACCCCTGTGAACTTACTGACAGTAATTGTTCCATGGGTGTATGACACAATACTCGATGCCAAATTTTTATAAGATTTCTGGTGTTTGTACTGGCATTTCACTTTTTGCTATCTTCAGGAAATGCATATCTGTAAATGGAAGCAAATGAACAATTTTTTTTAGAGAGAAGTAGGTTAACAAATGAGAACAGAGGCTTCAAAGACTGTTGAATCCTTGGCAAAGGTGGGAGATGGGACCACTGGTGCACCTACAAAGAGCCAGCTGGGAAATGAGGTCTCCTGGTAGAAAAGTTTGGAAAGATGTAACAAGCTGCACATAAAGATGCAACAAGTTGACCAGCACAGCCTGTGTTTCGGAGAGAGCTGCAGGCAGAGCTATGCCAGCTCCAAAGGGCAGGCTGGTGTTCGTTGCTGAAAACTCCACATTCAGTGCTGGCTGCTACCGGAGCTGGGCACAGCCTGGTATTCTGCAGTCTGTGTTTGTTTTTGAAGATTTCCTCAAAACTTGTATTCAGAGGATGGAAAATCTTCAATAAAAGAAGCATTTTGATTTCTAGTTTAGTTTAAAAGTCAGCCTTTTACAATGTTACTGAAAATGAAGAGCAGATTTCTAATAAAGGAGCTAATTATTATTAAAATTCTAGTGTCAGCAGAACACTTCATCCTCACAGACAGAAATGAAATAGTAGTTCAGATATTTATTCTAAGTTTCCAATAAGTACTTGGCAAAAATTCAATAATGTTCATTAAATACATAAATGGAAATATTAAAAATAAAGATTTTTCCCTCGTGATTTATTATATAGCGTGCTTGAAAGGCAAAGTTGAAGAAAGAAGTCGTTATCTGGCAAAAAAGGTATTACAAAAATGTTAATTAAATTGTATAGTCATAAGTAAGCCAGTGAACAAGAAAAAGGCTTCCCTGCTTAAATTGGAAGCCATATTTGTTCTGGCTGGCTGGTTCAAGATGTGAAAAGGTTTTATTTAAATAAAGCATACAGCGCAATATACTTAGGTACGTTTCTGTTTGGATTATACTAAATCCAAAAATTAAAGCAAACGAGTAAAAGATTCTTTAGAAAACCCCATTAAGAGGCCTGTCATAATTAAGAAGTTGGAAACAAATAGAGGCAGGTATTTTCAAATACATCTGAAGCATAACTGACCTTACAGGTTGATGACACAAGAGGTTAGAAAGTGCACGAGGAGCTGTGTCCCTCTGGAGAGATAGGGAGGAATAGGAGGAGCCAGCCTTGCTCCTGAAGGGTACAGGCCATGAATTACCAGGAGTCTTTAGGGGAATTTGGTCCCCCTGCTTTGGGTGCATGAGGCTTTTGCACTCTGCACATCTGTGGCTGGGCTCGAAGCCAGAAATTTTTGTTATTAGTGCTTGAAAAATAGTTTACGTATTTTATTTTGTCCTGTGTAATCCTAGACTCTGAGAGCTGTATTTCTTCTGTGCTTTGAATGCTTTGAGTATAACTTGCATTGTTGGGCATGGGAGCATTTTAGGTTCGCATAAAAAAATATTAAAAAAAAAATTAATTTCTGCAGTTCACAATTAAAATATATACCTCTCTTAAAAGACCACTCCCATCAATGTATCAGTAGTCTAAATTGTTTTTGAATACAACTGCAATGCCCACCCCAACCCTGAATTCCTTAATTCAGTGCAGCTTCTGAGTAGCACAGAGCTCTGCTTTAGGGGGGAAGGAAAACCCTCTTTATTTTGTACTTCAGAATGATTGTTTACTTTTAAACTTATATTAAAAGGACTCTTCAGAAGGGTTTTCATCTGCTTCTAGACACCTGGATAACATTAAGAACAGTTTACAGAAGAGTTTTGCCTGGAAATAAAGAACTGTGAGAATTTAGTCAAATATTTTACCAGCCTCGTGTGGATAGTTCAGCTGCACAGATTAATGTTCCTCAGTAGGATTAGGGTTGTTGTCTCTAAGAAGATATGCAGCTTTCCTTCTAAAACATCATAAGGTTTTGTAGCACTTTTTATTAATAAAAGTTCCTCTTCTCTGTTAAAGGTACTGCTTCATACAGCTGCAGCCTTCAAATCAGCAGTGTTTATTGGCAGTGGTTGCTAGTGCCGTGGTTTTAATAAAAACAGGATGAGAGGATTGTGTTCTGAAGCATATTTTTTAAGTAAAATTGTATAGGTGTATTCTGCACAGGCTCTTGTTTTCTAAAACTTGACATTTGTAGAAGTGATTTGAATTTTTGGAATGAGTTTACTGATCCGTTCACAAGGACTTCTTGTCTCCTCTAATGTTTGATAAATCTAACATGAAATAACTTTCAACCTTAGGAAACTAGTGCTGTTATTTATTTATTTATTTATTTTCCCATGATGAACTGAGGGACTGTGTAACATTTTTCTTGCTCATTTTTGAATGCCTGTTAGAAAAAAGAGATGAAGAGGTCAAATTCCTCATGTTGTTTCAGCATAACAAAGTAGACAACATCAGGTTTTGATACATACAACTGATACCAATCCTGCCTGTTATATTCCAAAAACAGGGTCCATGGACAAAGCCAAAAATTGGCAGCAGAGTACGTAAGGGCACACTATTCTCTGTGGTAGTGATCACTTGTAAAGCGACAGGTTTGGGGGAGTATTTTGCTTGGCGGAAGAACATTATAATTTATTCTTATTATTATTGAAAATCAGGAAAAACAAAGTTGTTCCTTGGAACAACTTAAGGGTTATTTTAATTTGGGAGGTGATAATGTCTGATTAACTGATGAATGACATTTCCTGTGGTTACTTGAGTCTGTTTCCTCCTGTCTTCCCATCACACGCATGTATTGAGGAAAGTTTGTTATAAATAATTTCCAAACAAGGATGAGGAGGAGTAGGGGAGAGGGATATCTGTTTCATAAGCATTTTGAATGTCTTGTAAAGGTGACTTGTGGGGAACGAGCTGTGCTATCCTGGTTAAAACTGAAGGACAGAAGGTCATAGGGACTGAACTCAATTGCATGCAAGTTAACAGAGTTAGATGCATCTGATGCTGTGTGACACAAACTTGGCACTTACCCTTTTTTTTTTTATTAGTACAAAACAGAGTTGATGAAGTGTCAAAAATGATTCATAAAATGAAATATGAATAGAAAGGTATTTAAAAACAGCTGTGAAGACCTTTGGAAATTGACTATGACATTTTAAATTCTACTTTGTTTCTGTAGATCAAGATAATAAAATTATATGTGTTTTTAAGTATCACTAGAAAATTAAAATATAAAAAATAGACTACAGCTGCTTTGTGTGGATAGCCAAAATCAAAATATATAGCCAGGCTAAATTTTAAATAAGGTGAGCTCACCTGTTGTTGTTTTCATTTTCTAGGTTGGTTTGATCATATCTCTGTACTACTTAAAGTCTTCTTGGTACCTTAAAAGGGCATCATTCTGCAAACCTTGCTCAAGGCTCGACTGCTTGTGATTATTCATGACTTCCTCAAATAATCTCCATTTTTAAGAGATGCTGCTAATGTTTGCTCCTTTACTTCCCTGGGAGTTGAAGGTATTTTCAAAAACTGTCTAGATAAAACCTAAATGTCAGCTTCTCCAAGGCAGTTAAGTACCAAGTTCAGTGGGAGTTAAGTGACATATACAAGACAGAAACACCTTTGGAGATATGGGCTTAAGTGGCTCTTCATATCTCAAGGAAAAAAAAAAAAGAGAGACAAAGGCCTTATATAATTTGTATTTTATAAACAGATGCTCTTTCAGTATAGTGGTTACAATTCAATGGAGTCTGCTAGAGTCTGCTAGAATTTTGTCTGCGGTTGTAGCACAAAACTGTATATTACTTCCACAAATAATAGTGGTCAAAAGCCGGTGAATCCCTCTCACTGGGTCCCTGGTGATCTCCACTTGGCATGCTATGTTCCTTGTCTGTGTTAGCAGGCAAGGATGGGTTTGGTGTGGAGGGAACTTCTTGTCCTTCCTACCCTCCTGTCTCACCTAGCTATGCCTTAGCAGATATTCTGTGGAAGTATACTACAACCACAGCGAGGAAGGCTTTCTTCTCTGGTAAACAGTCATTTGTCTTGCCCCTTTCCCAGCTCCTTTTTGGGGACCTTGTACAATTGAATACTCCGTCTCTCTCCACAGCAAGAGGACCACAGATCCTTTACCTGTAATGAAGGCTTTTCTGGCCTGGGTCACCCCTTGGTTGTGGTGGTATGTTACACAGCAGGGTCTTGATCCTGAGTATATGAAGCATTCCCTCCTAAATAAAGGTACTGGGATCTAATGTGTCATGGTCCTGACCTATTCTTGCTCAAAGGCCTTTGAATTACCGCACAATGCAGAAGAAATAGCATTTTAGTGCTGTTGTAGGCTGTTCTGCAGATTCTGTTGATATGGTATTTGCCTTTGACACTGTTTTTCTAAATGGATAAAGTGACAACAAACTTCTTCAAAGCAGTTTGCTTTAAATTTGCTATTCTCTGATGAATTTTAGGCGAGTGCCAGGAGGGGATATGGCAAGATACCTCTTGGGATTAATATGTTATATCACATCTGTCTCCCTAATGCAGAGGAATCTCTGGTAATGTCAAGTGTCTGACACTTCAAAGGAAGTTAGAAATCACCAGCAGAGATATTTATAGAGCCCTTCTATAGGGAAATGTCTGAATATCTGCAGATCAGTAGCTGCCTTGGAGCTGAAGCAGGAGAAAGACTTCTGTGTTTATTATCCATCCCAATGCCTGTAGCTTCTTTTTGGTCACACAAAACATACAGAAAAGCTTTACGTCTAGGAAAGTTGACTCAACCACTGCCACACGGCAGTCACCAGAGAGGAAATCCCCGTTTAGGGAGAGAAGAGCAGGGAAGAGCAAAGCGGACATCGCGCAGGGCAGGAGTGAGATGCGCGGCCTAGAAAATGGCATCGAACTGTAGGCACATAAGTGAACAGTGCCTGCAGGTGCATGCAGGTCTGACCGAGGTGGCTGGAAGCTCTTGCCCAGGCAGGATTAAGTGAATAGGGGTACAAGTAAACACCTTTAAGGGTTACGGTTCTCTGCTCTGTGCTGAAGAAGTGTTCCCTGAGGCTTGTTGCGGGAGCAGCAGGCACTCAGAGGAGCCTGGTGGGCACTGCGTGTAAGGGTACCCCCCGTGGCTGGGCTGCAAGGGTCCCTTCCTGGACAGGTTTCTCTGCTTGGCTGCTCGACTTGTGCTGGATTTTGCATAAGGCAACAGGCAAGCCAGGTGGGAGGTTTGTCAGTTCGGGACTGAGGCTGATGTCATCAAGCAAATGCAGCGGGGTGAATGTGTGCTCACAGCAGTGGGTGAATTTTATGCAGAGGAGGGTGCCTGGTGGTTCCTTCTTGTGGTGGTGCAGAAAAGCCTACACAGCTGTGCAAAGGCTGTAATCTGGAGTAGTGCCAGTCCTGCTGGTGCACAGTCACAGGGAATTCGAGTTCATGTATGTAAAGTCTCTGTCCAGATGTTCTCTCATGTTACCTCTTACATTGAAAATGTAGAAAGTGCGATATAATTATGTATTTCACTGCTGATATGGACCTAGCACAATATCAGAAATTATTCTAGGATTTGAGTGCTTGGTGGTTATATGATGCTGAGAATGTCATAGCTTGAAAAACTGAGGGTAAGTCTGGATTTACACTTGCATCACTTCCAAGTAAGACCAGTTTCTATCATTGTTTCGTGACGTAATGCAGTTGTACTTGCTCTTTGACAGTCTATACATGCCTGTGTTACTGCTAAAGATCATCTGCTGATTTTCTTCTGGACTGGATGGAGATGCTGATACTGTGCTAGTAGTAGTGCTGCTACCCTGTAAAAAAATATCTTGTGCTGCATGTTGTTTTTTTTTTTTTTGTTTGCTTGTTTTCCCCTGGATCATGGTAGTTTCACAATCTACAACTTGTCCTTATTCTAAAGGTTATTTATCATCTACCTTTGACTTCCAGAGGAGTTTTTAAATTTTTTTTGATTTTTTTTACCAATATAAAATAAAAGGCCATTTTGATGACTTTCTTCTCTACTATATATAGATAGACACACACACATTGTTACAAAAGGAAAACTTTTTGTTTCATAATAATAGTTTTCCAAAACTGCACTATCTAATACCAGTCTTTTTATACAGAAATTTTCTAACAAATAGTTACAGTTTAGGTGGATGTAGAACAAAACCAGAGTCTTTGTACTGCTATATTCCCATTTTGGTCCTGGGAGTATATTTCATATGAATGAGAAGCTTTGTTTTCTGTACTCATTCAGCAGTGCACTATAACATGAAGACCAAATCTTTGTCTGTAAGGGAGGTAAGGAATACTCAGTCCTAGTATTTAGGTGCCTTGTGTCATACTGTCTTCTTTAACTAGAAATGCTTGTAAACTATTCTTGTCTTTGCACGCTGAAGTTGAAGCTCTCAGGTTTCTATTTTATTTTATTTATTTATTTTCATTTCTGTAAGCCTACATTACCATTACGATGGAATTCATTAATCTGTCTTTAAAGGATTATGTATAGCCTCCCTGTTGTCTCATCAGAGGTTCTGTACCATTTTTTGTAATGGCTGAATTGAAAACCTAAGATTGGCTTGAATATAAAAGCCTTATGTTAGGAACATCATAATGAATGTTCTTTTTAGCTTTAGTTGCGTAAGTGTTGCAATTAGGCATCCTTACTAGGGGAAAAAAACACAAAACAAAACATATTTCTGTTTAAAAACAAAGTATCTTCTTGTGACTCATTATGTCACATTGAAATAAATTTATTGGATTTTATCAGTACAGTTTTTTTCCCAGATGAGGTAGTTGCTGACTTCTTTGTCTGCTGGACAGAACCTGGGTTTCCAGTTTGTGGGCTGGACACAGAGCAGGGATGCCTGACTGTCTGGTATCGTTGTGCAGGATCTTACAGGCCATCGTTTCTATCAGGCTTGGGCACTGCTGTCTTGCTATACCAAATAGTGTGTTATCTACAGTTAAAGCAGTGAATCAGAAAAAGTAGGGTTGAAATCTGCTTCCCATAGAGAAAAAAAAGTTCTACAGATTGTTCAGATGCCCAGAATACAATTAGAGAAATCATTTGAGATGTTTCTACCCAGCCAAACTATAATGTTGCCATTTTAGTAATGTTTAATGCCTTTGCTATCTGTGGTTAGCATAGCTATTTTATTGAGACCAAAGTTGTCTTCTGAGATGACTAGACATAATGTTAACGCTTCTAAAGACATCTCTTAAGCCAAAGCATAGGTGCTTGTCCTGTCTTGTGAAACGGTCTTCTCCATTTGAAGATGAATGATCTCACTTCCAATGAAGATCAAAGATATGTTTTGTTTAAATCACTATAATACTCCAGAAAGAATTACTTACTTTAGGGTAATCCTGAATACATGAATACAAATAAGGCAGAACTAAGCAACAATTCAAAAAGCAGCATGTTTCTTTGAGCTGAACAAAGCAAGAACATCTAGATTTGCTTATGGTGTTGGTACACTGCAACGGTTTAGTAATCAGGCTTTTGTAAAGGAACTATTAATGTTCATATTTTCCCAAACTAGAGTGAAAAAATGTGAACGTTAGTGTCTATGCATAGCCCTATTGCAAAATAGACTGATTTTTCCTGTATGATCTGCCTTTTGCTGAATAACTGTTTGTAAGGTCAGCATACAAAAATGCACAAAACATTCATTTAATCTGTCTTTACTGCTAAAATCAGCCTAAGTTTCTTAATTCATCTGGGTATCAGAAAGTATCCTGAATCAAATTCTTCTCTCCTTGTGTCTAAAAGAAACAAATTCTAAGGTTCTGTTGTTTAACAACTGTGCAACCTCTTGCATCAAGATTAAACACTTTGTTTTGTCCCCAGGCAGTTGTATATTTATTACTCTTGAGGCACTGGTATTTGAAATAAATAGAATTGAAAGATCCTGAGAAATGGTTTCTGAAACACATATATTGAGTTATTCTCTCCGAAGTGAACAGAAAATACTCCCAATGCTTCTCCCCACACCCTTGCAAAGGAAAATAGCAGATGTAAAAATACCTGACGATGATGGTTGTGAATATGGAAGCATTTTTATTCATGGTTGCTGAGGTTTTTTGCTGCTTATTCTCCTAAAAACAATTAGGTTATCTTTATGGAATGTATTACTATTCAGTAAAGATAACGTAGGTAAGGGCATAATGAAGGACAAAAGGAAAAGTTTCTCTCCTTTTCTGCTCAAACGGTATGCGATGAAAAAAAAAATCCATGGCTTGCAAGCAGTCTTAAGAACTTCTCCACTTTCACTCATTCTCCCTGTCCAAAAAAAAAACCACAGATGCTCACCAAGAGAAAAAGTTCTTTTGTGTTACAAGGGAAACAATTTCCGTGTGTGTGTGTACGGATATTCATAAAATATGGATTAGCAGTGCTAGGTATTCAGCTAAGTAAATATTAATAAAATAAAGGTGGAACTGATATGCATTTCCCAATAGACAGTAATAAGCATATTTTGATTTCTTAGTAAGAAATCAAACTAAGGGGAGAGAAGACACCTTCTTTTGTCAGGGTGTTTTTATTCTTTATTCTCCTTGTGTTGATCCTGCTGGCAAAGATTTTCCTTACTGACACTTTGAATATACGGTATTGCTTACGTTAAACGTACAGGAATCAGGAGTTTTGCTTAAAAGATGAAATAAAAAAGAATCCAGAATGTCTTTTCTTTATTTTCTTTCTCATTTGTGTCTTTGGAGGCACATTAAAGTTGCATGTTTGAGCCTGTCTTTATAACCATGAGAGGTAGATATCTGCTCCCCCCCTCCAGCTCCTCCCTCAGAAGTGTAGGAGCTAGGGCCTTGTTAGTAATGCTTGCTCACAAGTATTGGAAGATTCAGTAAATAAATTATGACCCAAAATGTGTATTTATTCTTGCCTTTGTGACATTGGCTGAAACTTCTAATTAATTTCACATAGTTACTGTCATGCACTGTAGTAATGGCTTTTTTTGCCACATTTTACAAACGATTCACTATTAACCTTTGATTTCTGCTAGATTTAAGGAAAAAAGACGTATATTGCAGAGTCCTGCACTGCATATTTGTAGGTATATCTGACAGCTTTCTTTGCTGTACACTCGATCGTTTAGAGCAGTAAAATGGAATTGTTTTTGAATAAACTGAAAATTAGGGGGATGCTCTAAAGCGTTAGCTCACAGATCTCACGAATGCCTCTGATTTCAAGCAGCTAGTTAAATCAGGGAAAAATTAGTTGTGATATCCAAAGAGGTGAAGAGTTAATAAAAATAAACTCCCTAAAGTAAAAACAGAACAGCAATAGATTATTTCTTGTTGTTGTTTGTATTTGAAGCCTAATCAAAGAGTTGGATTAGGCTTCTGGGGTTCAGAAACAAAAATGTTTAAATTGAAGAATAGTTGTTCCTAGAATTAATATTTGATATATTTACTTGGAATGTATCCTGCTCTTTATCCGCATTACTTTTGATATTGCTTCTTTGTTTCTGCTGGAGATATATTTGTTAAAGACTCTTTTCCCCTCCTTTTGTTTTACCTCTTTCCTTGGGTCAGTCGTGACTGGCAGTTCTTTCTGAGCTGAGAAGATGGGTTAAATCAGACGTATATAGAATAGACAGCTCACATCTTCATCCCTCTTTTCTGTTTTGATGTTTCTTTCTTTGAACATAAACAGTCTCCTCCAGTAGCAGCCACATTAAGGATAGTCAGGAAATACAAGATCCCTGCTCTACTTCTTTTTTGGATGTTTACCTGATTTATTAATGCATGGGATGCTTAAATTCAGTAGTGTCATCTTAGTGTGTTCATTGGTAATAAGGAAAATAAAAAACAAAGCCATCTTTGGCAACTGGCATGAGCTGGGGTGAGCCAGTAAATAAATGTTATGCATTTAAAAAGAGATTTTGTTACTTCACAGCTGTTAGAGGAAAGGAGGAGATGACCATTGTAAAGTCATTTGAAAAATTTGTTCAAATTACATCATGCTACAGCTATCAATTGGATGCCACTGATCATTTCCACATTCTGAATAAATTAAAGCCATCATAAAGTATGGCAGCAATCTCCATTAATACAGCTTGTTGATATCTGCTTGTTGAAGTCTATTATTTAAAATCATTTCTTTGGCTTTGTCAATGTTTACACAGCCCAGCATCATTAATGTTGACTTAGGGTTATCTCTATGTTCCATAACTAGAATACAGAACATTTCTATCGATTTCTTAGCCACACTCCTCTACTTTACTATCACTAAATGAATTTTGATTCATAAAACAAAATCCCTGGGAGTCAAATGTCAGCTATTATCCAATATATTGCTCTCTCCTGCTACTAAAATAGTCTGCATCTCATCTTGAAAATATAATGTATATAAGTCTTCTCTGAAAGAATTTCAATAAAATATTGATGTGAAGTACTTTTCTTATTTTGCATGATAAGATGTTTTGGAGACATAGATGAGGGCACAAAACCAAGTCTAGAGTCATCCTGCATCATATTTTATATTTTGTGAGCTTTTTCACTGAGTGTTAATAGCCACAAAATGCATTTTTTTTTCTTGTGTATAATAAGAAAATAGTCTGTGGTATTGTCTCGAGCAGTCTGTCTTAGTTGATTCTGTGCTTGGAATTACGATCAAGCCAAACAAAACCTAATAACAACTGAAACCAGTACTCGTACACACTCCTTTGAATACAGCACTGCTTACTGCCACCACATTCAGGTGCCATGCTTTAAAAGAATGTGTTCCTACACGGCACATTTCGTTTTTTCTCCTGTGTGTGTGTATAGTAATACATGTAATTAGAATGTTTTGTCTTGCTTAATGGCAAGTTTGTGAATCTGTGACCAATCTAATATGATTTCCTTTTGATGGCTCCTCCCAATCAAAGAACAGATGAGTAGAGGAACCTCATAAGAAGAAGGCTGATGCAACCTAGAAAATTGGGACGCCATGGGAGTGAGAAAAAGTCAGTTCTCAGGGACATAAGCAGTTGTGAACAGATGCACTGGAATTGGCGTGGTTTTTGATTTTGACTCAAATAATGGCTTTCAAGATTCTCTGGGAATGGGCGATGATGGTGCAGGATAGGATATCTGTACATTTGCACCAGAAGTATGTGCTCATTTAGTCTCTCTCGGTGACGTTATACTGCTCATTGCTTGCCAACAGGAAAGAGAGGCTTCAGGGATGTTAACCAGAGATCAGCGATGACAGTAAATTCCTAATGCAGATGTGGGGCGTTCAGCTGTTAGTTTCAGTATATCCAGGAAAAAAAAAAAGCATCAAAGAGTGAATACCAGATTTCCAGATTTGAGAGGTTTGTGACAAGAGCTTATGGTACTGAAGTTACAAGTGGGATGTAGGGATGAAATTCAACTTTGAACCGTGGTGGTGGCTGTGGTGTGGCTGGGTGTCAGCACGGTGCTGCGTGCCCCCTCGGGGCAGTGGAGTCGCCATTTCCCTGGGTGCCACAGGAGCTTCCCTTCCGTGCCCAGCAGAATTGGGATGATGGGTCAGCTTGAGGCAAGGTGACTGATTGAACTCCCAGACCCCCCATTGAAGTACTTGGTGTGGTGTAGGAGGGCTCTGGTCGGGAATTTTGGACCATCCTGTACCTCTGACTGTGCCTGGACCTTTGGACGGGCTCTGCCTGCGTGCTGGGTGGGAACTGGGCTGCTCCAGCCGGCTTCCTGGGGGTTCCTCCTGCAGGGTCAAACATTACATGTAGATGAGACCCTTGGGAGCAGTCAGTAGAAACTGTTCCTGTGGATGCAGAAATGGCTACGTAGAACAGTGGTTTTGTCTAGTTAAGGTAGACAGGATACGTTTTGTGTGTTGAGACAACCAGCAGTGATGGATAATGCCTGTCCTGGAGTGGTCGCACAAGCCCAGCAGCCAGATAGATTATAAGAGATGTAGAGAAGGGTTTTTTAGGGGAATCTAACCCAATCTGGTTGAAGATGCTGTAATAGAGACTCCTTTAGACCTCTGGGCAGTGACTGACCATCCTGTTCAAGAGACCCGGTTCCCCAAGTGAGCATTTACCCTGTGCAAAGTGCTGTTTGCTTGCTGGTTTGTTTTCAAACAAACACCGTCTGTGAGTGACTGTGCATCTTCTGGAAACATGAGAATGATAGAGAAATCAGGTGACTGTTCTTCACTGTTGTAATTCTTTTGCAGAAAGTAAAGGCAAACTACATGATTTTATGGAACAAATGAAAAAAATGGTGATAACTAGCATTACAGTGAATATCAAATGAATATATAATAACAGAACATTAGGAAACAATTAGAAAAAGTGGCTAGACATTATTAATTCATGTGCTATTCATTATACCGACATTGATCATGTAAAATAAGTGTGGTGTTAGTTACATTTTAATCATCCAGAGTTGGAGAAGGACTAATTATTTTCAAATAGAGATGGGAAGAATCAAGCTTTATAAAAAATCATGGAGTGTCCATTTTAATCCACAGTATTTTCACAGGCAAATACATGACTGCCTGTATTGGCAGGGCAATGGAGCACATAACAGCATTTGCCCATGTGTAAACTCTTACAGAGGAAAATAGACGTATTGTTGTCATCCTGGGAGCTTACCTAAACTGTGGGTGGGTAGGTTGTGTAGCGTGGCCTGGTTCTTCACACATCCAGGTGAGGGGCTTGGCCAGACTGAGCTTTAGGTCCTTTCCAGCCAACCTATTTCAGTCTCTTTTGTTCCTAAACAAGCGTATTGGGGCATGAGAGCACCAGGTGACGTTCCCCACGGACTCCATGTGGCCAAAGTATTAGCTGGGTGAGAGATTTGGGAAGGACACCCAAACCCCACATCTTAGAGTCAGTGAGGGACACCTGCTGTGGATGCAAACAGAGAATAAAGGCAGGAGGACTGGCTGCATCCCTCCCGCTGCCACTGCTACCCGCCACTGCTGGAAGTCTGTAGGGGCTTCCAGTCAGCTCTGAAGAAACAAGTCGGGCATTTGTCCTTGCAAGGGCATCTCTGATCTGCACAGGCGTATGCCCGAGAGGAAACCTGGAGGTCTGGTTACTTTGTATGAGAACGGTTCTCTTGGTTGGGTTGAGGCAATGTGTAGAGCTTCAGACAAGGAGAGTGGTGGCGCAGCCATGAGATACAGAAGCAAACGTTGACGTACTTCACATCCAAGGTGCCCAACTTCAAGCTTGCTTGGGTATTTTGTAAGCAATGGCTGCTCTTTCTTTGTTCTTCCTTCTTCCCTCTCCAGCCTAAATGCCTCTGACTGGAGAGGTGCATCTCCAGTGGCTTTTTTACTACCCAGGTGCAGTCTTATGAGCTTTTCCTCTTGAGCTATAGTCCTCCCCAGTGGTGTCTTTGCAGGATTACTTTGACAATGGCTTATGTATATCTTCAGTATGTTGTTGTATCTCGTGGACTGGGAGCCCTTAGGTCAGTTGTGATGATATAGTGAAAACACAGAAAGGCAGCTGAAAGATTGGAATCAGTACATTATCACTTAAATCACCCCAGATTTAATTTCACTTTAGATGAATAGTTTTTGGGAAAAGTTAAGAACATGGGTTCAGATGACTGTGTAAACAAATTGCACTCTGGTTTTTTGCTTCATATGTTCTCTGGGTTACTTTGTTACGTATTAGAAGAATGTAAAGATGAATTTATAAACTGTGGTAAGGTACACTTACTCAGAATTATATCAGTTTTTCTTTGGTATATTGCCTTTTCTGTAACCTCTGAGTTTGATTTACTTGTTATCCCAGGACAACAGTAACCCATATTTTCTGTGGGTGGATCAGTTGGTTTAAATTCACAGAAGCAGCAGCAGGTTCTTGCTTCAGTAGTGGAGTCCAAATGGATGCTTTTTATTCTATTATCTTCCTTAGTTTTATGTAGTATTGATGAAATTGAAAATCAGTGACCTGACAAAAACGAAATAATATGGCATGAAAATTGCTACTATGATTTCATACTGTGTTAATGCAAGGATGTCATTCCCGCTTCAGAATAATAACAGTGTTTTGCTTCTGAACTTACGGCATCTCTCTTTCTCTCTCACCCCACACTTTTTTTTTAAAGGAGAGATGATGCCGCAGTGAAATTCTCTTTAATTGCGTCACTTGGCAGTTTGTTACAGAATAACCACTACTAACAGTTAATTTTTTGAAGTAGTAAGTGGAATCTCTGTATTCAAAACATATTAAGAAATTCAGCGTGGATAGCATACATAGCACGCTGCTGTGGTTAACACAGAAAGAATCTGGCATAAAAATCATCATAACATGGTTAAATGCAAAAAATCAGATTCTTTTTTTTTTTCAGTAATTCTTCCTCAGTGAGAAGCCATGGCCCAGGCTGCCCAGCCGTGCTCTCTGAATTCCCACGGGGCACTGATGGCCCTGGAGTATGCACAGGTGATATTCACTCTCCATCCTCAGTCTACTGCTGTGCCTTGGGAAGAGTCCAGAAGCTTAAACTGATTCTTCTTGTCCCATAGAAGATTCGAAGCAGAGAGTTAACTTCTGATTAAGGTGCTCCCTGAGCTTGCAATGGTGCGATGAAGTGTTGCATGCAGGCAGCTTATTGATTACAGAGACCTCATTAACGGCTCTTCCTAGCTCACTGTTGATGGTAGAACATCCCATATGTAAGGTAAAAATGTGTACTTTTATGTCAAAGATAACAAGGTAACTGGCAAATTTTGCCATATAGGAACAGCGTCTTTCAGATCCCAGAGATATGTGTGAGCTCTGCCTTCATAAAGACTTGTCTGTTCAGATAAGGAGGGAGCAATGCCGAGGCCTAAGTTAAAGGCCAGCAGTAGCAGTGTCTCCACTTCCCTCAGGTCTTTTCTCTGTTCCTGGAGACATGCAGGAAGGGGTGAGCCCGGCTGTCATGTACGTGTGGGGTGAAATAGCCACCTCTCCTCTGCCACGTGTCATGGCAGATATCTGAGAAGCAGAACACCACCTCCTCTCCTTCATGTTCTGCCTAGCTTGCTGGTCTCAAGAACACTCAATAGAGGTTGATTAAAAAAAAATAAAAAAATCCTTAGATTTAAGGAAGTAAGCTAAAGGGCTGACGATATGAAATTTTCCCTGTGCATGCACTTGCTTTACAGTTAAAGCATTCACCCACATTACTTTGGACCTGAGCTAATTCAGAATCTCTTCTGACATACAAGGAGTTTCCTTAACCTCATATATCTTGGTTGTTTTAGATAGGAAATAATTTGTGATTCAGTGGGCCAGAGAGAAAATATATGCGAACACGAGGTTTAATGCTTTGCCTTCACGTGAGGGTTCCAGTCTCTGCGTTAAGGACAGCCTCAGCTCTCATGTCAGCTTTTGGATCAGGGATTCCATGCTCCCTTTCTGGCTAAGGTGGCCAAAGTGCTGCAGCTGCCCCAGCTGAGCATTGCTCTCTGCAGTTTCAGAGTGTCCATAGGGAGAATGGGGAATGCCTCCAATGGATATGCCTCTTCATATAGGCAGGGGCTTGAATTCCCCATTCCTCGTTAGTTAACTCCAATTCCGTTTTGCCAAACGGGGCAGCTGCACTCACCAGCTTGGTTCTGTCATTTCCTCTGTTGGAGAGAGAAGGAGTTTGACAATTTTCAATCTCCATCCGACAGTACTAGGACAAGTGTAAAATATATGACTAAAGGAAAGAAATAGGGCTCCTTCCAAAAGAAAATTTCTATTTGCTGAATGGGTTCTACATTTTGGTTTGTTTGTAACCAGCTGCTTGAAACCCGCCGCTAGCTCCTGCCTGCCTTGTGGGGTGTGAGGAGCCGCCTGTGCTTTGTGCTGTTCCATAATGTGTTGTCTGCTTCGGCTTTAGGCTTGTTTCTAAAACTGCTCTTGTTTGTTGCCACATTTTTCTGGTTGATTGCAGATTATAGCATCTTTGTTTTGTGCTCATCCCCTGCTGCTTTTGCTTCAGTGCAGCTACCTGTGAGTTTTGCTATGAACTGCCCATCAGGTGAGCTCCCTGCTGATTTTCCTTGGTCGCTGGAGCTCCAGCATCAGCTGCGCTAAGCACCAGCCATCAGTGCTCCAGCCACCCCACTCCAGTGCTTGATCATGTCTGTGGGCCTCTGCTTTTGATGGGATCCCCCAGGAGCAGCAGATACTGGTCACTTTGGGTGAAATGAAGTTCTGGTAGAGCTTTGAGTTTCAGCTTCTTTTCTTTTGACCATTCTTGCATTTTTACATATGCATGACAGCATTATCAAGTGTGGTAGTTCAGGTATTTGGATTTCACTGTTACAGCAACATAGAAGATTGCAGTCACTTAATGAAGGTGTTTGAACCTAAGCATGGGAATGTCATGCAAGGGTCTTGGTTACAGTGTGGTGATTTTTTTCCCCAAATGTGATGTTCTGGTTTTGCAAACATCAGTATTTTTTGCTATAGATGGAATGTCTTCTATGCATATGCTCTGTTCATAATTACTTGTTATGAAACAGATTTTTATTACTGATGGAAGCATGAGGTGAAAAAAGAAATATCGAGTTTAACATTCTTTATTATAGAGTTCAAATTTACCATAAAATTAAACCCTGCAATGGAATTACATAAATTGATTTATATCCATAGTGGAAGCACTCATTTGGTCTTATACATGAATTTTTTCACAAATTTTGATAGGATAAGGATATGCATAGCATGGGGGTTAACACAGGGATAGAGACAGAATTCAAAAGATATGTTTTATTTAATATACTTGCTTATTTATTTAATCACTATAGATGTGTTTTAAGGATAGATGGGGAACAAGAACTACCCTTATACAGTAAGACGACAAAGCAATAGTATCTAACTAAGCAGTGTGAACGGAGTATGAAGGCAGGGACGGAACGAAAAGGAAAGACAAATACATTGAGCACAGATATTATAATTGTACCCTGGGACTTTGTTATCTATAGTGCGGTGTTTTATTCTCCTCTTTACTGGGGAAGATGTCTTTCAGGGATTAGGGAGTTTTCAGTTTTTTAAAAAGTTTTCATAAATTTTTCAAGGAGGATTCATTAGTCATAATAAGGGGAAGAGAAGGACTGTAAAAAGAGAGGGCACGGTGAGTAGAGAAGAGGGAGAGCTGGAAAAATGGTGCATGAAGAACATGAGGGGTGGCTGCCAAATGGAAAAATGGCCCACGTGAAAACCTTTGGCAGCCGTGTGGTCACCACATCAGCACCAGTTGCTTTGTTCTGTAGAGTCTCAAATGGTCTTCTTAACTAAACACAGGTTAAACTGCTTTGGAGTGGTGAGAGAGAAACATCCTACAGGTCCTATTCCTTGCAAGAAAGTTCAGGGTCAAGAGCAGGAAGGTGAAGGATGGTCTGATGGTTCCTGTTTTCATCTTTTTCTGCAGTGAATGTTTGAGCAGAAATGAGCCAAGAATATTAGCTCTTAAACCTCTCTCTGTATATGATCAGTGGATCTAAAATAGAAAGTCATATCTGTACCTCTTCAGTTTCTGAGAAATCAAACCTACAGCTAGATGCAGATTTCAAACTCTGTGGTTAGATTATCTTACTGATGATTCCTGATAATTTTTTCTTGAATATTTACAATTCCTCCACTCTAGGGATACAAAAATAACTTCTAGTGTCAGATTGACTCCTCACAAAATTCATGTTTAAAAATAGGTGAGGATCAGTGGAGGACAGAGTGTTCAGCCGGTTCCAAAGAAAGGAATTGGTCATGTTCTTATTTAATTTACTTTTTTTTTTTTCTTCTCTGTGTGATTTATCTTTTCATTCAAATGGAAGAGTAGGTTGTATTCAAATGAACTATACTATGAGTGGACTGGGTAGATTTTACGTTTGGTAGAAAAAAATCAGGTAAAAATAAGTTATATGTATTTAAATGAGCCTAATTCATATTTGAAAGAATATGTCTTAAAAGGTGGTGGTTGGTTATTTGTCACTGGAACCCTGGAATTAAGTCTGCATATCCCCCTAAAAGACACAGCAGTTGAACTGGAATATCTTGGTTTGATGCAGAAATTTGCAGAATTTAGGGGAATTTTACAGAGTGGAGGTCAGGCTAGGTGAATGTACTTGTACTTTCTTGCCTTTTGATTGTTGAAATCCTGCAGTGCAAGAACTCTTCGAGTCCAATGCGACAGATAGATGTGGCCACTGGGTCACTAAACCCAAGGGCTCCAGGAGAGATGGAGGCAGAGGCTGCCCTCACAGCCCCGCCAAGGATTCCTCAGCTGGAGAGAGGTGGGAAGCTTGTAGATTTGATCATGTATGCACTGTGTTGCTTCAGGGGTGATACCAAGCTGCGTTTACCAAGAGTGTGTGCCAGTGGTTTCCCAAAAACCTTCCAGAGATCTTTGGTCCATCAAGCACTGTGGCCACGTGATAATGCTGTCCAGCCCCAAGGTATCCCAGTGGATAGGGGCTTCTCTGCATTACTGGTGCTACTTCTGTTGCATCCTTTTATTCAACACGTTCAGAGAAGCTTAATCCAGAAGCAGTCCACGTGCTCCCCAGAAACCTCCAGTTTTGGTCAGTTATGATAGGGGATTTAAATAGCAAGCAGAAAATTTTTCCTACTTACCACCAGGAAGTACCTAGTAGTAATTCTGTATAGGTTCAGACTGGTCGCAGTAACATGGCGAAGAAGTAAATCTGCTACAGGGATTTATGTTTTGCTTTAGGTTGCAGAAAATTACCACATTTCCACCTCTTGGTTACATTACCTCTTAATTGTTGCATGATTATGAATTAAGAAGTTAGATGAAATTATAAAAAGCAATATATAATAGATAGCGGTATGAATTAGTACAGTGCAAAGTGCTTATCTCAGCAGGTGTTTGTTAATGGATACATCTGCTTTGTTACTGCTGGAATAAATGGGTACTAATACAATGCTTTGTGAAACACATATACTTACTTTTATGAAAATAAAAATACAAGATATTTTGCTCTGATTTATTCCATTTTAGGAATTAGAGAAGTTAAGCTTCCTTCTCTTTTAATTATATCTTGCAGAGAAACTGTAATCTGTTAATCTGTATAAAGCTTCTCTCTTTTTCATTTGCCCATTGGCATTCTCTGCCATGGAATCCTCCCTGCCTACAATAGCAGCCAGACTCCCCAGCAAAAAAAGCAAAGGCCAAATTTTGCCCACATGTGTGCAGCTTGCTTTGACTTCAGGGCAGGATATCTGCACTTGGGCTGCACGATAAATTGATTTGTCAGTTCAGTGACCAACTAAAACATAAATAAAAATGGTTCCAGTTGACAAGAAACAGATCTCTTCCCTTCCTTCCCCCTTTTTTCCAGCTAATCAAAGAAACGTGCTTTTTTCAACCAAAACTGCATTTGCAGACATTTTAGATAAAAGCAAAAGCTAGATTTGCAGGAGGGTAGAGCTGCTATCGCAGAACAGGTGCTGCAGCTTTCTTATGTGTGTTGGATCAGGACCAGTACAAATCTCTACCGGTTTTAAGATGTGCTTTTTTTTTCTCCCCTAACTTGGAAGAAAGTGGCCTAACTGTGGAGCTCTGTGCTATTACAGAATGTCATGCTTTTCTGTTGGAACAGCTCCACTATGTATAAAATGCTTAAGCATCTATTTTGGTCAGCAACACAAAAAGTAACTCTGTAGCCCGCTGCTTAGAACGCTCTCTGGGGATGCCCAGGTTCCTGCATTAATGAATGTTTAAGTGCCTAATAGAAAAAATGAGAGACTGAGGGGGCCCCAGCACACAATACTTTATTGCTTTGTGTGGAAGGTATTTTCCTAAATGCTTGTTTTAATTCAGGGAGAGATTAGATTTGAATCTGAGCCTCTTACAGCCCACTGTAATTGCTGGGCTGCAAAGGGAGAAAGCTTCTTTTCATGTGAAGTATTGTGAAACTAAAAACAGTAAAAATGATGTGGAAAAATAAGAAGTAGCCACTTTAAAAACAGGAAGTTACCGGCATGATTAGGGCTTTTATTTATTTATTTATTTATTTATTTATTTATTTATTTATTTATTTATTTATTTATTTACTATTTCACTGAAGTTAGGAATGCAGTGTGACTACTCCCAAACTGTATTTTCAAAGTAGCTACCTTTGAAACAATTAAGCCAAACCTAACAGACACGTTTTGCCCTTTATTCCAAGATCTATTATGCAAAGCCATAAATCTGCAGTCAAGCAGAAGAGTTTTTACCAGGCTGAAGTGAGAGCATCACTTCCTGTGGGTGAGGATGTAGGCATCTTTCTTGTCATATTTCACCTCTCTTCTCTGTGTCCTAAGGCAGGGAGTCCGCTGCAGTTAGTATCCTTGCAGAAGGGACATCAAAACCTGGCAAAAAAGGGAAGGGTCATAGCCAGAACAAGTGGCATTTCTTTCCCTAATTCAGATAAAAATCTGCTCAAGCATTGAGGCAACCCAGAGGAAATGATCTGAGCTGAGGAAAATATCACATCGTATGACACAGCCACCCCTGTTCTGAATGCACTGCGCTTGTTTGTGCTGTCATGAGAGTCTCGCCATGCATTATCATTTACTCTGTATCTCTCAATCTCAGATGTCTGCCGCTATTTGCGGCATGCAGCGTGGCACTGTAAACCTGCAGCGTTTTATGAGAAGGCCTAACTGTGTCCATTAATCAGGGCACGTATGCAAAGACGACTGCTGTTTGACCAAAAGTGTAAAAGGCTTTGTGGAGACTTGTGTTGGTCTTCTTTTTTCTTGAGTTTACACAGCAAAATAAGTATACCTTCCAGTTTAGGAGCTTAGTGTATCTGAAAGTTTCTTTGGTCAGGAAAATGACATTTTTTCTGCATTATTGTAAATTTATGGTGCTGCAGTTTTTAATTTATGCAGAATTCTGTGCTGCACTTTTGGACCCATTTTCACTTTTAAATGCAGTAAGTGGGCACATATTTCTTAAAGTAAGTCGTAGTAAAATTTCGAGAATTAGCTCCTGAAAATATTCCCGAAAGTAAACCTGATAACTAAAGATAACAATATAATTGATCATACAAAAGCATTACTATTTTATCCATTCCTTTGCTGAGGAAAGTCAGTGCCAAGTGTTAACCTATCGAGTAGTCTGTTGTAATGTGATGAGGTCAGTGGACAAACTCATGGTTTTGATAAGCATTGGGACAGGTAGGAGGTAGGTATTTACCATGCTGTATATTAGGATTGCCTGAAAATTTCAAAGGGGGATTCTCAAAAGGAAAGGCTGTCACTTCAGCAGCAGAAGAAAGAATTCAAAGCAAAACTCCTCCATTTGGCTCTCTCAAAAAGGGCAATGGAAAATTTTATTGCCTTGCTGTTATTTTCAGTTTGAGTGCAGTATTCAGTGCAGGAGATGTTTAAGAGAATGTGTGTAGAAGTGCTTAAACTCAATGCTATATAAGTGTTTGGACAGTTTTCCCTTGTGTAACACTTCATTTAAATTTTGTGGTCATGTTCTAGGATAATTTTCTCAGCCTTTTCATGTGGGTGGCCTCTGACGTGAAGTCACAAGCAGCTCTCTCACTCTTGCTATAGAAATCTAATAACAGCAACTCTGCGTAATTCTCTGGCTGTGTTTTTCCAAGGCTGCATAAGCAAAATTTACCCTTGCAAGGTATCGGGTGTAGAGGGAAGTATAATTGTGAGTGTTCCTTCGCTTGCAGTGCCGTGTTTGGTTTTGAGCGGAGCAGGGGAAGGTTCCTATGCAGTTGTACTGAGTTAAAAATAACTTTAAAACATTTGAAGAATTTAAGGACTTCCTCTTTTGAGTCAGGTTGCCCAACTGGTCCCAAAGGTCCCAAATCTTCTTCCTCCCTTACAGAAAGCTCACAGGGAGGAGAAGCCTAGCAGTTCACATGAGAACAACATTTCTGGCAGCTCTGCCTGTACCCCAGTAATGTGATTAAGGACACATGGGTTAAATTTCAGTTGCTTTCTGAGCAGGAAAGTAGAGGAAAGCTTGTTAATTTTCTTTAGATATTATTAAAACATACTGTTCACCCCAGACGCATGATCTTATGGTAACCTTATGAACAGGGTCATCTAAAAATGAGTTTAAGTGATCAAATGTATGTTGCTACTTCCAATTTTGTCTCTAATTTTCAAGAACTGTACTTTGTTCTGCTAAATATATCTTCTCCCATACTTGGTAGGTCTTTTTTTGTCTTTGTGCATGTTGCTATTTGCAAATGCTCAGTAGATTAGGTAAGATTTCCGAGGGTTTAACCTTATCTTAAAGCATATCCTGAGACTTGCCAGAGTGTTAGTACAGTAGGGTACAAGGAAGGATCTTCCAAAAAAGATGGTGTAATATGGTCAAAGACGATTTTTCTGTTGAGTTTACTTATCCTGTAGAGCACAGGTCAATATGAATGGGACAGACAGGCGAGATTTAATCACATGGGAAAGAGTTTTCTTCTCCAGGTATAGCAAGGAAATTTATCACCTGTAGAGGAATCTAATAAAAGTTGTGCTGACTGGATATTATTTAACTGTTCTTTACATTGTGAAAGCAAGCTGCGTTCTTAATTAATTGCCAAACAGGCTCGAATGATTTACGTAGCTTAAAGCAGGAGCACGTAATAATGCATCAGCAGCAAATGTTTCCCTGCCTTTGTGTGAAGGAAACGCGCTTCTGAAATAACACTTGTGCAGTTCTAGTTAGCATATCAGGGGCACCCTCCTGCCCCAGCGTATTCAAGCATGGTAGCAGGGCAGTCACGGTGGCTGGGTTCGACCCAGCTGAGCGGCTCTGGTCTGAGCTAAGACCTGGGTGATGGTGGCACTGAGTCTCATTGCGCTTTGCCCAAGGGGCTGGGTGGCTCAGCCCGGGGCTGGCTTGGGGCGGAGCTGAGCTGGGTCATGGAGCTCCCAGGTGAGAGAGGGACGTGCAGCCCAGGTGCGGGGTTAGTTGTCGGCTCGGTTGCAGACAGTGTCATTGGGCTGTGTTGGGGCCAAGCGCAGCATGGACATAATCCAGAGCAAAGATTGGTGCCAAAATAAAGCACTTGCCTGTAGCAATGGCCAGACTTTAAATACATATATATATTTAAATAAAAAATAAAAGAAGGAAGGAAGGAGGAAAAAAATACCAAGCTTTTTTTGTATAATGATGAAGCGCTGTATCAAAGTCTATACATTAGGCACAACTTTAAAATCACATATAATTTCAATTACAGCCATCTGTTTCTCCTTAGGAAGAATGAAGTGAGGTCAACAGCTAAACATTTTACAACCATAAAGATTCTGGGATGCTTTATAAGCTATATACATATGTGATTTGTAAGAAACCTATTTACATGTAAAATTTCTCATTTGAGCATTCATTCCTTTTATCATGCAAACACCAAGTTTTTTTGGAAGCTCCAGGCTTTGAAGCAGAGTGAATACTGTTATTTCAGCCTAATGTTATAGCTCTAAATTTTTCATTTTAACCCTCTGATATTTCTGTCATCATGAAGAAAAATATCTGTGTACCATTAAATTTCAAATGCCTAGACAGTAGGGGAAGGTGCTGGGAAACATTTGCTTCCAGACAAGTGTACAAAAGGTTTCTGAGCTTTCTGACAAATGCAAAAAATAAAAATAAAAATACCCTTCATAGAGGTCTTTGGGGAAAGAGGGGTGAGAGGAATGTTATAAACTGGGACTCAAGGTACAAGATGTTTTAAATCTTGGGATTGTCTGTGGTCATTTATTTGAGAGTGACGCTTACCTTTCCTTCTGTCACACAGTGTTGTTCACAGCATTAAACATATGTGCAGCTGTGAATGGCTGCTTTTGAGCCCGGTGAGGGCTATGTCCAAGATGTGACATATATAATTTTTCAAATTATTTTAATAAAGTCGGTGACTTCACTGGAAAGCTTTTAGTCACAAAAATAACTTGGAAATGCATCTTACATTCATCCTTATAGTAGAGATATCATCTGTTCACCTTCTTGGAGCCTGAAGATTTTTTGAATTCCTCAAATATGAAAAGGTGAACAAAGACTTAAGTAAGCTTGTCCAACAATAACTTGAACAAGAGAAAGAATGCAGAGTCATAAAATAGGTGTACATTTTGAATAATTAAACATAAAGCCTTCCTGAACAAAATATAAAGCAAAATACTGACCTCACTGATTAATAACAGGCAAAGTCAGTTAATACCTGTTGTATAAACCCCTGAGCTTTATGGTTGTTTACAGGAACTGGAATGCATGCCTAAAAGACCACTCTTCACAGCAGTGCTGTTATCCATATCCATCAAGATAATCCCACAGTAAAACCTTGTTAAAGAGGAAATGTGGTGTGTTTGGATAATGTCAATAATTAGAAAATATGTCCCAGAAAATGCCTCACGCAGCAAGTTTAAATATTAATGCGCATTTTCCTAGCTCATTTTAGCTGAGGGTCTCGAGTTATTTACATGGACCTTGAGGGCTGAGCTCTGATTTCAGTTCCAGATGTGAACTGAACAGCAGCTCTTGTGCTTTTGAAAGCAAAGTTTAATTCCAAGCTGTGAAGCTCCCCAAACCTTTTTTTTTTAAAATGTGAATACTCATTTCTACAGCAAGGTAAATCGAGTCACAGAAGAGTTAAATGTTTGTTTGAACTTGAGCACAGTGAACCAGAGCACATAATAAACCTCGCTATCTCTTATTACCACTTCCATCTTCGTGGCTCGAGTAAGCACGCTGCTGCTTCAATTCACTCTGTCTTAGGCTGACAACGTATTTGATCATAACTCATCGGAGAGGACAATTTTATGCTTTAGACCACACTATAAATTAAGTCTGTGGAAGATTTTCATTAGTATATGGTATGTTCTGGAAAAATCATTGAAACAGACAGAATGACACACCAAACCTCTGCAAGCAAGCATGCTTCTGTTGTCTACACTAAAGGAATAGTGATTGAGTCTGGTTTGTGCTTGCAGGTTGGCGCTCTTGAGTTGGTAAGCACTGGGGAAACTGCAGTACATTGTGCTCCCCGCTGCTATCCCTCCATTGCTGCTCAGGACAAAGAATTAGATCTCCTCATTAACTTATGAGGAAAGTGGTCTTAAAAAACATGTAAATGAAGTGGAATGATACCAGCTAACTTCAGGTGGCTACATTTTGAGTGGCTGGATCTTGGCATTATTCTTGTGGTTTCATTAGACTGCAGGGACTGAGAAGTACCTTTTTCTGTCCACCGACCAATGCAAACTCAGATGGCAATGTTGTAGCTATCCAAAGTTATTGAGATAAATCTTGCCTGAAGTTAAATTGAACAAGTGTTCTTTCTGCAGAGGTTAACAGGATGGGTGCTTTTCCCACTAGTTGGAGCAATGCAGCCATCAAACCCTGCAAAGAACCAACGAGCATGGAAAAAACACAAAGGAAAATGTAAACGTGCTAATAGGGGTAAAGTTCACACTGACTAATACATAAAAACCTCACGAAAGCCCAAGTTTCAACGAGAAAATGATTAGCTTTCCTAAATGGAACCTGGCTAAGTTATAATGATGCTTGATCAGAAGACCCACAGTGTCATTATTCAATGAGCTCTCGGTTCAATTCAACCACACGAGGCATTGTGTGACTTGAGAAAACAGCTGAAAACCTGATAATCAGCCAGGTAGTATTAACAAATAAGCAAGGAAGTGTGAGGACGTATGCCGAGCTAAAACATGGCTTTAATGAAGGGTTACCTGGGAAGACAACACATAGGAAAAGGTTGCGATTTTACATTTTCATGTTCAGAAGTAGAAGAAATAGCTTGTCTGTGATGACCTGTTTCCTGGAACAAAGGATGCAAATTAAGAAATTATAGTATCATAATCTTTAATAAGAAATAAGGTAGGATTTATCACATGGATGAGCATTCTACCAGTAGAACTTCTAAACTATAATTAAATAGGTTGTTTAATTTAACAAAACAAACAAAACAACAGAGACATAAAATTTGTAGAGTGCCTTAAGCCCAAAACAGAGGAAAGATGTGATTCTGACAGTGGGCTGAGGTGGAGGAAAGCTGCTCTCATTTTGTGGTGCATTTTCAGGTTGTGGCTCTGCATGTTAAGTGTCGACAGATAGCACGTGTTTGAGCTGGGTGACCACAGAAGGTTGTGAGAGCTTCCCTCAGGAATACCCCAAATCTGGGGTTTCATTTGCGTGGGGCTGTGCTTTTATTGTCTACAACCACTCCAACAAGTGGGGGTCAACGTGAAAGGAAATCCTGCCCAGTGCTCCCTTTTGGTAATGGTGTAGATGCGGCCTGTATCTGTGGCAGTGCACCGAGCAGTGCCAGTGCGTACTCACCGGCCCCGGGGCCAACAGGGCCCCGTCCATGTTATTAAAACCCCCCAGCAGCCGAAGGAGGGGCTGCATCCGAGCTGTCCATGGGCATCCACGGTCAGATGGCCCCAACCCCGAGTGCTGCACGGCCGATGGGGTGGCAAGGCCCATGTCCCTGGTGCAATAAAGCAGGACGGGATCTTGCGAGTGGTTCTCTTCCCCGGCACCTTGGCGTGCTGGGCTTGCTGGGGAGCTTGGGGCTGGAAACTCTGGCAGGTCTGTGAGGAAGCTGAACTGTTAGGAAAGGAGAGAGGATGTTTTTGCTCAAGTCTCAGTGTTTCTGAATCACGGTAATTATCAGTTGTGGCAATTAATGGCAGGTTTAAAGGTGAGGCAGAGGTTTACGGAGAGTTTTACCGTAGGGGGATGTTACAAATAGATGGGGATGTGCCTGTTCTGTGAGACAGAGGACGTGGAGGGTACCAGAAATGGAGGGATCACAGCAGGAGATCGGTAAAACCATGTCATTAAGGAGGTGGGCGTTCAGGTGAGGGTGAACAACAGTTTACTTGGGAAAGAAGAGAGCCCACGTCTCTGTTTTCAAGCAGCAGGTCAAAACCAAGCATTCTTTTCATAAAATTCATAACAAAACTGTGGAACTCGGTGTCGGGTGAATGGGTTCTTCATGGAGAAGAGACAAGTGGGGAAATCCTCCCAGCTGTGACTGCCAGAAGTGGTGGTATTTGATGTGAAGGCTCAGTCACCCTTACGTGGTGTCTCCTGCAGGTACTGGCTGCAGCTGTAGGCAAGGCAGGGTTTAACCATGTTGGCTGAGCCCAGGAAGGCAGCCGGTTTCCCTGTGCCCGGGATCATGTGTGTAGAGATCGTGAAGGGAACGGGCAATGCTACGACAGAGTTTTATTCTCTTCCTTTATCGCTCGCTTGTCAGCAGCCCTGAGATGGTATTAGCACTCAGCAGAGCAAAGGAAGTGTTGTAGAGGCATTGGAGGGGAAGTTATGACTCTGAAGCGTTTTTTTGCTTCATTATGCTAATTCCTGCATAATCTCTGGGGTAGTGCATCATCTTGAGCCAGGTGAATATAGATAAGTCCTACGTTCAGCCTTTAATTCTTTTGTTCTTAGGTCCTTGGTCTGTAAAATTGAGATGCTGTCACTAGAAGTAATGATGGCAAATGCACCATCTGTGAGATTCCCAGCTTGTGTCACGGTGAAGGCCATCAGATGAGATGGAAGAATTCTCCATAGCACGGGTTTCTGGATACTGTGCCATAATACGTAATCAGGGAATAAATCTTGCAGCCTAACATTTATAAACGCGGGCACCCCAAGCGAGGAATGGCAGGTGCAGGCTTTGGAGCTGAAGTGAGGGCAGCTTGACTGATGCTGCTGACATAGCGAGACTTCATAGCTCATACATACATCACTGCCATTATGGGTGTTTGGCTCCTCTGCGGCTTTGGCTGCTAATTCTTATTCAGGAATATACAAAAGTCTGAAGACAGGAACCGTGGTGCCTCAGTTTCCCCAGTTATAAAGTAAAACCAATATTAATTTTGCAGAATATTGTGATTGTTCACCTTGATTTGAGATTCATAGATCAAAGGCATCACAAAAGCACAAAATATTTCTGTGCTAATGCGGTTTCAGAGGGAAGGGTCTGTAAACTGGTGCACAGATAGTTAAAAGAATAAAGGGGGTTTTAAGCAAGTTCATACTTAATTTCTATAGACAGCTGCCATTATCCTGCAAGGCAAAAGTATTGCCAAATTATTAAGCTAATTACAGATATTAAAACAAATATCAGTCTTCAAACCCTTTGTTGCCTTTCTTCTTCCTTTGAAGGCTTTTTATTATTTTTTATTTTTTTTATGGACACCTATAAAAAATTTAATTAGAATAATTTAGAACTTTGTATTTAATTTTATTATATTTCTTTTCATGTTACTGCAGTGTTGTCTTTGGGCTTTTAATTGATTTTTTTTGTTGTTGTCAGACACTTTGAAACTTCAGAAATGAACTGCATGAAAAGAATAAATAATGACATAGTTGTAAGGAAAAAAAACAGCAATATTTTATTAAAGAGAAT
The DNA here is from genome assembly GCF_040182565.1 of Anser cygnoides. Taxonomy (NCBI): domain Eukaryota; kingdom Metazoa; phylum Chordata; class Aves; order Anseriformes; family Anatidae; genus Anser; species Anser cygnoides. The sequence continues at coordinate 38,600,914 of NC_089876.1, forward strand.
CTTTCACGAAATTAAATTCTGTGATTTTAGTATTTTTCTGAACAATTACAATTGCATTAGTACCAGGTTCTTATGAAAGTAATGTATCTGTATCTCTATAGAGGAGGCATAGAAAATGCTGCAAATACATGCCTTTGATCTAAATGACAGAAATAAATTTGCTAAGGACACGGTAACATTAAGCATGTTTAAACTGACCCATATTGCTTGAAGTGCAGGTAGTGTATTTCTCCTTTTGATCAGGCCATTTGATTTAAAGTGTAAATAAAATTAAGTTACGTGTGTAATATGGGTAATATAATTTGGCACATTAATTCTTACAGATGTAGGTTAATATTTTATTTGCATATATCCCCATTTTTTTCATGTTCTGCAGTTGAATTTATCACAAGTCTGCAGGCGTGACTTGCTGCTCGAAATGGGCAGGAACAATTAAGTTTTCCAGCAGAACTCCAGTGAGCGCTGCCACTCAGCATTGTGCTTGCCGCATTGATAAGGCGGAGAGAAGTTCTTGTGCGAGAAATCTGAAGTGAAGATGCAAATCTCATGCTTCGTTGGTATTTTGTTATCTAAGAATACGTTGATCCGGAGTGGCATCACAGTAGTTTTACGTTGGGGTTAGAGAGTATGTCTGTTTCTTCTCTTTTACTGAAAGCCTTTGATGGAATTACTACTTTCTTATCATTACTGAGAACTCAAACAAATTTGTTAATGTTGTGATTTGAGTTATCATTTCATAAGGTTTTAATATATTTGTAGTGAGTGTTCATTAATATTCAAAACTTTTCCCCCTAAAAATCATATATTTACCTTTAACATTGTCAGACACCTTTTAGTCGCTTTTCGCAGATTTGGAAGGTTGAGATGAGCTTTCTAGTTTGAAACAGCCATAAATGCCCTCAATCATCATGATAATATATATCTAAAAATAACAGCAGGCTTGCATTCATTTTCTCTCCACATATCCAAAGGCTGTGGAGGATTCTAAAGTAAATGACATGTAAAGATAATGGAAATATACATTCAGATTTTTTAGTTATTTGTCTAGTTACAGTAATTAATTTTGAGCAGGGACTGCTGTGTTTATTCAAACAAGGAGTAAACACAGCACTAGTACAAGAGCCAGGCATATAGATTTCTACAGAACTGTAGTGTTATAAACTCCTTTGAGAAATCACTCTGCATGCAAAGAGAAACATGTTAGACTCCTATAAAGAATACATTATTGTATAATAGGTTATTTGTACATGACATTGAGGATGTATTTTCTCTGGCTTCGGGCTTTACCTATAAAAGAACTGAAATCACTCATGAAGAGAGGGTAATTAGTTACTTGTCTGACCTCTTAAGTTGCGGCACTGTTTAGACATAGGAAGTGGTGAATAACATTATATGGCAATGAAAAAAATGTAAGATGAAAGAGAGTTTGGGGATGTTCTTGGAGCACTGGCCTGATTTTAGGATCTGATATTGGATTTAATTTATTTATTTGTTAAAAATAATAATAAAAAAAAATTGCAAGAGACATTGTGTCAAACAGATGCTGGAGACCGCACAGGCCCCCAGGAATTCCCTTCTGTCTGAAAAAAATTGGAGAAAAATTGGAAAAAAATTCTGTCGCAAAATTGGAGCTTAGCAATAATGAGAGTGACAAGGTCTGGAGCAGGCAGGTGCTCAGCACTGAAGCTGGAGATTATTTGGATCAGACGCCTCATAATCCCTAAAGAGAGAACTCCTAAATGCGTAAAAGCTCTGAGGGCAGATGCACTGTATTTTCATGGTACAGCGTTGCTGAGCCTATGGCCAGTGCTTAATCCCGATGCTTTCCCATTGCTCTTGCCGCTGCCTTGTTCTCTCTCCATGCCTCCTCCTCATTCTTTCAGTTGTTTTTCTCAAAATGTTCCCCACAGACAGATTTTCAGCTGAAACGTGAACTTCAAATGTAGGAAACTTTTCTGTGTTCTGTCACTGGTTTGTGAGTAAGGACTTGAACGTAGGGGTGTAATCTCATTTTGTGCGTTTTGAAGAGGCAGGCTGTAACTCTGAGCAGTACAGACTGAAACCCAACAGGCTTGGAGATGCCTTCACCACTTGACCCTTTAGTGGATCTCTTGATGTGCTAGGTGCAGTATTAAGTTTCATAGAGCTGCCATGTAACAACTTGTATGAACACCTGAGTATAAGAGGAGATGAAACTCTAGCCTTGAGAAGGGACAGAGAGTATAGCCTTTATCAGAACAATAATAAGGGCATTATTTACCCTAAAGAAGCCATGGCTTTGTATCTACAGGGAGGTGTTCGCAGCTGTGTCAGCTTGAGTTTGTTGTGAAAATATTCTGATTGATTTTTGGTTAGCAACATGCAATCCCTAGGGAAATAAAGAACTAATATTAGAGGTACAAAACGTGAACGAAGCTATACTTATATTGCTGAGAGAATAGCAGAATGATATAGGAAGAGACTCTTCTATGAGACTTGATTTGTAATTATAGATCATAAGATACCGTCTGTCCTCAATTCTCAAATAAATAATTCATGAGTAGAGCTTAAGTAAGTTTTTAACCAATAAAAACCTCACTGAAATTGGAATTTAGGGGATTATCAGCACAGTGAATTTGATGAATAGTTATGGCTTTTCAGTCTTTTCTTTTTTAATGGGAGAGGCAGGAAGAAGTTCATATAACCTAGGAGATAAAGTACTGGTATTTCCACCTAAAAGCTTTTATGAGAAGGTGCATTTAGGTACAAAGCTTAGAGTAAGCAAAATTTAGGTGGGGTTTAGCTTGATAGACATGATAATCTGAAAACTTGGAGTGTTTAAACTGAAATAACTTGCTTAAAGTTGCTGTTCTGTTTAAGCCAAACACACCCTGTGTTCTCTGCTTTTGTGTACGTACACAGTAAAAGCAAGACAACAGAAAGCAAGGAAGCAAAGCTCCGAAGCATGCAAGGTCTTTGAAAACTTGAGGCAAAATTTACAGTGCTCTCTCACAATGAGCTATTTGCTTAATGCTTTTCCACAGTCTGAAAGAACTTCCATACTGGTTTTATCAGTTGTTAGTATGTGGTGATATTCAGACCACCTCACTTCTTGCTCTGAGTTTGCACATGACATGTATGCGACAGAGAGATAAAATTCAACAATAAATGTGCTTCGTCCTTGTTTGCTTTTTTTAAGCAAAACTGATACAAAGTGTATGGCTTGCTCAGAAAAGCCTCCGTTGTGACATTAATGAAAAAGATATCAGATGCAGGGTTAACGATCATCTCCTTAATGAGCAGCAAAGTGCTTTCACTGATCTGGCAAGGAGGATGGGGGTAGTGAAGCAGAAGAACTTTTCCAAACTTGGGAAAATAAAAAGTTTGTTGAAATTCATAAGTGCTGTGATTATTTTTTCTTGGTAATTTCTGAGAAGTGTTGAATGTAGAAAATGCTTCATTTCATAAGCTAAAGTATTGTAAATATTAACTGGGCTGATTCAAAATGAACTGGTTAAAAGCATGCGTTTCATCCTCTCTTAAATTTTGAAAATGCAAATCTCATTTAAGTTTTTCTGTAAGAAACAAAAGGGAAAAAGGGGAGAATGGGATTCAACTGGTGGGGGGCTCCATTCGTATTTAAGATTGAATACTTTCTGAAAGTCTTCAGAAGTCTTCTGAAAAGACGTCAAAATAGAAACACCTGAAGGCCTGCTATTACCAAATGTAGCCTCCGTAGTCTGGGAACTTGGCAAAAGAGAAATCAGTGACATGGGGCTGATGGATTTCACTGGCAGGCAGTGACTTGGATGTTGTGACTAGATAATGAGCAGTTTTATAAACTCCTCTGCCTATTTAAGGGCCTAAAAATGAGTTTTGGGTCACAGGCCAAGACTGAAGGCCAGGCACCCAAAGATGGATTCCGTGCTATTTTTAAGAACTCATCAGACTGCGGCTCTGGATCGTATTTATGCACGCTCTTTGCTTAAGTAGTAAAAACTTCTGTTCTCTTTAGTGAACAAGGGGTTAGTTATTCCTGTAACTTTTAATATAACCTTAGAAAATATAACTTACAATGAAAACCTGAGCGAACCATCCTGGAGACGATAGGTATTCATTAAATTATAAGCATTCTTTGTAGTGCGTTACCATGAAGAACCTTTGCTATGGACAATGGCACCATTCGGCTAGGTGGAACAAGCCCCTCCCTGGGCACAAAGGCGATTTAAATTCTCACCATGACACAACAGTTGGATACAGAAGATGAGAAAGCAGGTACAATGTTATAGGGGTTCTTTTTTACTCCTATTTCCCGTTCTTTAACCAGTAATGTACTGATCTTCAAGAGTGTTCTGCAGATTTTGAAGTATGGGTGTGTGATTAAAAAATCTGGTCATGGATTTCAAAGAGTAACTCAGCTTGTTGGATGCATTGTATTGACTTGAGATCAAGTAAAAAAATCACACTCATGTATTAACTGAGCAAATATTTCATTCTAACTAATCAGAGTATTGTTTTACAAACATTAAAAAAAGCTCACTAAAGCCTTGTCGTTCATTATCATCATTAAAAATATTGGTATTATTTCTTTGGAATAATTACAAACATAGCAATTATTCATAAGATAAATGGGTAGGATTAAAAATAAGCACATACAAAGCTATTCATCAATTAAATAAATCAGCCCATGCTATGAAAACTTCATGAAAAGATACCTTGGAGATTTAGTTAATATCAAGGCACTAATTATTACAGGAACGCTGGTTGTTTGGGCACAGTGGGAAGGAAATCTTAGAAGTATTGTCCAGATAAGACCAGAGGCTTATTTTCTGTTTTAAATGCAGGGAAAATAACATGCGCATCAAGACACTGAATGATTGTTTTCAGTAATTCTCATATATTGGTGTGAAATGCCGGATTATCCTGTGTAATTGCACACACGCACAGGATGAAATTCCCACCCTCCAAAAAAACACTCTTTGGTCTTTAAGTGTCGCATTTTGTGGCTCTATCTGTTTAGGCTGTTTCTGACCTAAACATTTGTTGGTTTCTTCTTCATAGCTGCTTTCCATCCTCCACGTGGGCCTGGAGCCTGGTTAGCTCTGGGCTGTGCAGCTCCGAGCCTGCCTTGGTGCGGAGGAACTCCCACAGAGCAAATGTCTTCTGCCAAGCAGCCTGCTTGTGCTGTTAGGTAGCCACTGAGAAATGAAAACCTGCTCGCTTACCTGAGAAAGCAAGACTAAGCAGGGAAGTCAGATTGCTTTGCTTTGTCAGGTTATCCTCGTTATCATCGCAGGGTTGGTAAATTATAAATACCTCCCCATTAGGAAAGCGAAAACCGTACCTTAAACATGAGCTCTGTTCTTTCCTTTGGGCTTGCTATTATTTTGTTCCTTCTAGCTGTAGAAACTCTAGATTTTCAAAGGGGAAACATGTACCCTGTCCATGTAGCTTTGCCAGGTGGGATCTCTGTGGCTACATCTCAGCAGCAGCACACGAGCAATCCCCGCTTGGCAGTGCCCCTCTGCACCCCGCTGCGCTCAACCTGAAGGTGAGTTGGAGATTCATGCACGCTGCTTCCCTGCTTGGTTCCCCAGGGAAGGAAGGCAGGAGCACTGTGTAGCTTGCCGGATGGGTTGGAGGCAGCAGGGCTGCCTCGCCTTGCCTCCCTGCGCTCTGCCCATCCACAAGGTGTCTGCCATGAGTGGATGTCCTCTGACCAGCCTGCGGAGCTACTGGTACGGGTAGGAGCAGGGACATCAATGGAAGAGTTGGTGTGCAAGCTTTATTTGGCAAAACAACAGCAACAAAAGGGACCGCGAGCAAAAAGAGCTTGTCATGGCCTCAGTCCTGGTGCTGGCTGGGCTCCAGCCAGATCCCAGGTGCAGGCTGGAAGCAGAGCTGGGCGAAGTCTGCCCTGCATGGTGTCTGGCTGCACATGGCCCCGGCCACTCTGCTGGGAGTCACAGGGCATCCACATCCACGGGGGTCCACCTCATTTTGCTTGGCCTCGTTCCTTATGTTGGAGGAACGCAAGGCATTTGGGATCCGAGATAATCTGGAGCAATGCCAATGAGCTTAGTTCTTGTGGTGGTTCACACCGGTAAACTGGGACTTGCTTTTGCATCTTGAGCTTAATGATATTGACTTGAAATATGTAGTTGGAAGGAGTTAGCTGTTGTTTTCCATAAATATAGAACTCATTTTTTTAGTGCAGGTTTCTGTAAAGAAAAGACATTTATTTTCGTTTAAAGAACCATATACCTTAGCTGATGTCCGATAATACACATAACCAGAAAAACATCAGGTGAAAAATACTTTATATGATGAAAAGGTAAGAATAAATATTCTGGGAAAAAGAGCTTGATTCTCTGAATCTGGGGCTACAAAATGTATCCTAAGAATATGCAGCTTTCAGAATAGGTAACAGCAGCCTCAAGGCTGATGCAGCTCAGTTCAAGGGGCAAATCAGACCCTGCCTGCCTCAAAGACTGGCCGTACTTGTCCTCATGTATTCAGTAAGATACCTACATTCATTGCTGTGTAATCAAGAGTTTTGAGTGCTGCAAAAAAAATCAGTGAAGCTTCAGTATCTTATACTTGCTTACTTTACATATTCAGTTTTTCTTGTGACAAGAAGAGATAACTACATAAAATGTCTTGCTAGCAGAACACAAGCAGATTGCTGTATGATGGGCTCACAGTCAGCAGTCTTAGCTGCGTATACGTTTTTGAATTTGAATGTGTACGATTCAAAACACAGGTTTATTAGGAATCATCAATCCCAGTTTATGCAGAGAACAGACAGTTCCTTTATGATGGAGCCTGCTTGTTCGTCTGTTACACAGCTGGGTATAGCTGAAGAACAAGTAGGAGACAAATTAGGAAGTTTGATTCTTGAAGTAACTGGAAATATCCCAGCAGAAATATGCTCCAAATCACAGACTATTAAGAAGAGAATAGGAGGTACAAAGTACCTTCATCTGAGAAGCGCAGTTCTTTAAGACAGCTCCTGTGTCTTTTGAAAGATTCTCTCTTGTCTCTGAACTTCTCTAGAGATCCCTGTTGCTGCTGACAATGATGTTGGTTTGTGCGAAGGCAGAAGGATCCTTTCAGGTTCTCCAGTCACCTGTTTGTCCATCACTACGTTCTGCTTCATCCCTTTGCCTTACTCCAAAAAACAAACCCCAGCCCCAAAACCACCAACACCAAAGCACCCTGTCATCCGCCCAGGAGCTAAGCAATTGATGCCCGTTTAACTTTGTTGCATCCTAATAACCTTATAACTCATATTCTAGCCTGTACAACTTTTACTTATTGTTTATCCTCTCTGCCTGTGAGCTATTCTGTTGACCTCTTAGGAGCTAACTTGAACATAAGCTGTTGGCAAGATAAAATGATGGGTGCTCTATGAGTGCTTGCCTCTACTGTGTATAAAGTGGCACTGCACAGATAGCTCTTAAGTAGATGTTCAGCTAAATGGTGGTAGTTCTCACCTTGCTTGTATCTGTTAGCTCACTGCAAAATCTTACTGTAGAAATTATATGAGTCCCTTCACTAAAAAATCTGGAATTAACTTACTCTTTCCTTTTGTAGAAGAGATGACAAAAATATTAGAAATACTTGATGCTGTCAATGCTAAGGGTAGAGAAGTCTGAAAGAAGAGGAGAAATCCTAACAGTTCTTCCAGCTCCTGTTCTTGCCAGTTGATCAGTATTTCCTACAGTGGATTTTATAGTGTTTTGTCTAAATACCAAGAGTTGTGGCTTCCATCAAAGTCACATCCCATAAGCCAGAAGAACTCATTATCAGAGAAAATTTCTTCTCTGTGTTTTCACTTTCTTTTCACTCTACTTAGCTGTAATTTTGGGTTATCATTCCCAAATAAATAATATTTCTCTTTGCGGTCCTGTTTTCTGCCCTCTACAAAAATCCAGCTGCTGGCAATTTGTATTACATTCTTACAATTTCCTTAATTGTGTACTTCTTTGCGGTTCAGATACAAGGACATTTTTCAGCTGTGTTATGGTATTCTGTGATGTTTTGCAGCAGGAAGAACCCAAAAAGGATTCCATAAGGATGTTCCCTACAACAGGGCACTGCTTAAACAGCTGATTAAGTTATGTGTGGCTGGAGTGCATGTACCACCATCTCCTGCTACTTGTATCCATTGCTAGCTGAATATAAGCTTGATCAGCTGTAAATCTATTCTGAGTTTCAACTTGAGTTCCCAGGCAGCCTGTTCACTGTTTCACCCACATATTCTTTTACTAATTCTTTGGATTATGTCTCTTTCCTGATTTATGTTCACAGAACATACAAACCCAGTGTCTAATGGGTATTTTGTGTATGCACAGTTAATATTCTTTATATTTTTTCATGAAACAAGGTGTGGATTCTGAAGCTGGTGCTGTGAGAGCTTTTCTTAGATGAAAAGCCCTTAATTAAAGGCAGTATTTAATTTTTATGATAAACCTCTGTTTTGTAAAGAATTTTTTCCTTTTTCTATTCAGAGTCCTTTGTCCGTTATAAATGGTAAATTGAGTGACTCCTGGGAAATTATTTTTCATTTCTGCAGAATTAGTAATATTGATAATTCTGAAGATCCATCAATAGTCTAATGATAATGCTACATTTTCTGTCAAACAAAACAATATGCACATCAGAAGGCCAGAGAGAAGGCAAGTCCTAAGAACAGTATAGATTTATTTCTTTAAATGCATTATATCCGCAGTTCCTAATTTCATTGTTGTGTTTCAAAAAAAGGAGGAGGTAACACAGTGACACATACCCATCTTATTTTCCTAACAGCATTAATTCATCAACTTTCTCCTTCAGAAAAGTCAGATATAATTCTAGGGATGAAGTTAAAAGTAACTCAGTGTGAGAAAACCAAGGCACTTGACCCATAAGCTATCTCTAACTAATCTCCTGAATAATCCCTTAATAAACAGTGATTCTGTAAATTATGCCACATAACAAAGTACAAATAGATGCTATACTTTTATTTTCTCACTTAGCTAGTTTATGGGTGTTGTGTACAATGTTTTATTGGCATTTTACTGCTGCAGTGTGTCTGAAAGAAAGAAAAATAAAAGAAGATAGTTCTGATCATAGTGCTCCAATCATCTTAATAGGGTCAAGAGATCATTTGCAATCAAACGGCAAATTCTCTGAAATTTTCTCTTTGTTATACACAATAAATAACTTTTCCAGAACCAGCAGGTTGTCAGCTGAACTCAGACAAAGTGTTAAGTGTGTGAAATCAAACAGATACTTGCATTGATGTTTTATGGGATAATGGTGATTCTTCAGATCTGATGGAACATTTACGGAATTGCTGTAAGCTCACCATAATATTATTAATGTGGTTGATGGCGAATGAAGAAACAGGCTAACAGGGGAAGCAGCCATTTTCTTAGAGCAACTGGGGTTTACTGTCTGAATTCTAGATACTTTGGTTAATAATTTATGAAGCTATTCCTAATTATTTCACAAAGCTATTTATAGACTTAATCAGGAAATTAATCAGTGCAATAACCATATTTATTTATGTAACATAAGAAGACAGTCCCTTTCCTTATTTACAAATACAGGGGAGTAATTACAATTATGCAGGTCTACATCTTTTCAAATGATGGTATGATATTGGGATAATTTACATTTTATACCTGTTTCCAAGCTATGCTTCTATGCCTTCCTCTGCCTCCCCAAAAGAAGTGCCCATGGAGGAGGACCTCAGAGACCACACTGCGGGCCCTTACAGGAAGAATTACGTAGAAGTTTTCATTTCTGAAATGAGTGTAAAGCTAAAATGAGCTCCTGGAAATCTCTGCTAAATTCCATTAATTTTATTAGAGAAGCACTATACCTAGGTCAGCTGCTCTTGTTGAGACAGATTTGCTGTTGACAAAATTTTATCTCATTTTGTCAAGTCCACATTTTTCCATTTGCAATTTTTTTTTGTTAATATATTGCTTACCACCCCTACTGCAGTCGCCTACACGCTCATGTGAGTGATGTAGCTTTTCTCTGTTTTTCTTAATGGGACAGATATAATATCCGGTATATTTTCACTTAATATCCCCCCCACGCTCCTGAAAAAAAATAAAAATGCCATCAAAAACAATGAGCCAAACACCAGTTATGCAAAACCCCTCCAAACATCTGAAAACAAAACATCTAATAACAGAACATAAAGAACAGAAAATTGATTTTCTGTAATCTACCAGTTGGGATATCAATAGAAAGCAGAAACTTACTTTCTGAATTAATTATCTAATTTTCTTTCCCTTGTCCCTGCCCTGTTTCATTATAGCTGATTCAATACTGTTTATGTGCATCTGCTCGAGCATGAAGTACCCCAGTGCCTGGAGAATGTGTACGTTATCACTGATTAAACCCACTCTTCCAGTAAACACAGTTCTTGGCCATTGAGCATGTTGACGCTGAGTAGGTGAATATCCAGGATGGAACTCAGTTAAGTCTTGTATCAAAATTCAGCTTTGGTGTTTTCTCAGAAATATCACTGTCCTCAGTGACACAGAGTACCACTCTTTAGCCTTCAAGGCTAAATTAACTAATTTAACAGGACACCTTTTCCCATCCAAAGCCTTTTTGGGGCCATTGCCTAACAAAGTTTAACAGCTGCCAACCAGCCAGTTGCTTCTTGATTTTATTGCACATTAGGAGGTAGCCAATTAAAATCTGATTCCCAGAGGGAAGGTAACAACTGTGTAGTAGATGGCATGAAATAACTCTAAAGGAAAGATGTATTTAAACTGTGAACGCAGATGTGCTTTTCTTTATGTGAATTGATAATAATGCTTCTGAGACTTTTGGGAAACTTGTCTTTGTTGATCAGTTCATCAAAGAGTTAAAAGAACAACATTGTGAGAGAGTTTTGCTTCACATCAATCACTTGCCTCACAATTTGAAGATCCCTGTTCCCTTTTAATCATTGCATGGAACATATTCTGTTTTCTTGGAGAGAGCAATTTCTGGTTTCATTACTAATTGAAGTAGACTAATTATAAATGATTAGCATTTGAAGAAGGCTTTTAATTGCTATATAAGACCAGTTCAGTGTGCCTTTCCCTGCACTTCATGTGAGTGTAACTTAAAATACATAATTCAGTAAAGACATTAGTATAAAATAGGATGAAGTATACTTATAATTCTTTATCAGTCATTTCTGCTGGTCTCTAATCCTAAACAAGATGATGCTAAATATGCAGAATTGCAAAAGACGGAAATCAGGTAATTCAGTATAAACACACTTGCTTCCTATGTGAGATATTTCTACTGTTTTACCATGTACCAAAATGGCACCACAAATACTGCTTCGTGAGGAATAATAAAAATACCTTAAGCTTTTAGTTCAAAATAGACAGCAATAGGAGGTAAAATTGGTATGGTAAATCCAACTGAAAAGAATCAAAGCTACACTGATGAGAATTGAACGGATTCTGTAATTGCTTGCAGTATCAGGAGCAGTACTGATATGAACATCAGTTTAGAATAAAACCATTAAAATAAACTAATTTCCATGACCACATCTGTAGAACAGAAATAGGAACATTAGCTCATCTCTCTTGTTGCTGTTTAGTTATAAGGAATCATTTGGTGTTATAGAAAGTTCTTTTCATCGGTTTAAACCTGAGCATGACCTCTGCTTTCAGAGCAATTCACCTTTGCAAGCCCAGGACAGTGAGAAGAGCAAAGGGGAAGAGCAAAGTAACTTCTAGCTAGGAGCCCTTCTATGAGCCGGAAAGGGTTTCACTGTCTTCCTACTTTCACAGTAGGAAGATGCTTTCATTGTCCTCTGTCGTGTGAGAAGTACAATGAAAGAAAAAGTGTGAAAGTAACAGCTGAAATGTGCAGGCTGAGCTGATGAGTCTTTTGGAGTTCCTGCTGTTGAATTACTTGAATTTACGAGGATGGGATGCTGTACTGAGCTGTGAAAAACGACAAACACGTTGCATTTCCTACAAGAAGTGACCTAATAGTGGAAGAATGGAAAGAGATGGGTAACATGGACAGAACATCATAGTGGAAGAGCTGTCTTTGCTGCAGCATTTTGAGTAATGGGGAGAGACTGAATATATCTTGTAATTCTAAATACGTGTGCTAGTGAAATAGTGGCTCATCAGAGCTAGAAAAGGAATTGCTGTGAGAGAGAGGAGCAGCATTGCTAGGAGATGGTAAATAGAAGAATTTGCAAGACTTATTCCCAGATTGAGAGGTGTTAATGAAAGGTGGAATTAAAAAACTACCTTGGGATTGTAGCTGGAGTGATAGAGTGATATCCAGAGAGATTAACAGCGGAAGAATGTTGCAAGGTGATATCGAGATGCCTCTTTTAACTTTTTCTTTCACTTGAAAAAATGATAGCTAATAACTCATAAGAAGATGTCAAAGAGGCTGAGAAGAGAAGGTGATAGGTCTGAGATGCTGAGTTGGGACTGTGAGTTGCTTTAAGATGGTAGTTAAATCTAAGTTTGCAGGTACGAGTATCCTTAGATAATTTAAAGGTGGGAGAGAAGGTGTCCTCATTGTGGCTGGAGTAGAGTTAATTTTCTTCCTGGTAGCTGGTATGATATTGTGCTTTGGGTTGTTGATGAGACTAGTGGTGGTAGCATGGGGATGTGTTAGCTGTTGCAGGGCAGTGCTCACCCAGGGCCAAGCCTTTCCAGCTCCTTGTGCTGCCCGGCCAGCGAGGAGGCTGGGGGTGCCCCAGGAGCTGGGAGGGGACACAGCCAGGACAGCTGGCCCAGGCTTGCCAGTGGACATCCCGTACCACATGGCGCTGTGCTCTGCAATGACAGCTGGGCGAGCTGCTCAGGGGGCTGCTGCTGCTGGGGCTGGCTGGGCGTCGCCTGGCTGGTGAGCTATGGTGCTGTGCATCGCTTGTCTTGTGTATTCCTTTTTTTTTCTTCTTTTTTCTTTCTTTCTTATTAAACTGCCTTTGTCTCAGCCCATGAATTTTACCCTTTTCAGTTCTCTGTATTTCGGATTTCCCACCAGGAACTGCAATAAAATCTGGAGGATTTGGGAGGGGAGGAATAGGGAGAAGAATAGGGGGGAACCCTCCATAAAAATGATTGTAGCACACAGAGTTAGAGAAGCCAACTTAGTTGTGTTTATTGGCATTGGCAGTTCAAGGCAGGATACGGAGTGCTGTTCCTGAATGTACAAAGAGAAAAGAGACAGGAGAAATGGTAGTTAAAAGGCAAGGTGGGGGGGAGGCAAACATGTTTTTACTGTGATGGGAAAGTAAGGCAAAGATTAAAAGAGGGTATAAGAACAAATGCTAGCAAAAGCTGGAATTATTGTTCCAGATTTGTGACTGAAAAAATGAAAGTAAATAGCACGGAGGAAAAGACAAAATTTGTGATGAAAGCAAATGGAGAGGACTGAAAGGAGTTCTAAAAACGTCATAGATCTTTCTTGAATCACCAGACAGAGGTCCTTCTGCCTCCTGAGGAGGATGAAAATCTCCAGGCCCAGGTACTGCAGGACAGACTGAATCACGGCTTTCCCATGCTCATCTCTACTACTCTGATCCTGCCCTACTTTCTGGCTAAGGCATAGTAGAGAGAAGTTAGGGGTTGACTTCCTTATGATGAGGCTCAAGTGGATCTGAACCTGCATATTTCATTTAGAGAATATTATATAAGATGAGAGTCCAGTAAACCACCTGAGACTGCCTTTTAAAGAGAATTATCAGTGGATTAAACATGCCATGAACATGTGTATGAATGTGCCCTGAGCACACACTGGAATGAGAACCTGAAGTCCTAAATACCATCCTGCCCGTTTTCTGTATTGTGTTCTGGCTTAAATGGGGCAAAACTTGAACAAGTAAATGTAAAAAGAAGCTTCAGATCAAAACCAGGCATTAAGTGTCTGCAAAACCTTCTTCTTCAGGGAGAGAATGAGCAGAAGTTACTTGGATCACATGGTTGCAGTCAGGTGTCCAAAGCTGTGCCAGGTTTAGAGGTCTGAGTCCTTTTACAGACATACTTCGGCCTTTTCTCTTCATCCCTCGCAGAACAGAGCTGCCGTTGTTGGATTCCCGTATTAACGTTCAGTGACTGTGGGGATGTTGGTGTTCTGAACGGGGAGGTGGCTAGAGATGTCCTGCCTTTCTGTCCCTGCTGTAGAAAGGAGACATAGCATAGCGTGAGTTAACAATACTTCCATATTGCAGTGTAGGTAGGGGTACATTTTTAATATGTTTTCTACCAATATTGTGATATTTTGCACGTATGCACTCTATATCAAGGAAAAACAAGCATAGGGAAATGAGTTATAACCCCCCCTTTTAAGTACAACACAGGAAATAACTGAAACGTACCACAGCAAAGTGAGCTGCAAGCAGTGTGCGCAGCTTATACTGCATGTATTCGAACACGTGAAAACAGAATCTGTCTGTTAGGCATTTGGATATTCTTGCTATCATACAAGACACAATAGTTGTAAAATTTATGTGAGATGATTCTTTCAAATACCAGTATTTACTATATTATTTTTATGCCCAGTATCTCCTATCCTTTCTCAACTTTAGAGCTCAGAAACACTTACCTGTAAAAATTTCCTTAATTTCTTTTCCCTCTCTTAATTCCTCTGTTCCTATTTCCAATCTCATATCAGAAGCAAAGTATAAATGTATTAGCAGATTTCTCTTTGTGCTCTCCAGCTTTTCTCCACTAGCAGGCCTTTGATTTGAAATTGTAAGGCACTTAATCTTTCGCCAGCATTCTTATAAACAGATTCAGCTTGTCCTTTTGCCGATGCTTCAGCTTGTAGCCAATTTCCTCTCTTTTCTTGCAGTTTAGAAGACCTCAGATAATTCTTCCTCTGTTCTCTCACAAATATATGAAATTCTAAGTAGTCATCTAACTCCCATCACATTCACGAGGCAATTCCATCACCACCAAACTGCAGACTTGGCAAAACATTGTCCATCTGCCTTTGAAATGATATAAGAAAGGATTGAATTTCAGAGATGCTGGTGCAGACAATCTAATCTACTCTATGGCTGCTTGTACTTTTACAGAATAGCCTGTTCTTTTGCATATCCCAGCATGGCATGCTTAAGCTATTATTCAGCTTGGTTAAAATCTCCATTCAGTTCACCAGTGCTTCACATTTTATTTGATGAAAGACAAGGTCATTGGGATTCATAGAATTTGCCCCCAGACTGCTGATTTGCAGGAAACCATGCAGTTTTGTATAGATCTTTAGAAAGGACTGATCTGATGTCAGTATGCAGTCCGATGGTGCCTGGCTGCAATTTTAAAACCTGCAGAAGTAGAAGTGGTGAATGCTTTTACTTGCATTACAAACTCCTAGTTAATGCTTTCATTGATAGGTTATCTATGAACAGTCATGCATTAATCCTTTCGGTTTAGTTAGATAGCTCCTACACAAGCTTTAAGCAGCTGCCTCAGACTCTTCAGGCTGAATCCAGTCAGATCATCTGTAATCCTTATTTTTTTTTACCTCTTCATTTTCAGATGTTCAGTCTGCAAGCTGTAGGCATGCACAAAGGAGTGTGAGCAGCTGTGGTTACGGAGCCACGTCTAGTAAGCAGCAATGCATGAGTCACAGCGGCACTGCCTGATGTGTGAAGTTTTTTGGGGAAGAAAATACCCTTCCTCTTTAATGATGTATTTAAAAGTAGGGCAAGCAAAAATTTTGACTGTGTGTCCTGTCTCAGCAGTCACTGTCCCTGGCACAGTGGTAGACCGAATATTCCAGCATTAACTTTCAAGAACACTAAATCCACCACAGTCAGGAGGTATTAAATACTCAAAATATATATATATATATATACTGAATAAGTTGCAGGCTTTCTCATTCTGAACAGGCTCATACATCTTTTACCCTCTATGGCTTGTAGACTGACGTAAGAGAGGAAGAGAAGCCATGTAGTCGGAGGAAAGGCATTTTTATTTATGTCAAAAATAGATGGCTGAAAGCTGAAGTGTGGCTAGTGCTGAGTGTGCTTCCCTGGCAGGAGCTGATGTCATTCTGAACAGCAAAATCTTTGAGATGTTTCAGTGGTCCTATATTATTTATTTTGATAGCATAAATGTTATCTCTTCAAATAGACGAAGTGAATTTGAGAGCTGTTGCAATGTGAAGAAGTGGCAATTCACTGAAAACTCTTCTGGCAATGTACCTAAACCACAAACAACCCCGCACAATTTTCAGTTATAAAAATACCCTTTTTTTGAGGGGGTACTGTCTCAATGTCTGTAAGCTCATTCTCTTTGTGTATGTTTGTTGTGACCATTTTGTTAGTGAATTAGCCTGGAAGAATATCACACAGATAAGAATCAGTACAGCACTGTACCGAGTGTGAGCAAACTTGTGTATATTTAGAAGACAGTAGTTAAGATCTTATCTATCATGCTTATCCAAACAATAACAGACTCCAAATACATAACTGACCAGGGAGTTGCTCTAAGCTACAGTCTGGACCAGGACAGTTTAGAGGTACTCCAAGAATTTGTAGCAACAAACATAGCTTTCTCTTTTTCCCAACTATACCTAACTCTAAATGTATGCTGCTGCAAGCTGAACTCAAAGATGCTGATGTGTGCAACTGTAGTGATGGATTTATGGTAAGTATCTGAAACTGGATTTTTCTGAGACTTATGACCTATATTTCAGTTAATAGTAAAAAAAGCCTTAGAGTGTTTATGAGCACCCTCTGATTTTTCAGCTATTTGGAAATGTTATTCCTCAATTTCTGTTCTGTGCATTGGGACGGTATTTATAAATACATATTTTAGTGGGATTTAAAACGATTTAGTCTTTTAAATAATACTGAATGCTTGAATTCTGCCCTTTATCTGATAAGCTGTAAAATAGCATTTCAGATTTCTTTCTAATATGTCATCAGACCGACACTCTTTTTGTCTCTTTCTCCAACATTTTTGGGAAAGAGCTTACATAAGAACATGGCAGCACGACAGAATAACACAGACCCACTTTATGAATGTATTCAGCATAGGGCAAATAATGTCTTTTGGCATGACAGAACCACAGAAACAGTTTTCTGAGATTTCATTATACATTTAGCACCCTTAAAATAATTTAAAATAATAAAATACTTCTTAAAATCTATAATATTTAGGTATTTTCAGCAAATATATATATATGTATGTATGTATGATTAGGAGAAGAGTAGCCCTAAGGTTATTCTCTCCTATTTGTTAAAATCCATTCCTACCAGACATAACAAGAACTCAACTTCATGCCAAAACTGATTTGAAGTATATCTTCACTCTTGACTTTCTCTGTGGTGGCTCATTTCCCTTCTCCGTGCTTCTTTGTAATGGCCTTCTTCCAAGCTGTGAGACTGAGAAGTCAGTACAAGCCCAACGCTGATTTCAGCAGGGAACTGCAGAGACATTTGCCCTTTATTGTAGATGCAGAACATAAATTGAATCCAGGGAGAGCAGCATCCTAAAATTATCCCAGGAGTAATTTTTTCCAGACTAGACATTTAGATGATGAGCATTGTTCCCTTTCACTAAGCTTTTTTTAATATCATAGAAAGTCAAGCATGTTCCTACTGTAAATATTGTATATCCCTTTTTTAAACATGATTTTTACAAGAATCCTTTTGGCTGGCAATACAAATGCAAAATACTTAGGATCCAAATTAATTCAGAAGTAGAAGATCCAATTTGGAACTTTACATAATAAATATCTGCTGACTGTGGGTTTTGATGGAGTATAATTTATCTGATAAAACCATGGGTCAAGGCATCTACTTCCAATACTTTATTGTAAAAACAATTAATTAATTAATTAATTATATTCTGTCATTTATCATCCTAATGCAGCCTTTTTTTCTCTTTTAAAGTCAGATTATGTCTCTCTCAGGACTCATGCTTTCCAGAGCACTTTTATTCTATTTTATTTATTAGTTTTGAAAGAAAGCAGGCAGACCCCAGAGCTGCACAGCAAGAATAACCGATCACTTCCCTTGCTCTACAAAAGCAAAAAGCACAGACAGCACTTTGATCTGCAAAGAAAGAGGTATTATAAGCCTAAACTAGAATCCTGAGTGTATTTTTGTCTTTGTCAAATTGAACATAGGGATAGTGTTCAGAAATAGTTTGTGAGACATTTCACAATAGTTAAGAGCTCAGTCAATATTGCCGGAATATCTCAGCAACAATCAGAAGTTCCTCTCGGCATCTGTCCATTAAGAAAGATGTAACCTACTAACACTACCTGCCCATTAACGCTCTTACATTAGTACTCATAGCAGTTAGATTTGAACATTTTTA
This sequence comes from Anser cygnoides, assembly GCF_040182565.1. Taxonomy (NCBI): domain Eukaryota; kingdom Metazoa; phylum Chordata; class Aves; order Anseriformes; family Anatidae; genus Anser; species Anser cygnoides. The sequence continues at coordinate 38,619,207 of NC_089876.1, forward strand.
TTTTTCTGGAAGTAGTTTGTTAGGGCTAGGTCAAGAGAAGAGTGTCAGTATCCTCATGCTTACGGCTGAATTGTGGTACCAGTTTTATATTATACATATTTCCAAGGGAGGCACGCAGGTTTGTATCCAAAAGGCATTTGAGCAGCATGACATTATGGTAGTGACTATGCTCAAACCCAGTCATTATGTCTAAAACCTCCATCTCTTCTTTGTTTCCTTATACTGTACACAGGAAGAGTTAGGTGCATGAGAATGGGATCCAGAGAGCAGAGGGCAATTACATTCAGTTAATAGCAAATGCTGAAGATATGAATATACTTAAGCAACTTCAGAAGCTGTTTTATCTTCTTAACAGGCTCTCTACTTTTCTGCAATTGCTTATTTGACCTCAGCTTGTCGTATAAAACAGAGATTTAAATTTATATTCTCTATGTATCTGCTGTATTTGTCATATGGGTTTTCTGTGATTACATTGCCTCTTTCTTTACTTTTGAATTTCTTATGTTTTGGCTGAAGTAAGCAAATATTCAGGGATCCGTGAAGAAAAAGAAAAAAAGAGGAGAAATATCTGGTATGGGAATTCACCTAGGATGGATGCAACCTTAGTTCATCAACAGTCAGATATTGGAACCTAGAAGTTCTTAGCCTGGGTTTATGTAGGGACCTTCAAGTATCTTTTTATGATATATCTTTCTATCACAGTTCAGGTTTCATCATATAATCAAAACTTCCTCTGATACCTAGAGATGCTTTATCCAGCAGACACTATATACAAGCTTTCTGTGTAAGTTCTTAATTCCTGGCCTCGTTTCAGTGGAACGTATGGTTTGATATACTTTTAATTATGAATACTAGTTTCCCTGCTGACATTATATTATCCTGTATGTTTTACTGATCAGTTCTTTGGCCCTGTGATACATATATTTCAGTTCTTTCTTTCATATGACTTTAACTTTTCCGTGTGAATCCCCCAAAACAAACAAGCATTAAGTATTTATTAAATGTTATTGTTTCTTTGGAAATCATTATTAGTGACAGTCTAGTCTGTGTTGGAGCAATGTATTATTCTACAAAATGTTCTGCAAAAGAAATAAAAAGGAAGACAAATAGAAATTCACATGGCTATGTAAGTGGGCTTTTGCCATCTTGAGAGATGGCCATCATCACAGAAGGGCTTTAGTTCCCAGTGCCTCTGGCAGATTACATGATGAGAATCATGTCTGAGAAGCTGCTTTTTGCAGAATGAAATAGTAATTATCCACGGGACAAATTCTAGTGTCATCTTATTGTTCCTGGTCTCATCTTGTTGTTCTGTGTTCGCAGTGACTGTGATGTAAGGGAAGCTTTTGTTACTGAGGGAATAAGAACATCTCCACCTCTCTTTAACTTTTAATCTCGGTGTGTGGTTTATATGTGACTTTTTTTGCCACGTTCTTCATGTCTTGCTGGAAACAAATAAGAAACTCAGTACACAGTGAAAGGGTTCCACTAGACAATACCTGTTTTCTTATGCTTCCACTTCTGCTTGCTCCCAGAAGAGCAAAATGAAGGGGTATGTTTAGGCCAGAGGGTTTACAAATGTCAAGAGACACTGCCTGCTTGGATTTTCCCAGGTCAGGTCATTATTTTAGTACTTTCGCAAGCAATGAACCTTTTTCTTTCTTTCTTTCTTTCTTTCTTTCTTTCTTTCTTTCTTTCTTTCTTTCTTTCTTTCTTTCTTTTTTTTTTTTTTTTAATTGAATAAGGTCTTTGTTTGTGTGTGCTAGGATTTAAAGAATGTCAAACATCAGCTAGCTGTTCTCAAAAATGTTTAACAATTCTGTCTGAGACAGATTCATAGCATCAGTAGATCACGTCAGTGTATTTTTGTCAGCAGTCTGTATTTCTTCCTCAATAGATGTTGCTGTAGGATATTTTTTTAGACTTGGAAATCCAGCATGAGTTTGAGACTGAACTGAACTTCCTTGTGAAAATACAGGGTGGTTATATTGTGAAGTTTATGCTGTCATGTTTGAGGGAAGAATTGGTAAGATGTCTGTAAATGCCTTCATCTAGCTAATATACCTTGATCTCTTTCATGTTCCATGTAGTAAAGAAGTCAGCACAATTGACTTAGTCAAGAAACTCCTAAAATGAGTTTGAGTGAAAACCTTTCTTCACATTCAAAATTATGTTAGTGGTCCAAATATTGAAAAGCTTGGTTGTTTTACTGGCACACATTGTTACTAATAACAGCTTCCAAAGGAGAGTGGGCATTTAATACAACTCTAAGGTTTTTTAAATAGAAATTGGAGTCACATGGAAATGCTAAATATATCCTAAATAAATAATTGGAATTTGCATATCATAGGGAAGTGTCTGCCATAGAGAGGTTGATTATAATGAGATTTATTACACAGGGAAAACATTTTTATATGCTGATTCAATTAGCTTTGAAAACTTGCAGTAGTGTGCCAGTGTTGCTTATTGCTGTTATTTGCTTCCTAGGCAGCAAATTCATTGACTGTGTTCAAGATAAGTCATAACACCGGAATGAAAGCAACGTCTCTGCAGAGACAAAGTGGATACAGTTTGGTGCTTTATTTTCTTGCAGTAAGGGTTGTGCCATCAAGCCTTCTAATTTCAGCTCTGTAAGGACTCGTTCCATCACTTTTACAAAGTTTTGCCATTGAGCTCAGTCACATTGGACTGAAAATTGCTTTAGTATCCCAAGGAGTTTTAGGAGATTAATTAAATATTTTCAAATATTATTGCAGCTAGAGTTACTAATTAATGCCAGATCTGGTGCCCTTTGAAATCAACGTGATATTTTAAGGCTCTGAATTTCAGACCACATTCTCAAAGACAAGGAGGTATGTAAATGTAACTGATTCCCTGTTCAAGATGAATACATGCTTCTGATCATATCTGTATGAAATATTTAGGTCCTGGTTTAAAGCACGTCAGTGCTGTTTTAGCATTAAGCACATGAGATGTCAGTCAGACTATTTGGGCTTAGAGTTAGTCATCAAGCCGGGTGCGCTGCCGAGCTGAGAACTTGGTAATCAAAGAAGTTCTCAAAGTAGTGCTTAAGACTTTTCTTTTAGTTAAGAAATATTTTCAACAAAAATTTCCTCTCTAATTCTCAAATTCTGAACTCGCGGTTTGCTAGGTCATTGGAAATGCTCTCCTTCAAAATTACTCACTCAGAATAATAAGACTCTTTATATAAAGTGGCCTATTATCATAAATGAATAAGGCACAGCCTCTCGAGCAAGTGAAGAAGATTGTATGAAGAGTATATCTCAGCCACATACAATATCTCCTACAAATACAGGGAATTTTCATGAAAATTATAGTACTTCAAAAATTCTCTTTCCTTAATCTTTGCTAAAATTGCTTGACTTATGTCATAAATCACTTCTAACTACCTAAGGTTCTCTACTTTAGATGGTAATGAACTTTATGTTTGAAACTTTACAGCATTGCTGGTAAGTAATTCTAGAAGAACATAGTAAAAGAGGATTTGGGACTCTCAGTGTTACAAAGCAGAATGAGCTATTTAAATTAACAAGCAAGCTGTTAGATTAACAATTAGTGTAGTGAAAAAAATATCATAGGCAAACTTCATTAATGTGTTGCAGTAGAAACAGCTATTTGAACAATTCCTCAATCATTAAAACTCTTTGGATTCTTCCTTCTCTCTTAGCCTGTAAAATCACATGAAGTTATATTTGATCAGGGAAAAGGAGGGGAAGAATGTAAAACTAAACTACTTCTGTTGGATGAAAATACTTGGATGAAAATAATAGGTACAAGTATTTTTTCCATTTAAGATCCCATAGCAAAATTCATACAGTTAATCCTTCTAAACTCTGAAGCAGGTTAACAGATGGGAAGAAGCAAGTTTGAATTAAATCCATAATCCCAGTTGTTTTCTACTTTGTAGGGCAGGGGAGAGAGTGGCTATTACAGAAACCTCCTGGGTGACATCACACCAAAAACCTTCTGCCCCCGATACAAAAGTTTTATAATACTCAGCTAGATCTTGGAAAACTCTGTCACTTATGATTTGGATTGGTGACAGTGCCAGGAACATAGTTTTAAAAAGCTCATCTATCAGTCTGAGGTTATAGACTCTTTCTGGTAAATGTGCAAAAGATAAAAGATTTTATGAAAGTGTAACACAAATTTGCTTGTCTTGAATAAACTGTCATGCAGGTTTTACCTAATGCCAACACATGTTCTCAGGAGCAGAAAGAAAAAGCTGTCCAGGCCAGCATGTTGATACTTACTGTTTTATATCAATTTGAACTTTCTGCTTTTCTATTGCTCGTTATGGAATGACGTTGCAGGCCTCTGTGGAGAAAGGGGAAAAAATGTAATATATGCTTTTTTTTTCTTTTGAGAACTTTCTGTGTGTATAGCACTTCAGCTTTTCTCTATATTTAGTAGGGCTTTATTTTCTTTGTTTGTTCTTATTTAAAATTGTGTATCTCCATCAACTGCTCATATGCTGAATATTTTGGAACATCCAGAAAGCTGCCTCAGATTCTTTTTTCCAGTGATTCAAAGACTTGCACCTTTTTACCTTTTCTCATGTATCATTTAGCCAATGTGTGTAAGAAAGCAAGTTGTGGAGTACATTTCTCATACACTGCAAACCACTCTAGGGAGAGAGATCAATGTATTTAGTACAACCAGTATCATTGACCCAAATCCATCAACCATTAACTCAGTTTTGCCAACGGAACAAGAGTTCCCTTCCAACTCGGGATAGTCTGTTCTGCTCTGAAATAGCTCATATAAAAGGTTTTTGCTCTGGGGACTTTGCTGCCCCAGCAGCCTTGCCTCCCCTGGCAAATCTGCCCCGTACCCCTCCAAACAAATACGTGATACTGAATAAAATAACAGGTTAGAACTGATACTTTGCTAGGGTACATTACAATCTTCTCTGGTTATGCACTTGTTATTGCAGAGTTTAATGAGGAATATTTACCTATGTAGGACACAGTAAATTCCTGTTGGTGCATTAATTTATAGTTTGAAGAAGGGGTCTGTTTTCTGAGCCTGAGAGCGCGTGTGCAGATTTCTTTCCTACAAGTAGAACCTGTTGGCTTTTGCTGGATGTGAAATCAGAGTTTTTATGGCCCACTGTGGAAGATGTTGCAGTTCATTAGGATGTGGGGGACAAGGGAAGGTTGTATAGCTGAGTATATCAGCTTGCAGTGAATCTCTAATTCTTCATCAGTAGATTATGGTAGGTTAGTTATGTTCCCCTTCTCACTGAAATCCCAAGGTTCTGCTTAGTCTTTTGCAGCATTGAAAACCCTTGTGATCTATTATCAGATTATCCTTGAAAGAGTACTATACATTTCACTTCTAGAAATAAGCAATCTGCTCTCTAGCATTCACCATTGCAAGGAGTCATTTATTACCGCGGAACTTTGTCATTCAATTATGCGTTTATATAGAGCGCATGGCCAAAAATCTCAATCACAAATGTCTGAAGTTGGTGAAAGAAGTTGTTGCTGTTCCGAACTTCAGAGATGCCGATCCTGAGCGGGGGTGCCTGAGCGTGAACTCTGGTGACGGAGGGGAGTCCATCACAGGGAGCAGTGTTTGCAGGAGTCTGAATCTTTTGCTTTGTCATTTTTCAGGTTACGAGCTTTCTCCTGTGGCACATGAAATATTTTCCTTCTTTTGTAAGTTACTTTTCTCCACATACAGTGAACTGATAGAAATGAAAAATATTTAGCTAAAGCTTTAATTACTTTAGCCTACTTATTATGTTCAACACCTTACTGCATGCCTCATTTCAACTTCTTTTGATCCACGTTTTCATGAGAAAAACTGATTATAAGTATTACGGGTAGAGAACTGATGAACAGTGAGAGACTTGTGGTGTACCAGAAAACCTGTCAAATCCATAACCTAGTTGTTCTGTTGAAATGTGTTTTGTTATACTGTGCAGGAAAGGATTTAAATAACCGATCACTCCTTTCCCCAAATAGGTCACCTTTCTCTGAGAGCTAACTGTTGCTAGTAGTGATAGTTTAACTGCTTTGTGCCTGAGACAGGAGCTCAGCTGAAAGGGCTTCCTCGCCTTTTGTGTGCAGTCAGTGCTTGCTGTTAGGGACAGATCAACGTGTGGACACAGCACAGCATCAGCAAAGCTGGCTGGACTTGGGTAGCCCTGGCTTTTGTTGAGCCTTACAAAATCCACTAGCCAGAAATGTTTGGTCTCACGGTTAGCCCATTCCTTTCTTTACCCACAGGCAGAGCAGGAGAATATAAAGCCAGGGGAGGAGGATGCAGAAAAGGTAATTGCATCTGTTCTGTTCAGTTGCAGAGGCTCAGAAGGTAAAAACGGGAGCTTCTGTGGTGGAAAGTTAGGCTTTGAGAGTGTAGGGACCTTGGAAAGATCTAGCAAAACCTTAAAATGGCTTTGGTCAGGAAGAAAGCTTTGGACTTACTCTCCTTTTGAACCATCTGATTCTAGGTATTCTCCAAGCTTATGCTACTTCAAATCACTGCAGAATTTCTTCTACACCATGCCGTTTTGTATTGACACTGCTGTGGGGTCAGTGCTGGGCCCATGTTTGCAAGTGGCTGTTAAACACAGCACGGTGGAGGCATAATTTCCTCAAACCAGCAGTGAAAATGGTGAACACTCAGGATTTGTATTAAAAAAAATATATATTTTTTTTTCCATTTCAGCAGCTTGGATTGTGATTTATTTGTATTTATACTTGAAATAATATCTATCCAGATGAAGTGTTGATCTACCAGTGTAACTACTGGGTCAACAGTATTATTAAGTCTTTTTTTTCCTGCAAGATGGTACTATAGATGTGGCCCGATGTAATTGTTCTTATTTTATAAAATGCAAGCTACTTCTTCTGTTTGTCATTGTCTCTTGTAGACCTCCCTTCATTCTAATTGTATGTCATCCCTTTCCTTTTGTACTGGGAAAATGTACTCCTTTAACTGCCTGACTCATTCAACAGTTATTAGTTTTCAGTGTTTCTATGGCACTGGTGCCATAGCTGTTTCTTCAGTGGCTGCTTCTCTCAAGTCCTAGAATGCCGTAGGATGATAGTATTTGAATAGATTAATTCCTGTATACAATTGTTGATTATTCTTTTCAGAGAAGAAGTGAGAAGTTGCATAAAGTAGCGAAGCTTTCAACTTTTCATCACTGTACTGTCTTGGAAACAGGGCCCTGCAGTTCCTTCCCAAATATCCTGTTTGAATCTGGCAGCAGAAGACCATCATTAGAGAGCAGCAAGGAAGGTGTGACAGCACCTTGGGTGAGCTACCAAGAGTAGGCAAAGGTCAGCTAGTGAATGAAAGGGGAGAGCTAGAATTAAATGAAAGGAGGAAAATGCCAGTGTTATGCTGACGTTTTCATTAAGAAAATCACTGAATACAAGGAACAAGTCTGACATTTACTTATACAGTGGTAGAAATCACTACACTGCGTGTACTGCATGTTTTCCTGTTCAGTCAGCATGTTGTACAGCTGGGATAAAGGGGACTGTAATCGTTTCACAATAATGGTGATACAAAATTGTTCATTGACTCAGCTTTTTCTCTGTTATATGAAATATATTAGAACTGGCCATGTAAAGCAATTTATTTCTTTATGCCTCTTTCCACCTCTACGCATATCGTGGCTGTAATCATCCTTTTAAAATTATTTCTCAGATTTTACTCCTTTCCGTACAAATTGTCCACCTTTTCTCTATCTTTCTCTTTAACAGGTATGTTCACTAAAGTACTGTAACTGGGCATCATACATTTTAAAGTGTGCTTTTAGTTATATAGCTAGAAAATGTTGCTGTAATGTTCTGTAATGAAGAGAGTTGTTCATCAGGTCAGTGAGTGAGTGGTGAATCCATCACAGACCATAGTGTGGTGCATTTCTGTATTCAGCAGTTTTAATGTGCATATGGATGAGTTGAATTTCCATTGGAGTCATCCAAATTGCATCACTTTGGCAATATAAAGAGTTCATAAAAGGGTAAAACAGCTTTTGGAAATAGTCCCCCCTTTGGAGGTGTTCTGGGGTTACAGACAGACCCAGAATGGTCAATTATCTGCCTCTTCTGGACAGGTGGATGGCTCATAAGGGACACATGCAGCTAGAATATGAATTAGAGGAGCTTTAAACTTTCTCTAAATTGAAGTCAGGAGTTCAACAGGTTCCCAGGCAAACCAAAAATACAGGAAATATGACAGTGATTCAGAGCATGTGGCAGTAAATAGCACCCCCCTGGAACTCGGTCACAAAATTCATACTGAGCTGGAGGGTGGCAGAGGGGGTGGCTGGATTTAATGCTGGGTGTTTAATACACGTGGAAGATGCTTGTAGCACTGAGCCAACAACCCCTGGGATATGACACACAGCCTGCTTATTTCAATTTCATATTCTGTAAATCTAATTCCTTCTGCTGTTTCTTCCCCTACAATGGAACATCCATTTGCGTGAAGAATGGTACTGAAATTGGTGTGCATACAAAGACGTGCTGATGGGGGGTGGCATAACGCTGCATATGTAGACACCACCAAAAAGGGAAAGAGGAGGGATGTAGGTTCACTGATCTTTGGTTATCCTTGTGAAAGTATCATTGCAGAGAGAGAGCTAAGTCAAATGGAGATATTCAGTGAGAGGACGGTCGTGATCATGCGATGAGCTCTGCGCTTCTCCTTGCTCTGTGAGTCATCCACTTCTGCACGCTCCTGGCCGTGGCATCAAAGCAGTAGCAGTGCCCTCACAAGTGTTGGTTGGGGCAGGGGAGTGGAAACAGGCAGGTGGGAAAAAGTGGTATCTTACATTTTCCTGGTTGTTTCTACAGTCATGTCCATAAGCATATAAGAAGGTCACACAAGGAGTCACAAGTAGTCAAAAATGCTCTGGAGGGAGAAAAGGGGTATGTTTCCATCTGCCGTCCTGACTCTTCTCAAAGACTCAGTATGTTGACCACTAGCAAGGTGAAGCCAAGACGTTGGAAGGATTGGAGTATTTTCTACACTGGTAGTTAAATAAGCTCTGTTGATAGCCCTTGGGATGCTTCCCCGATCATCCACAGTCATACACAGTAGTTTACTTGCAGGCTTTCTGTTGGAGTACACCAGCCAGCTCCTTTTAAAATAAAACTTGGATGTGCTTCTGTGGGTAGCTCACTCCAGGGACAGCTTGTTTTCATGTGTAGGAAAGACCTTGGGATCTTTGTTTACATGGTCCTCCCACACTATCTCTGCAAACCTTGCACCCTGAAATACCTTTGTGTGTCACGTGCTGTACCCAAGGCACGTAATACAATCTCTTGGCATCATGTTGAAAAATATGTTTCTGGCAGGTTGTGTTAGGGTCATTATTTCCTGTATTTTGAACAGGAAAAACAAAGCCCTTCTTTTTCGGGGTGGCTATTGAAGCAGCAAATGAGGCCAGAGGGATTAAGGCCAAGCACAGCATAGTGTGGACCATGATACCCTTTGGACATTATTAATCCTTTACTGGTGGAGCTGAACCCCAAGGAAATGTAGATACAAGCTTGCTGTTCCATGTGGTGTGAAGCCAGTGAATGTTTTTTGTAGCGTAGGCGTAGCTTTATTTTCCTGTAAATGTTACCAAGCAAGGCCAAGGTCATCAGAAAGGTCTGCCTTGGGGCCAGCAATTGATTGAAGAGTTTCTGAGTACTAGCCACAAAAACGATTCTTTCTCTGAGTTGTAGATGTTTCCTTTCATGTGATGTTTTCTTTCATGGCATCTGTTTAGTTTACCTTCAATAAGAAATAAGAAAATATACCAAAGAATAGGGCATTATAATTTTATAAATGATAAAATGAATAACATGGGAGAAAAGTTCCATGTTTTGGACTTTGTGCTTCAGATAAAGTTCAAGCCCATACCGATAAGTTACCGATTCTGATATTTCTGATAAAATGATCGTAGAATGAAGAAATGGATCAGTAAACTCCTCTCAGTGCAGGATGGGCTTACCCGGTGCCATTGATAGGGTGTTTACCAATATTCCATTCTCTGAGGCTACAATATAGCCCGGGTGGGGATTTCTAACTTCCACCACTCTATAGGCATTGGACCCCATGGAGTCAGCAAGGAAATAGCATCATCACTGAGACCTACTGTCAATATAAGAGAAAGGAGATTCATCAGAATCAGCAGTCAGATTGTTTCTTTGGCACACTCGGGCAATACAACGTTAATAGATTGCTAATAATCAAATGACTTGTCTCTTAAGAAACTACATTTGCAAACAAGTACATTTACTGTTTCTCCAGATGCAATAACCCAAACCCAAATGTTATACTGAGGTAGACGACATGTTCTAGGATGCATTTCTACCAGTCCTGCTGCTCCAGAAATTCTTTTTTTTAGAGTCTGTCTTTTGTTTCTATTGCTCTGTAGTTGAAAAGTCTTTTATTTCATTTGCTTTCCTATTTTCAGCAGTTTCTGTGACAATGTCACGTAGTCATTTCTGTTAAATGATCATAATTGCTAGCTTGAGCTTGTTAGGTGTTTAAGAAATGTATAACCTAGCAAAATTAACAATAGATTGTGGAAAACTGAACAATGCATGTATTCTTATTTCGGTATGCTTTGAAAAAAATGTGCTGTAACTATCCATTTACAGTTAAAACATGAATAAAGGGGGGGAGGAAGGGGGAGCTGAATTTAATAACCATAATATAACCAAGTGGGAATGAATGCAATACATACTTTTATAAAGCTAGATGCCTGTTACAATATGAGTATTTTGCACTTGCAGTGGTTTTGTTACAAAAGTGGTTTCATTTGTAGTAATTCAAGTATGTGACTTGCAGCTAGTATGTCTGTATACATTTTTATAGTATAGATTTTTATTTAAAAAAAAAAAAAAACTATTCTCAGAAAGTCAAAATGCTTGAAGTATTGAAAAATAAAATGGGTCTGATATGGGAAAGCCCTGCTGATGGCGACTAGGTACAGTGGTTAGAGCCATATTATAAATGCATAAGAGCAAGACAGGTGATGTAAGGAGTCTTCCAGACTTCTCAATGTGACAGAATGCCTACTGCAGGTGGCAAGAGTGTTTTGAAGAATGAAGAAATTCCTGTTGCTGCTGGAAGAAACTTAAGTTGCATCTTGAAAAGGTAATAGTAAGTAATATCCAGCCTTAGTAAGTTTTTGTCAGGGACAGTTGACAATGGTTTGTTTAGCCAAGGTCAAGCCGGCAGTATGTGCTGAGAAATGTTAAATGCAGAAGCTTTATGTCAGCAAGCTTGTTTTGTTTCAGAAATAGATTTCTTTTCTAAGGCTGTCAAACCTTTCCAAATGGGAAATAATCACCCAATACTAATTACTCCAAAAAATGAAATAATCCAGCGTTAAAATGCTGTTTTATCTGGTAGATCTTGTCCCTAAACAGATAAAACAGTTAGAGTTATGCTTGAAACCAAGTTACTGTCCAGATTGTGCGGTAGGCTGTCTGATTTCCCTGAGCTTTTTAAAGAGATGTATCTCTCTGGTATAGATCCCCGTGGTCTACTTACAGAGAAATTTCATTACCATGCTGTGCGGTCCTCATGGTGCTGAAAGTAAAATATTGGATTGACGGGCACTCGTTGTGGAGGAGGGCTTATTGATGATGGAAAGACTGATTCAATCTCTAATCCTGAAGAACGACCTGCCACCTGGAGTGATAGTATACAGATGGGTGCAATCTAAACTCTCTTTCCGCCTCAAGTTGCATTTGGCTGTAGATTAACAATGTGATTCCATATAATGAAGATGGTTGTTTGGTGCAGTGGCAATTTTCCATTGCTGACATGCAATGTCAACAGTTCTGACAAAGCTATAAGGACAATGTTTAAATATGCTACATCTGGCTGGGACTGCTGCCAGGTTATTAACAGCCCCATTAAAATTACCTGCAGAGAACTGCTTTGGTAGAAGGCAATGCAGAGTGCTGTTTCCCCTGCAACCATCCAGCCAGACGTAATAACAGTCCAGTAGCACACACTTTCAATAATGCAGTTATGGTAGCGGTAGCAGCTTCTTTACAGTTTTATTCTGATGAGGGAATATTTTATGGCTTTAATTGTATTGAGTCTAATTCTTGTGGCCTTACTCAGGCAAATATCCCATTGAAGTCAATGACAATTTCACCTTAGGGTGGAGTTGCAGCAGTAGGAGATGATTTTATTGATATTTCTAATAAAAATACTCTGAGGAAGTAGGCATATGTATGAATATTTTTTAAAGTTACATACAAATGTCCTTTTAATCATCCTTTTTTCGTTTCGTTCCTGGTGAATGACTATGTAACGCTCCCGGTGAGGCGTACATAATGCAAAAGGGTTTTAAGGCATTTTTCTGAGTAAGAGCAAAAGGGCCATGCCGTCCCAGAGGATACTGCAGAAGGCACAGCACATTTTCTGGTGAGACTCCCCTATTCCTTTCGAATGCAGAGGGAGCACTTGCCAGTATAATGATAAATGGGCTTGTGATCCCAGCTCCCTATAAGCAGTTTGTAGTCCAGGCTTAAACGCTCCCTCGGAGCTCAGTGCTTGGATGCTGGAGAAGGTCCTTGCGCCCTCTCTCTCCGACCCATGCAGCGTTTGCATAATTTACTTGAGCTCTCTGTCTCCGTGTATGGCCAAAGGGTCTCTGAGTGTAGAACACCCCTTCTGCTGCATCACCCGCCGACTGCCCCTCGCCTCCCTACAGTGTATGGCTGTGGGCAGGGGTCCGTGGCTCATGCCAGGGTTACTGGCCGTGCCGGCCAGCTGTGCCAGGGAGCACCGTGCTGGGGGCAGCGTGGCAGTACCCACTGCTCCACGGCCTTGCTCTGTGGGCAGTGAGCACGATCTGCAGGATGACTTCGGGGTTAGTTCGTAACGTGCAGCGAGGAAAGAAGCCCAACTGTGGCCGTCTTTGCTTATTATGGCTACGTGATCAATGGTGTCAATAAAAAGCTAGGGGCACTTCACATCTGATTATACTGCTGTTCTCAGGGATGCTGTAGCAAGGAAATTCGTTTCTTTGCAGCCTGAAGAAAAATGCGCGTCTTTGAGTGCTTTTGTGTCAGAGTGCAAAGGCTTTAGTCTGTGTCCTTCATGTTTCAGCTGCCTGAGTAAGTGGAAGAATTTTCAAAAAAAAATTGGGGTGATACAAGGGCTCTTGACATTTATTACACATGGAACTTTCCACATGTGGCAGAAGTAGAAGACTAAGTTTAGATCAAGCAGTATGACTTAATGTCTGTTGTGCCATATGTTTTTCCTGCTGCTGCCTTACTAGAGAGGAGGGAGGGATGGGGAATAACCTGACCTCATTCTGGTCCGGGCTCTGCCTGTGACTCCTTGGGGCTATTACAGCCATACGAGCAATTCTCATCCTGCTGCCCCACAGAAAAGGCAGATAAAATGCAGGTCTGTGGAAAGACCTGGAGCAAAGGGCATACAGAATTCTACCTGTAAGTCTGTCATGGTTTCTCTGAAACATATATTGCCCCCTATTTTTAAATGTATTTATTATACATATTTTACAATTATTATAAATACTTATATTTCAAAATATAATTATTTTTCAATACCTGTGTAGCTCTTGTGTGACCCTGTTAGGGTTAGTCATAGCAGTATACTTAAGTTATGCATGTTTTGCAGGCCATAAAAGTGTGAGAGATGCACATACAGAATAACTGACATGGAGAGTTCTGTGCAAAGACAAAGGGTAAAATATATACATAAATCTTGCTTGGCTCTGAAGCTCGGTCTATAGCATATAATGGATGTTCTGTGCTTTAGGAGTAAGAAATGAAAAGCCACGAAGGCTATTTGATATGTTACATTCCCAGTGTATCCATGTAAAGTGGCTTCGCACAATGGTTTCTGGAACTCCGAACGTTTATGTCATTTCACTGTGTTCAGTGATACTCAGCTTCACACCTTCACCCATCTTACGGTTTGGTGGTAGTGCAGCAGTAGCAGCACAAGCATGTTTTTACATGGCTTCATGGCCATTTTGTCTATTTATACTAGCATTTTAGTCTCATACTTTTAATGTAAATATCTGTTACTAAGACTGTGTTAGAACTAACAAATTACATGATTTAAATTGAAAAACTAAAGAAAAATGGTATGCTGCTATTTTTGCTATAACTACCACCGATTTTCTCGTTTGAAAACGGCAATAGTCAATTGTAGTCAATTTCATTTTCAGATTCCAGTATTTAGATTAGAAGGTTTTTTCATCTTTCCTAAAAGTGGAAGTACTTTACCTTAGGATATAGAAGGAGATATCATCTATATCCATCTCAAGTATATTTTGGTTAACTGTATTTTAATGAAATAGATTTGTATAGAAATTAATATTTGAAACAGATCTGATTAAGTAGTGTCTCTAGGCACAGATATATAAACCAGAGTATTGCAAACTCAGTTTTGTTTTTCTTCTACAGATTTTGAGATTATCTCAGAGTATTCACCCAAAGTTATATGGTCAAATTAAGTTGCCTGGAGTACTGTTCTAGGCAGATACAGTAGTACCTGTGTTTAGATACTACTCATAATAATTGGTTAGTGATGGATGTATAAGATAAATGGTACCAGTCCTATTAGTACGCTGGCTATCTACAGCCAGATAATTTTTTTCTTTTAAAATTAATACTGTCTCTATTTTTCATAGTAGGTCAGACATCATTTCTTTTCCTATCCCTTCTCAGATACTGGTAAGTAATGATGCCTCTTACATTTCAGGGTCCTATTGTAGTTTCAGCTGTCTTTTTCTTTCTTTCTTCAATGGGTTTGACTCTTTGAGCTCTCCTTTCTTTGTCCTTTTCCTTCACTTTTTGCTACTTAGCTTTTATTTAGTTCTGCACCTTGCCTCATCTTGTTCCTTTTCATTGACATTACCGTTTTTATTTGTAGGTCTGGATCAGTTCCTTCAATTGCATTCTTAGTCATTGTCTTTTTTTGATGTGGAACTTACCTGATCCTTCTTTTCCTCATGGTCTACTAGCTGCAAATATCTCTTCTTTAATAATAAGCTTATTTTGTCTTATATCACCCTGTCTGTTGAGCTATCTTTTGTCATATTTCTACAGCATCTACTTTTATCTACATAAAATCTCTCATTGTTTCTTACCTTCTACTCTAAGGTTATGTTTCTACTCTAGGGGCTAAGCCAGGTAATGGGCTAAAGCCAAAGCTCATCCTTGTCTGGACCTGTGTATTCATATGGCTGGTAAGATGCAGGTGTCCTTGTGTTTAGTATTTGCACGCTGCCTTAAAATCCTAGGTGTCCATGTAGCAAGAGGTGCATAAACCCTCTGGGAAAGTCTCCTTGAGGGCAGATGGAGTATCTAGTAGCAGCCACACAGGGAGAGCTGCGTTCTTCCAGCTTATAGGACTGACACATTGGGCAGGCACTGCAGTGTTCAGTAAGTCTGACCTTCGGCGTTGCCTAAAGACGATGCTTTACTTAGCGTGGGTTTGTAAATGGGCTGAAAGCTTGTACCATACTTAGACAACATATTTTACCATTTGAGGTATCTTCTTTTCCCCTGTATTTCTACGCTGAAAGCCTTTGGATTACAGTCAATTTCAGGAGAAACCTCTTCCCTTCCAGCTCTGAAATGGAGACCAGGTAGAAATCCTCCCCAGCATGTATTTTATCACCAATCTGTTTGCTTGCTTTCTCCCTGATTCTTCTGCATGATTTTCTCAGCATCTGTTCTGACATCTTCCTTGCTTCGCTCTTGCCTTCTCTTTTCTTCCTCTTGTCCTTTTTCCCCTTGTCATCCTTATAAAAAAAAAAATCTCATTTTGCCTTTCCAGCCACCATATGTCAAGTATTAGACTTGGATATGTAAAGTCTCTGTAATGTTATTACAAGAATAAATGTACCCAGGAATTATATTATTATGTAATTTCCAGATTTTTATTAGAATAAAAATACTACAAGCAGTGGTGGGACCCTGATGTATTTTTGCATCGGTTTCCTTACCGGGTCATTGTGTAACCAGTAATGTTCATGAAAGCAATGAGCATGTTGCAGAAGATCAGTTGTTAAAAGTGTAATGCAAAAAAAGAACCATCACACAAATTTGATGGCCTGATTCAGAGTTGATTTAAATGGAATGTTAATAAATTAATCTAGTAATATAATTTATCTACTTTGTAAAACATACCAAAAAAAAAAGTAAATAAATTAGGAAACCAGTTGGCCAAGCAAACTGAAAATACTGATTGGTTGGATATCTAGAAATTATTTCTATATAAGCAGAAAAGCTATCAAGAGGATCCTCAGCCACCACAGATAAATAATAACATAAAAGATAATGTTAGGGTAATAGCTGAAGAGGAAAAAGAAGCAAACATGCAAAGATAGCCACATCATGGAGGGTAGCAACTGTAGGGAAGAAGTGAGATCTGTTAATGTTTTATCTGTGTTAGACTTCATAAAGGAAACTGAGATCTTAAAAGCTTTGAGGAACTCTGGGGTGGGGATTCAGAGAAGGTTTCTGGCAGTCCAAGATTCCAGAGTAGTCATTCGGTGATAGGAGGAAGAAAAAAACTAATGAATTTTGAGATAGGTTTTGATGTGCCTCCCTTTATTCCAGTGTACAGCATCCACTTATCTTACTCCTCCAACACTTTTCCAGATAACCCATATCTCTCTACTGTGTATCTAGGCTTTGAAATTAAGGCCTCAAACTTGCATATTGCAGTTTATGTTCAGTGGACTCTTCCTCTTCCTTTTAACGCTCTTGTGAAGGAGCAAAGCAAGAAGTAAAACTAAACAGATGGCAGGCAAGCGATGAATACAAGTTGGGAAGGAATTTATTTACAACTGAAAGATACATATATTGGAACAACAATTTTCATGAACTGTTTCCTCCCCCAGTGTGGTCTCAGCCCTGCTGTGATTCATGTTTCCTGGGATTCCTCCTCCTTTTCTATTGTTTGTCTGGCATTAAGTCCACAGCTGAGCAATTCTCTATCCTCAAGGCTTGTATTTGCAACGCGAGATATGGGCACTGAACCCCATGCTGCTAGAATTTGATTATTACCATCTATATTTCAAGTCACATTTCCAAAAGATAGTATGGATTCAGCATCTGTCTTTTTTCCCCTTATGTTCACCATGCTAGATTTCAGACCTCCCAAGGTCAAACCTGGAGTCCTGACTCATGCCTCGGAGCAGCAGCAAGAACTGTCCAAGATCAGTTCCCCAAGACTGCTGTCTAGGTGGTTTCTTGGTGATAATGCCTTATTACGTGTCAAGCACATCTTTCTATATAGGACTTCAGTGCGAGTTACGTGATACCTGGCTATCTTGGGAGTAATTTTGCCAACAGTTCTGTACATGAAAAAACTCCATTGTTTACCAAATGCAGTTAGCTACAATGGATATAACAATTCAGGACAGCAGAATACAACTTCTGCTTTTCAGCACTTCACTGCTCTGTATAAAGAAAGGAAACAAATCTGCCTGTATTTCTGAGTCTCTTTCTCTCCCATGCTTCCTGGGTGCCTGTGGAAGGCCTTCTTGCCTTAGGTCTTAGCCCAGTCTTACCTCTCTCTGCCTTTCTGCTGTTATTGCTTCCTTGAATATGCTGGTTTAGATCTACCTCTTCTTCACAGGTGCACCTCTGTCTTTTGTGACATCTCCTCTTACATGTCCATCAGCGGGTTTCATCATCTTCCCTGTCATTTAGGCTTACAACTTCTGTGTCAGCCCTGACACCTCTCTTCCCTCTTACCACGGCAAGTTGTCACTCCATCATGTCACTTTTCTCTGTCTAACTCCATCTTCCCTCTTCTACTTCCCTGACTGGAACTGTTGTTCAGGGTTTAATCTTCTTCCACCTCCAGCACTGCAGGTCTAATTCCAGCCTGGAGTCCCTGTGTTTTTTCAAGACTACCCAGGGAACCTGACTCCCTCCTGGCACTGGTTGGTATCCCTACACTGAGCAGGCTTTGACTCCCACAACCTTCAGAATTATTGAGTTTTACTGAAAACTGGCAGCAGAGGGCAGAGTCAGGGGCACTGTGACTAGTTCCTAAATCTGTTATGCAGGTACAGTAAGTCATTCAAGAGGTCCATACAGGTTAATTGCTCTCCCTGATTCATGAGCATGCAGCCCTGGCCATTGCGGAGGAAACGGGATCCTTTATGGGATCACCTGATCAGCTTCTCTGACCGCAAAGAGGTTTGCACGGTTCACTAGCCTTGACATAGGCAGCTGATTACTTGTTCTTTTTAATTTTTTTAAGGTTTTCATGTCTTCAAAAGCCTAGCAATGTGTTTCATTGTAGGGGGTTAAATGTTAGTTGCTGCCGTAAACCTGATTTCTGGTGCTCGCAGTCGAGAGTTGTGTGCTCGTGTCATGCAGCCATTAGTAGCCTGGGACGATGTGGTGCAGTGCTGTGGTTACGGCCTGAAACAGTAAATGTATCTGCTTCCCCCTGCTTATTTCTACTACAGTTACAGTACTCTGCCACTATATATAGCAGCTGCTGTTCACTCCAGCTAGTATTTCTCCACTTTGCACAGCAGCAGTCGGCGCAGGCCTGTTGGCAGCGGAACTGCCTCTGTATAGTGAGGTTTTACACCAGCCCTGTGACTTTTCTTCCCAAGGGTCACAGCACCTAATGTAACATCCACTGCTACGATGTAGCCCTGAACTCAAAAATGTAGTTATTGAGCTTCTGTTTGTTATTCTTTCTTAAATTGTTTCAGAAACTCACCATGGACTATAAAAACTTTTCCAAAAAGTGGCTGTTCAGTTCTGTAAGATGCTTCCTTCCAAAATTCACTTCTTGTTGGTTTCAGAATATATTAAATTACCGTTCATCCTTATTTGACTGATTTAAAAGGTTGAGAACTACAAGATTATGGATGTTCTGTTTTTTCCCCATGTCTCCTCCTTACTGCCTTTTTTATTTGTTATCTCTCCTCTTCTTAAAGTCTTAGTGTAATCCTCACCCCATTCCACAGGGAACCGAATACAAACAGTTCCCTTGACAGTAGTTAGTACAGGGCTCCGTAAAGAGCTGGCACAAAATTAAAGAACCAGTAGGGAAATTTCTAGTAAAAGTATTGCATAAGCTATGCATATAAATAAAATATGTACACAGCGTAATTATGAATGTGTCACTCCCTTGATATAACTTCAGTAAAGTAACTTAAGATATTTCTTATCAATAACTAAAAGTTAGCTGCAGCTAAGACCTTTATTCTTTTGTGTCCTCGTTTTGTTTTCCTGTTTCTCTGTGTGTATCAGCATTTTGTTCTTCCCCATCATTCATTTCTAGGGAGGGTCTCTCTTGCTATTTTAGAGATGACGATGCACTGATAAAGACTAAGCAACGTTCACAGCAGTGAGTCACTTAAAAATCAAAGGACCATTTTCTAGATAGGATGCTCCTATGAACCCAGCTCGGTGCGTGCTGGTTGCTGTGAGGACCAGGCTCCAGCTCCATCAGCTGTTCCCGGTGTCTGTGGGATTGAGACTGGACAGTGAAAGAAAGAGCGTGTGCATGTTGGGGCATGGCTGCTTGCATTTAAGCATGGGTTTGCAGCAATACCATTCGTGAGTTACCAATGAGTGCACACACAGTATGTAATGCTGCTGCATTATAAATGATCACAAAATATAATTTAAACTGTTGTACCTGTTTTTTCATACTTGGTCTCTTTCCTGGTGTTTACTCTGGCATTTTGAATCTAGCTGCTCAAGAATCATCTTAACCATGAAGCACTTGTCAATGAGGGCCATCAGGCAAGCAGGAAACCTGCTTTCTGGATGTTTTAGCAGGGAATTCAGTCTATTTCTTGTCTTGAAATGTCTGTAGTTAGTAAGAAAGAGCATATTCATGACAGAGAGATGCACATTAAAACTGCCACAGTCCCATTTGCTATGGCACTCCCTAGGTATGTAGGAGACAACAGTGGTAATTCTCTCTCTCCTTGATTCCAGCCATGGTCTTGTGGCTTAACAGCTGCCATTTTGTGTAAAAATCTCAGCTGAGTGCACGGAGACAGCTGCAGCACCAGTGTTGGAACATGTCTGTAAATCTGGATTTTTCCATTTCTTTCATGGGTTCCTAAGTTACCAAGATTTCAATCTAGATTTTGGATCTTCTGGACAAAGTGAATATGTTCATTAACATTACACTACATATGTTCCTTCCTTCCTTTTCAAGTATGTGATAAACTAACAATAAAAGTTAAGTGGATCTGAAAACATTTTTGAAAATTTTCTTAGCAGTTCCAGTGGTGACAAGTTTTCAGGTACATAACTATAACACCGAAATTAAATATTCTTACACCGTGTAGAATAATTTTAGTACTGGTGTATCATCTATGGTATATACTATATAAGCATATATATGTTTATGATTGCAAGATAGAAAACAGTTTTGATAGAATTCCTAGCGTTGGAAGAAACTTACTTGTTTTACATGATGTATGTCACACTTTTTCTTAGAGGAATACACATGGATACACCATTATGTGTATCCCTGTATAGGTATATAAGAAGACAAAGAGAAGCAGAAACAATTAATGATACTCTAATTTGAGTTTCCATTTCTCAATTAGTTTTGCACCGTGTGAGAGAAAACGCATGGCTATATTTGACTGTTTTTCAGCAGAGGCATGGCAAATGATAAGTGTAGTTGTAGCCTGGGCCTGCTTGTGTACTGGAACTAGTAGAAGACAGGATGGAACAGCAAGGACATGCTATGGCTTAATTCTGTGTTCCTACAAAGCCTTGAAATTGTTTGGCCATGGTTTCTGTGTTTCATTTTTTGCTGCTTCAAATGGGAGTGAAGAATTCCTTCCTGTAGCTAACATGTTTTGGACGAGCAGGTGTCGATTCAGCCAAAATTGGAAGCTGGTTTAACTTCCTGGAATTTCAACTCTTGGGGCACAGGGGGAAATGTTTAAAAAGTGCTGGCAACAGTAATCTCCTGCAGATCGTTATTTCAGACTATTGTTCTTTGAGGAAATGTGGTGCAGTGTTTGGTTCATCAGCTGTAGTTCCATTTTATGGTGTCAGTCAGGCCTGAGGAGGTCATCCGTGCCCAGAAAGTTCTCTTCTAAAGCTCTTTTGTTCTCTAACTCCATGGAAGAATAGTTTAGAAGTAAAAAATAGACCACGTCAGATGAAAGTTGGTGTCTTGGCATCATTCCATTAACTTCAATGGAGTGATACCAATTTACAAGGGCTAAGTGTCTGCCCTAAAGTCTGTTGTTTAGAAGTCATCCAGTATTTTCATATCTTTTAAGGGGAAGTTCAGATGGTCTTTAAAACCTGTGACACCTTACTAACTGAAGTGTAAAGCTGCAGAGCAGTAACCAAGGCACTTATTTTTTAAAAATTGGCACTCTTAGGAAAAAAAGAAATGCTAGAAAATAGCTTTATCGCTAAAAATAGTTCTGTCTTGATGATTTTGAAAGTTCAGATGCTGTGAACTTAACTGTTTGCATTCAGGCTGCAGTGGAGATTCTGCTACTAAAAATGAACGTTTCTTGCCATGCTGATGAAGTGAAATGTATTCTTGATGCTACTTGAGATCAGGCAGCTCTATAGATAATCCACACTATTTATCTTTACAGCAATACAAAACCTTTTATTCCATTTCTAGATAAGCTAGGGTATGATTTTTTACCTAACACCACTGAGGAACTTCACTCTTTCAAACATGAAAAAGAAAGGCTGGAGTAAATAATATAATACCATATTTATTTCTTTTCACTCGTACTAAATAACCTAACCTTTGGTGTTTTTAATGTGTGAAATCTTTTGATACATGAAGCAAAAAAATGGAAATTGCTGGCAAATCTAGAAAACAGTCTACACTGGGAAATGGGTACAGACAGATCTATGCATGTCTGCGAGCAGCCTCCTAGATGCATTTTGAAAAAGAACTTAAGTATTTGTGTATGTTAAAAAGTGAACCAAAAGCCTAACCATTTAACAGAGAGAAAAAATCATCCTTTCAGTTCAGGCAAATATGAAACTACTTATTATCTACTTCACCTGCTGCTGTTGAGATATGTCATGGTATCCCACTTTCTGTCCCTTTCTTTTCTGTGGAGAGGGCTGTTTGGCTTGACCAGTTGGCCGATCGTGCTCTTCCTGGGACTAAAGCACGGAGGAGAGTTGGTGAGTCGGAGTCCGTGCTGTTTCAGTGTCTCAGGATCCCCTGCGAGGGTTGGACATCAAGAAGAAACTAAATTCTGTAGATATCTTGATATGCTTCCCATGTGATCTCTCCCTTTGGAGGGAAAGCAACTTTGTTCAGATAGAATTAAAAAGCAGAGTAATTATTCTCGAATAAAACTTTTTTTATCCTTGGAAAAGAGTATCCACATGGGGGAGTTATATCAGCATAGCTTTGGCACTGTAATTATTCTGTTAAAGCGAGGCCAGTCAAATTCTTCTTGTAGCTAAACCCCAGTATGACCTGTTACCACAAGTGGGAAGAAAGGGAATAAAGAAGGTTCATCGGGCTCTTCAGCACCTCCCACGTAACACCTTCAAATAAAGACTGTAATTTTGGTTTGGATAAGAACAGCAATGAATGAAATAAAGTGAAACATAGAAGCTTCTTTTTTCATACCTTATTGAAATGTTCTGCTGACAAAACGAGCCAGACAAAAGATAAAATGCGATGACATGGCACAAAGCAGTGCTCCGTAGAGATGTCTAAGCAGCTCTGAACACCTGGACTGGTATAATCAGTAGCTTATCTTATTAATACATTGAAATGAGTTTTTAAAGACAGTACTTTGCAACTTAATATCTAGAATATTTAATTTTTAAATTAAAAAGACATATGAGAGTTGAGAATAATAGATGATATTTTTTAAAAAATACGTAGTTTATTTACTTTGTTAACAGAATATGGGTGGCAGAACTGAAGACTTCGAATTCACTCATAAGGAGGTGAAGCACAGTGTTATCTCAAAGGTCTGAGTCATAACTCTCGGTCAGATTCTCTCTTAAAATAAGAAATTTAAAAATTCCTTCTAATTTCATATGTCTACCGTATACACACACACACGCCACTATTTGTTCTCTAAGCCTTTATCACTACATTATCAATGTCTATCATATTGCCTCACTGAACTTTAATTTTGGTGAAATCTGGTGTCTATACAAAAGGCTGTTATTTGGAAACTCAGTTCCTTGAAGCGGTTGTTTCTCTTGTTAGTTTATCAAAGTGCTCTGATTCAATTTTTTTTTTTTCCTGGTGATACTTAGTAAATACTTAAGTAAAAATATACAAATTGTACTCCATAAAACACGTCAATTATTTGATTAAGATAAGAGACTTTTAAGAAGAGAGTTTATTAAAACAATTGTTGATCAGTTTAACAGAGAAAGTTTTGGTACAAAAATCATGTTGGGTGCAATGTATGGGTTTCATTTAAAAGTTCCTGCAATATAGTTTCTAAAGCCTGTTTTAAGAATAACTAACTGCTTTCTTGAGCTATTTCAATGAGAAAGATTTCAAGCTCTTCAGGGAAGGAGCCCTTCTTTTATTCTTCTCTCAGAAGCACCTATCAGGATGCTCTGAGATACAAAAATGATTAAAACAACTCTAATTAGTTTGACAAAGGAAGAGATTTAAATGTAGAAAACATCTAAAAGAGCCACTAATGTTGTAAAAAATTAAAAAAGGAGTGAACAAGTCCATGCCTTTGGAGTAAAGAACATACCTCAAAGTACTGATGGACAGTAAAGGCATACTGGGGATGCCAGGAAGTTACTATAGCATTGCAGGTAAGAAATATGGAAGAAAAAAAGCTGGGGAATGAGCTGGCTTTTATTTCCAAATCTCCTCAGTCTCAAAACTGCTTTACTGGCCGTTAGCACCGTCCCGTCTGCAGAATACATGGCCAGCTCCAAAGCCAGTAGCATCAGCTCAGGGATAAGACTGGTGGGGAGAAAAGGTGCTAGAGGCTTCTTCCCCAGCCACTTAAAGGTCTTCCCAGCAGCAGTGTGTTCCCCAAGTATTGCTAGGTGGGTCATTCCAGTAACAGCAGCTGCTTTTACAGTAAGTGAAGGAGAAAGGTTCACCCGTTTCAGCTGATTTTTTGTGGTATACATATAGGTAGCAAAATCTGTTCCCACGTTTTTCTCCAGCAAGAATCTCACACTTAGGCATCTACATGAAAAGCTGGATTAGAAGCACACTGTAGCCTGTAAAACTGGGAAGCATCAGCTTTGTGATTGTCTATACAAGCTTTATTCTTACCATTTTAAAGAACACAGATAGCCTTTCATTAGCTATTCAGAGCTCCCAGGGACCCGTCTTCACAAAGTGCACTTAGGCTGAAGACACAAAGGGACAGACTTAAGTTCTCACGTTCATTAAAAGTCTGCTTCCCTAAGCTTTGCCTTCGTCATAAATCTCTTTCAAGAGATCGGTTTTATCCACTAGGTATCATTTAAACGTAACATGGGTTTGCAAGGTTGTTTCTTCTTTTTTTTTTGGGGTAGCGTATCTGAAACAATTACAATATTTTTGAGTGTAAGAATCCATTGTTTTAGTGAAGGTAACCAAGAAAACCTCAAAATTATTTGAGGTTTTACAATTTGAGGAATTCAACAGGACTACATACTACTAGGCTATCTGCTTGTACTTTCTTAGATTAAAAAAGTTTATCATTATGGATGTTAATTTAATTGATTATGTAACATCTATGCACTGTGTTAAGTAACTGCAGAAATTATTCCTGATTTCAAGGTTTAGGTTCTGTCTGGAGTTCTTTAGCTGCTACCTGCTCTGGTAGAACAAAGCTTTGTCTACTAAGTCAGCAGTGACTGTGGTGACCTCTCAGATCAGCCATTGCATGTTATCACCTAAAGACACAACAGTAAGAAGAGCAGATTTTCCAAATAGGCAGCAACTGTGCTTGACTGCATTCCCAGTGGAAAAAAAAATGGCTCGGATTCAGCATTTTCAAATGTATGTAAATTAGTTTAATACAAACATAAACTTCACTGTGAAGGAAATGCTAATTATTAAAAAAATAAATACATCTGGAACAAGCAACTGCTCCAGCAAAAAAGATTGAAAGGAGAATAGCAGTTATATTAAGAGATATTAAATTAAAAGCCTGCACTTTTATAAATTGCACAATTTGACAGCTCATTCTGTATATCAGAAGTAATTTATCAGAAGATATTCTTTTTTTAGCGTCACAAAAATACATTTTACAAACCTCTGCATAAGAGCTAAGATGCAGAACACATGTATAGAAAACAAACAGAATTCAATTTGCCTCACCTTAAAGAGCCATTTCATCATCAAAAAAATGATCATGCAAAATTTTTGATTCCTACACGTGCTAACAATAATCTTTTTTGGAGAGGCAGGTTGCAGGACTAGTTCTGATAGCAATCCACTCATTTACTTCACTTTGGATGGGCATGGTTACTTCTGAAATGCAACCACTGGCATGTGTTTGTATTTTGCATCTAATCAGCAGATTTGAATGTAATTATGTATTTTGCAGGTGAGGTGTTAATGCGGGTTATATGGCACATCAGCTGTGCGCTGCCACTTGAAATGGTCCACTGGAAAATCTTGAGACAAACAACATTCAATTAGGCGCACAGCCATGAGCAGCTGTGCTAAGTACCACTGGCATCGCCTCAGACGTACAAATCTCAGTGTGAGCCTACTGCTAGCCGCTTTGAAAATGTGTTTATGTTGGTGACAAAAACTTTCCATCATCAATTCTTAAACCTCTGTGCCTCTTAGCTGAAAAATTACAGCTGCCTGCAAGGGGAGGGATGCTCAGTCCTATTAATTTTCATTGGATGAAAAGGATCTTTTTTTCCTTCAGGCTAAAGGTTTAACCTTTATGAGTTTCATGAGTAACAAAGGGCATCCAGATTTTTATTACATAGTGTAGAGCTGTGCATTTGTTCAAAATAATCAGCACTGGGCAATCTACCGCGTATCGATCCAAAACAAACGTTACTACTCATGTAAGCTGTTTCCTTCTCAAGTCTACACTTGGCATAGGAAAACAAACTTGTTTAATCATCAGTTTTCAAATGCTTACCATATATGTCACTGCAGTCTGCTCTAATGCTTAGGATTCACATCAATGATACTATTTGGGGAAATGCATCAACAGATTCTGTAAGATTTTCTTCCCTTCAAAAATCCCACATGTATTTTGGAGGCTAACTTTCTGAGTACACAAACACTTGCCCAGGTACACTGACTTGTTGAGCCGTCACAAGAGCCAGCAACACCTTTACAATTGCATCTTTGCCTCTGTTATAAATGGCATTCAAGTTTTTTGATGTAGCTGGCTGGTGAGCAATACTGGTTGATGCCTTCGGGCTTGTTGTGCTTCCAGCACCGGGGAGTGGAGGGGCACATTGATCTTTGAAAGCAGGAGAGGGGAAAAGGAGGAGGACAGAAGACAAGGAAGAGGATTTAGATTTAGTTTTGGAGTCCTCTTTTAGTTACAAAACCCCAAATGGCCTAGCGACTGTTTTTAGACTTGCTATTCTATTCGAGATAGAAAAACCTTTGACTAAGGTATAGTTAAACAGATGTCATGAAAATATGATGGATGAGGGAAGAGTAGGTGGAAGTTAGAGAAAAACTCATGAAGTCATTAGTATCGTTTGACGATGAGAGTATTGTGTTGAAGGGAGTGATAAGGAAAAGCTCACAAGCTGAAGGGCAGTTTGATCAGAAAGCGAGTTGGGGTATGAGAACTGTCTCTCTTTTTTCAGCACGTGTCTGATTCTCTCAGCTTCTCTCAAGACTTAAGGAGGACTCTGACTGGACTTGATCTGGAGCTGTGATTAAATGCAAGGAGTCATATCATGCTTGGAAGGTGACTGGAAGTGAAGACACTTAGGAGCCGATAAATGGGCAGTGAAGTGAAGCAGCATCGGTGAGACAGCAGTGGAGCAAGCGGAGGCATACGAGGACCTCTGTCTTTGCAGTGTAAGGATAATCTATGTATACCAACAGCCTACTTTGATGTGCTTTTAACCTCTGGTTGTGAGGGAAGGCTTTCTTCCTTTTGTGTCTGTGTGTGTGCAAGTAGTATTTCTCTGAAGGATGAGAATATTTCTTAATACTTGACAGGCTGTAAAAATTGGGAGTTACAAACCATAAAGTTATGGTCTTCCCCAGTTATCTGTAATTTAAAAAATGAGAATTAATCATAGCAAAAAAAAAACAACACAAACAAAAAAAACATAATCTGTGCTTCTAGGAGACTGAACAGGAGTTTGGAAGCACACTGATCCTACTGATGAGTTAGCGAACCCAGCTAGTGAATAGTTGATGTGATGGAGGGATTGCTCACCTCTGGGCGTTTCCATGTATCTCATGCAGAGTTAATGTGCTAATATGTGCTTATGTTGATAGAAATAGTGTGACTGGTTGAGTGAGAGCTTTTTGGTTCCCTTCTGAGGTGAGAACAACCATAATACATAAGCATACAATTTTTGTATTGTTTTCATCGTTTGGTGTATAGCACTGTGTTAGGTATGGTAGAGAAGGAATATATAGAAAGGTATGAGAAGGAAACTGATTTTTTTTCTTGTATTTACCTACATAGCATAAGCTAGTTCCATACAAAAGCTCAGTACTTCATCTGTCATTGCTAGTTAGAGATGTACAGCAACTTTCTTCAGGCATTTCCTCTTGGAAGAAAACCGTACTTTGCAGCCTTGTATATCTCCTTCTAAGGAAGATGGGAATAAATTAGACGAGAGCTGATCTAGTCCAGTACTGTGTAGTTTCTCACAGTGCCTTTGCAGGCACAGTTCTGAGTGAAAGCAGTCTTCTCTGTAAACTCTTACCTAATGTGATTTTGGGGGGTATCTTAGAAAGAGAAAGACCTTAATTTTCCTGTAGCTATATTAGTTTGTTTTTCCCAATGAAAAACTCATTTCGTTATAGTTTGACACTTCAATTTTCCTTTGCATTAGTCTTTTTTTTACTGTCTCTCTGCAGTATTTCATGTGCAGATTCATCTGTATGTATCATTAGTGTGCTCATCAGATCAATGTGATCCAAATGATTTAAACTAAGAGTAGTGGTTTTGGGTTTGTTGTTGTAGATGTTTTAACTATAGAAGTGGGTTTTAGGAATTATTCTTGGGAATTTACTTTTTCTAAATTTCCATCTGTTGGTGTTAAGTAAAGAATTTCTTTTCAAATGAAGAGTTATTTTGATCCCTCTGAAATATGTTTTAAGTCCCTGTTCCTCCTTTTTCTCCTCCTCTCTTTTCCTTTTATTGTTAGCAACATAAAACTATTATATGTAACTTAATTCAGATGACATTTTAGGAAATACACAGAAGAACAGCAGAAAGCATATAATGCAAAGTCAGTTGTGATGATATCAGAGAAGTTCAGCCTATGTGCTAAAATATTTGTTTTGCCACTTTCAGAATGACCCTGAAGAGAGTTAATGAAATATGTTCTGCATGGGCATCTGCTTTTTTGCTTCTTTTAAGGTCTGGGGATTGTGTTGTTGGTTGGCTGGTTGGTTTGGGGGCTCTTCATTACTTTGGTGTCTTTTCAGTTGCTTCTGTTTCAAAGGATGTGATCAGGGACAAGGATAAGCCTCAAAGAAAGCTAGTGGCCAGCGTAATGCTGATGAAGCTTTTCTGTACGTGGCTGTACAATAATGAAAGACGTCTTACATAACTCTATTTCTGCAATTTCTTTTAAAAACTCAGCCTTCCCTTCACAATAGCAATATAAAGGTCTCTATCTGATCTTGTTGCTAAAGGAGCTTGTACCAGAGTGTGATGCACAAATGGGGAGTTTTTCTTGTGGATGGGGAGGGGACTTTACCTTGCATGCATCACTAAGGGACTGCTTTTACCATTTCATACATAGGGTGACTGCCCCTAAGGTGGTTAAAAGACTGGAGGGGTTGTAGAAAATGGTTGTAAAAAAATGAACTGGATCAATTAACTAACTATGAAAGGCTTAAACAAGTCAATCTGTTTGACCTATCAAAAAGACTGAGGGATGACTTAGTTGCTGTATGTAAATGAATGCCTTGATGTTAAGACAATATGGAGTATTAAAGACTCTAACAGTAGTTGGAAAAGGGATAATAAATAAGAGGCTAAAAGATTAAACCAGACAACTTACAATTAGAATTTGACAAACGTTTGTAACGGAAGGGGTATTCTTTATGACTGGAGGTGGTGGATTCTCTTTTATCTCCCGGTGTTTCCAAACTCACAAGATGATGTTTGCTTTAGATGAACACACGTTTAAAAGAAGGGTTGACACGGATTTGGCACAGGGTTTACTGGTTGAAATTAATGATCTGCAGAGCATGGCCAGTCACGCTATTTCTTTGTGGTGTGTTTGCCTTTAAACTTCATGAACTTTCAACTTACTCTGTCTCTACAGCTACTCACTGGAGCCATGTAGCCATCCATTATTATTCATGTTCTTGTCTTATTAATTTAAAAGTTTATTTTGCCAGGATATGTTAGGAATTAAGGTGTTAGAGCCATCTTATTTTACTGTGTTCACATACTTCATGTTCTCTGACTTGGCTGTTTGAAAGCATGATTCTGGGGAATACTTTTTTCTCCTTTTTTCTTATTGACTGGTGGAAAGTAGGTGTTTAAGAAATCTCACTCTACCCAAGACAGTACTAATGCAAACCCAGATTTTCTAACCCAAGAGATTTGGATAAGGCTATTGGAAGAAATGAGCTTGATTCTTTTCAGAAGTGAGCCTGTCATAAGACTCTCTAATCTCTACAGGACGGTATAGAGGGAAAAAAAATGTTGGGTTTGGCTTTCAGAAACTTTGGGGAAAAAATACCCACAGGACCACCTACATTTAGAGTTTTATAGCTGTCCCAGACTAAAAAGATGTAGAAAATACACTTCTAATTATCTTTCCTCTTTCCATTGTGAAGGAAAAACATAATCTCCCACTATGTGCGGGTGTGAGAGCACTGGCACAGGCTGCCCAGAGAGGCTGTGGGGTCTCCCCTCTAGGAGATCTCCAAAAGCCACCTGGACGTGGTCCTGGGCAGCCTGTGCTGGCTGGTCCTGCTTGGACCAGATGGCCTCTGGAGGTCCCTTCCCACCTCAGGCACTCTGTGAGTCTGTGATCCACAGTGTCACTATGAGGCCTATTAAAGACAGCTGTGCTGTTCCAGCTAGTGGGTTGCAATGCCAAGAGTGTACGACAGTCCCGGCTAAGCAGCCACCACAAGGTTTTAAGGATGGTGAAGCACCTGGGTGCAGGGCAAAAGGGAAGGTTCGCAGATAACACAGCTTTGGTGGGCTGTTGAGTCTGCCTGCTCTTCTTTCAAAAGAAGTGAAACTTTAAAAAGATGCAGGAATCTTTGGGGAGGAGAAAATGGCGTAATAGAAAATCTTCTGAAAGTAACCTAATTGCTGCTACACATCAGGTATGCATTTGTATACTTGAATTGGTTGGGAAAAGGCTGTTTTCTAAGGAAAGATAAGACTTTTCTCCCAGTAGAGATGAGAAGCAGGAAGACAATGTAGTTTACAGTAGATATGGGTAAAGTTTGTTTGTTTGTTTGTTTTATTTCCCCGCTCTCTCTCTGTGGCTCTGTGTTACACATATGCTGTGCCTCTGCTAACCTGGGGACATCAATCAGGCTGTTTCAACAGGAGAAAGTATGACTCTTAGCTGTGTGATCTTGGTGGGAATGTGTTTGCGAGAGATACTTTTGGCAAAATATTTACTTCCTGAAAGCTGTGTGGAAGTAACTAGTTATCCTTACTTCATACAGAAAAATGCTTTACAATATTACCATCAGAAATTATCCCCGGGAAGACATGCCGTGTAACAGAGGTAGCACAATGAAATGGCTTCTCTGCCGTAGTCATTTACAAATTTATAAAATTTAAGCTGTAGTAAGAAGTCTTGTTTTTGCTGCTTTTCTTAATATGATGCAGAATATCTTTTAGAAATATTCATGGAAAATGTGCTATGTCCTTTCTTTCACTCTAATCCTCTGTATTACCTGTACAAAGAACAAGGATTTGCACCCCCCCCCTTTTTTTTTTTTTTGCTTATCTATGCTGCAGTCCCGCTGTCATTGTTTGATTCTGCTTAAATCCCTCTGTACCTAAAGGTACAGCCTTATCAATTGAAAAGCTAATGCTATATAAGAAGTGAAAAGAACACAGAAAGGTTTCCTAGCAACTACTGTGAATCCTTCTAAAGTAAGTCAGTTAAAACCATGTAGTACGTGCAATGGGTGTAAATTAGGGAGCTAAGCTGATCCACAGATTTACAGATGCCCACTATAAAGTATAATAAAACCTGTAATAGAAGGTGAATTGCTTGAGAAGAAAATCACATCAGAGTCTTGACAGCTTTATCATTATTTAAATGATCCAGCTTAAATTCTACTAGGT
The DNA here is from genome assembly GCF_040182565.1 of Anser cygnoides. Taxonomy (NCBI): domain Eukaryota; kingdom Metazoa; phylum Chordata; class Aves; order Anseriformes; family Anatidae; genus Anser; species Anser cygnoides. The sequence continues at coordinate 38,650,639 of NC_089876.1, forward strand.
AGTTAGTAAGACTGAGTGTCAGAGCTACAGTGACAGTGTACAAAAGCACAGTTAATAGCACTGGTTAGTGTCGCTGCTGCGATGATGTCTTCTATTGCTCTTTCTAAAAACAACCAGCAAACACAAACAGAATCAGCTCCAAGGGGCAGTTGTGAGGGAGCCATTGCAGGGTGCAAATATGCACAGCCACCTCTGTGAAGCAGGGTCCTTTTTGTTTTGTTCTGCTTTCCATGGCATGAATTAAATTGGACGTTTTAGGTTAGTAAAATCTGTTCCGGAAAGTGCAGGAAGGCTAACAATTATCTGTGTCCCCGCACACTGCTCTCCCTCGCTCTCCCAGACACCAGTATTTCAGCGGAGGTTTCTTCTTTCCTCAACACTTTTATATTGTAGGTATTTCTTAAAGAACTCCTTGAGCTGGTATTACTTAGGGAATCAAGTTAAAGAGTATGACTAAACAGAGACCTGAAGTTTCCCCACTGTTCTCTGGTAAATAAATGTGCTCTAGTAAATAGAAAGACAGGACAGGGTTCAAGCGCCACGTATAACCCCATCCTGAGATAAATGCATGCCTGAAGGAAACCACGTGTTGAAGAATGCCATTTGGGACCAAGATTTTGAGGTTGTGGTTTTTTGTTTGTTGACTCAAATCACCCCTGAAATGAGACCCATATGTGAAAACCAGACAGAGATCACAGTCCCTCTGCAGGAATAACACGTGCGTGCATGTTCACATGTCTTTTTATAACAGTTTTTAGCCTTTGGTTTCTTCAGTTTTGCAGATTCCAATAAGCAAATCTGAAAAGGTCTGAAGCATTGGCACACTCAGGTGCTTACCCTGTGCTTATCCCTCCTTGCCTTCGTTGGTCTGAAAATGAGGTTGGAGCTGTCAGCAGGCTGACCTTTCTCACATAACTGTGTTATTTCTGCTTCTCCTTCTGTCTTCTCCCAGGAAGTGCAAAGACACAAAGATGTTTAAAAACAACAACAAAAGGGAACAGCAGCACTCTGAAACACCGAGCAAGTTTGGAGTAGTGCTGAAGCTGGCAGCAGCCTGAGCTGGCTCGTGTTTTGCACTCCGGAGGGAGAGGCCTGCCACTCTTAACCCTTCCAGAGGGTGTAAAGGCAGGTGTGAAAACTGTGAAGAAGCAGTTTTTTGTCAGATGCTTCTTCCTTGCTCCCTCCAACCTCACTCACCAACAGCTGCACTTTTACAAGCACTGTGGTAAAAGTGTTCGTTCGCTCCGTGGTTTTGAACTGTCAGTTCTCACAGAGCTGACCAGTGCATTAGGAGCACTGGGAAACTGAGTGTAATCTTTGTTTTCTGTAACATGAGATGCTTGGGTGTTATCTCTGACAGTTGTACATCAGCTTACCTCATGTGCTGAGGGGTATCAGTTTTAAAAAATTGAAAGAATTAACTCCAGAAACTCCTCTCCCTGTAAAGCCCTGAAACACAGGCCTATACCCAGCATGAGCTTACAGTCAGTGCACGTATGTAGTAGAGCATGTCTGTTGCATGACCTGGCTGCGCAGTTGTCATTTGTAGCCTTTGATGACTCATTAAGTCATTTTTAGCTCTGTTGGGTTACTTCTGTCACAGATTGATTGTTAATAGTATGCCAAACAAGAGACAGAACATGTTAGAGGATTCTCCTTTTACAGGTAAAGCAGCAGAGTAGGTGCTGATTAGGTGCAGTCATCTGCTTTCATCTTTCTGGCAGAGGAAATAGTCTCGCCAAATACCATCGTCCTGCTAAGATTCATCAATACACTACTGGAGAGGAGGCCTTCCAATCATCCGTGGAATTTAATTTTTACCCTCTGTGTAATTAAATTGCTACTCTGAAGATTTGTGCTAAGCATAGGGGAATAATTTAGACACATAAAGTAATAAAGCTTCCAGATGGTAAATTCATGAGTCTGTTTTCTGGTGGTATAATTAATTATTCTAGTTGTTTTTTTTTTTTTTTTTTTTTTTTTTGTCTACACTCAAACTGTCATTATCTACAACAGTGACCTAAACCTGAGCCAAAGTCTAAATACTTGCTCCTTGTGTTTCTTGGTTGAATTTTGCAGCTGAACAAAAGGTACAGGAATCATGTGGAAACTCTCTTTTCCACTGAAAAAGAGTTTTGGCTGTGGTGTCTTGGATGAGCTAGGTTAAGAGTGCTCCTGGACATCACGTAAATAGCTTTCTGTCTTTCTCCATTCCTTGAATGTGATTTTGGTCTTATGCTTGTCCAAATCATTGTCAAGTAAAAAGAATAAATGACTGTGAAAGACATAGACTGCAAAAATCTGTTTACTGCTACCCAGTTTAGAAATTACTACTGTGCCATGATTTTGTGTGTGTTATCAGGATCTGACTTTCTGATAGCTTTACTGATAGCCAGATACCAGCAGCAACACTGTAGTCATAAGAATAAATGAACTTAAAATTTATCTTTACTTTCTGGTTCTTATTAAATGGACTGAAATTCTGCTATAGGTATTTTGTGCTACTGGTTTCTCTATATGTCTGATTTTGTGTTCTTATAGCGCGTGATTTGTGAGAATTCATCTTAAAAATCAGGAAGTGCAGTGTCTATAAATCTGTAATTGACATGGGGTGTTTATTTCAGTTTATGTAAAATTTATATGTGTGTGAATAAATACTGCTTAGCTACTCTGGATGTATGTATATGTACATACACAGTATTTAGATTTCACTGTCTTTACCAGGTCACTTACTTAGCAGATGCTATTTCTTAGGATAGTGCTCATCTAAACTATCATGAAATTATTTCCTGCAGTAAATCTTTAAAGTTTTGAGGTGTCCTGAAACATGTTTCTCAGAAACATTTCTCACTGTCAGCTTCTGAAAGCTATTTTCATCAAGACCTTGTGCCCATTATTATTAGTATGTTCAAGAACCTTGGAACCAGTACAAGACATTTTATTGGTATCTAAATATTCACAGGGATGACAAACTATAGAGCTTAACAGATCGTTAAGCAGAAATCTATATTTGGAATGAAACTACTCATCTGGATTTGGAACTGTTTGCCTTGCGTTTATTGGGATAAATTCTGACATATTACTGAAAATTTACTTCACCCACTTTCTTCTTACATCAGTCTAGAGCATGGTGTTCAGAAATCATTCAGAGCTGAGAAATTTGGAAAAAGACTTGCTTCCTTTGTCTTTAGAGTCCTTCCCAGCCGGTGCTGTGGAACAGAAGCTGCTGCACGACACAGCAATTGGTTTCAACTAACTCGTGATTGTGCATGAAGCAATTCCCTATACATGAGATTTAGAACCTGTTTAATCCTTTCTTCTTAATGTCCCTGTTATTCAATTACTGCCTTTTCACACACATTTCTCTAATCTTATTTCATCTTCTTTTAGCCTGCTCTTTGCAGGCTCTTTGCTTTGAAGCTGATGGAAGAACTTCCACTGACTCCACTGTAGAGGAGTAGATAAGATCTGGTTTGTTTTTCTAAGGAAAAGAAACCTAGCCTGTGCTCAAAGCACCATGCACTGCTATAGTGATAATAAATTTGTGTGCACCAACCATCTTTCGAGATATTCCTGTACTTGTTTGTTTCCTGAAAAACGAGGTGTTCTTACTACTGTCAAGGATGCACAATAGCATGATTAAGGAAGAGGGAAGTTGATTCTCTTCTGCTTTATACATCAGATTGTACCACGCTTCTCAGCATGAGATTTACATTATCTGTAATGGTAATTTAAAGAAAAAAAGACTATATTTTACTTTTAAAACACCTTTTTTCCTGTTTTCAAATAGAAAAAAAAAGTCCACTTGAAATATGAATACATATAACTGAGAAGGAGGGAAACATCAAATTTTGCAGTATTATTTTACAAAACACTTTTATTGTCCTACTGCACAGTTAGAACTATCGAAAGAGAAGTGGGATGCTCCTGACAGGTAAAGTTTTATTTGTACAAGGCTATGCATCACTGAAGTAATACTTAAACCCTGAAATAAGTGGGCCTCAAGTAGTTTGTAGGCCATCGTGCGAGGATAGATTTCACCCTAAGAAATATCAAGTGGTATTTTTCAATCTAAATCAATGGTCTGGAAAGCACAGTAAAGTCTAAATACTGATGATTTATAAATCTATGTGTACACAGGGTGTGTATAAATATGTGTATATATAGAAACATGAAATATGAACACTAAAATGTACTTGAATTTAAATTTTGCTGAAAGAAAAGTCTCAAGTCAAGAGGTAGGCTTGCAGTTGTTTTTTCTTCCTTTTGTGGAATGTTTTGCAAATCATACACTAAAGAGAACTGGACAGCATTTTGTTTTACCAACTATGAAGCAGGAATAATGTTGCTTTCATTTAGTATTGTACATAAAGAACACAATCCAGTAACACAGTACAACCATTCTGAAGGGACATAGTGATTTGGGCATGAAAAGACTAAAATTATAGGAAAATGAAGCTCAAAGTTACATGTCCTGTGAGGAAGAAGGTCCTTGGTGTGCAAAAAGCTGGAATATCAGATATAAGCCTATTACACTTATTACCTAGCTTTCAGTTAGAAATTGCTGTAAGCCGTAAAAAACTGTTGTTCACACTTCTCAAGTTTAATTCAGTCAGATTTGTTGAAGCTTGAGTCTTTAGTAAAGGATATTTTTTCAAGAAAGTAAACTTATCTCTCTTCCCTTCAGGGTTTTCTCTCTCTCTTGTCCTTTCCTAGGGAAACTCCACTAAAGAAAAAGCAGCACCGCCTTTGTCTGCTATCGTCTGGCTGTTTAAGGTTCCAGCATGACATTGTTTTTCAGAGATGACAGCCACAGATATTAAACAGGATGGCAGCTTTGAAGGATACTCAGAAAGATGTGACAGGGGCTCTTTAATACTGTCCAAATTAATGCATTAATACTTTGACCTTAACTTCCATAAATTCAAAAGGACAATGCAAAACAAAACAGGCAGAACAAAAATCAACCAGCCAATCAAAAATATCTAAATCTGACCTCAAAGATCGATAAATCAGAATTTCTGGTTCACTTGTTCTTGTAGAAAATTGCCAGAGAAAATGTCTCTCCAGGCTGAGAGATGTCGTCCCATGTGCTTCGTACTGTATGTTTCATTTCTTTGTCTTGTGACTGTAATTTCTATGTACATTGCCATAGACATAAACAGTAGATGTGTAAATCTTCATTTCTAAGGCTTGAGAAAGAGAAAATGAGTAATTTTCAGAGTATGTTGTGGATTATTGAAGTCAGCAGCGATTAAAACCATGAAAAGATACGTGAGAAGAAAAACCTGCTCTTGATTTGAAGCCTACACATCAACTTTGTTCTCAGGTCCACCATTGAGAGTTGGCTTTAATGAGTATGTGTACATAGATGTGCACGTCTTTCTTCATCTGCATGAGGAACATTAGCAAAACTTTTCATATTTGGGAGTAAATCAGTTTGAACACACAGACTTGTGCTGTACTCATCACTCTCTGCATTTATGTTACTTTTCTGTACAGCTAAGAAATGTGTTGGCACTCTTAGCATCTTTCCCAGATGGTATCAGTCTTCCTTCAAAGGGTGTATTTTTTCTGTTTCTTGTTATGATTTTTTTCCTTACTATTAGTATTATATATTTATTTATTTATTTTTGTTAAGCAGGTTAAAAGCTCCTTAGCATCCCTAGAGTTTTGGTTCTCTCTCTGTGGCCTGGGATTTTACTGTGGTTACCAAATTATACTTCTTCCATATTGTCTTCTGCACTTACTACTTACAGATAGACTGTGTAGATCAGAAAAAAAAAAAAAAAGTTACCTTCTGTATACTCTGGAGAAATATATTAGGATGGTGAGCAAAGCAATTGCTTCTACCACTTAAGCTGAAGGATCTCCAGACCCAAAGGAATGGGATTCTTTCAGTGTAACAGTTCCTTTGAAATCATCCTTATAACAATATGAAATAAAAATAAATAAATAAAATAAAAACTGCTTATTTGAATGCAGACACTGTTTCTCCGAATACAGACAGAAACAGTGTGTAAACTTTATAGAAGCAGGTAGCCAGAAATGAAAAGAAGATAAGGATTATATCCTCTTATTACATAAATTAACACAAATAACTTCCAATTACTTAAATTAACAGGTTATTTTCATTGTGATCCAGGTGACAGGGAACGTTCTTTGGTTGCATTAATGAAAAAGGCTGCTTTGGGGCCTTATAGACCTCTGATAGGCCTGGTTTATCATTTGGGATTTATTCAGACCTGATCCTGTCCTCAGATGGTTCCTTGGACATTAATTTGATCAGGAAAGGATCCTGCCTTCCTCCTACTGGGTCACTGTTCCCTCCAGCCAGTATCCCTCAGGTGGGACAGTAACAAGCCAAGCTAGCTACTTCTCCATCGCTTGGCTAAGCTCCATGTTGGGAGGCAGGACAGCATAAATCTTAAACTCTGCTTGAATCTGTAATTTTCTGATCCCACTTTATACAATCCCATAACTAGGACTAATGGATTTGGGGGGAATTGGTCTGTATCCTGCCTTTGAGAGATGTTGTGACAGAGTTGCTGTTGCATATCTTAGCTGTGTAAAATTAGCAGCAGTTTTGAAGTTGCCTTCAAATTTTTCTCATTCTTGCTCTGGAATTAATACTTCTAAGAGGAAAAGTTTCTTGAAGTTCTTTGTTCTATTCTTTCGTTTTCATTTTAACTCGCATTAAGGATTTCAGTTGGTTTGCTGGTGCAGTAAAGCCGTATTATGCAGTTTACAGGAGTTAGGGAATGAGAATTTTTTTTTGATTGTTTTCCCAAAATGAATCAGGTGGTTGAAATTCCAATCATCCAGGTAAAAAGCAAATTAAAAAAAAATAAAAATACCTGCCTATTATTACCAATTTAAAGTGGCTGACAAAGAGGTGAATGGTTTTACACTGGTCCTTTGTACTACCACCCTGACACACAAAAAAAATATGTTAGAGCCAGAAAATCTGACTTGCAGTGAAGCTGAAATTTATTTTTAGACGAGCACATTGCTGAGATGGCACTATTAAGAAAAGGTTGATCAGCGCCGAGTCAAAACTAAACAGGAAGTTGAGATGTCTCCTATTCATCTTTGGGCAGGGTTGTTAACTCACGACAATTTTTTTGTTGGCACTCTGTTGGCATGGATTTTCTTTCTTAATTTAAAGAGTTCTACAGCACACTTTATAAAATTAATGCTGAGGAATAATCTTTAATTAATGGCACATTTTTTTTCCCTTTAAAATTAGAAACACTTGTCAAACAATAACTTTGTCATAATTGTAAAAATGGATGTTCTACAGATATTGTCATCTCAACAGAAATAATGGCAAAGCCCAAAGTCCATTAAAATCAATAAGCTCAGAATTGTATTATTCAGATTTTAGACTAAAGATTTTCTATGTAGCTTTTCTGAAAATATGACCTTGTTTCTTAATGTGATCCTGTGTTTGTGTAACTTGGCATTTTGTTTTCTCTTTGCAAGGGTTAAAGTATTAATCTCTATCAAAGTGTAGCAGGACACAAAAAAGCTGACTGGAAAGTTTCCAATGTCTGTTGTAATCTGTGTAATGCATTTTTGAGTGGCAACAAAAGTCATAATCTATTTCCACCTCTAACCTTTTGAAATCCATACTTAGTTCATTGATCAATTACTGAGAAAAATTGGTATTTGGTACAGTGAATGCCTTGGTCACAGAATATCACTAGTCAGAGCCAAACCTCTTTTTTGAATATGATGGATAGTTTGTTATTTAATCGGAGGGAATATTGAAAATCACTTTCAGTAAATATTTCTTCAAAAACTCATGCAGTTTGGTTCCCATTTTTAGTCTCTTTTCCTTTTGTCAACTATCATTGCAATAGAAATATTATTTTCAATAATACCTGTACAAAGAACTTACCAAGTTGACATGACCGTGTGCAGAACTAGTTTTTTGGCATTTCCACCTACTTTTTGCTTTGCTTGGTCATCTACCAGTCTGAGAACATACAAGATGCCATGTGGTGCGACTGACCAGTTGCAACCAAACTGTACAGCTTGAATAGTGAATTTTAAATACTCTACAAAATAATTGAGAGAGATGATAATGAATACACTCAGGAAATCATTATCTTCTTGCCAGGATTCTAAAAGCAGAAAATTAGGATCGAGGAAATTAGGGTAAAATTTGTAGGCTGAATTATCCATTTTGTATTCTTTGTTCAGCTGCACTATTTTCCTTCTTCTAATCAGGAAAATAGAAAAGAAAAAGCTCTCTCATTGAGATCATGCAAGTTACAGTGTTACTGAAAATCTATGTTATTTGCAGCGGAGTCAATTTTAAAGGACACAATATGAGCACAGTATACTTTGGTGACATTAACTAAGACTTTCATACGTTTCGGGGCATAGGAAGTACTCTGCACCCACTCAGAAGTGCTGAAGTTTTTCAGTTGTGATTGGGAAGGGGCTGAACTGGGCATTGTGCTTTATTGTAGAACACCAAGAAAGGGGTTCAACTTGTAGGCTGTTAATGTGACAAAATACGAAACTTCCCACTTAATATTAGAGGGAGAAGTATATGCATGTGAATCATATAATTATAAAAAGCATGGTATTTTAAAATTCCTTACAGAAAAGGGTGAGGAATCTGAACCTGCGATTATCCTCAAGCACCTCATGTGGGATGTAGAGCAGGTGGTGGTGCCTGTAGTGCTTCACCACCCGCCCAGCCTCTGCGTTCCCCACCGCGTGCTTGCAGCACCTCTGCCTGTTGGGGCATGGCTGGAGATTTTTGGCATGTTCAGGAGTACGGGCTCACCCAGGTTGCAGCAATGGTGCTGAGGAATGGATAGAAAAAGCTCAAGCTTTCTCCAGTGCTGCACTCTGGATACGTGTGAGTACCCAGGCGGTATGGAGGTGAGATGGGTTTGGGCTCACGCATGAAACACAGCCTCGCAGACTCTCTCCAGGATGGGTGATCTCATCTGCGAAGCAAAGTGAAAACTCTCTCAAATGACATTAGACCCTGGAACCTGATCAAGTCAGGGCAGGTTAATTAAATGAGCAACTGCCCACTGTGTCTCAGCTCATTCGGGATATTGCACTCACCGTGACAGACATGAAGAAGTATCTCTTGTTTTATACTACAGCTGCATCTTAGGATCACACAAAATCCCTTCTGCCTAAACTGATCAGGTTCAGAGTCATTCTCCTGCCACTAATGCTCAGATCTCCTCTGCTATTGCATCATCTATCACAGGGTACCAGTGAACCACGCTGACCTGTGAGGATAATGGAGCGAGAGGGGGGCGTTTGTAGGTTAATATGTCAACTGTGCTGGGTAACAGATGGTGGCAATGATCTGGTCCAGGAGACAACGTTACAGTCGGTAGGGTAACAGCACTGTAAAGGTGAGTTACAGAGAAGCAGCACAGATAAGCTTGGGGAGGGGAGGAGGGAGAGGAAATAAACAAGAAATACTTGTTAAATGTACAGGAAAAAGTCTTCAAACAGATCAAGGGGAAGACAAGAGAACAACAAAAATATTTTAAGATTCTAAAGACGAAGAGCTACATAAAAATAATTGTTTCATTCTGCAGCTTAGGGCAGTACTATAACTCTTTATTAGGCAATTATTTTCTGTCATTTTGAAGACTTTATTTCTTCCAACAACATAAAGATACTACCTGAATTTTTTACAACCACATTCCCTCCACCCCTATAATAGTAGTATTCACCTACTCTGTAATTCTTTTCTCTTGTCAAGTGCTGGGCTTTTTATATTATCACAGCTACCTGTCAATACCTGCATAGCAAAGCTGATAATAAAAATAACATTTTTATGTAGTGACATGTTCTACCTCACTGCCATGTGGGCTAGATTCTGATAACCTTATTTATAATGAACAGTGTCTTCCTCTGAGTGGGTAGATTCCCTTATGGGATAAAGTGCTATCAGTATCTGTCCCTTAAGTTTTAAATTAAAGGATCACGCTTTATCAGTCAGTGAAATACCACCACCTTTGGGATGGATGTGACAACAGTTTAACAGTACATAACACTGCTACCTAACAATTTGAGACAGAAAATGAAGAACACCACAGCCGGTTGAAGATCAAGGGAAATTGAACCGGGTAGGCAGTATTAACAGGATTGGGCATTGCCAAGACAACACAGTTGCAGCTTGCAACCTTACAAAAAGTGGCTTGTGAGGATGAATAGTAAAAGGTTGCTAGAAACCTTTTATATGAACCTGGTTTCATATTTTTTTTGAAAGGGCAATGCTTCCACGAGTACTGTACCAGCTAGCGTGGTATATAGGACAGCCACACAGGACAGAAATATAGGATGGTGATGCCGCCCTAGCACTGTTCCCTGCAGTGCAGCCTACGTCCTATCCAAATGCAAGCCGGCTTTTGGCAGTTTGCTTCAAACTGGAGCTGAGATGTTAGTTTCTGTGGCCAAGAGCAACAACGTTTTCTGTCTCCCTGCATCAGAACTTTTAGTCAGTGTTTCAGTGCTTTCCTGCACTGCTAGCTGCTGGTACTCAGGCGTCTGCAAAACTGTAGTCCTGCCCTCGGTCGGGAGGTAAAAGCGTGAGCATCCCGCTGCTGTCTGGGTCACATTGCTCCGGTGTCTCTGGATGTGTCAGCAGCTACAAGTGATGTTATAGCCCCAGTCTGTGGCTGGATGTGCTGATTTAGCCATAAGACTTGGCCCCTTTCTGTAAGGGGTAATTGAATAAGTGAGCCTTCAGGTACTGGCAGGCTGTTCTCCTTTTTTTTTTTTTTTCTTCTTTAGGAACAGCACCCTTCTTCTGTCCTTCCTCAGGTTTTTCCTTTTGCTCTACTTTGAAATTCACCAGTAATTCATTTTTTCTTTCCTCCTGTTTCTGTGTAAAGAATCCTTTTGCAAACAAGTAACAGGTAAAATATTGTTTATTTTATTTATTTTATTTTATTTTATTTTATTTTATTTTATTTTATTTTATTTTATTTTATTTTATTTATTTTATTTTTAATTTATATCTTCTTCTCCTTGATTTTTTTCCTCTTTTCTTTACTCACAAGCTTTCCAGTGGAATATGGTTTCATACTGGCTGGTTGTTAGACTAGAAAAAGACTATGAAGTAAGGAAAGTGGGGTCACAGCTGTACACATCTCTGTTTTTTTTTATTTGAGAGTGAAGTCTTTGGTAGCCATAAATTACTTGCGTGTTTTATATTTCTGTGATTTATCGGAACTATTAAATGAGATTGTTTAGCTAAGGAAAACCAAACAAACCGATAAATTCTTCCACTGTTTCTAAGAGAGTCTCTATTGTGAACTTTGCAGTGGAAAATATTACAATCATTGGGATTTCAGTTGTGACTGGGAAATATATTCTCTTTGGCATGATTAGCCATTGAAGATGCTGTCTGCTAAGCTGTGTACTGAGTGGTGCATGTTGGCTGAAGGATGAAGGTAGGCAGAGTGAGGGCAAGAAAATATTGAAAGTCAAGTGCGTAGAAGGAGTCAAAGAGACTGTGAAAGCAAGATGAGAAAAAGGTTACTGATGGAGTAAGGTTTGAACAGCAAGGGGTAGAACTGGACTGTAGAGCTGCAAGATGGATTAGGAGAGATCAAAGGCATCAGAGCAGAGGGAGGAAAGAAAAAGGAAGGAGAAAATAGTAAAGAAGCTGAGAGACAGAATGATAAGGTTGAAAAAGAACAGGAAAAGGAGGAGAGGAGAGCGGAGGAAGTGAGATATTAAGGCAAAGTTTAAAAAAAATTCCTGAAGTACCATACAGACTGTCAGCCCAAAACCCAGACTGGCACCATAAGGGTTTGTCTTTAGGTCACTATAAAGTTCTCTTGGCTTACCTCAGCTTTCTGCAGGATCAGGACACTGATCTGGGAAGGAAATAAATAAGGCAGCAAATTGCATGGAATATAAATTAATATAGCAGAAGAAAAGGTGACAAAAAAAAAAAAAGAAGCATAAAATGAAGAGGAACATCCTGAAGACTACTTTGTCCAATGGGATGGTGGAAATGCAGATTTCTACTAGGTTGGCAATTTACTGATCCATTTTAGAATGCTTGTGTGGCTGGGCTCCTTGCGGTAATTAATTCCTGCATACTCCCCTGTTTGTAGTAAACCATCTTAAATTGGAGTTCTGTTAACTTTAGCTGGCAGGTCTTGGCTGGTGGCAATAAAGTATGATTAGAAGTTCTTAATTAGACTCCCTAAAATATTGTGCCTGGATATTCATTGATTATACTGTGGTTTGAAATATCTGCTTTTAGAGTTTCCTTTTCCAGGATGCAAAATGTACTGACTATTGCAGAAATACTGTTTGCATAAATTACGTGAAATATGTAAATCCAGTGAAACTTTTAGGTGGAGAAAACCACCAGTATCTGTTTTTGTTATATGGAAGATGATATGTTAATGTCAATATGAAAAAGGTTTAAAGAGAGATAAAAGCATTGTTCTTCCTTTCAGAAGGGTTTAGTTTGCAATTCATTTTGCCTTATGTTTTTTGTTATACCTTATCTGTAATTTAGATTTGTTGTCAGTTTCATTATAGGGAATACTATATTGGCCGTGGATTTTATTTTTCCTCTCCCTTTTTGTGATTTACCTTTCCAACTTGATAAATGCCATTTCCAGATGTATGTTTAACCTTATCTAATACCCCAAGCATACTTTTCAAGAACATGGGTAAAAGACAAAAACAGTATACATTTGAATTAATAGTTACAGAGACTTCATTCAGAAGTTGTCTCCCAGATTGTGTTTCCTAACAAGTTAAGATTTCAAATATGTATTGCTTAGTGTATTCATTACATACCTAAAAGTAAGTGCCATTTACCTAGTGCATTAATTTAATTGAAATAACAGTGATCAGTTCAAATACCAGATGTAGTATAGGACTGCACCGATCAAGGCATATGCTTAATTTAAATACGTGACTCAGGGCTATTTCAGGCAGTAGGGCTGAACATTAAAACATTTATTTAAGATTAAAGATGGAAATATCTTTTAGGACTGAACACATTCTTTAATAAATGTACTAAGACCCTGATGTTATTGGTTATATCCCTCTACTTTTACACATTTGTAATGTACTTTTTTTTTTTTGCCAATGTAAATCTGACAAGCTCTCCATCAGGAGATCTTGTTCTGATACCCCACCAATAGAATCTAGTAAATTCCACTGATTACATCCAGAGTTATGATGGTATACTATAGATACAGTCACATGCTGCTGTAGGTTAATATTAATATGTGTAATATAAAACTTCAGGACAGGGAAGAACTGGTAACAGTGGAAACATCCATTCAGTTTGCAGGTTTGATTCCTGTTGCTTTGGTCCTTGGCATTCTTTGCGCCATGTGCAGAGTTAAATGACAGCAGTATCGTGTAGTACAAATCATACCCATCCCAGCTTTGCTGTATTTATTTTTATTTTACACTTGCACCATGATTATCATTGTAAAAATCAAAATCTCCAGTGATGAGCATAGGAAGGCAGATCCAGCACCTTTCATTGGTAGGACCAGAAAGGGGAAGCTCACAAGACTCGGCTGAGGGAGGATGTGTGCTTCTGGTGTTGCTGAAAACCTCCCTGTACCTGTGCTCCCGAGCAGCCTGTGTGCAGTCTGTGTACCCTCGGGGGGCCTTTGAAAGACCGCTATGTCACTTCCATCACTGCTCTGCCAGGAGCGATGTACCAGAAAAACTTAGTGTCAAATTCTGCCTGTCTGAACTACCCAGAGCATCAGCCTGAGTAACTAAAAAAGGCTATCATTGTGGGAAGCACAATTTTGTATTACAACTATTTGTTTTCTAGGGGAGGGAGAATACTGAAGCAAACCAAATTGATTTATGTGTTAGTTTTTAAGTTCAGCGCACATCAAATACTTAGTCCTCAAAAGTGCTGAGAGCCTACAGCTCCCATTGAATCCGTATTTGCTTCCAGCCTACAGAAAATTAGAGAAGGCTGTTTGAGAGAGCTGAGGAAGCTGGCACTCAGCATAAGTGATAGGGATTGGCTTGGCGAGTAAATACCATTATCTTCCCAAATTGTTTCTGATCCAGTTCTCATAATGACAGCTAAGCTTCCAAATCAAGTCGGAGTCAGCAATGCAAACGAGTTGGAGCTCTTCCTCTTCACGCCATAAGTGCTTTTCTGCCCTCCTCTGCAGTCCTCCGATGCCCTCATCACAGCGTCCCTCTCTGTGTGCTTGCAGCCCCTCGCTGCCCTGGCATGGCCGCCAGGCCCTGGGCAGGCCGCCAGGGCCCTGCTCTGCCGACCCAGGTGCTGGGGAGGGAGGGCAGCTTTGCAGCCCCCCCAGCAGGCCAGCCGGGTCCCACTGCTCTTCCCGTTGTGCGCTTCTGTAATTTGGAGAGAAGTTTTAATCCCAAAGCAGCTGGGGAAGCAGCCTGCGAACATGTGCAGACCTTAGCACTGTTGGGTATTTCCAGCAGCAGCAGGAGGTACTGGGGTACTGAACCTGCTGCTCCTGGCTGCAACCGCAGAAACCACACTCTCCTGGCCTCTGCTGTGGGGTCTTCCCTGCCAGTTTGCCCTCCCCAGATCATTTCTTTCCTTTTTTTTTGCCTTTCTTTCAAGCCTGCACATGCTAAAGAAGGGCAAAGAGGAATTATCGCCACCCAGGTTGCAAAGAAATAGAACCCAACACCCAAACTGTTATGTTTTCACTGTTTTAAGTAGTTTAATGTTTTTGGAGGCTTGATTTTGACTTCTCGAGGTTGGCAGTTGCCAAAACGAAGCACTGAGCAATTCTATCAGATCTTAGGAAATTCATGGAGTATTTTAACAAACAATCAGGTTCCTAGTCTGACTGCTCTGTACCAGTCAAATGTTGTTGCTTGGAAAGCCCACAGTAATATTTAGGGAAAAATCTCTGTCCTGGATGCAGCCACGTTTGGTGATGATGAAGGTGGTGGTGAGCCTGACCATCAGGTAAACACTTCAGCAGTTTAATGGGGTTAAGTAAGGACTGAGGCCATTTAAATCCCGTCCTCCCAATTAAGCCCTGTATGGAAGTGGCCTTTATTTGTTTTGATGGGAGATTTTATTGGAAGCTATTAACCCATTTAAAAATATGGAGAAGCCTAATAAAGTACCCCTTAAATCATGTTTTCTGTACTGATTGCTCTTCTTGCTTCCTCTGTGAAGACCAGTGTATATCAGTAAGGTCACCATATATATGAGCTTTTTCTGCCCTCATCTAACAGAGCTTTAACTCACATGTTCAGTTGCATGGATTTTGAATTCTGTTTAAAGCAGCCTGCTTGCAAGTTGTATTTCCTAGCTGTGGAAAGAAATCCTTTCCATGAATATCTCCGTATGTAACTCAGAGTAGGATATGGCCTAGTCTCTTGCTAAGAAAAACAAAAGCAATACAAGTTTTAAATGAGTAGATGATAGATTCTACTTCTACGTTTTTTACTTAAAATGTTCCTCTGGACTGAAGGGCAGGAGGGATAAATGGTATTCATGAAGTCACCTTAGCTTAGCAAGCAATAGTAGTACAAATACTTTTAGCTGTAATTATGAATTTTGCTGGCACATCACTAAATTAGCCAAGTGACAAAATTAGCTGGTTGTTTGGCTAAAGACCAAAAAGAATTAATCTGAACCACTAATGTTACTATCCCTGGGCAGTGCAAGGCTTTTAATAAACCACAGAATGAGGAAGGGTAAAACAGGAAAATGTAGATTACCGCAAGCAGTGTTTGGTAGGCGTATATCACTTACAAACCATTTAGCAGATGGGTAAAAGAAATGCAAGCCATGAGGATAAGTAAACAAACATGGTCCCGCTTCCCCCAAAATAAACCAATGCGAATTTTGTGGACCCCAGAAGACAAAGTCTCGTAAGAAGTAAATAGAAGACTATAAATCTTTATAGATCAGTAATTTTGTGAAGAAGGAGATCAGTTCTTTTATAAGATAGTGTTAACTTTTCATCTAAATAGAAATGCTCAGTAGTGTACAGCTTTCTGAACATGTTGAAACCAAAGCAGATCATTCTGTGCATCAATATCTATATATCATATTTGAAGATAGCCCTATAAAGCCTTATGAATACAAAAAAAATATATTAATTGGTACAGCTATAAGTATAATTCTTACCTTAGATGATGGTTGATGCCTTCCACTGGTACAGCAAGTTTGTCGTGCAAAAGGCCCTTAGAGCTTTAATTGTTATAACTAAAAGACTATGAACCTGCACAGTTTCCTTGAGGAGGCTTTGAAAGCTTATACATCAAACAGACGTGCCATTGGCAGCTTTCAGCACAACAATATCACTGCAGCAAACTGCTGAACTGAGAAAATCAAATAATACAAAACTTGAGTTAAATTAAAATTACTTGCATTTAGGAATTGAGAGAGAAGTAGAATTAATAGTAAAATGCTTTTTGTAGAGTGTCAGTAGGAGAGGGGATGGAATGGCAGAAGATAAAACAGCAGGAAGTTTCTGTGAAAGGAGATGGAAATAGTGATAATTAACATTAAATGTTAATTTTGTTTTTGTCCAAGCATAAAACTAGGAAAATCATTTATCTTGTAGTGGTGCTTCTCTTCCTCTCAGTAAATACTACCATCATGACCAGTCCTTTAGAAAGATGGGAGCAGAAGAAGTGACTTCTGTGGGATGCCATCGGTGGCAACATTAACATGGCAACAGATGGATTAAGTTGGAGCTTCTGGACACACGGCCAGATGCCATGGGTGTGTGCATTTGGAAATGAAGGGCACTAGAAATCATGGTGAATATTTAAACAAAATAAATGTTTCTGGCAAAAATAATAAAAATGGGTATTTAAATCAGCAGAGATAAGATAATTTTTTCTGCTCTGCTGACCTTGCAGGTACTAGGGCTGGGCTCTTGGTGTGATTTCGCACTGCCCCAGAGCTGCTTGCTGTACTCAAGTTCCCCCTGTCACACGTTCAGGAGTGTGAACTGGAGATGTGTGTGCCACGGCATCTGTAAGCCTAAGCCATCACAGAAGTGGCTATATATATATAGTGGCTATATACATGCGTAATGGCTATATACATATATATGTATATGCTGTGGTATACCCAGGGCCTGTAGGAAAGGCTTTGTTGCTCACTCCCGACACTTAATAAGCATGTCCAAATTGTAAGCAACCAAACTCAAAATATTAACTGTTTACAAACCCTCAAAACCCAAGTCCCTACAGCAACGCTTGATACTTTCTATTGCACATACTATTTGCATCATAAGGCTGTTTAAAATGTCATAAAAAATTGTTCTATTCCATGAAAGACTAAGAACATATGTTACATACAAGTCTCAAAATACTGTTGTAAGAGCTGGGTTGGAGACTTGTGCTGAGCAGAATTAAAGCACCAATGACTGCTTTTGGAATTTCCACAGAGATCAAGAATTGGTAAAATGTTCTTAACCCTACCTTAAACTAGAGGAAATGTGTTTGCTTGATGAGTGAAAAATGAGATTTTGTTTACCTTTATTGGAGATTTTTTTTGTTTGAATACAAAAAAGTTCATTCAAATGTCTGAGCAGATTTCAAGTTCTGGAACTAACTATGGAGCAGGAGATTAAAGAACCAGGATACTGAATAGCAAAATACAAGGTAGACCGAAAAACTGAGATACTTGAGAAGCACCAGATGAAAACTTCCAGAGGAACTATCCGTCTTCTTCTCACCTTCAAAAGGTTATGTCTGATTACTACAGTGAGGGGAACATGCCTAATGTAGAACTGTATTTTAAAAAAAAAAATCTTGAAACATTTCTTGATGCTTTAAAAGGACATTTAAAACATTTCTAAAGAGCTACAAGGACATGGTTTAGCGGGTAATACTGCTGGTAGGGGGACTAGATGATCTTGGAGGTCTTCTCCAACCTTAATGATTCTCTGGTTCTATGATTCTATTATTATTATTATTATTATTGTTGATAGTAATCTGTTTTGGTTAGTGGCAGCTTTTTCTGTTTTATATAAGTCTTTGTGGAAGGTAGTTACGGCTTTTAGTGGAAGTCACCATCCTGTGTGGTTACAGTTCTTAGAGAATGGGAAAAAACAGAGCCACAGGGGATGCCATGGGGTCATCCAACCTAGAGAGGCAGACTACTGGAAGATGTTTTTCTACCTTGTTTTTAAAATCTTCAGATTCAGAGAGGTTCCAAAATGTCCCCGGAATAATGTATCCTGGAGTCTATTCCAGTGTCTAAAGACTCCTTTCTAAAGGGATGTTTCTGTAGCATCTAGCTGAGATACCGCTCTGCAGTTCATGCTCATTGTGTTTGATGTTTCGGGACAGCAGATGTCTCCTGCATAATAGATGAGCACAACATTGCATCATCATCCTCCCTGAAACCTTCTTTTAAATACCTGTATACTATTATTCTGTAGATGGAATAAATACAGGTTGTTGTTATTATTATTATTATTACTATTACTGCTAGTAGTAGTAGTAGTAGTATTTGGTTGTGTTGTTGTTTCTGACTGTTTTTCCAGGTTCCAATATTTTGTTAGTTCTGATCTGGATTCCTTCTGTTAGTCCATTCTGTATTATACAAAAAGGAGATGAAAATGTTAAACCATTTTTTTCACCTGTAAAATGTGCAACGTTATGATTTTTAAGCTGAAGTTAGATTTCACTTAGAATATTGAAATGATGACACAATTTTAGAAGAAGGGTTAACATGCAATCAAAATAGAAGATTTCACCAAGATAGGGTAATTTTTTTTTCCTGGGAGGTGGGTGGGTAATGCTTTAGGATAACAGAGATTACGCATTTCTAAAATTCTGACAGCCTAATACAAGATTAATTATTTGAACACCTTTCATTTAAATATTTCATAGGAAAAAAAAAAAAAGAAAAAAGCAAGATTAAGAAAGAACAAACTATTTCCAACAGTACAATGAGATAACCTTGTGTGAAACTCATTGTGGCACAGATGGCAAGTATAGATTCTATACAACAATAATAATTACTAGTGCCTTGACTTCTCCCTAAGGTTAAAAAAAAAAAAAAAAAAGAAATCATTAATAACCACCATTGTCCTAAGTCTTTGGCATGTGAGCTTTAACTTCCGAAGAACACTATTAATAAACAAACACAGATAAATAACATGGTACAATCAATGAAATTCAGGCAGGATTGACTCTTACAACCTGCTCGTTAAAGACAGAAAATATGTCTGTAAAGAGATCTTTTTTATTTAAGAAGATGACAAGAAGTATGTGGCCTGGTCTTAGCCATAAAACACAAGCACTTCATGCTGTCCTGAGTTAATCAAAGTTCAGCGAGAAGCAGAACTGACATATGGAAATCTGCAGCCTGCCATCTCAACATTAGAAAAACGAGTCTCCTTGTTGGGATGAGTCATTTGACTAGCACTGCAGAAGTTATATGTTTTCTTATCTTCCAGGAGAACATTCCCCTCATGTTTTCCATCTTGATTCATGATTCACTCATGATCATTTGATGATCCTAAAAGAACAATGACCTTCTTCTTGAAAGCATGCAGCTAGTACTGGAAGTGCTCACAGGCAGCATGAGAGGAATACCAACTAGGTTAGAAACATAAACAGGAAATTCAATAAGGCTTGATTTTGTAACACAGGAGTCAAGGGGCAGCTTTGTCACTGCCTGGCATAATTGAGTCCTAAGTGAACTCAACAACAAAAAGGGAGAGAATGAAAAAAAAAAAAAAGAAAGAAAAAAGGATACACTACATAATTTCCATAATTTCAGTAAATGGTTTGGTGCTGGTTTTCTGAGCAAGACTCTCCTGTCCTTTATAATTGTTCCTTGTAGTCAATATGTTTTCAAATTATTTATTTTGGATAAATGAGACTATCTTTAAAATTTTTGCCTGTGGAGTAACACTGACTATTTTTTTTTTTACCAAAATTATGCTTACAGATAATGAACCACGTTATTTCAAAGCAAATAGGCAGGAAATAGGTACTTATTGGAAGAAAGAAAGAAAAAAAAAGTCTTTTTTGCATCTCAGAGATGGGCTGGTTTGTATAGACACTGTAATGAGAATGAAAGTAAAAGTCACTAAATTTCTAAGTCTGAAAAGCAGATGGTGAACCCTCAAATCATTATGAAAACTGACCTCAGGTTTTCATGGTTTCCCAGGATTTTCTTCAGTTTGTATTTGGTGAAATGGAGGTTTGCCTGGAGTGAACAGTGGTAATGAGCACATTCCTTTTGTGTGATTGTAATAATTCATATTTCAAAACAGTGAAGAAAAGAGTGTCTGACTAAACAAAAATTAGCTACGTTTGGAAAATTACTTATTATTCCCATCAGAGGCTGGGACACAGCATACACATTTTGAACATACCTCAGGTTGCACATCATGAAAACAAAACAAAACAAATGCACCTTTGTGTTTCTTAGTGTTTCCTGGTAAGCTAAGGCACAGGGACAAACACTTGTTTGAGGGGTGCACCGAAATGCAGGGACATTGCACATCAGGCCCGCACGCACTGTCCGCTGCAGAGAGGGGTTCTGCAGTACAGCGGTTTGTGCAGCTGAGGAAGAAGAAATCTTTGATGTGAGAGATAACCATCTTCTCAAAATGGCAATTTGCTCCTTCCCCTGCAGTATTTAGCACACCGGGGAACACGCAAAGATTTGGGAGAGTTTTAACTGTGTCGTCCAGATACTCAAGTGTGCGCTGAGAATCTGCATGGTTTTCATTTGCGTTCAAAAATAAGATGGTGCCTTTTTCTAGTCTACTGTGGATAAATTCAGTGGTCTCCTAGATGTTAATAGAAGTCAGGCAAGATCAGCACAGACCAACACAGAAATCATCCCATAGCAATGTTTAAATTAGTAAAGAAAAATGTGGTCACTCCATGTAACACCCTGTCCCTTTTGCCCCCTTGTTTTTAATTCTTATTAATACAAATTATTTGAGCATTACTATATTGGCTGTAATTACCTTTCATCTTTCTCCTTTTGATTTGCATATTGTCAAACTCCATTACAACAGCTGTATGAAAGCTGGAAATGGTTTACTTGTGAGTTCCAAGTGCATATCTTTGTTGCAGTGTAAACTGAAAGATCACAAGTCATCTATTCACTTGATGTGTGTCCTATTAATTGCACTTGTAATGTGTAAAGCGTACTGAAGTTATCAGATAAACTGTGCTGAGTACTGGTAGAACATCAGATGTGGCTGAATTATGGTCACAACACATGACAATGTAAGAAAATGGTTTTGACAGCTTATAAAAAACTTTTGATATGGATCCAGCTCACTCTTCCTTTAATTGGCAGTGACATGCTCACCTCCACTGCTCCTTCTGCTGGCCCCTTTGCTTCGGAGAGCAGGGAAACCTGGCAAATCCCTGTGCGTTCGTGGGACTCGCTCCTCCCAGGCACGAATGTAGGGATTCTTGTCTTGCTTCTTGCATTTGCGTCTCTTAATTCCTTCAGAAGGTGTGTTTATACTGTATCATTTCTCTAAAGAAACACTGTCAAGATGAAAAATGAAAGGCCTGGCAGTTAGAAAAAAATTAAGACTGTGAGACTCAGATTTAGCTTTATCTTGCATCGTGAAAAATTGATGAATAACAGCTGCAGGATTGGTATTTGCCTAATCCCGTGAAGTGTTGACTCCTCTGAGTGATAAAATGCACCCTAAATTCCTGCACTGTAAGGGAATATATTTTCCCTTTGTTTTAATTTATCAGAAGACTTACTGTGTTGCACCAAAGTCTCATCATTCACTCTCTGCTTTTCCCAGGGTTGTGATTATTTCCTGATACATATGTTGAGCTTATACCACCCCCTACGTCAGTGCTTCCAGCAATGGTTAACAGGACTTAGGTGTGTCTTCTTTCAACCAGACATCGGAAAACAAAGAGTGGGGAAAAAAAACTTGTTTTAAAGTGACTTGTTCAGCATCAGATTGGAACATTGATGACTTTCTAGGAGGTATACTTTCATAGTTAGCTCCTTGAAGTTAAAATATTTCCTCCTAGGTTCAATACATGAAATTATGAAGTGTGGGAGAAAAGGAAGAAAAAATACAGTGTCTTACATATGGATGTTATGAAATAGGAGCTTTCAAAATACTTAGCCTTTGTGAGAATTATTACAGCTGAAAAAGCTGAGCAACCATTTTAGCTGTAGTAATTCTTACGGAGGGGCAGGAAAGCAAGATGGCAGGACAAACAGAAAGTAAAGTATTAGTTACAATAACATTCTTTTGAAGAAGTATTTCTCTAGAATTTTCTCTCTAGAAATCTTGGCACAGTTTCAAATTTCAAATCTGCTTTTATTTGCTACAAGAAATTGTGTTCAATAAACTGCTTTTCCCCTAAAATTTGTTTCTAAGCAGAAATTTTCAAAACAGAATCGCTCAGCAAATAGTTAAAAAAAATAGTTAAATGGCTGTTTTACTATTGAAGCAAGAGATACCCATTAATCTCCAAGAATAATTCAGTGTTTACTTTCATCCTGTGTATTTGTTGCATACCACTCAATGTGAAGTAGATGTAAGATGTTAGAAATGCAATAGCAACCCTACATAAGGGCCAGATTTTGTAAAGGGACTTTCATATCATGTGGCTAAAACACAACCGAAGTGGAATTTTGGCACTGAAAATAATAATAATAATAATAATAATAATAATAATAATAATAATAATAATAATAATACAGATAATACAGAAGATCCTTTCCACTGGCATCTTCATTCAGTTCCAGATTCACTTTTGCCTGAAGACATGCGAAGGTACCTACAGGGTCATAGACATGCAACAGTTAAGTAACTGCATTCTGCTGTCCAAAATATTCCCAAGAAGTGCATTTCCAAAACCCCTGTGAAGATATTCTTGAAACAGAATATCATCATCTCATGCATAAATATTTGTGCTGGGAAGACTTTCACGTAAATAAAGCTTGGAACACAATCAGGCAGTAAAGAAGAGGTATGTTACTTTTATAGATAAGAAATGTTTTCAGAGAGTTGAAAACCAAAAAAAAAAAAAAATGTTTTTCAGAGTGTAGATGGGTGGACTGATTATTTCACTGTGGAGGATATTGCTTCCTAAATTAACAAATTTTATGTATTCCTGCAGTACATCATTTTTTTGTTCTACAGAATGTACTTAGAGTTAGTGTCCCAAACTTACCCTGATGTAAATCAACATAGATCATTGAGCACAGTGTAGTCCACACTGATTTTATAAACTATCAGTCTGCGTTGTAGAGTTATTTCTATTTTCTCTTTTTGAGAAGAGATTGCACTATGATACGGGTCCCAAAAGGTTTGACAGTATCATTTTTGAAACTATTTACATTCCTGACACTGCATAATAAAATTTTTATTCTGTTCTTTTGTGACTTTTTTATTGCTCACTTTTGAAACATCATGTTTTATTATCTTTCAGTCCTGTTATCAATAGTGAGCAATAAGACGACTGTAATGACCTATTTTAATAAGGCTATTACAGGTTTCTATGTTGATTTAACATACATAAGTGTAGTAAAATAGTTTATGAGGAATAAACAGCTGAGTGATATCACATTCATATCCTGGGAGATAAAGTGATTGTATATGAGAAATAAATAATTGAGCAAGACACAGTTGGGTGATTTCAGTTTCCAAACTCCTAAGAAGCAGTGACGAGTCTGTCAGACACCTCAGGGCTCTATACTTGGATTTAGGCACTTTATGGCTTGGTGTCACATACAAACTTCATATGTACACATGCATTAATATGGATATAGGCATGTAAAGGAGAGATTTCTTTTTCCGAATTGTCTGACTCCTCAAGGGTGAAGGGCTTCCAAGCTCCCTTAGGCATCTGCTTTCTGCTCTGGCACAGACAGGACCATTCGGGAGCTGGTGGGCTTGTATGGTCTGAGAGTAGACGTGCATACTCAGAAGAGATCTGTTTATACAAATGTTTACCTCCCATCCCTGTATTGGTGTTGCGTGCACGTGGAGTGTTGGCACTAAGGGCTGGAGAAGGCGATGCATCATGCTGTCTCGTTTCTCCTCACAAAGGTATGCGGAGTATACTTCAAAGCCTAGCACTGAGGTTGACTCTTCTGTGGTGATTATGTACATTCATCTGCTTAGTAATACACATACAGACTTCTTTATGGGCAAACGTGCCTCAGATGTGACTGATCAAATACCACCGAGCCAGCATTTAAGGATGCGTGTTTACCTTTGGGTCCCATTTGTCTGTATTAACAGCTGGCAACATGAACATTTATTGGCTGTTTTCTCTCTTGCTCGCTCGCTCACTAACATTCTCGCTACTTGGCTATTTGGACATTGGTATTTTCCGAGGGATACATTTGTTTTCAAAGCCAAACTGCACATGACTAAAATAACCCATTATTCCCCATTAGAACACTCTACTCAGCATTTGCTCTTGGGTTTTTGCAGAAAGAATCACACAATCAGAAAGGAGAAATGCTGTAGCATGACCAATCACCTACCACAACTGATGGAGACTGTATTGACAATTCTAGGAAAAGCATAAGTATTTATTACCCCCCACGAATTTTCAGAAAACAGTTTTTTTGTCCTAGATTCAAAGACATCAGACTATCTCCCTAAGTGGATAGTCATGTAATTTCAAGTAAATGTCCTCTGTTTCCCCAATTGTGTCAAAATTAATAGGTAAATTTAGAATTTGATTTTTATTTTGCACAATAATTTAATAGGAAATGAATTATATGAATTCTGTTGGCAGATGAATACAGATGAATACAGATGAATACAGATGAATTCTGTATGATGTTCATCACACAGGAATTAACTGCGAACAATATTCTGAGCAGAAGGAAGCCAACCGCAAATTTTAAAATCATGTTAATAAACTACGTGTAGTATAACATAGTCAAAGTAGTATGGTAATATAGACATACAGCTTTCAGTTTTCTCAGAACAACATACAAAAGCCATGAAATATATTTCATACTACTGTTTTCACTACTTCTGTCAGACCATATTTTCACTACTGTCATTAAACTCTTAAATTCTTTAATAGAAGAACTCTATTTTCATTCACTTATGTGGAAAGTGAGCATGCTTGGATCATGGAAAAAAAAATCCTAATTAGAACAAGGAAATTTTTTAAAATGAACACCCAGGACCCATGATGCTACAAATAATAAACACCTGTAATCCAACAGGGATGAACTTTCAGTTCTTTTACAATGCACTCACTCCATTTGTGTCAACAAGAGGCTTGCTACGTGGAGGTCACTTGCCAAAACATACGGGTGGTTGCTGTATCTTCGTAAGGCAAGCGGAAATCAGCCCGAATGGTTGTTTTAGCAATTTGATGTACAGTAGCTGGTGTGTTATAAATCCATGGTGCTAGCATAATGAGCAGTAATTTAAGAGTACAGTTAGTCACTAGGCTTGATGAGTGAAAGAGACATTGGAGCGTGAGCAGACACTCACCTCTGTTGCTCATTTCTTCCTCCGCTCAGCTAGACAAGATTGGCGCAGCCTCTGAAAACCCTACTGCATGCAGAAACAACCTGAATTTTAGCTCAGACCAAAAGAGATAATAAAATATTTGAAATGTAGATAGTAGTTCCTATACAAAAAACTCACATTTGTTTTCGGTGTGTGTCTTTCCATTTTATTTTGTTAGTTATCAGTATGTATTTCGGATATCTTTTTGCATCCCATGCTATTCTATAACAAATAGGATGGAATAACAAATTATCAGGAACCTTCCAGTGATAGAAAAATAGATTATAATAATCATACGCTATGCATGGCCTTTTTATGAGCTACCATCAGAAATGTCTGTGCATTATGCACTTATTCTATGAAATTGCAGTGCTGTACGTATTCCAGAGATAGCATAGAGGGGACTCTTCCCAGTATGTTTCAGTTTATTGTTTATTTTGGCATATATTCTAAATAATAGACAGGACTTGGGGATTTATTTTTTTTTTATATTAATGCTATGCTATGTATGGAAATATACAAAAAGATGTCTTGACTGAAATAAGCCAAGCTCTTTGACTACTGTATTGACATTTATGCTTGAGAAAGTTCAGGCCTGGGAGCTCTTGCACAGCAAGTTAAAAGGCCAACACCAGCCTCTGACCCAAAAGGGAACATTTCAGTTCAGGCTCAATCAATTGAAAATGCAGGGCAAAATAGGCCTTCAGATGGCACAGGATGCATTACAAGATACACAAATGCTTTCCATCAAGCTGAACTAATTCAGGTTTAGATTTCAACTGTGTATGTAGAGTAATTATAATTTATTTATGACCTATTAAGCAGATTGTTTCCAATGTGTAAGAAATCCTAATTAGGACCACTGTTTTTAAAAAAGGAATCTCGCACTTTCTTTTATTTCCTGTCATCAAAGGCACAAAGAGAAGGCTTTCGGTTTTGTGTTTGTTTAGTTTGGTTTGCTTTTTTTCCATGCTGTCTATTGAATGTCAAGAGGCCATATGCTCCTGTTGTAAAGTCGGGTCTTTGAAGTCTCCAAAGAATTTCAGAATTATAATAAAGGGTTTATTTCTCAAAATACTAGTTCCCTGCTGAAATCCTGATTCCCGAGGGACCTCTAATGCCAAACCATCTGTAAGGGCTGTTATTTTGCAAGCAAATTTACTGGGGGGGAGGGGACTGAGCGTGGGGGAAACAGCATTAAATAATGCTTGGGAGGTTAATGTATGCTCCAGTGCCTCGTGAAGAGACAATGCCATAAACAGAAAGTCTTCCAAACTCGTTCCCATCCACACTCCTGGCCTAGCTGCTGCCCCTAAACGGGCCTTGCAGTGGAAGAACAAGAGGCCATAGACTTCTGGGGACGTGAAGCCATACAGACCAGGATCTGTGTTAGTAGGCACAGCTGAACACGAGGTAACAGACAAGTAGGTGAAGGACACAGAAAACAATATTTAGAAGCACTGGCTTATAAAAGTCTATTAATATACTTTATAATTTTAATTATACTGTAATGTAATGTGCAGAGTGGCCCAAAGCAAGCACAGTGCACTGGATGGACAGCCAGGTCTGCCTGATACTGAGGTAGGCTTTGCAGCTTTCCCCAGGCTGTTTTGTGCCTCAGCCTGTGCCAGGGGTCTGGGCAGCAGAGTCCAGTCCTGGGACATGTACGTGGTCCTGAACTTCCCCTTACCTTCCACCAGGTTTGGCCTCAAAGTATCATTTGCTGTGAAAACTTACTTTGGTGTGATTGAGGCCGATCAGTTTCTTGCTTGCTCGATTGTGCTTGCTAGATGCCTATTTTCTTCTGTTACTTCATTTGAACATCCGTACCTTAGACTTGTAACACAAAGATGCATATACAAAGTATGTTTGCTTGCATCCCATGACTTTGCTTTTCTGCTTCCTGATCATAAAATTGCCTTTCTCAGGGGCAGGGGCATTAATGGTGGTAAATATACATTTGTATGCTCCCTGTGTGGCTGTGCTCATTCTCTCTTTCCATGAGAGAGAATCAGCAGGGTTTGGTAAGTGATACATCTCAGAGCAGTGCCCAAGCAACCCTCGTGGAAGCCTCTGTTCTTTCAGATAAATTAGTAAAAGCAATGGGGTGGATCCATCCTATAGGAAGATGTATTGCAGCAGACGAACGCAACTAGGCTGGGTGACACCAGAGCATCGGGAGATGTGCTTGGGCTGATGGGCTGCAAGCACCAGAGAGGAGTGCTGGTCATGCCCGTAGTGGTGAGTCTGAAAGAAAAAGAAGGCTACTGCTGAGACTGAAGGCTTCGTTGTATCAGGACTGAAGTCTCTCCCCTCTGCACCTGGAAGTATACATTTTCTTTTTCCAAGGGAAGTTTTCTTGTGTATACTCTATTTCAAAAGCAAGAAAACAAAATTGACTGTATTTGCTTGTACAGCTTTTTTGTAAATGAGAAACTGTAAAGCTACTTTTTAGTTATTGAGAGTGCAAACGGATGGTGGGTCAAAGCTCACTCCTTTCATAGTCTTTTATTTCTTCAGTATAGATTTGATTTCTGCATAGATTTGATATTATCTAAACTGCTTTGCTTTAACGCTGTCATGTTGTTCTCTATATGGGTCCTGCCAAAATAATATTGACTGTTGACTGTTTTCCTCTAAGGCTTTAAGGTATGTTTTCAAAAGTGCCTCTAGGGTTTTTTGTTTCGTCTCATAACTCAAAAGAAATCTTGCATGTGCGTTCTCTCTTTCTTCCTCTTTACATTCATCAAAAATGAACAAAGGCCGGTGTGGACAGCGAGTTACAGTCATACATAAACCATACGTCTATCTCAAGTTATTATTGTGAAAACTCCACTTTGTTGCAGCCTCTTTTGTATACCAACACGCTGAAAGTCACCAGGGGCGCAGCAAAGGAGGAGCGGCCCTTTGTTGCTGTGACGGCTTGGTTATCGCGGCTGTGCACGGGGATGGCAGGCTGATAGCACAGAGCTCCAGAAGCTTGGCCACGTACCCGTGTCCTGCCACATCACAGCGCTGCCGGTCCATCTCAGTGGATCTGAAAGGTCTCTCTGTAATGGCAAACAGCTTCCACTAACTTCCCGGGGCTCCAGAAATGCTAATCAGCAGTTCTAGTCTGCAGCACATTTATTACACCCTGACGTACTGGAGACAGCCTGTTACAAATAGAACTGCCGAGTGAAAAATGCTGTTCCAGTGTTTTATAATAAAGTGCACCAATTAGATGCATTCATTAGGACAAACTGCTTGTCTTTTCTTATATTAGATCTTTTAAAAGGCACAATGCATTTCATAGCTCATTCTGCTCTGTATTATTATTAATTGAACAGGGCACATTACAAAGTTTTAATCCAATAACTGTAAATACATAATGAATAATATTTCCTTGGAGGCTATCGAGGTTGCAGCAGCTTCCTCCACAGCTTTGCATACTCAGAGTAAGATATATTGTCGTAAAGTCCCCTCTTCCCTTGCTGTAGGTTCCCCACAGGTATTGCAGGGACATCATCGGAGCAAAGAATATCATGTGTGCAGTCAAAGACAAATGTGTCATTTTTTAAAAAGCAAATCAGGAGACAAACCTAAAATGCAGCCTTTCAACTTGCTCTTCTTGAAAAGGGTCACATGCACCAATTCTTCATGTTGTCTTGCAGATCCCTGGATGCCAAAAGGAAAACAATGTTTTAATTTTAGCAGCATGAGGATTCCTAACTGCAGTATATTATTTATAAAGGGTAAATGGCAAAGACTAAATGAAGACAAAAGGAAACATTCTGTTCCTCTCTGGGGGAGCACAACATTATTATACAAGGTTGTGATTGGGCATAGTAAGATGAATTGAGCTGCTGTTTCTACTGACAAGAACATTACTTCTTAGATTCCTACTTATACATGAAATAGCTGGCACTCCCCAGTTATACTTAATGTAACGGATATGATCTACATCAAAAAGACTCTAAACTCAAAAATGCAGGTGTGTGTATAAAAGATGACTCCAGGGCACATGGAGAGATTCCTGTTTTTATTGTACACAGTAATATTCCCATACAGAGTAAGTGTTTGCAGTAACTTATGCTTGGACAGTACTCAAGGTGCTTAGTAGAGCTAATTAGCTTCAAGAGAAGTAGTGCATTAATACAGTCCTACAACCACTAATGTAGTCATGTAACTTCCGATTCTGAGCTATTTTATGGCCATTCAGCATAAAGGATGGTCGCAGAGAGCTAAGGGTTCTGTACGTGCCCTTGTAGCCCTGCCTATTAACCTGCTGAAAGTTACAGCAAGATGAGTTACTTTCAGAAACTCAGATTTGGGTTCTTAATTGATGAGATCTGTTTTTATAGGATCTAGGCCTTTGGCACCTCTGAATACTTGGTCCCATAGTGTTCTTTTCCCAAGACCTGATCCTGTGACAATTTAAGACAATAGGAGGGAATTTCAAGAGGAGTTCTGCATCTATTCTCTTTTCCCCTGAAAATATCTCAGAGCTGTTTTAAAAATTTCAACAGGGTCAGATCATAGTGAAATGAAGCATTAAGGTATATACCGAGTGGTTAAGAAGAAGAAAATGGAAAAACTTCAAAGTATGCTAGCTATAGAAAAGCTGGAAGCCTTGGAACTGGTTTTCAGAACAGGCAGCAAATCTAAAATTTGCTGTTCATTGGTTTTTGTGATACCACCAAATGCATTATGTTGCTAAGCACTGCTAGGAGTCTGTGGATATCTAGGATTATTAAAGATTTCATTCTTTAATTTCCATCACTTTATCATCTTTCTGTTAACTGGATGGTGATGAGTCTGCAGAAATGCAGTACTGTAGCACGTACCTCGAAGCAGGGAGAGTGAACCTACAGCGCCATACTTCGTGTAAGTCAAGTACTTCTCAACAGTTTTGGAAGCAAAAATTACAGTGATGCATGCTTTTTTTTCTGGCAGAATAGGTTCAAATATTTATCCCATTAGACTGAAACGTTTCCAGCCTTTACCTAGGCCAAGAAGGAAAAATCATAAATTTCATGACTGTGAAGGTTTCACTGCTGAGGGCATATTCCATGAAATTGTTTCTGTTGGCATAGCGAGGGCTGGTTAGACCACATAGTAGGTTTTGAAAAGTGACTTGATGCCTAAAGATGAAATGTAGACACCTAAATCCTAACTGTAATCCTAAAATTGAGCTCAACTGTTGCCCAACTCTGGAGGTACCTGTCCTCCATAGATGCCCCCTTATTAATCAGAAGATTCCTCGAGCATGAATAAATGGACTTTTAAGCTTATCTAATTACAACTTTGTCTGTGGAAGACTGAGCAGATCTACAGTAACTGCCTACAGGGTGTTTACTTTGTAAAGATGTCTTATCCAAGACTGAGCTTCCCTACACATAGAGTGGTAGTAACTATTTTCATGTAAGGACATAAGGAAGAATCAGAACATCGACTGCTGTACGTGTTTCCACACATTCATGTAGGCACGCTTTTCAGAAAAGCAGTGATGAAAAATACCCTCAGGATGTGTGATCACCAGCGTCAAATCAGTTTAATCGAGGAAACCGAGAGGACCTCTTCCTTCAGCTACGTTTTATAAGAAAACTGTGTCATAAAGAGAGAAAGCAGGTCCCCCCTACTTTCAGTAGAGTTTTCCAGAAGCATCCTCTCTCAGTAGCCCTGGGGGGACATCTCAGTTCCAAGGGGAGAGCAGGACATGCTACGACCTTTTCCAGGAGCCTTTCCTATGAAAAGGAAGTTGGTAAGAATACCACCCAGAATGGCAGTGTGCAGTCTAAAGCAATCTCCAGACTCTGCATTAATACACCTGACATATAGACAGGCTTCTGTATTATGTCATATCAGCAGATTAAAAAAAAAAAAACGTGTCTGAGATTATGGAATTTGGGTTGGGTCTGCTCATAAGAAAACCCAGAGATGTTGGGAAAAAGAAACGAGTGCTTACGTTTGGGAGCTTAATAATTCAAGCTGGAACATAGGAAGATCAACTTCGAGCATCTTCTGTAACTTTAAATTAATGAAATGAAATGAAATGCTTGAATGAAAAACTCTCAAATAGGAAAAGCAAGGACTTAAACCTGACTGCCATAGTTCAGGTAACAATTTATTCATTTCTTCTTAACTAGAAATAACTTTTGCTCCTCCTTTCTCCAAAGTAATCTTTCACAAGAATTACACGTCTGTGAAACTATTCTAAATTTTGCTTTGTTTTTGTTTTTGTTTCTGTAATACACTGTAAAATGATATTTTAAAATATTAAAAAGTTTTAAAAGGAAAAATCATCTTATACTGAATGTCAAGTCAGTTCTAATTAAAACACAGTATGGTTCAAGTGCCATATAGCATTCTGCAAAACTGTGGTTATTTTAAAAATATTTAAATATTTTAGAACTATTTAAAGTAAAGTTGGAATACAGAAAGTCTTCAGCAGAGAGATCCAGGTATAAGAATTACCAAAGCAATCAGAACATCTCAGGAGGCAATTTCTTTAACACCAACATAAAATATCACTTACAAATAACAAATCATCGTACACTAAACAACTCTCAAGTATCACTGTTGTTTGGTTTTGTTTGTTTGTTTGTTGAAAGCCCATGAACTGTTGTTGTAAGGTGAACTGTGCAGAAGGATGTGATTCTAGGTCACTGAAAGCAGCACCTTAAGACTTCATTTTTTCACCTGTAAAATCTAAAGATTTTTTTATACGAGCTGAATCATTTAATAGATGCTTTAAAGTCTCTGAAAAAAAAAAGTTTATTAAAATCCAGGTAGCATTTATTTTGTGGTTATCCGTGTATGAGTTTCAAATTCAGTGTAATAGTTCTTGTCCTTCTGGCTTTCACAGTGAATCGAACACTTAACTCCCTTCAGTAATTTTGGAAATCTCGATTTGTAGTAATTACGGTAAGAGCCACTACTTGATAGAAAGAAAGGATAGTTAGGTAAGTTAAAGAAATGTATCTATATTCCTTTTAAAATAATGAGCACACACAAATAAAAGGGAAATTCTTGCCAGAATTCAACAACTCCCTTTTTCAATTTGCATATTAAATTGCACATCTACCAGTTCTGTTAATTCAGCAAAATAAGAACTTCTTCTATAAGTAATTACATTATTAGTCTACCTTGGCAGTAATGATCCTAAGGTGAAGGTAGCAAGAATCATATTTCTAGCAGTGTCTCCTTTTTAATAATTAGTTGTAAAATTCTGTTGTACCTTTTCTGCTCTTGAGAACTTTTCTCTCATCTTCTGCACTGAGCCGTATTTAAACAAAAAGGCAGATTTCTGCTAAAAAGGCAGATTTCTCCAGATTCTTTTTCTTAACACTTGTTCAGCGTGTCTGAAGCCAGTATTCTCACACATTTTTCAGTTGCAAATTGCTTTACCAGACACTATTTTCATTTTCATTAAACTTTTCCATACTATTTCGTCTGCTCTGTGTAATATGAAAATAGAAATAATGCTCTTATTTACAGAATCACAGAATCATCTGGGTTGGAAGAGACCTCCAAGATCTCCTAGTCCAACCTCTGACCTAACACTAACAAGTCCTCCACTAAAAGCTTTAACCAATTAGGATAGCAAGGACACTGGGAAAGTAACAACAAAACCATGACCAAAGAAACAAGAATAAGGAGATACCTGTCCCTCTCCCGCTATGGCTCTCACAAAAATAATAGTTTTTCACAATCTAACAAACATGGTTAATGTACTACTTACCAAGTGTCTTGATAGAAGTTTTGTCTTGGTTTTGCTTCCAGGTTTCTTTTGGCATTTATCAAATTAAAAATATTGCATTTTGTTAATATGAAAATATTCTCTGTTGTCTCCTTACTGCCCTTGAAAAGAAAAAATCTGTTTTATTTATTTATTTATTTATTTATTTATATATCAGCCACCTTTATCAATTAAAAAAAAAAAGAAAAAAAATCACAGGTATGAATTTACGTGATATGTTTTCTAGCAAATCCTAGAAAGATGGAGCCTACTATAATCTCTCAAAAGACCATCAGCTGTTTTTTATTGTGTATATTGACCAGAGGCTAGAAAAAGCAGTCCTTCATCATGGATCAAAAGTTACCTTTGCACTTGCTTTTTTTCATCACCTAGAAAGATGCTGCACTCATGTTCAAAAATGAACATGTAGAACCCAGAAAAGAAAAAACAAAAACAAAAAAAACACAATAAATTGTTGAGACTGCTTCACTGAATACAATGAGATGGTGAAAATGAATTCCTTTTCATCCTGATGGTTTGATTTCTTACCACACATTGTTGCATTTTATGAGTCACTCCATGCTGTACAAAGAAAAGGCTTGCCGCTATAATTTAGAATGTAAACTCATTTTTTATTTTAAAACAAAACAAAACAGAAACAAAGGTAGAGAGATCAGTGTCAACAGTACATTATTATTTGTGTCTTCTCACCTGTCATTAATACCATTTATTTATTCTAGGTCATGCAGGCATGAAGCAGTAATTACTTGCTTTTGTTTAGACAAGTCATTCCATTTACAACTACAGCAATTAGAGATTTTTAAAGAGGAAATTTAATTATATAGCTTATAACTTTTCTCTTTTTAGTTCTAGAAATGTCATGCTCTTAGCTGCAGTTTTTACCTAGCATGTAGTTTATTCAGTACATACCAGGATGACATCATTTCTTTTTACCTCATATACAGACTCAAACACTACTTTGTGCTATCAAGTCTTCTTTCACCTTTCGAGTTCTTACAAGTATTGAATTCAGGGAATAATTCCCATTTGATATATTTGAAGTTGTGGTGAGGTTGGAAATGTTTTCTATATATATGCACAAGTATCAATGTCAGACAAAGTAACATAATTTTTATAGTTTCCTATTCTTCTTGCCTTATTTTTTCTTTTCCTAAAGAAACGGAAGCAATATACTCTGCTTACACGGTCCTAGGGAATATTAACTTGAAGGGTTGCACAGAAATTTGAGGGGTACAGCAAAGCAGACAGAAAAGGTATCTAAAGGAAAATGGGAGATCACTTGTAAAAAGCAAAGCCAGTATTAGAGAGGAAACTTAAATGGCTTCCCTATTCTTCAGTGAGCAGTATGGTCACACATTTGTCACTCAGTAGTCTAAAATAAGCAGAATTGATAAGCAACACTGTGCATTACTAACAGTACTTGCACAACGTTGACTAGCTACGAGAATCGTTTAATATAATCAGTCTTTTATTTTTTTTTTTTTTCCACAACACTCATAAGTTAAGTGTTTGCAAATGTTATCTTGGCACTGCCAGAAACAGATTCCCATTGACCTCAATATGTCACCGGAAAGGCTTTCTGGCAATTCTTTTGTTTCCCATATGGCATCTTCGTGTGTCAGAAAGGCAAGTGTTCTCTTATTTCTTCAGACAAGCAAAACACTCTTTTTTATTGTTACAAAATATTTATTCATGTCACAGCACTTTACAAAGTAGTATTTATTCTGCACCAAATAGCCTAAAGAAACAAACTTTCAGTTTAAAGAACTGTGTTTAGATTGAGAAGCTGAATTAGACAAGATCAACCTTATCCTGTCACATAATGTAGATGTTAATTGCATTTATTCAGTCAGATCATTAAAACATTGGAGAATCCTGCAGTCAGAATCTGCGAATTAGCATGGATAAGTCCAAAGGAGATAGCAATTATATCAGAGATGCATATATATATATATGGAAGGTTTTTTTTTTGGTATATGTTTTGGATTGTACTTCTGGTTCCTGTAGATGTGATCAGTGGTGTAACTCTAGGGAAATGCCAGAAAATGGGTATCAGGATGCTGCAGGTAAAATCCCCTCTCCCACTTCTGCTCCCAGCTATGGCTAAGACCTGGGCAGCAATTACCTGCTCAGCATTGTCTTGATGATGAAGATCTATATTAATAATATTAATCAAGTATGTGATTATATTAGTATTAAGGTAATAATATTACTAATAAAATTAATATTTTTACACAGTAACAGCTGCCACATTTGCTGATAGGGAGTCAATCTTACCACTGACTAATGATGGGTGAATTGTCCCTAGTCATACACACATGCAGGGACAGGTTTCACAGGTGCCAAAGCATGTCCTGGGTATGACCAGTGCTGCTTGCTGGACTAAAAGAGTCAAAACTGACACCAGCTTCCTCCTGGTTGGAACAAGTTTGCCAGAAGAATAAGGGAAGAATAGTAGAAAATGTTCAGTTAAGGGAGAATTGTCAATGTGAACAACATTAAGAAAAGTAAAATCCTGAAACCTTTCATTACAGAAATTCAACTTTTATTTGTACTCTTTGGAAATAGCAAGATCTCATTCTGCCATTTTAGAAACAAACTTCTATTTTTCTAATTTTGTGGTATTGTGTTTGTAAACAAAACTTTCATTCTTAAGGAAAAAAAAAGTAAAATGATTCTAAAGCATAATCTTATGTACTCGTATTTCACCCAAATAGTTCTTCTATTAACAGCAGAAAATACCCTCTGTTCAATCCAAGCCATACTAAATGTTTCTGCACACTAAATGTTCTTGGACTGACCACTGTAGTTTTCCTGGTTCTGCTTTTATGCATGTGCTAGACAAGAGTTAAGAAGTTGCTCCTATCTTTTGCTTACCGATGTAAATCAAGGATACCTTTCATTAAGTGACATTGCTCTAGTTTATCTGAGCTAGATTTTCAGATACTAAATTTTGCAGTAAAGTTTTGAGAAATAATTAGTAATATGCCTTTGGGAGAAGCCAGTCTTGATACTGTATTTGAATGGAATTTAAAGCTGTTAAATGCATATTATTGTATTTTTTTTTGTTTTGCAGTCAGGTTGGTTGGTAAAGTCTAAGAGTTAGTTAAAATTTGGAAGGGGACTTCCCAAATGATATGGTAGTATCAAAGATGATTCAAAGCAAAGTTGTGGCATGTCAATGATCTACTTAAATCACACAAGTATCAGAAGTTACTGAATATTTCTATTTAAATGGAAGCTGCTGAACACCACATCATTTGTGGGGAATACAAACTGTGTTTTTACAAGCATTGTTCTAGTCTGTCAGCTAAGAAACCCCTCTTACTGTTGACTCCAAATGTCTTTGTTGCAATATTTATAAACCTCCTCTCATGTATCTTTTAAGAAAATGTGAATTAGCCAAATAATGAAGCTAAAATTACAATCTGTTTGATAGCTGCTTGAATAGAAAATCAAAAACTTGCTGCTTTCCAGCCGCACGCTGGAGACTGCCTTCTTTTACCAAAAGGTGCCTGTTTTATTACTTGTAAAGATAAAGACTAATTAAATACTACACAGCCTTTCAGTAATTCAAAAGCTCCACTAATGAGGTGTACCCTCCTGTTGCAGGTGTTACCCACAAACAGGTCTGAAGAATGAACAGAGCCCTTTGGAAGAGCAGCATCTTGGCAGCATGCGGGGCAGGAGGTTTAGGTAGGAAACCTGGCCACTGGTAAAACAGCGAGATTGGGGGGATGAGGATATCCCCCCATGATGAAGTCTAAGGGCACAAGGGAGCATAATTGCGAACTTCCATTTTTCCACCTTTTTGTGGTTGGTATTTCTGAGCACTTCCAAGTGGCTGCAATACCACTGTTTTTTTTTTTTTTTAATTTCTTTTTGTTATTATTATTATTATTTTTTTACTTAATTTTACATTTTGGAGTCATAAGTATGATCAAGGTAATTCAAGCTCAGTGCTGGGTTTCTCTAAATGAAAGTGAAGGAGGGGTTAATACCTCATCCTAGGAGTTTGGAATGACATTTGAGCATGAAAAGCAAGATTCATTTAAATGTGAACCTTTTCAAATTATATTTTCTGTGAACTTGTGCCAACTCGATTAGAGAAACAGCTTTTGTACTGATCTGGTTAGTAAACCGCCTGTTTGTTTTAAATCTAATACAAATGCATAAATTTAGTGACATGCAGCTATTGGATATATTCATTTTCTTCAAGTATTGGTGATTCTGTCATTCTGTCTGCTCTGGGAAATAATTTTAAGGAAGAAATAACAACCTCTACATAAGAACTCTTTGAAAGGGTTGCACACAAAAACCCTTGTACACAATGTATACACATTGTATATGTAACGGAATTCATTTTTTTTCCTGTTTTGTTTGTTTGTTTGTTTGTTTGTTTGTTTGGGTTT
This sequence comes from Anser cygnoides, assembly GCF_040182565.1. Taxonomy (NCBI): domain Eukaryota; kingdom Metazoa; phylum Chordata; class Aves; order Anseriformes; family Anatidae; genus Anser; species Anser cygnoides. The sequence continues at coordinate 38,688,264 of NC_089876.1, forward strand.
GGTTTAGGTTTATTTTTTTAATATATTGAGACTACTAAAGAATAGTACTGCTGGGGCCTAAAAGGGACTAAATGTGGAGTTATGTGAAGTATCCTGTTAACGAGAATCATAGTCACCACAAACATTCTGATATTTATTTCCATATATGAAAGATCATTAATTCTGGGACTTGCTGATATCCCATCAATAAGGTGGACAGTCCCTATGATGTTCATCACCACCAGTATGGGTTATGTTCAGAGGGAGACTGGTAGCAGAGCAGCTTCTGACATCCGAATGTGATAAGGGGTCACCTAGTAGTGCCATGCCCGGTGACACATCTATGTGTTCTCCACAGAAAGAAGGGACCTTGCTGCATAGTCTTGTCTGGAAATAAAAAGGCTCAGGCTGTCATTCACATGGAAAAAAAAGGACTTTATAAAAAAGAAATCACAGGAACTTCTGTCTTGCCTTTAAAGCCTTTCTAAAGGAAGCAAAGGAATATTTTTTATAAACTACAGGCAGACCATGAATTTGAAAAACTTTGTTGCTTCTCAGTATCAAACACATCAATAACATCTAATTAAATCGAGTTTAGTTATCTTATGCCCTTCCAGAGTATAAAGAATATTTATTAGCAATATTTGAGCTTCTGAATACCCTGGGTCCTGAAAATCTTTTGTTTCCCTCTCTAGAGCTGGCAGGAATCAGTGGGAATCTTCTTCAAGAAAATTGTATACTCTTATATCATACATATGAGTTCCGTGAATGTTGAAATGTTTTAACTTAAAAACCACTTAACTATTGCATCCGTATATCTGTGATATGAGATGACGATGGTCTTTGAGTAATTGTTGCATAGATGCAACCATACCGTTGCATGGATTGTACCAGCAAATGGGTGTAGAAATGGCTTTTCTGGAACTTTGTCAGCTAAATGCAAATATGGCAGAAAATCTTTTATCCAAAGAGCTAGGTTGATATTTATGTGAAGTGCTTAACTCCAATTTCCTTGTTCAGTATTTCTTTGCCAGAAATAAAGTGGATTCTATCAACAAGATGAAATATAAATCTTGAATGATTGAGACCTTTGGGAACCGGCTGGAATAATGGATTGAATGTCATCTCTATATGCAAAGTTGACAGAATCTGTCAGTCTTTAGGAAAGCTTTGATATGTGCGTGTTTATATACCCGTGTGTCTAAGGTGACTGTACGGTGAGATTCCTTAGTTTAAATGACAGCATACTTGGATCATTAATCTGGTCTCTCATTCTTATGGTGTCTACCAGATTTCAAGGCGACTGAGGGAACAGTCATGTATTCCTTTTGTAAAGAGCTGAAATGGTTTAAATATCTTAAGAGCCAGTGCTCCCTTGGTGGATGTGTTTACTTCCAGCAAATTGTCATCTGGGTGCATCTTCATGCACTGCAGTGCTTGGGCATCGGCATTTTGGCTTACACTTTATTGACCTAATTTGACTGCAGCGCTGCAGATGAGATGCTTCTGACTTCCCATTTTGCCAGCTGAGTTTTGTGGGTTACAATTTCCAGCCTGGGGGTGGTGATGACCAGCTGTGAGTAACAGCACCATCAGCCACTCTTGTATGCCTGGAAATAACCGTCTGTGTCCTGAGTAAACACAGGAATCAGAGATACCAGGGAAAATGGAAAACTTCAGAGATCTTTAAGGAGAAAGGATTTTTCAGAAAAGTCTTCTTTCCACTGGGATGATCTCAGCTGAGAATCACCCCCGCTCCCCAGATGAATGCATCCTGAAACAGAGAAGTGTGAATCACGGTGTTCATCTCAACACAAATCTTCATCCCCTCTGCCTAGCGGCAGTGCTGCAAGGCTGCGATCTGCCCCAGGAGTGAGCATTATCAGCATGTAGCCTCACCAAGGTGCACAGGTACCTCTACAAGTGCATTCCTGTTGGAAGGTGAGCACCCTGAAGAGCACATGGCACAACCCATCATAGAGCTTCTCCCGATACCACAAAACCACTGGTTTCACTCTGGTTCTGAGTGTAAATGAAGCAGAGAAGGAAGAGGACAAGTTCCCCACTCTATTCTGACAGGGGACACTCCCACCTGTTAAAAACACTTTGTGTCTGGCCTCCTTGCATACTAAAACTCCTTCCCCTCCATCTTTATTCCCAACTGTGCCAGCTGACCTGAGCCAACAAGCTTTCCTTATCCCTGATTTTCTGATGACTATTCACTATTTGAACTCAGTTAGTCATTCGTTGTGTTATATTAAAATGACAGATAGGTCTAGGCAGACAAAAAGCAGGTAGATGTTTGTTGCTGCTCTCATAGTTAGCATTCAGGGACGGGCTATTGCAAGCTTCACTGGAGCCATTGCAAGGGCTTTTCTGAGAACTAGTGAGGTGGCTCCCTCCTTCAAAGGTGAACATCTGTAGAGGAAAATTCTTATTCCCCAAGTAAAATTAAATGTCTTAAAGAATGCAAGTAATTAGATTTTACATTATTAACCTTATCTTTTTCTCCAGTTTTATTTTACTGTAAAATCTTTCTGTAATTGGACACCTCAATATATTGTGGTCTATCATTCTTAAGTGAATTACTTAATTCATTGCAGCTTTTAACATTGAATTTCTTGCACAAAGGAGGTGTCAAATATATTGTCTTTTCTGTGTTAGGTTATTTAGCTCTATGAATAAGTTGAAAGGTATAATGATCATCCTTGGTACCATAGAATAGATGAGAAGTTCTGGGAGGAAGAAAACAGAAAAGTTTGGTGTTGGTTTGTTTTTGCTTTTGTTTTTGTTTTTTGTTTGTTTGTTTGTTTGTTTTGCATTGATATCAGTTCATAATATATTGGTTCCTTTAATGAAAATCCTCACATGCACCAGTGCCATTAAACTTTAGGCTTGTATATATATATATATATATATGTGTGTGTACTACATACATGTTTATATACATACATTATATATATACACATTATATAATGTATATGTATTTATAATTCCAGAGCACTTAAGCTGATTATTATAACGGAGTTTACTACCTGAACATTCACCCAGGAAGCTTGCATATTTTCTAGGAAAATCCTAAAACACTCCTATGTCTCAGTTCAACAACTTTTACTATTGGTCATCTACTGGATAGTTTCCCACAGCTGGTAGACAGCAAACCCAGACAGAACTCCATAAACATTTATAATTTATTTCAGTACAAAGTTAAGATTTTTTTTTTTAGTTTAAATTGCAGGTAAGATTGATTTGAACCAACCTGACGGAATGTGCCACAAAGCGAATTATAGACATTTATCTCTTCAGCTTCAAAGCTCATGTGTGAAGAGTGAGCAGGTGGAAAAGAATTGCTCTTCTGGAATTAGTCCATTTCAATAAAGTGGCTGGATCTAAATAGTCCTGCAGGAACGTGCCAAGATCTCAGTCTCCCGGAAGGATGAGCTAGGTCGTGTTCTCTTTTTAGCCCTTACCTCAGGTATGGCATCGGAACATGCTACACATCCCTCATCTCAGACCTGCCTCCAAAAATTTAAGACATATACTGGAACAGAAAGCAAACTGAAATGTTGTGGTATACAGTTTCCAAAATGGGTTGATAATTATTTTTACATGTAAATTTTCATTTTGAATGTACATTTTAAAATTTAATTAGGAATACTAAAGAACGTTTCACTTGGGTTTAGTGGTCTAAGTTTCCTGTACTCAGGAGTAAGTATTGTACCTCACTGCTTGTTTTTTTTTTTTTTTTTGCTTTTTATTTAGTCTAGAAAATACATTAGTGGTTGCTTTCTAACCACCTATTTTTAATGCTCAGTCTTTGATTTGCTAAAGAAAATGGCTGCATTCTCCCTGAATTTACAGAACCCTGCAGCCTTTTTAGGCTGCATGGAAACAATGAGATCTACTAGGAAAAGGAGGGTTTTGTACATCTTTTTAACCATCTTAAGAAAATATTGGAAGAAAATCAGTTTGTAAATTAGAGCAAATGTTTGAAATGCGTCATAACTTGGATTTCACTAGTACTCAGTTACGCATCTAAAAATCTAAAATCAGTTAGATCTAAAAATCTAAAGCTAGGGTTTAAAACAGTAATTTACAGGAATAAGTTAACAATACAAAACATCTTACCTGAAGGATATCACATGTCTAAAAATGCTCTTAGATAAATCAGAGAAATGACTGCTCTCTAACCTAGCCTGTTGGTATTCTCAAAGCAGGTAATCCTTATGTAATTCTTTTCTTGAGACAGGCAGCATCACCAACCACTTTTTTATGAATTTTATGACATGCTAATTTCCCATCTGTCCCAAGTAATACATGCTCTGCACTTTAGTTCATTCACCATATCTTAATAGCAGAACTGCAAGAACAAAATGTCTGTTCAGTCCTTCTGAAGGTTAGGTACAGATAAAAATGTTCATGTTTGCATGGAAGGGAGCACTGCCTCTCAAATGTGTCTTTAACATCAGTTATTGATGCCTTCACATTGACAGTGATCAACAACAACAAAAAAAAACCACAAACTTTCTTGGTATGGAAATCCAGGCCCAGACGCTTACAGGATTTGTAATGCTTATCTATAGCAACTTCAGCAGGTGCAAACAGATGGCTGACATTTCTGTTAGACCATAAAATGTAGAATACTACTGTCCTGCTATGCCTAACTGGTATCAATTAAGTATGAGGCAGGATATCAGGCTATGAATCACAAGTCCTTTGTTTCCTGTAAATTGCATAGTTTTTTTTTTTTTTTTTTTTTTTTTCCCAACGCTTCTTTTGATGGAAGCCCTAGGGATAACAAGAAAAGCAGCAAAAGAGGGAGTTAAGTTCATACTTGAAGTAGTTTGAACTTATGGTGGAAAGTTAGCATCGCTGTTAGTGCCTCTGAGAATAAAGCTAGTTTTGGAGGTTACTGCTGTACCCCATCTGGGGTCATGTTCCTTCCCATACGTCCTCCAGAACTGCTTTGTAAAATATGCTGGTTCAATTGCGTATGCTGTGCTCATAGAGCTAAAGCAGAACCAAAACAAATAAAGATAACCTCTCCTGAAATTATTTTTCTAAGCTTGATCATTTCAGTAATGTTCTAAGAATAGTTGTATGAGAACAAGTAGTGGATGCAGAAATCTGCCACAAAAGTAGCTCCAAGGGACATTTAAGAGCTTTTTAGCTAGCTCTGGGGACTCAGTCTCTACCATTTAGTCAGAATGAAATTGCTGTAAGCAGAGGCAACTGAGTGGAAAAAGGACAGAGGGCAGAAAAAACTTGATGTAAAATGCTAAATTAAAGCGAGGAAAAGATTATTAAGAATGTAAAAAGGAAAAAAAAAAGTCTTCCTAGTTCTGCTTTGTATAGTGAAATGAAAAAGGAAGCTGTAAATACGATAATAGAAATTTCATTTCACATCATGCTCCTGTTTAATGTCTTCTGTTTTCTCTGAGTCAATCACAGTCCTTTGCTAATTACTGCCGCAAAGCTGAATAAATGGCAAAGGGAAATAAGCAACGTTTGTGTATAGGGCGAGTGTAGTGACATTATCTCAAAAGAATAAGTTGATGTGACAGTGTTTTAAATTTGAGCTGGCAACTGCTAGTGAGCTTGCGCTGCCTGTTTTTAACCTTTTCTTTGTGAGAATGCTCTGAATAAAGATTAACTTTCTTTACTTAACAGTTATTTTTTCAGTGCCTTCAATTTGGAGCTGTCATCATTAATGTTTTGGGAAGTTGCCGTGCTTCCCAGTGCTTTCTGTAGGTTCCTGTTTGCCAGCTGATTCACTTTTCCAACACTTCACTGAAGTGCTGGGCCTCTTCTTGTGTAACCCAAATGAGAAGGGTTTCCTAGTCTAGAAGATTCAGAGTAAAATGAAATTTCACAGATGCTCACATTCAAAGAACTGCACAGTATTCATATTCCTTTCAGATACCTCGAGCCTCTTGCTCAGAATGACTCCTTAGTTAACCAACTTCCCAAATATAAGTCATGGAAGAACATATTGAATCCAGACAAAGTGATCAAATCCAGAAAAGTTGTTCAGATGTTCAGTATAAATATAGATGTTCAGATCTATATCTGCAAAACTTCTTGAAGAGCAAAGAAATTCCAGGTCTCAGAATTTCTTGATCTCTCCCTTACTTTTTTTTTTTTTTTTTTTTTTCCTGGAGTGATTTCAGTGCCTGAAGCCACAGGATTTATGGGGCTTTTCTAGTGTATGTATGGTGTAAAAAATACAGGTGCAGTAGCTGAATGAATCTTTGCATCCTAAAGGAGTATATCAGCCCAGTAAGATGTAGCAGTTCAGAGCTCTTTAGTCATCTCAGTATGCCTGTAGTAATCCTGCTTTAGCTTCAATGCATAGTTTGTTGTTCACTGAAGTAGGATATAAAAGTCTGATCTGCCATCCACCCACTTATTCAGCTACCTAAGTATTATCATTTTCAGATTAATGATTAAATCTCTTTTTTTTTCTCCCTGACTGCCATGACTGTTCAACTGAGGAATGTTTTAAAATTTTATATTCAAGAGAGAAAATACTAAAAATAAGGAAAAAAGCAGATATATTCAGATGGATTTTTTTTTTTTGAGCCAAATGGAAAAATCAGTTATTCACACAACCAAGAAATGTTTGCTTTCCTATGACTTCCTTGCAAAGCAGACTACTTCAAATCAATGTTCACAGAAAAAAAAGTCATGTTGTATGTTGTCTGTGAATTGATGTCAGTTAAAACCAAGGAATCTTTACACACTCCCGATTATAAACACCGCATATGGTTTCAGTAATATATCTTCTATACTGTTAGAAAAAAAAAAAATCCAACCTTTCCCTGTCATCTTTTTTTAGGAGAAGTAGGCTGTTGAAGTTACATTTTTCAAAGCTTAAATCTTAAATCCTGTGTTGGAAGCACACAATGAAAACATAAAATGAATTGCAAGAAACACATATAGAGGCTGATAGTCTGCCTCTCATGAATACTTTTAAATATGCATTTCCATTTACTTCCCCCATAGTTGGAAAGAGCAATAAAAGGAAACAATGAATTTCTTGTTACTAGGTGGGCAGCTTGTGCAGTGGAATTGGGAAGCAATTTACGTGATGGAAGTGGCAAGATGCACACCTGAGATGAGATGGAGACACTGGGGAGCTCTGAAAGAAAGTTGTATACATGTGAAGTGAGGATGAAAGAGGGAAAAGGGAAATAGAGAATCAAGATTATAAATACCTGAGTGTAAGGTAAAAGGAAGTAAAAGCCTCAAATTCATTGCTGTTTGCTCTGTTAGCAATGAAGGACTCAAGATGTAGTATGATCATACTGAGTTTTCTTTTCTAAAACCAAAAGAAGGTATCAATGTAAATTTATTTCTGGCAGAGAAAATATGCTGGTAAAATAGAGGTTCTTTTCCATCACTCATTTTGAGTGCCAGCTTTCAAACAGTTAGGAATCTTAGTAGGACAGGATGTCTTATTTGTGAGTTCTTCTAGGAAAGAGCCATATTCTAAAGAGAAAATGCTTCTTTGTTTTCACCCAGGGTAGTTAACTTTTGACTCTTCGGAAGGGGATCGTGGGGTTTTCATGGAAAGTATCCTGGGGTGTCCCCAAAGATGCACCTTATGTTCTGTTTGTCTGCCTCCTGGGTCTTCTTGCTGTTGTTGATGTACAATTTCACCTTGTCTTTTTGCTGTGTTAAGGTTGCTGGCATTGTTATACCACCTTCTGTGGACATTTGCTGCATCTTTTGCTGGCAACCGAGTGGATGGAGATCATAATTCTGACATCAATTGGCCAAGAATCTGTGCATCATCGGAAAGGGTAGAGGATGTATTTCTAGAAAATCCTTCTGTGAAAGTGATTTTGAAGGCTCTGTCATGGCTGCTGGGTTTAAACATCAGAATTAAAAAGGTACCTGGGACACCTGAACATTTTGTAAGGTGGGAAATCCATCATTAATAAAAGAGTAGCCAGAGCAGCTAAGAGCATGCCTGATGGGTGCAGCAGAACGAAGGACGTTGTGTGGGGGTCCTTGCATCATGGTGACAGAGCACGTGTTGTCCAGCTGCTCTAGCTGGACCGAGATGGTGACAGAATCAGAAACCTCCTAGAGCAAGCCTTTGCCACAAATGAGCGCTTAATAAGGTACTGCCTGTGAGGTGTGTTAAATTTCTGACGAAAAGAGCAACGAGGTGGGTATTTATACCCTAATTTCAGAAGAGGAAATGGAGATATTTGGGAACAATTGCTAAGTTAAATACTCTGATTCTCACAAAAGGGCTTCTAATTTGTCAGGACTTCCCACAAAGTAGGGAGGAATAAAATCACAAAATTAAAGAATGCCACAGGCTTTCAGAATGAGAGAAAGGAAGTAAGCTGAAAGTAGAATTGGATGGGCTGTAGCTAATACACCGCTATTCTGTCATGAGAGGTCGAAATGGATCTCATGGACCCCACGGTTCTTTGGGAAAGAGGTTAGATCAGCCATGTGCTGGACACTTACCCAAGTGCTACTTCTGATTTAGGTTACCAGATGACTGAGGCCTGAAGTCTCAAAAATAAAGTTGCAGAGATCCCCCACATAAATCTACTGAAATAATGCATTTCTAACATCAATTCAAATGCTGTCAATACCGAAAGAAAAGTGAGATCTACTTGGGAGATTGAGAAGAAAACTCTGAGGTGTCAGCAAATGCACTAGGGAGAAAGAAGAGAGCTAAAAAGCAGGAAAAAGCTCAGTCTAGATATTGGAGATGATTGAATATAGAAGGAAAGCAGGACCAAAGGTTAAATCAGAAGGAGTTTAGCAAGCCAAAACTTAACTAGCCACGAATAAGAACACCGGATCATCTGGGTAGAGGAGGAATTATACCACAGCAACAGAGACTGAAAGATGTTTGATGTCACCGACAGCAAAAAAAAGAGGCTGAGATCCTGACATGCAGAAAGTGAGAGCTAGACAGATGAAAGAATGCTGTGAAGCACATCTGAAGATAAAGAAATGCTAAAAGGTATTTGTTGGAAATGTAAAAGAGAATAATCTCCACTAAAACTGAACCATCTTCACTGAAATTAACAGGGTGAGGCATAGAAAAGCAGCTAGTTCAAGTAATGTAATAGTAACATTTCATAAGAGGCTAAAAAAGTTGTTTCTGGCTCTGTTGAAACTGGCAATGGATGCTTGATTTTTGTGTACAGTCCACAAAAACTTATTTGACTTACTTAGCTGAATAGTATAGACCTAGAATTTTTCCTTCTCTAGGACATATTACTACATTGCAGTGTATAAATTATGTAAGAAATACTATAGGATTACCTATAACTTGAGAATATATATAACAAAATAGGTAAACATCAGGAAGAACTCACGGTAGTGTAAATTAATTTTAGTAAAGCTAATGAGAAAGAAAATGAGCAGAATAATGTTAGGTATGGGAAATGAGAACTGAACCAGAATCATCACAGGTATATGTCAGACAGCTAGGCCAATCATAAGCAACTCATAGTTGTACTTGCAAGCTTAGGTAGGGTAAAACAACTTTGATTAGAAGTAACTACATTTACTGTGACTTTATAGATTTTAAATTGGTAATACATACTAATATGCTAAAATGTCTGCTTATTTATACCACCAGTATGCTGCCATTGCTGTGCGTCTCATTCACCGTGCTATCTTCAGCTAAATCTCATCCCATGTTTTAACACATTATTTGCTACCTATTGCTTTGTCAGACACTGTAATCGTACCTTCTGTTTACTGTTAATGCAGAAAAAAATGGTTTCTTACCTATTTCTGTAGAAAGCCATCAGGTAAATATGCTACAGCCTATTTCTACAAAACTTTTTTTTTTCTTTTTTTTTTTTCCTTTCTCTCTTTTCATGTATGTATGCAATGATTGATTTCCTCTAAATCTACTATAATGCTTTACATCCACACATAGACTTACAGGCTGTATTTACCATGATCTCTAAGTCTTTTTCTGAAAATAGGCAATACTTCTGTGATTCTTCAATGACTTGGCAGATTTGCTTAACATCCTCACTACCAGGGGGCCTGCAATTCTGTGCACCAGTTCTCTCGGAATTATTGGCTGAAGATTTCCCCATACCTTTCCCCTAGTGCATTCAGCTACTGATGTTATTCATGGTAGTGTTCATTTCTCGAACTTTGTTCCCAGTGTTTCTTGTGCTCTTATCCCTAGTTCAGATGTCCACACTGAAAATTGTGGCAACGTATTCACTAACTTCAAGAGTATACAAACCTTTCTGTAAAGATAATGACGCCAAGAGGTCCAGTTTTATACATTACCCTTCTTTGTGACTTAGTCTTTCACAGCATCAGCCTACAACAAATTCTGCAGCATCACTTTGTGGTTTTTCTATACGGTGCCCATTGCTCAATGCCCTCACTTTGTTGTTACTCGACTTCCAATATGTTCCTGTTAACTCTGTTACCTCCAGCCTCGTGTATTTCAACATTAGTTCTGCTTCTTCATTTTACACCCCAGATACCTGGAATTTCTGTACAAACACCACTTGCTTGTTTGCATTAGGTTTTGCTTTTTTTTTCTCCGTGTTTCATTAAGAATATGTTTTCCAGCTTTCAGTGATGACACACACCATTTTCTGTGGCAAAGGATATAATAGGAATCTGGAGAGACACAGAGCTTTCTTATTCAGTTTTGGTTAATCTTTTATGACTGTCATCAATAGCTGGCAGTTCACCTAGCCCACTGTTATGTTGCAAGTTGAATTCACATGATTTCTGCTGATAAAATGAAGTATTCAGAGAAGCTGATTTGACTTACTGTATGATTCCTGCCAATACATTTTTAAAGATTTTTTTTTCTTCTACAAATTATCCAGTGGTTTCTGTTAGGCTCATTTTTCAAATTATAGACTGCATTTTGATTCAATCTGTGTCAAAATATGTTTATTCAATATAAAATGAGACTTTGCACTTTGGTAGTATCTTCTGCTTGGGCAAGTCAACTTTCTTTATAAATATTAATTAAGCTTACCAACACTTACTCTGATAGCAAAATGCAATTATTTCAGTTAGCACACAGGATAAAGCAGACACACAGGGAAGAGCTGCATCTAAAACTCAGTCCTCTGATTGAGCTGTGAGAAATTATTTGCTCTCTGGTTTAACTTGGCATAGCTAGGTTAATATTCCTCCAGCCAATGTCAGTGCTAGTGCTGGGGTTATCTGCTGAGGTGAATTTCATGTTAAAGGATTTAAGAGTAAATTATTCCTGTAAGGTTTGTTAGGTTTTCTCTTCAGATCAGATGTATTCACTGTCCGTACTGGAGACAGGACAAAAACCTGGAGGTTTCTGAGGGCTCTGGATGCTACAGATATGATCTATAAGTATATTAAGGAAGAATGACCAGCAGTAACTCTTTCTCTTAAGCTCATTCTTCGCTTTCCAATTACAAATATAATCCAAAATCCAATCTAAAACCAAACAAACAGGATGTTAGAGGAAACAATAAAATTTGGATAACCAGCACATGGAATGTTGTATAGAACATCAAATGGGTGAACTGTCTGTTGCACATAACAGTTTCCTCATCCTTGTCCACATACAAGGTTCTGCTCCTATAATCTAGTAGATAAACAAGCAAGCAGATCTTCTATTATCTATAACCTGAAGCAACTCAAGCTGAGTTTCTCCTAATTATCTCAAGACAAAAGTTAAGTGGCCTTTTTGTTTCTAACTCTCACAATCATTTAAGGCATTCTTCTTCTAACACTTCTTATTTTACTAGTCAACAGACAAAATAACTGTAAAGAAGAGAGATTCATTCTAGGGTCAGTGTTGTTGCAATTCAAATAGAGTATGCACACTCCAGCATGGCACTTAGATAGCTAATAAACCTATTTCCAGGTATGTTTATGGGAATGAGTTACTCATCCCCTAACTTTTAAATTATGTGATATTTTTTCAGCAATGTATACAACTACATCAAAATGCTTTTTGAAAAAAGTTCTTGCAAAAAAAATCCATTCAGGTTATTACATGTTTTGATAATACTACTCGCCTTTCAATGATTTGGCAATAAAGAAAAAAGCCTCTCTTCTGATAAATCATTTTGTTGTTGTTGTTGGTTTGTTCCTTTTGATGAATTTCAGATTTTTCAATTCTAGAAATAATGCATCCTTGACATTCAGAGAAATCCAACAAAAACTTACTTTGCTATGCTTTTTTGACATCCAGATTTCTGTTCTCTGGCAATGATGAAAAGCTTTTACTTGTTAACTATCCAACTGAAAGTGTGTAAAAGCCAAAGTAATAGATTGCAGACTTTCAGTTTTTGTTTGTTTATTTGTTTGTTTTTGTTTCCTTTTAATTGATTTTTTGGCAGATGAAAATGGTGAAGTCGATATATTCAAAATGTACCTGTGTATCATACACCAGGTAAAACAGATTCATATACTTTGATGATTATGCTGAAAAGAATGGTGGGGGGAGATGGTCAGTCACATCTTTTTTTAAAAGAAATGGATAGAAGGGATTTTGGTCTTAGTGAAAGAGTGGAAAATTTAGATGAAAGTACCTAGTGAGCTTCATTACCTTTAGAATTATGCAGATGGTGAGTGGGTTTATTTCAGAGTGAAGTTTTGGACTTAGATGCTGAAAGGTCTCATACATTCATATATCCTGTTTTTGGCACTTAAAAAGTGGTGTGGCTTTTTTTGCCTTTTTTTTTTTTTTTAAGTATATGGCCTTTATGGAACAAATATAAAATTCCTACTCATCATCACCAAATACTGTCACCAGACTTTCACTTTTTTTTTCTACTATCTATAAATTGTGAGCTATTTCACTAATTTATTTGTGTGTTGCAATGCTTTCTTGTTGTCAGGTAGTGGCTTTCCACCATTTGTTGTCTTAATGTCCTTCAATCAAAAGTTTTGGAGTGAGGTGCTGCTCAGTGTGAGTAGAAGCATCACAAGATGGTTCATACTGTGCATAGGACATCAGAATATTGTGAAAAATCATGAGTAGCTCCACTGTTATGTAAAAAATAGCATAGAAATGTTTTGCATTTATGAATTCTTGTTCTTACTAAGAAGAAAAAAAAAATGAAGAAAAAACAAAAGAAGAAAATAAGAAAAAAAGTTCTACCTACTTACAAATTTTTGGTTTCCTCTCAGGCTTTTGTTTTCCTCTGTTCTAGTCCACTTGCTTGGGAAATAACTTCATAAAGGAGTTGTGCACAAGAATAATCACTAATAAGTAATGCAATGAGACATTAAATGTGGAATATACACACGTATTTTCTACCCATGTTTAAGTTTCCTGTGTCTAAAGAGAGTCACCTACGTCTGACCAAGGAGGTTTATTTGTCTTGCACCTTGTCTCGCGTACTCTACTGACTTCATTTGTCATCAGTGCATAGTTAGTGGGCTATCTCCTCTGTTGTTAATCAACTGAGGAAGAAGGCTACATACCAAGAATTAGTTTCCTCTTCAGAATCGTTATTTAGATGAAGACAGATTTATCATCAACAGCTTTTTGGTAAGACTGAAATGGTAAATTAGAAGTGTATGCTTCATAACTGTGCCTTCAATATCTCTTCAGAACCTTTTTTATTAATCTAGCTCAGCAGTGTATTTCTTTTAACACCTATTTATCTGTTTTCCAACTGGCATTAGTGACCACAGTACTTCCATTTTATGGGTATTGATAAGTGGATACATAACAAATTTGTCCTTTTAGTGTGCATATCTTGAGTGGCTCATCAGGAAGTCCACAGCATCAATAATATGATCACATCCCCATAAAGCACAGTATTGCTTCCTTCAGTGTTCCATAATTTGGATGCATTTGGATATTGATATATTTGTTCATCTTGAAGTATGAAAATAACAAACACTGTAAAATCTTAAGCTGATAGTCTGTGAACCTGAAAATAAAAAGGGAGGCTTTGTTTTACATATGGTATATTTCTGTTGTTTGGATGGCTTTCCAGATAACCATCTGTAACAGAGAAAGGATGGCAAGAAAAGTGATTTCTCATACTTGGTTGCCAAGATTCATGAATATCTGCTTAGTGTGGCATGTTGCCTAATCAGAGGCTGGTTGGACTTTCTGTCACAGGTTTCAAACAGTAATGTATTTAGAGCCTGCCTTTGGGCAAGCCCTTTGGCATTAATCTAGCAAATTTCTGTACCTAGGTTTAAACTTTGTATAGAACTGAATCTGCTAAAAAGAAACAAGTGAAAAAAAAAGGCAGGTAAGAAAGAAGAAGGACTAATAAGACAATGTAGGAGAACACAAAGCCAATTCTGACTGCCAACAAAAGCATACTGCCTCAGGTCAGTTGAAATCTAGGGAGTTTATTTGGGCCAGAATATAAACATGTAAAAGGTAATAACAAACAGTAGGACCAAGAGAGACCTAAACCAATCCCCTGATCTAAGGACATGTTACTCAGTTAACTTAGGAAGTCAATAAGGTACTCCAGAGGCTTGATCCAAGCCCTACTGAAATCAGTGCAAAGGTTCCCTGGTATCTTCATCAGACTTCAAGTTCCCAAGTATCTTCTGCACAAAAAGAATCCATCTACACATTTGTATCTGATGCACAAGAACATGTATCACAACAGCAGGTGTAAAATCAAAGGGATCTAGCAAAGATCTAATCTGGCAAAAGAAGTTATAGTAACCAAAGTACGGTGGAAATAGGCAAATGAGCTTTTTATCTCAAAACAAAATTTTCTGTTAAGCCTAATTGAGCATCCTGATGTATTTGTATTTGTATGTGATTCTGCTTGCATAATGCTTTCTTCATTCTTTTTTACTTCAATTGTTGCCCATTTTAATGAATCTCTTCTACAGTTGTCTATAGATGGAGGTCTCCTTGATCTTATTAAGAAAATTAATAGAGTAAAATTGGTATGGCCTTTGTGTGAGAGAGATTGTATATAATTACTATTTCTGTAGTTATTTTTGCAGTATATAATAGTATGTAATTTCTGTTATGTAATAGCAAATAAAAATAGTGCAGTATTAGCACTATTTTGATATGATGGTAGGAAAACCATGCTGTGCATCCTTTCAATTCAGGTGATTATCTTGTTTTGCTAACTGGAGAGCATTTCCATAGAAAATACAAAATGAGGGCTGAGTGGGAAAAAAGATGTAAAAAATCATATACCGAAAATATAAAATCTGCATTTTGAAGATGTAAAACCCAAAATGCAGAACATAACTGTAGTCTGACAGACTTTCTGTAATGTTTGCTATGTCTTATTTTCTCTGAATTTATCCCAGACAGCTTTTGGAACTCATGCTGAAACTCACATATTTTCATTTAAGAAGGGGGCTGGTTCCTTGTGACTGTGCTGCAGCAATTCCTATATTGCTTTTCCAGCAATTTCACCCCTGACTTGTGCAAGAATCAGAATTAGTATTATACAGTGGATTATCAAAGAGGTAAAGTGGCAGTGAGCCATCCCAACTTTCCGGGATGGCTGTAGTATTTCCGAGAGTCCCAAGCTTTCTATCATGCTCAGAATCTCACAAGAATAACCAAACCAAATCTAATCAAACCAAACCAAACCAAACAAGAAAAACACAATAAAAATAAATCAACCAACAGTATGAGGTCAATTTTTCTTTAATGGCTTTGATGCACTATTTTTGACAAGTTTTGTCACCTTTTCACACCTTTTGTCACCTTTTGACATCACTGAAGCAATTAAAAATTGTTCTCTGTCAATATTTGATCATTTACTGCTTTTGATCAGTCCTCAAGTGTGGATGATTGTCTCTGACCTTCAACATCCCTTCTCTTCATCTCAATTCTAGTGCTTAAGAACATCCCTGTACTTAGCCTGTCCTAACACTTAAAAATATACTTCACTTGTTGTAAACAATGATGAAAAAACACTAAAGCAATCCTTTTGTTCACTGTGGTGACATTTCCTCTAATTAAATTTTCATCTCTGAAGGTATTTGGGCCTCTCTAGTCCATCTGGGATATGTTTGCCCTCAGCATTGCCTCAGGCCAAATGTATTTTTGTTGATACGCTGAACAGCATGCTGCCCTCAGTGGCTGTGGGTATTCCCCACTGGTGGTTTATTTAGAAGATTATTTCACCAGTTTCAAAGTACTTTTTCTAAAGTCATGTTTTTTTCCTTCTTTTGAAAGAGAGAGAGAGAGGGAGAGAGCTAGGTGTCCCCCCAATGCCATCTCTTCTATGAATCAATGTGATTTTATGTTCTTTTCAAGGAGGTTTTTGAACAGGCGATTTGTAGACCCACGATGGGATAGAGGGTACTGTGCTTCCACACGGGTCAAGAGCCACTCGAAGGACTTTGTTTTCATAATATTTTTCTGTGCTTTGAGCACCAACCCTAATTATACTGATTGGGGGAAACTGATTTGGGAAGGGATTCCTGACTTGTGGTGCAAAGACAAGTAAAATATTATGTGTAGTGAAAGGCTTTGCAGGCCTCGTTTTATTTCCTTAGGGCAGTATGTGCCTGGCAGTAAAAACCTGTTGGCATCTCTTTTCACATTTCCTGTACCACCTCTCAGCACGTGTCTCGGCACCGAGCTGCAGAAGGTCATTTTTGCACATGTGCACAAAGTATTACAGTGAAAGATATAGTTTATTGACTTTTTTTTAAAAAAAAAAAAAGAAAGTCATGGATCACTGCAAAGCGTAATGGAAGTGTTTTCTCATTTACTTTTGGATAATAGAGGCCAATGGGAGGACGGTCTCCATATTGGCTATGCATCATAGAAGCTTTTCTAATTCTTTGGAGATAACAGAGTCTCATCCCAAAGAAAAGACTGCATGAGTTCTGTTAGTATAATTGTTGATTTGACCATCCTACAGCTCTGATATAATTTTGGAATATCATATTTCAGTAAAAGCTCATGTTACATTTTCAAGGGAATCTGATTATTCAGTAATTAACAATCTGAAATAATTTTATCATACTGAGAGACCTGGGCAAAGGTAGCAGCCTTCATTACCAGAAACTATCACTTTGCAAATTACTTCTCAAAGTTCTTAAAAACCTACACATTCTCTCTCTCTCTCTCTTTTTTTTTTTTTTTTCTTCTCTCCTCAACTTTTCTGCTCACAGAAATGCACGGGAAGCTTACTACAAGAAAAGAAAGGACATGGAGAAAAATAGGAACAAACCATCTGTGGATTAGTGGCATTTTTGTGGTTTAAACTCACTAATTCTGATTATGCAATTAAGTTTAGAAAGCAGTATTACAGCTTTTCATAGTTGTATAGTTTGACATTTCCTTGCTTTGTAAATCAAAACTGGGCAATTATAAAGGGTCGCTCTCTTTACTAGGTTAAAACAATGTTGTAATGTAATCAGGGCAATAATAGCGTCATTTAAGAGACCATGAAGAGTTTGGCTGCCCTTATTGCTTGGATTGTATGTGTTTTACTGTTGCACACCCCAGCAAAGTGAAAAAGGACAGAAGTGAAAAGGACAGAAGCTTTTCTTCAGCAAATGTGGAAATGTACACAGGGCAAATCTAGCATTAGACAGACAGAGAAGAGTTGGAAGAGCAATATAAAACCAAATTGCATTATGAGTTTATTTGAACCTCAAATAATAGCAGTAGCTGTATCTCATGAGTAAAAACTATCTGTTGGTACTATTGGACTTAATGTTTTACCTGGGGAGTCCAACCTACCTTTTGTGTATCAAGGTGCCAGTCCATGCTGACAGCAGAAGACCTCCAGTTGCCTAACCAGAGTCCAAGCTCATCTCTCTTTGCTTACAAGATGAGCAAATTTACATGTATAAAAAGTCATATAAAAGTTATTAATGTTTCTAGCAGTAATTTCTTAGGCTGTGTAATCTCATCTTGAGGCAAAATATTTGTTCAGATAAAAAATATTAGCAAAGCAGAAGAGAATTGCATAAAAAGTGAAGAAGTATTTTATGACTCTTAAAAAATTTCCTTTCAGGCAGTTTCTCTACCTCTTACAAAGGGCTGTGTACTAATAAGGATGCTGATTTGATTTTTCAGGAAAGCCACGATGAAATCCAAGCACCTAAGGAACCTATACAAAAGGATACCTCATCCTTCTGGAAACCCGTCAAAAGCTAATAAGACAAGGACCTTTCTTACTGTCTCGACACAGTCCAGGTAGGACCGCACCTGGCACTAGATGCAGACAGCAGCTGTTTCACCAGCATCCATAATCTGTACTGGTGGCTTCCTGGCTGTACCTGTGTGCCCTGAATGCAAAAAGCATCTGTTTCACATTTATTCATTTACTCAGATGGCATTATCTACATTACTTGCTACCTTTGGACACAAGACTCTCATTTATAATTCATAGTACACAGATGCTTACAGAGAGTAGAAGCTTTGGCTACATTACCTGTCACTCTTAGTATATTTTGTATTCATGGTGGGTAAATATACAAGTATAAAGCTGCCATATTGTGTGTGACTATCTATAATGCATTAGCAAACAGTTGTTTGATCATTTATACTGTCATTCTTTGTGGTTGAAATGATGTTAGAATGAAAAATGAAACAAACTATGGGTTCACCCTTTACGTTTTTCTTCTCTTCTCTCTCTATCTCTTTTTGTGCGTTGTTGGTCCTTTTAATTTTTTTATTTTTATTTTTTATTTTTTGAAAATGAAGGTGATTTTGTATCCTATTGTTTCTCTTGCTCTTCTCTTTGTATGATTATCATTCAGTACTCAGTCAGCTATTCAATAAGTTCACCAGTGCAGCTGGCTTCAGGAGAAGATGCTTCCTATTCTTTGCTTTCATAGGCTCATAAATCCAGCCTGCTGAGAATATTAAAAGGAGAAAAATACTCAGGCAGGAATAAAGCATATCAAAAAAAGAAAGTGAACGTAACTGGGGAAACATTTACTCAAGATTACATATTAAGCAATTTGCTCTTTAGTACTAAAGGAATATATAGAGAGAATATATTAACTGTACTTACTAGAGCCCACTGCATCCATCAAATGCTGTTAAAACTGGCCATTTTTGAACAAGAAGAACATTCTGTATACCTTGTATTGTTTTTAAGAACTATTTTTAGTGCAGTAAATATTAAAGTATGTCATTGTCCTTTGCATGAGCTCTCACTCATTTTTTTTAGGAGGACAACTTTGCCAGAGATGCTTGACTTAAGAACCCATTAAAATGAAAATGTACTCAGGAGCCTTGCAGGAATAGCGCTTGAAGACATGGGCTCCAAGCATGCTTGGCAGCCTGGAAAGCTTACAGAGCTCTCCTAACAGGAATGCCATCACATTAAAGAATTAGCATAGCCCTAGGCAACAGTCTTTTTTTTTTCTTTTTTTTTTTTTGTGGTAGACGTGAATGACATTTTGTATCTGAGGCACATTTTTAATATTCCTTATTCGCATGTAAGTTTTTTATGACTACATTAAAAAGCAAAAGGTTGGTTTGTTCCTGTTGACATTTGTTCTTATTCCTCTCTCTCACTGGGCACTACAACTCAAATAAAGCTCTGATGTTCATCTCTCCTTCCACAACTTTCTCACTCCCTCCTAATATTTCTGCTGCCTCCTCCTCAGGCTCTTCTTTTCTGCTCGGCAGAACCTGTTCTGTCATTTTGTCTAACCTCTACCAGATGCCACAAATTCAGGAAAACTGCCACAAAAATCCCTCCAAAGTCTCTTACCTTCTTGGCAGTGCCTCCAATTTCACTCTCTAAAAGTACAAATAAAAGATATTAATGAAGCTATGCTCCAGAAAGAATCGGAACGGCAGTGTCTGAAAACCCCAAATGAACCTCTCTTCACTGACCCCAGTCTATGAGAATTGAAGTCAGGGAAAATTGGAGAAATAATCACTCAGCAGCCTCATCAATCAAACTAGCAGCTTAGACTGCTAATTATTGCCTGGTGGGGATACCTGAGAATTGAGAATTACAAATATTTGGCTCTTCTGACCACTCACCAAGGAAACTCAGGTTATTGATTCCCCTACATGAAAATAATCCACCTAACTCTCAGTTTCATGCTCTTGGGAAATCTTCTTGCATAAACTTCTCTGACAAAGAACATATAACCCAAAAATATAGCTGCTGACAGCTAAGCTTCATAATATCCTAATGGACTCCATTTTGTCCAATTGCTCCATGTATTTGCAACACAGGAAAAAAAAAAAGAAAAAAAAAGTACCTGTCTTTTCTCCATTTTAGTTGAAAACTGTGTAGCAGTAGCTTAGGTCTTTGCTAGGCTGCACGGAGCGTGAGAATGAGCAGTGGGGAGGCCATTCAGGAAGCTGCCATTGTTTCTGGTTTCCTACATACATGTGGTAGAGTTTGAAACTGCTCCATCCTTTGGGCTGGAGCAAATTGTTCTTCCAGTCTTTCTTAATCACAGTCAGTGGCAGTGGATTGTGACTAAATGAACCGATGGTGTCTATGTGGGACACGAGCATAGTCGTGACCTGGTTTGGGTGGCTTGATTCTTGCTGAAATGAGGAACAAGTAGTGCCTAAACTTTCCAGTGCCTGGGGACAGTTACTATAAGTGTTTTGCAGAGGTATGCTACAAGAACGAGGGATCCTGTTGCCACGCAAGAGCTTCCTACAATTTGTCCCTACCATACTCCAGATATAGATTCCAGTTTTAGAGCGTGTGAACAACTGAGAACAGAGAGTGAGGAAATTAGGTCAGAGAGACACTAAACCATTTTGTGTGAGGTCTCCAAAGTTTGGTTTTCAGGTTAATATTCCTGTTTTTTTCCCTTGGTAATTATTGTATAGTGGTCAAAGTGTCTGTCTTTCAGTCTACAATTCAAGATTTATTTAATTGCCATGTTATCCCTCAGTATGTATTCCCAATTTTTTACTTAACTATGTCCACATTTTCACCAATCACATCCTAGATATCCGAAATGTTACTGACCGACTTTGGAAAGTTTCTGTCAATGTTATTAGCATTAGCTTTTTTTTTGAAGTACATGGGAAATCTTCGCTGCTACTCCCTAGAAGTACCTGTGCAGGAGGTATCTTTCTCCCTGATAGCAATGGATGCCTGCTGAACACTTGGAATCCAGTAGCATAACTTCCATGGCACAAAGCCTGAGACTCCTCATACATCACTGCAGTCTTCAGTTCAAACCTACAAACACTCTGTGAAGTCACTTACAACAGATTTTCACACTTTCATAAAAAATGCACTGCACAATTTTGATTTTTAAATTTATTTTATTTTTAAGAAAGCCCTCATTGCCTCACCATTCTAAGGCCACTTTGGTACAAGGATTTGTTATCTCAGCTGACAACTGCGCTGAAGGCTATAATAAGAATCTCCTTCTCTCGCTCTAACAAGCAAATTCCCTGTTTTCCGAGAATCCTCTCTAGGAAGGCAGTGCTGAATGTGTATCAGACTTGAAAAGAAAGCCTATCTACACTGCCATTTTTGCTTTTTATTTTTCTAATTTGTGACTCAGCTCACGTCTGGTGCGAAGAAGCAATTCTGCGTTGAAAACGCTGCAGCTGGTTTCCTCCAGTGCTCCCCCTATTCATAGCGAGGGAGGCAGTGGTGGGCTTACGCAAGATTGGTTTAAATGGGAAATCAATACTGGTTCCTCAGTTCCTACAAAAGAGCTGAACTGGGCTGGATTGGCTCCAAGGAGCAAAAAGGAGTTGAGTGGAAAAAACTGGCTGCCAGTGGGATAGGTACTCTGCTGCATACGAGGCTATTTGGGTCTCTGCCACTGAACCCATCACAAGAAGTCTGAGATAACCTGGCTTACCTCCTACCATCTGTTTTTGAATGGACGATAAATACTGGAAAAATAAAAGTTGGAGGCTCTTTTTCCCTAGGCATATATTAGCTTATAAATACATAAATGTTTCTGTTCAGCATCAGTAGGAATTTGTACCTCATACCATACTACCCAGTTACAGAAGAGATTGGAAACTTGTTCTGCAGATGACAAGTGGAATCATTGGGGTGATTCCTTGTTCTACAGCTAAAGAGAAATATGTGATCTAATTAGCAATTCCATCAGACATTGCTCAGTGATTGGAACTCAGTTTCACAGGGTCTCACTTGACAAGACTTTCTATTTAATCTCTTGTATTTAAATTTTCTGTGGAATGAATCTCAGGAAAATTCACATTTCTGAAATCTGTGCCTGTTTGCCATTTTATTTACATAAAGTTAAAAGGAAACAAACAAACAAACAAACACGGATATGAGAGTACTGTAATAATTATTGCATTTGCTACATGCTCTGTCCATTACCTCTAACCTCTACTGATTGGTTAGCTTCAAATTCTAGTGGTACTGTCCAGAATGTAATGACATATGTTACGATCTGCCTTTAGACTTTTTGTCATGATTTAGCAACACACCAAAAATAGAAGAATTTTTTTTTTACTGAAAATTCGCCCTGCACTGAATTCTGATATGTTTACCTGCTATTCCCCAAACAGTCACAGAGCTTGAGAGACAAAGGGTAAATCTTATGGGGGGAAACAGACAAGATACAAAAAATCTGTTTTTATTTTATGTAACTGGAAGGCACCCCTTGGAAGCAGGAGGAGGAAAGACAAATTCTAAAACCAGGAAGGTAGCTGAGGAGAAAGGGTATTTCATATTAGGATGACTGACATTTAAAATACTCGGTTAAAACACCAGTATCTCTACTGTTCAGACAAAGGGAATGTAGCTTTCTTCTAAGGTCTAGAGCTAAAGCTTCAATGGACAGCCAAATACTGCCTGTAATACTGCAAACTGCCTTGTTTCTTTTTCAAAATCCCACTGCTCTACTAGAGTCAAGATGGTTATTCATGCTATCCATTCTTATATGGTTTATACAATTTTACTTGCTCTCTCGGCTCAGAGATCTTAAGGTTTTGTCTGGTGTGATAAAGATACACTTACAGTACCAACAAAACTATCAGCAGTGAAATCTTAAGCCAAATGGCTGTATGCTTCGTTTATACAATTTGTCGTCATGTTTACTCATGTGATCAAGGGGAATAACAATTATATTTTGTGTATTGTCAGCAATATGATTATTAATGTTTTTACAGTATTTCCTGTGTGGGAATGCATACAGCCTGAACTATGGAAGGAACGGAGAAATTTGTCGATACTCAGAAAAAAAAGGTAAGGTTTTATGTCTTAGAAAGTCACATTTTGCCATCTCATATGCACAGGGAAAAGAGAAGAAAACAGCAATATATCAGATCTGAATTTCTTTATCAGTCATCATACCTGAGAATTATTTGATAATACTGCTCCAAGCACTCAGCATCCTCACATTCATGTTAACCCTTTCTCAGCACCATTTTTAGTATACTAGTCCCTTCTTTTTCCTTCCTAGGAAGTTAAGCCAAAAGAGTGATGCGACCTCTTGTTTTTCATTATCAAGCAACTTATTTAAGACATGTTTCTGGCTTTTTTTCCAACTTATTTTTAAAATTAGTTGATCAGGAAAGGGGGCACCATATGAAAAGAGCATTAGCATTTTCTAAGCTATGACATTCTGCACTGTATAACTTGAAAGGTTGACAGGGCCACTGCACTGCTGAGAAGATTTTTTTTTTTTTAATTAAGAGCTGCACCGAGGCCATCCTCAAACAGATGCACTGTCCCAAAACCAAGGCAGACAGAGGAAGAGCCTTAGTTGAGGCTGATCTCTAGACATGAGAAATGTCTGAAAAACAAGGATTTGCAGTTTGAGGTCATGGAAATTAGGAGGCTTATTTTGTTTTCTTCCATCCATCTCATCAGCAGAAAGTCCTTACCACTAGGGAGGGAAAAACAAACCTGAACATGACAAAGATTTTACTTCTTTTCAACTGACTGAGGCAAAAACCATTTCTTCCTCTTCTCTAGCAGGCTGCCTTGCTGACTCAGTGTTGTCCTAACCATTGTTTTTCCTTGATGTCATTCTGTAAGTTTTTTTTTTTGATGCACAGTTCCTCACAGGAAGCAGCTATTTGATTCTTCTGCAGGCTTAAGCACCACAGTTCCTATGCCAGCTATTTCTT
Organism: Anser cygnoides; assembly: GCF_040182565.1. Lineage (NCBI taxonomy): Eukaryota > Metazoa > Chordata > Aves > Anseriformes > Anatidae > Anser > Anser cygnoides. Next base: position 38,712,241 of record NC_089876.1, read on the forward strand.
ACTACCTGAGGATGTGATTCAGCACTGTACAGAGCATGCATTTTCCTTGTACTTGGCTCCCAGGCTTTCTCCATTTCTTTTATTTTGGGGCAGGTGAGAGAACATGCCTTAGGTTACTGGTTAATACTTGAAGTTATAGTGAAGTGTGTTGTGGCCTGGCCCCCCACACCATCAACTGAAAAAATGCGTCTTCCATTTCTGGATGGCTGTTCTCCAATGAGCTTTCTCAGCATAATTCTTCCCAGATTAAAGTAATGACTTGCTACAGTGATTAAAAGTAAGGGGAGTGGTAAAGTGTTCAGTTTTCCAAGTTGACATCATGTGTTTCTTTTTATCTCTAAGCATTAAATCTGTGTTGTTTCTTTCTGTATATTGACTGACATATGGGTTCACAGGTGTGTAATATGACTTCTTTCATGTATTCAAAAGGCTAAGCCAAAGTCTTTTAAAGTGCAGCCATGTCCTCATATTAGCAAAAAAATAAAAAATAAAATCTTTAGTTCTCCTGAATTCTATCTAATCTATTGTTACATAGCATTTTTTTTTCTGACATCTGATAAATAATTTTCACATTGATAATATAAATTTGGATGTGCTCCCTGTGGAAATATTTTGTCCAGCAGTATAAGTATCATACATACGTAAATATAAATATCACTGTATTTAATTATGTATATGCATATCTACACATGCAGGATTTAGTCCACTGACTGTTTCAGTATTCACTAGATGTACAGTGTAGCTGGGTTGGTACCCACAAATCCTCAAATGCAGGACAGTTTGTTAAATCATTGCATGGCTTATCTGGCTTAGCATGTCAAAACCCATCACCAACAGTGAATGCTTTTGTGTTGGATATATAACACAGGATATCTTCAATCACATGTAATGAATACCGCTGTTCTCAAATAAAAAGCAAGTAGTTTCAGATCTGTACTAAGCCTTATTTTCCTTAATAGTCATCACTATTAGGCAGCACAGCCAGCTCATGATCATCGCAACAAGCATAGTGATGAACTTTCTGTGCAGACTAGTCTTCCCCCTGAAATATTTTTTATTCTGTTTGAAAGTTAATCAGAGATCATCGGAAATGTTTCCTCTCGTCTTTAACATAGAGATATCCTGGTATCTTAGCACACGGAAAAACACATTTTGTGCCACCCTTTTGTAGATGTGCCTACGACACATCAATCCACTATTCAGAAGCCAAGCATTTCTCTCTTTACCTTCATGTGACGTTCCACTGCATCAACACTAAACAGGAATGCCAAATTTTTTTTTGTCTTCTTTCCTGGTTTTGCTTATTGTTCTGAATCAGTAGCCATCATACTTTGATCCAGCTGTTCTTGCATTTCTTCATGTATTTCTTAGCGGTTCAAAGAGATTCCTGAAAGAGTACCATGAAGTGAAATCTCAAGCCCTTATGTTCTGCTATTTCTCATAAGGAAACCTTTACAATTTCCACAACTATATGTGTTTGCCAGAGTTCTTAGTTTAACTATGTGTTTGTCCATTTTTGCATGTTCTGCATGTTTGTTTGTTTGTTTGTTTTTTCTAATTTATTTTTACTAAAATAATTATTTATAGAGGTGCTGTAGATTTGGGTAGTTTTACACGTATATACAAGCTGGCTTCCTGTTACCTTCTGCAGATGATTTTTTCCTGCATTCCTCATCCTGGTTCCATGCAGATTGCTAGGATCTTTGACCCCACCAAATTTACTGTATTTTAGAAATGCCTGACTTGTGAACAAGATGGTCTTATTGAGGCATTCAGGTTCTAGATTGCTATAGTGTTTTAATACCGTTACTCTTTTGCTAGCATATGTTATCAGTTCATTTTTATTTACAAATTATTAGAAAACTATTGCTATTTCTGAAATGTATGAAAAGCATCTCAGGGAGTAGTAACTCAAACCTAAGGGATACTTGTTGGTATGCAAGGGGAATTATGTTACATAGGTTTCTATCTGAAGCTTGCTTATTTTCCACTGGTATACCTGCTGCAGACCCGTGGCTGCTTGCTTGAAGGACTGCGATACAAGTTGCTGATTTCCTAATTTTATTTGCCATCCTCACAGTAAGCCTGGTAGACCAAGAAGGAGCCAAATGTTTACTTCACCAGAAAGTTCCTATACTTTAAAGCTGCCTTTCTTTCTCCCTCTCACCTTCCCTCCATGCCTGCCTATTTCTTTCTTTCTCTCTCTCTCTCTTCCTTTCTTCTCTTGTTTTGAACCTGAAGCTTCCAGTATCTGCAGACAAAGGAAATCAGATTGCCCTTAATTCTGAGAACCATGGCTTCCATGGCTCATGGCTGCCAACCAGCCGGGCTTCCTCAGATTTTTCCCTCATGAAGAATTTTAAGGAGATTTATTTTCAAGAAAAAGTAAAGCAAAATGAAACATCACTTCTAAAAATGTGCAATTGCCTGCCAGTTGATACACCTGAAAATACAGATGGATCTTTGTATTTTGGGAAGCACAGACAAGTGTTGTCGCCTAAGGTCAGAAATAGAGACACGATTTGAAATGTCATTAGCCCAAAATTTACAGCATTTCAGGGTACAGATCAGGGTACACTCTGCTCAGTTAAATCAATTCTAAAAGTACGTACATGCACATTAAGTTTCTAGCATTGCAATAACTGAAAAACAAAGAGGGAGATAAACATTAAAGAAATCAGTAAGTTTGAATATAAATCAACATTTTGAAGAGACCACAAACTATTTTTTTTATTTTAGACAGCAGAATACTTTCAGACATGAAAGAGAATAAGAAAAAGCAAAGAAAAAACCCACAGTCTAAATAAAAAATATTCCTATAATAAAGGGAGAGAGAGAAACAAAGACAAGAATAATGACACAGAATGATAAGGACCTTGTGAAATTTCATACCACACTTATTACTTATAGATTGTATTTGCCACTTTCATATATTATGATGAGAAAAGTCATAGATAAAGAAATAGCTTGTAATCACAGCACAAATGATTGCCATCTACTTTTAGGACAGGAAAAATAACTGAAATGATAGAGGAAAAATTTCATATGATATTAAAAGCTCAACTATTGTTACTGACTTGATATAGTGTAAAAGGAAAACCTGTGATCAGACCTGTGCGGTAGTGACTGGTAACTTCTGGTAATGTATTAGTAACATGGAGATTAAATTACTAATTTTCTTTAAAGATAGGTGGGAAGTTTGGGGAACGTGGACCCAAACTATTCTCCATGAATGTGGTCCCATGTCCTACAGGTCTCCTGGCAAGCTCGCAGTACCACAAAAGGGCTTTCACATTGTGATGTTACAGAATTTGCCAGTCACAGACCTGACCTTCATGATAGAAGACCATGATGTGCGTGTCAAGGGGTGAAAGAGTGCATTTTTTACAGGAAGATTTTCCTTTTTCTGTTCAGCAAAGCGTTCCAAGCATTTCCTCTATTAGTTCTATTCAGGACTGCTCTGTAGACAATTTTGCCACCACAACTGGATTGTGCAGAACACCCTGGAAGGCACTGATTATTTGTCTGTAAAAAATGCCTTCTGTCAGACTGGGAGATTGATTCAAACCGTGGTTATAAAAGTAGCTCCTCCGTACCCCCCGATTTCTGTGTGACTGCCATTAGTTGTGTTTCTGTTTACAACAGTTGCTGTTTAAGGCTTGCCATGCTTTGTGGTATCTTTGCCATTGGAAAATGTGAGTTATGGAAATGCTTGCTCCAAATTTCCATAGTTTATTTCACTATGAACTGTGAAAACTGAAAAAGACAATGTCTGATGTGGGGGAGTGGGGAAGAGGCTGAAATAAAACCCCTTTATTCTGCACTGGCAGTGACGAACTTCTCTATAGATACACACACAGCACATATCAGTAACTACCAAAATCAAACCAAGTGGTTTTGCCTGATTTTATATGTGCCACTTTCACTTTTTAGAAGTTTTAAATTATAAGTGGTTGTGTTGTTTACATAAATATTGAAAAATCAGCCCATTAGCCTGAAACTCACACTCCTTTTATGAAAAAAAATAATCATTATTTTGCTTTTTAAATTTATAAGTCTCTCTCTTGACATTCTCGAAGTAAGGACTGAGCAACAGATTTGCAGACCCATTCATGCTCACTTCAGCATATAACATCTCAACTATAATCCGTAATCAATACTTTAACTTGCTAGCCCTTACTGCTTGCCAGTGTGTGGATCTTGCCCTCAGCGGGACTGATTACCAATTAGGGAACGAGAACCATATGCTCCAAATCACAGTTCAGTTTACTGAAAATGTTTGAACACTGACAGCAAATACTAGTGTATCTACAAATGTGTGCACAAGCCTTTTCAAATCTCTCAGGACATTAATTACCAGGTCTTCCATCTACTTTAGAGCTAAGCAGACATTGAATTATCTATGGAGTTTGAACCATCTGTGAACCATACCCCTGTGAGTTCTGAAACTTTCCAAGTCAAGTATGAAACTTTATGAAATACATAAATGCACTGCTGTAAGGATGAAGCGACACATTCTACACGAGCGGGTATAATGACAAAAAGCAGAAATTCATTTTACTCCCTTAAGGAGCATCCTGTGCAGTACCAGTGGGAAGTTGGCTTTGGGTTTGACATGTCACTGAATGTGTTACACCTGTCCACCTAATTTTCTTTTCGAGTAAGCAAAGAAGAACAGACCCAGTATTTCATTAGTACATGGACACTAGTTTATGTCCAAAGTACAAAATTAAGTGTAGGAGATATACTAGTAAGTATGGAATTAATGGCCACAATATTGAAACATGTACATGTAAATAATCTATCTACATAAAATAAAATGAAAATATCATTTCCACTTGAATAATGAAAAACGTGTCTAAATAGGAAGGAAACCAAAACACGATTTTCACTGGAGCTGGTAGGAGGCTTACATCTGCCCTTTGCTCTGAACTAGCTATGGCCATCCTGGTCATCCCTTTTGCAGTACAGAGGCAACAGAACCATCGAGGTAAAGGATGTTTGGGTTAGAACATTTCCTTCAGAAAGGTACTGATTTCTTGTACTAAAGCCTTGTGACAAGGAATTATTACAGCTCTAGTTACTTTTTCCTAATGGTTAGTTGCACCCACTGGTAAAGCACATAATTGTATTTCTGATACAAAATTGTCTGGCATAAAGTTCCAGTTGTTTAAGCCTGTTATGTCTGTCTCTGCAGAAGAAATGGGGCACCTACAGGTATCTGCTCTTCTTACAGACACCACGTTGATAGACTTGGGTTCTTACCAGCTCTTTCAACACCTCAGTCCACCTTGTGGACACTGGTAACATTTAAGAAAAAACTCCTCAGCTTTTCAAATTTGACTAAGTTTTTATGCCATATGGCACACACGATAAACTCTCCAACTGCTGATATCATTCCACAGCTAATGAGAGATTCAAAACCTAATCTAAAACAGGAGCTGTGATAGTCTCTTAGAAGTATTTCCAAAGAGGACATTCCCCCGTCTGTTTTCTCAGTATGGTCTGACAGGAGACAGCTGGCCTCGGAGAGACAGAAAAAAAAAAGAATATATTTCTATCCTGTGCTACTTCAGACAGAGGAGAGCTTATCACAGACAGAGGTATAGAAGATGGTCAGCCAAGGAATCCAAATTATGGTACTTATATAACTAGTAGTGTGTGTTGTGATTTCACAAATAGTCGCATTAAAATCATTGCTACAATGAAATATTTATTATTTTTTTGCTCCAATAATAAAACCTATAATGCAAATTAGGATCACTGCATTTGACTTTGACACCAACATACTGACTTCATTTGTGGACAGGAATGCCTTTCTAAAGAAGTGTCAAGTGCTAATACAGTATACAAAGAGAAAGTTGGCTATTATTTAAATGCGTTTAATGGAAAAAATACTGTTTGAATACCATTTTTACTTTGTCTCAAGAAATATTTAGAAATTTTAGACTTATCCAATAACATTCAAGATTTTTTTCAAGATATTAAATATATATACTATATATATTTAAACATATAATTAAAGCACGTATTTTTAACCTCATTGTCATAGGTATTTTACATTGCAGAGTGTCCCTGCCTCTTTATCACATTATTCCTTTGCAAATAGACGAGCTGCCAAAGAACTCTGAGAACTCATTACACATTTCTCTGTTCACTGCTGAGTTCCCAATACTGAAATGCTAGAAAACAAAACCCTTAAAAGGCTTCCATATTCTAAGTCCTAAGCCAGTGAACTTTTGAGTGATGTTTTTAGCAATGATAATGGGCACAGAGTGAAGGGTTCAGATGCAAAAATTCTGTTTTTACAAGCTGCTTCAAAATTGTTGGATGAACACCTAAAACTCAAACCATGGAGTGACTAGCTGTGTTTGAAAATACAGGTAAGAGGGCAGGCAGATTAAATTAAATTTTCAAAGCCACATAAAGTCAAAGTTCCTGCTATTTTAAATGTCAGTGGAAATTGATTCTCCAAATGCTTTAATTTCCAAAAATTCCATCCATTAGTTTTCAATATAGTATTAAAAAGCAGCTCAATCTCCTGTCATAGATAGACCTCTTTCCTACAATAGCAATTGATAGCGTGCGAAGGGCATGGTTGAGAAATAATTTCAGATAAAAAGAGCTTAAAGATTTCTTCCTTTAAGACAGTTTTACTGTGTCTAGGATATTTCCACAAATTCTAATAGGTTTAATATTTAGGTAAAATATAAATTAGTTTTACTTCATCAAACTATGTATGTCAGATGAAAAAGTTAGGTGTGGATCTAAGAGTAAGGCCCAAAAGCACAACTACACTAAGCAAAGTACACAGATTTCTTTTTATTTTCAGCTCTCTTGACCACCAGTTTCACCACAAGTCCTTTGGACACTTCTCAGTGGGAGTAGAACTTGTCTCACAGATATGATACACATTCTTTCTAAAATAATGCTCTGAATTTTAGATAAAAGCTTTGCATTATAAATGTACAAAGCATTCTGCTAGGGAGTGTAATAAATCTGCTTTCAAATATCACTCTGATGTATAATGTATAACATAAAAGAATAGAACCATTTAAAACGAAATCGGCACTTTCCTGTGTTTCCATCTTTAACATCTCTCCTACCTGTTTGAAATGTGGATGGCCAGTTCCCAGTCACGACTAGAAAAAGAGGTAAGCACTGCACTTAACTTCCTAACTTTGATTTTTACAGGGGTCTTTAAATAACAAAGATTAGCTTCACTTAAAAAAAAAAGGAAGGAAAAAATACTTTCTGAGTACAATCACTGCACTCATTTCATGGTGAAATCATCCCTTTATGTGACAGTTCATTCACTGCCACTGCTTTCAAAATGTCACACTTCCAAAATATAAGAAAACAAAAAATCTGAAGTGATCCTGTGATGGCTTTCAGATACTATACTTCGATAGTATCTTTTAGATATCTTTTATCATTTTTTTCTTACTATACATACAGGGCTTTTGTTTCTGAAGGTATTTGTGAGCAAGTTCATTTTTTATGTTAGAAAAGCTATGTAATTAAAAAATGGACTATCACCATCCCATTTAATGTTGAAAAGTAACTTTTTATGTTAAATTCTGCCCTTCTACAAACAAGAGTTTCTGAAAGTATCATGTTAAAAGGAAGAGGGAGGGTTTTGTTTTTGTAATATACTGCAATTTTGTTTCTAGCAGCAGAATAAGAAAGTTTTCAAAGGGAGTTTGAACAGAAATGAAGGGTTTGAGGCAATCAAAGCTATTTCATTTCAGAGAAGTTAGAAATCAACTATATGAGAATATTATCTACACTGTTCTTATAAAGAAAATCTAAAGCCATAAAATGCAACAGCCCATTGTTACATTTTATGAAACAAAATAATTATTGATAAAAACACACTTCTGACAAACATACAGTCTGTTTAAAATTGGACATATGTAATGTATCCAGCTCTTATTTTAGAAGTAGTCCCATTTTCTCTGACTGAAGCATTTACATTAGTAGAGAATAACAGATAATGAAATCTGCAGAAGTGAGATCTTACTGAAATAAATTCCTGACTATATTTTATATTGTCACTGTTTTGTTTTCTTTTTCATTTTCCTTGTTAATATAATTAGTCAACTGGATTTCCCCTTCTTAACATTGGCAGAGAGTAAAAATGAAAGAGTTTACTCTTCTAATATAATATACAGTTCATTGTATGCATTAAAATATGCATGTCCTTTTCTTCAAAAGCCAGTTTTTGAATGATTCATGAAAAAAGTAATCTACATCATTAAAAAAACAGCCCTGTGAAATTCATAGGAATACACATTTTGGAAAGTGCAGAATGGCAGAATGGCCTTGACATTTTTGTTCTCTCCATTACCATTTTCATTTTCTTTCATTTTCTTCTCCCAACATTTCTGTGAGTGAATACTAACCATATAGAAAGAAATCTCACATCTCTAATTTTATATTTTCTGTATTTAATATGCATGCAAGTTCTGTGTGCGTTATAATCCTCCAAAAAAAAAATATTTTTTTTGGTAAAAATTGCCACACCAGCAACATTCGTCAAAGGTGGAACGGAAGCGATAAAGGAAATTCTCTATATGAAAATGTGCTGGATTTCAACAAATATTAATTTGACACTAGAGGATAAACCAAGGAAACTAAAGTCTGAAGCCATAGGACTGCTACGGTTAACTGACTTATTCATAAGTTCAGAGAAGAGGAGGCCGAGAGGCGAACTCCCTGCCCTCTGCACCTCCTGAGGAGAGGAAGCACAGAGGGAGGCACCGGCCTCTGCTCCCTGCTCATTGCTGACAGGACATGGGAATGGCACAGAGCTGCACCAGGGAAGGTTCAGACTGGACATTAGGAAACATTTCTTTACTGTGAGGTTGGCCAAACACTGGAACAGGCTTCCTAGAGAGGTGGATGATGCCCCACACCTGTCAAGTGTTCAAGAGACATTTAGACAATAGCCTCAATAACATGCTTTAGTTACTTTGGTTAGCCTTGAAGTTGGACTAGATGATCTTTGCAGGTCCCTTCCAACTGAATATTCTATTCCTATTCTATTCTATTCTATTCTAAAAATTGACAAGTAGTGGAAGACGAAGATGTGTTCCATCATGTCCTCAGTTACTCTGAACAGTCCTAATATCCTTGGTTATTGACAGTTATATTCATCAAAGAAATGTAGTTGCTTCTGAAGCACGCACTTTCCTATTGCTATGATTATTATTTCACCCTATGTAAAACAGAAATTAAATGGCTGTCATCTATATCGGCTGGTGTTTAATTTAGCTCTTGATGACCAGATAGTCATATTCTAAAACAGTGTTCTTTGCCTATTTTGTCCTTCTTGTTTCATATGAATTCATCAGTATGAAGCTTTACTATTACTAGATTATTCTCTTACCAGAAAAGGAACCATGATTTCCTGAAGCAAATAAAGGCAATTGAATGGAAAGATCTGCACTGAAAGTACTAGTAAGAAAATTACCATCTTCTGTGTGTGTGTAGAAAGAGAAGTTAGCTGCTGATAAAACAGAATGCCGATTGATATTACATATTATCAACCAGTTTATTACTGATTTTCAAAATTTATCTAATTCATACAGTTTATATTTCTTACACAGAGCACATAAGCTAAACTCCTTATCAGAAGAAATGAATTGTAAGTATCTTAATCATGTATATGTTTGAGGTGCCTAGAATAGTATCTATCTGATTGCATTCTATGGTCTAATTGTAGTCAACGGATGCCCTTAACAGCATTTGCCAACTGCTAATTTTGCCTTATGGTACTTTACTTGTAATCTTAGCAAACAAAATCAGTGACTCTTCCTGTTTAATTCTGAATAATGCTCCTTGTATAATATGTTTGGGGAAATTCATCACATGAATATTTCTTGACTGAATACATTATCCTAAATAAATTAGGATATATATGTATATTTACCAAAGAAGTATAATATACTTAAATAAAACTAGAGACATCTAAAATATAAAAGGAATTTTTCACATGCATACTTGTTGCACATTTTGTGCAAAAGGTTAGCTTATTTATCACATAAAAGCTTTGCTCCCTTTGCTGATCAGAATGAGAGGCTGAAGTAGGGCTCGAGCATGTAAAAACTATTGTCTACATGAATTACTCTTAACACTATACAAGTGATAAGTCCCAAAGAGTGAAGACTTAAAAGATTTATTTCTTGGACTTGGAAGGTTTTTTATTTATTTACTTTTTAATTCAAGTCAGATTTACAGCTCTCATATACTAGGACACTTTTCATGCTTTGACAGTAAAAGGAGACCGGTGTGTTAAATAAGCAATGTGAAATTACATTTGAGAAAATGAAAATTAGAAACAAAATGGCCGATGGGTCTGGTTCTGATCATTTACACCCATGTTACAGCTCTGTAGCCCAAGTTTAATTAGCAGAGTTAATCATGATTGATCAGTTTCATGGAAAGGGAGGGCATCACATTCTCTCTTGTGCCGAGTAAGTCTTGGAGCCAGTGAGATGGTAGAGATGTGTGATCAGCTCCCTGATTTTAAGGCCAGGCCTGCCTCCAGTGAAATTGGAAGCTGCTGCCAAGGAGCTTAGTGTTGTCAGGTCCTGGGCATTAAGCCACTGGAAAATAGCCATGCTGGATTTCTGTTCTGCTGTCCCAGCTCTCCCCACGTGTTGGAAGGAGGCATGGAAATGCAGAGCCCAGCTGTAGTGCAGATGCATCAGCTCAGATGCATACTCTCTGGAATACTTGTTCCTGGGTTATAGCCCAACAGGGACCGAAACCCAGCTTCTGAATCTGTTATTCTAAAACAAGTAGGCTTATAGATGGAAAAGGAGCAGCAAAACTAGACAAAAGTGGGAGCTCAGAATACAGAATTGTCGGCACCTGAGCATAAAACTGCCTGCATAGTAAATGGAAAGACACAGTCTAATTCAAAGGTCGGTGTAGAGCTGGAGTCTGACTGCTCTTACTTATAATCACCATCAGTACCTTATAGAATTGATGAATGCAAGACACACGTTCTTCCGTCTTGTGACACTTTGCTTGATTTTTGCATTTTTTCTTGCCTAGTAAAAGTTAATATCCCAGTTTTAATCTAAAATTTCAACTTTCTAATCAGGTCGATCTAAGTTTGTGTGATCTTAGAAGTCTTTTTTAAATCCCCCCCTTCTTTCTTTAATGATAGCATTACTGTGTTTTAATTAAAAATACTAAAAGAGGACTTGACCTTCAAGCAACCCTTTTTCTTTAAAATGTTTGGCAGTTTACTAGCTTAGAAACGCTTTCTGATTATTTCCTTAGTAGGCAATTGCTTGAACTGAATGAATACTTTTTGTTTTCTACAAACCAACATTTTTCTAATGAAAGGAAATTGAAAAATTCCCAGCCAGTTCTAAATTTAAACAATTTAGCTTTACTGTGTTTGCACTTCTTTTGTGTCTGTTTTCTTCAAACACTGTAGCAAATTAGTTTACTGAAAGAAATACTGGAAAAAATAGCAAATAATGATATAATGGTGGAAAACAATCATCAAATCAACATTTCAGACTCCAGTGACTAATCCACACAGCATAATCTGACACTTAGAAGTAAATCCCTCTAGCTCTGTTGCCTATGCCATGTGACTTAGGTACCCAATTAAACCAACTTTAAATAAAGACATAACATTTTGCATCAGATTGTTCATGAGCTCAAGCAAGTTACAATTTCAGAATTATTTAAAAGCATAATCTGACCTATCAGATTACACACGCACACACAGAGGATTACTTACTTAATCATTTATTTGGGAGAAAAAAAAAAAAAAAAAGAAATTAAATTCTGACTTCATTATATGAGTACCATTGGTGTCATGAGGTATTTGTGCACTTCCCACCAACAGGTTATCTCCCGAACAAAAGGTTAACTTCATGTCTTTTTCAATCACGAGATTTTATAGCCAGATTTATATACTGTGTACTCTAGTTTGCACACTTGTTCATATGTCACATCCTGCAGCCAATCCAAATTAGTATCAATTGAGAGGAAAGAACAGCACACAGAAAATAAAATTGTCTATAAAACATTATGATATGGTGAGGAAGGTTACTGGCTGCACATCCTGCCTACTATTTAGAGTAATTACAAAAATTAGCTTCGGACCTGGCCACAGATGTTCCAGGCTCATGATATTGAGGCCTAGCTTTTTTTATTTGAACAATTTGTGCAGGCCAACGTTTAGCCTCACAGTCAAACATACAGCTCACGTCCCTACAAAGAGAAAACAAATGATCTGCATTTACAGTAGGCTTTAAATTTGCCAGAGAGACTCAGCCTGAGACAAAAGGTCAGGGAAGGAAGGATATTCTGTGTAGTTACAGAAGCTTTTGACATAGTTGTTTCTCTTCACAAAAGAGTGATCCTTTGATGATACCTAGAACTGCTTATAAATGTTACCCAAATGCTACCAGAGCATAGTATTCTTAATATTGGATTTCAGCATTGTATTGCTAGCCATATTTATATATCCATGAGGTATTTTGAAGAAAAAAAGAAAAAAAAAAGGAAAAAAAAAAACATTTTTATGGAGCCAAAATAAGACTCAGTACACCCTAAGGAGATTGGCATTTATACAAACATGCATATGCATCCCAAAGCGAGGTGTGCATCAAAAATTATTGCTGGGGAAAATAAACAACTCCAGAGATGACTAAAGGGAGAAGCAGTAAGTATTCACTGAATGAAAAAAAGACTCTCAGTGAGCCAGAAAAGAGAGAATTTTAAAATAAAGGGGCAAAGCCAGCACTGAGAAGCTGGAGATGGAGAATAAAAGGCAATTCATTGTGTATATTCTGTACACAGAAAGCTTATATTATCACTAGTAGAGATGTTGGTTATGATCAGAATGGAGGACATGCCCACTCAGGCAAACCCATCTACCATAACACCTCTCGGGGATGCTCAGATCTGTGCTCGTGAAGCCTAGTATGAGCTTATTGCCAGGTCAGAAACTTGTAAAAGACAAATTAAGAAATTTAATAATCACAGCAGTGAAGAGGCACCTTGTGGAATTTTCGAGAGGACCTAACTGTGTGATACTTGCTGATTGTCACTGGAGTTACTGTAAATGCCTAAATACTCTTAGAAAATCACACAACCGTAAATCCCTAGGCATCCAACTACCTGAAAACATTTGGTTCTCTGACTCTAGAGATATTTGAGAGATTCAAACACAGTCTCAGTGAGCAGCTTAGAAATCAGGGAAAAAAAAGGTCACTAACTTTCTTAGTAGATTAACTTTTTCTTTATCATACTGTGGTATGTCCTATTGCACAGCCGTTTCTGAAATTGCTTACTATAACTGATGCTCAGAAAAATGATGATAGACTCAGAAGAGACATGCTTTAAAAAATCAGGACAAGATATTTAGGCTAATAACATTTCTGAACAGCTTGTTTGGGAGAAAAGGTACTTTACACATTTGGCAAGCATGCTAAATTGCTTCTATATAAAAAAAGAAAGAACAAGCAAAGCGTTACATGATATTAAATAAGATCAGATGCTGTTCTTGAATAATGCATTCAGATACACTTGTTCCAATTCAGAACTGAAAAATAATTATTAACATTCTATATTTAAAATATTAAATATTTAACCAAACTTACACAAGAACATGTTAGTAACAAAAGACTGATTTCACAAACAAAAAACAAAAACAAAAACCCACACACTGAGAAGAAAATCATCAGAGAAAAAAGAAACAAGAACCAAACTAAGAATGACAACTAAGAACATATCACTGACAATGCAGGCAACAGAGCACAAAAGGTTGTACACCAAACTGAATGTATTTCAGCCTACAGTGTATAGAGGCAGGTACTTCTTTTGATTTAGGTCATGCTTCTTTTAGGTATTATTCCAGGAAGTAATCTTTACAAGTTTTCTGAAGCTCAGCTGGAATGACTGTAGTTATTCTGGCAGATAAGGACAACAAAATTTTAGGCTAATATCAGAAATGAGTACTGCCATTGATCAACCCCACTAGAGCATGGTGGCATGTGATTCTGGTTATGTTGCCAATCAGTCAGGGCAGTAAGTTCCAAAGTGGTAAGAAGAAAAAAAAAAAAAAATATATATATATATATATATATATTTAAGTTTTATTTTCTGGTAGGGAAAAACAAACAAACAAACAAAAAACTTGTGAGGCCTTTGTGTAATTTCCTACATCATAAATGCTTTTTTTTTTTTTTATAGCAAATAGCAAATACGAAGTACTACTGAAATTCCATTAAGTAACTGCAATTTTAGGATTAAGGAATATACAAATGAAAGACATGTTATTTTTCTTTTAAAGGTGAATGTTCCAATGTAGCCAGCCATGAGGAAATATATCTTAATATTATCAATCATATAGAAAATCCTGACATGCCAGACTGTCTTCTATTCATCATAGCTATACCAACCTGAAACTAGTGTAGAGATTTAGATTTAGCTCTACTCTGCAGAACTGTACACTTGTCCATTCCTAACTATCATTTATTTTATGCAATGTAATTGAGATAAATTTCTGACATGGTAATAGCCACCTGGTTATATTCAAGTTGGCTGACCTGTGCAGGTCCTGTAGTCTTGATGAGTTGAAAGAAATTTTAAAAAAAGCTAAAAGTTTGAAAAGTTTCTATATGGATTTGTCTAAGAGAATTCAGAGTGGGTAGTGTTCAGATTAACCTTGAATGTATATTGCATGTATCTACATATGGACCAAATCTCCATACTCATTCTTTTTGATATGGAAAAGAAAAAAGATAGCTTGTTACAACCTTTTTTTTTTTCTTTTTTTTTTAATCTATCAAAAGAAGATTGTTATAATAAAATAGTTAATATTTCAGTGATATAAAGTCAATTCTTCATGTATTTTCAAGTACTAGATTTACATAGTCCTTTAAAAAAATGTGTATAGGAAGTTCAGGAAATTCATCTGCTTCTTTCTTTGGAAATAATGTATTATGATTACCTCTTACAAAGAGTTATTTGTAAATCAGTACACATATCTAACTGGTTACACATTGTCCCATTGTACCTAGGAACCAAATCCTATACCATGGTTTTCCATATACATTATTGTGATGATTTCCACATTCAGACACATTCATGAATACACATGCGCTGAAGGGAAGATATACCCGCAGAGTGTAAAATTTCAAATGTAGCCAAGGAAGGGCAGAGTTTGCATTGACTGAGTTAACTGATGCTTACCTTTTTTTTTGAGCAGTGAAAACTTCATATCGGCTAGCAGTGCATCAACACAAACTGTACATCATAAATCAGAAAGTACTTGAGATACAGCTTGTACAAGGCTAGTATTCAAACTTTAACATTATGTGTTGTCAAGTGGAACAGTACATTAATGACATTTTTTCTTTTCCATGAGATAAGCAGTTACTTTGATAAAACTGAGACTTTAACATAAAAGAGATTTCTTATGGTTTAAATTTTCACAGTGCTCTTGCATATATTATTGGTCACTCTATAAGACTTAAAATGTTTTAATACAGTTATACGCCTTTCTTCTAAGGTCATTTTGAGCTACTTTTCTATCTTCATATTGTTTGAAGCTGCCTTTTTATGATTTTTTCCTAAATATTTTGAATGCAAAGCTGTAATTACAGTGTGTTGTTTACTTTCTCCCTGTTTCTGTAGGAGCTTTTCATAGGTTTCCCTCTTGTACTACTGCTGCTGCTAGAGGAGGACTTAAAGTGACAAATAAGACTACTTGGATCAATTATGCTTCTTTTTGCCTATGTTTCAGATGTAACCCACTCCCCCCAATGGTTCAAACCTCTTTTAATTCATAAGACAAAACTTTTTTTTTTTTTTTCCTTATGGCATACAGTTTTTTTTTTAACCATGATATGTTATGATGTCTTCTTCAAATTGTATTCCTTTTTTGTGTAGATAGATAGTGGAGTGTTGGGAGCAATTAACATAACTCAGAGAACTAATTTCCTGTGGTTCTTTAACTCTGTATTTATGGCTTTCAGAAGAGTGGATCTGTACTCTAAGGATTAGTACAGTCTGTAAATTTTAGTCGTCCGACTTCTTTCTTTTAAGGAATTAAGATAAGAAAAATTCAGAAGTGGCTGAAATCACAGAAATAAATGCATGCTTAGTGAAGTATTTTCTCCTTTTTTATTTAAAAAAGTCATGCTTTTAAGTTATGTTGCAGAAATACACATCTACTTTGTAGCTGAATCTATTGCACATGTACCTTTCCTTCTGAATTTTTTGTGCCAAACTTGCAAGACCCAAAATCAGGCAATACTTCAGCTGCATTCCTGTAGCCAATGACCTGTTATTCTACCATTGATTAGAGTGATGATTAGGTTAACACAGACAGAAAACGATTCAATTTGTTTCACATAACAGCTTTTGCCAATATTACAGGCTTTTTTTTTCCCCCCTAAAACCATGAAGTTGCCTGTGCAGTCTATCTGATAGCACTGATGGATAGTGACTATAACAGAGAAACCTCTGATAAAAAAAAAACTGCTGAGCACCTCCATTTGGGCTTATTCAAATCAGTTTCAGCTGCGAGTCTCTACTACAATAACCAATTCTTAAATTTAAATTTAAATAAGGTGCTGTTCGGCTCTGGGGGTGCTGACAGCCCTTAATGGCCTTTAACAACCCTGCTTGGCCTCACCTGGGCCCTCTCCCAGGCACCATTTTAGCTCAGCCCAGGGTTAGGCCTTGTGCCCTTGTCTCTAAAGTGTCTATATCTTGGTGGACCTTGGATCAGTCGTGTTTTCTCAATTCTGTGCCTGGGAGCCTCTGTCTGTGGTTGTTGTGCCATCCTGCCTGGCCGATGGGGCCTGGGTGTTGCTGTGGGGATGAGCTCATTGCCTGGCTTGTGCTGCTGCTGCTGCCTTGCTGAGTCTGTGTCCCTGGCAAGTACCTGGTGTGTGGGGTCTCCTGGGAGGCAAAGCGGGGGGGTTGGCCATGAGGCTGTCTTTTGGGGCTGCCCCCTTGCATGCAAACCTCACAGGCTGGTTGTGGCAGTGGGCAGTGGTTTTTTGAGGCTTTCTAATGCTTGGTGCAAGTGGAGTTTGCAGCTACAGCCACGCGTTCCTACCGATCTTGTTCTTTGCTTTCATTATACCAAATGCGTGGAAGCATGCTGCTCTCAAGTCAACTCAGATTTGTGTGCTGGGGTTTCATTTTTGGTTTTAAATGCTTAATTAAGATATAGTTATTCATAGAGCTACGGTTAGTAATACTTCTTGGAGGGGGGAAAAAAAAGCTATATTTTCTGTTTTCTGCTACTGAATTCTTAAAATCTTTGTCTTCAGTGTTCTGTTCCTCTCTTGTTCTCTGATCATTGGTGTCTCAGATGTGAAATTCTGCTACGTGAAACTTTTGGTAGATGTTCCTGCCACTGCTTGAAATCTTCCCCTTTTCAAAATCATTAACAATTAACATGTTCCACCTCCCAAAACCAGACTTAACTTTTAAATTTAATCTTTAAATATATTCTAAGCCCCAGTCTCCTGTCTGCAGAAGGTGATGAGAAAGGTCTTGCTGGGCAGGCTAGGGCCTCAGGATTTTAGAGTTCACACTTTCCTTTCAACTGTCCTTACATTCTTTAACCGTTTACAGAAAACATGTAAGGATCCTTAAGTAAACCCAAGACAAAATCATACTGAAATAAGATAATCTCATTAGAAAATCTTGCTAGTTGTTGAGATTAAAACAAACAAACAACAAAACCATTAGGTAAGCATTAGTTTTTTTTTTTTTTTTTCCGTTCATTGACTGGTTATGCTCTGAGACTTGTTTTGTTATCTCTTAGAGATAATAATTTCATTTTAATCTGTTTGATTAGGTTCACCTCTGACATCTTAATCTGCTACCAATAGGTAGCTGTACTCAACTACAATAGATGCAGATTCCAGGAATACAACTACTCTGTTCAGGTTTTCTGAAAATTTGATGCGTAGACCATCTTTCCTCCCACTCATCTCTTAAACATTCTTTAGCAAGTAAAACAATTGCTCACAAGGGAGTGTAAGGTAAAATCTTAATGCATTTTTGCTGTCCTCTAGTGTAATTTAGCAATGAAACTATTAAGAAGTAGCCTTTATTATCCCTGTATTATCCTTTTTTATCCCTGTATTAAGGGATTCAAGCATATATTTTGCAACCAGTGACTAGAGATTATAGTTGGGATGCCTCTTTAGTTATTATGATTGTGAAATGGGTTACTGATTTGTTGTTGCACTTCTATGGTTACTTCTCTGGCTAAAATTCTTGATTATGCTTTTAAAGTGAATGTAGTTTACGTGACTGGAAGCACTAGGGACATGCAATATATTTAAACACAAAAATGGATGAAGCAGGAGTAAGTCTATCAACATGCATATGTTTGGTTTGGAAACTTCTGGTAGAATGCTGAAATGCTCTGTGGAATTGGCAAGAAAAAAAAGTTTATTTGCAGAAAATACTGTATCACAATGCTCTTTCCCCTTACTGGGAGTGGGAGGTGGGTAGAGAAAGAAACAACCTACCACTATCTGGGGGAAAAATGCTATTTCAGTGAATGCCTGAATTTTATCAGTCACTGACAAAGTAATTTTACATTCTAACCGTATCTACTAGTGTCATCTTGCATTGTTGTTAGTAAAATTGTTCTATATGGAGAGTAGGTAGATGTTCTGTTATAGAATTAATATATTCCATCATTCAGGATGTGGGGAAAAGGGCTTGGAAGAAAAAGGATTTTTACTCTGTAAATTATTTGTTTTCTGTTGGCTGATTCTACATTAGTGTGATTCTTAAGAGATAAAATTGACCAAAATTGTGTCAGATGTTACATGCAGGTGCTATGCTGCAGTGATGTTTTTGGAGTTCACAGCATCACAGAGTTAGTCTGAGCTCCCAAATGAATGCTTAAAGGGAGTTAGACTCTGGCATGCCTTGGGACTTTTTTATTTTTTAATTCTATTTCTGAGCTTCTGTTAATAATCACAGGAACTGGAGACTTCTTTTATGTCAAAGATGGATGTTGTAAGGGAGCTTAAACCTGTCACTTATATTAATCGCTCTTCCAGTTTCTCCAACTCCTATGTATGTATTTTGTACGTACGTTTTATATGTAGCCAGAAGACATAAGAGTTACAAGTTAAAATGAAGTAGGCTAGTTGGATATGTGGTGATGCCTTTAAGGAAGTACAAGGTATACCATGGACGTTGGCTGGTTTCTCAGCCCACAGCCCATATGCTGAATGCTGTAGTTGGATGTCTGATGTCGAGACTTACGTAAGAACATGTGATGAAACTGATTTGGCAAAAATTTTTTGAAAGTCGAAGGAGGAGGAAAGTGCGGAATTACAGAAGGAATTCTGCCAGCAGTTACACGGCCCAGGAAGACTAACATAGAATCTTTCTTACTCTCTTCCCAAAGAAGTTTTGAGGCTGCTAGAGAGCACAATAGGTACGGCATGGAAGATTTTAACTCTTACTTGCTGTAGTAACAAATCCCAGCCCTATGAGGTGAGCTAGGTGCCCAAAAATTTTTTGGTCATGAAGAAAGGTTGTTTTAAGGAATTCAGCTGTCCTAGTCACAGCCCGACTTAAAGATGATGGAATGGCGAGGTTTGTTACTGTCTTTGTCTTCCTGCTTATGGAATATTCAGAATGTTTTTGATGCATGAAAGTAGCTGAACCTGCAGATTCTGTATCCATGCTCAGAATGTTAAGCCAAATAGATACCTCATGGGGGTTTTGCATTTTAACTAGAGAGCTAGGAAAAACATTTGCTGTGCGTTATAGGACTTGCTGTCTGTCTCCTGTTGACAGTGTCCCACTTTATGTAGTTGAATACACATTCACTGGAGTGATGAGCTAAATGAGTTTGTGAATAGTATCACTTGACCAGAAACTACAGTTTTCAGTGAGTAAACCTTTTTGGAAAAAAGGTTGCCCAGCCTCATTGGAAATGGTCGTGATAGACCTAGGCAACTTGAGCTTCCTGTGCATGCTGTTTCATTTGGAATTTCTCTTGTGATGAATTGCCATAAATCAGATTAAAAGGAGGAGAAATAGGGGTGTGTTTTCCCCAGCGGAAAAATGAATTCAAGCTTAGGCCTGAATCTCCCAATTTGCCATGTGTTGCAGATTGCTGAGTCTCTGAAGATCCCCTTGAACTTCAGTAAGTCACTCTGCAGGAAAACAGTGATCTGCCTTTGCAAGATCTTAAGATCTAGTCTTAGGATGCTACCATTGTCTCTGAGGGTGAATTATTTCTTCCTTTCTCTGGCCTAACTTTTCTCTCCTTGGATCTGAAGAAAGCTCATTTGTGGTTCAGGAATAGTATACTATGTGATATCAGGAATATAAAACGTGGGGACAGTGAAGAAGTGAGATTCAAATACAGGTTTTATTGCAGACTTTGTAGGAAAATCATGTTCCCTTTTTTGTGTCCAACAGTATCTCCTTTAAAAAAATGCATAGTATTTGCTTGCTCATTGCATAGGACTTTGCACAGCGGGAACTTTGCTTGGGCATAAATGTCATGCCAGTGCATCTCTCTGACTGGCAAGTTGGCTCTTGTTCTCCTCCAGTCAACCCAAAGAGCAAAGAACTACCTGGGGCTGATCTGTACCTAGTGGAGACAGATTTTTAGTATATTTTATTACACAGCTACACATTGTCTTACACAGCTTAAGTAATTTTAGCTTTAAAAACCTCCCTCAAGGGAGAGGAGGCCAGTTCTGCAAGCCTATTATTTACTACTATTGCCCTTGCAATCCTGTCCTTGCTAGATTTTCTGAACTTGCAAACTCTCTAACCTGTCAGGTAAAACAAACCACAAATGAAGAAAGGTTAGAATGTAAAATCCACAGGTCTGTGTTAAAGTGCTGTTTTATCTACTACCAAAATTGTATGTTACAAAGGTGAAGGGAACTGTTAGAGAACAGGTGCCCTGAATGAGAAAAGATTTCAGACCCTGGACCTAGAAGCCTCCTTGTTGATTTATTTGAGAAAACTACTGTAGTTAGTACTTGATTCAGAGCAAAAAATGGAGTTTCTCCACTCTTCATCTTCAAGTAAAGACGAATGAGCTTTCATAATGGACCTTGCCCTGCCAATAGGAATAAATGACTGTGATTTCTGAACGTTTTCAAGGAGACCTGGAGACTCAATATGCAAAATCTCTCATTCTATCATTGAAAGTGCAGCCTTGGATTATTACTGACAGCCAAGATGCAGTTAAAGTAAAGGTCATGCAGACTATTGACAATAATAAATTCTAAGATTTGCTATCTTTTTGCTGAGGCCTGCGTTAGGCCATGCATCAAAAACCTGTATTAAAAAAAGTGGTTTGCCCTCACCCAATAAAAAATGCAATGTACATTTTTCAAGTTCGCTTTTTTGAATGAGCTAGAAAAGGCCTCATATTTCATATTATCTTTTAATTTAACACACTGGGAGAACTGCCCACCAAACAATCAGTTTAATCCTCTGTGCCCACCTGTAATGTATAATTGAAGTTGCATAAAATTTCCTACTAGTAGGTGTAGAAGTCAACATGATATTTGAAGAAAGGCTGAGGATAAACACTAGCAAGTTAACTCAGTTTTCAGCAAGTAAGCCTGAGGTTAAAAAAAAAAATCTGTAATGTAGCAGGTTAAGTAATTGCCTGTTCCTAATTGTGGAAACAAATGTATTGCTTCAAAACTTGGGGCACATGGTAGTCTTTGTTTGCGACCTCTCCATTATTAAATGGAGAAAAATAAGGTACAGCATGAACAAAACCAGTAGCTAACAAATAAACACTGTTTTAGTTATTGATGTTTAAAAATGCAGGTAAAAGCAACTCTTTGAAATGAAGCAAGGCACAGTAAAAGAGCTCTATCTTAATTTCACTGTTAAAAGTATGAAACCTTGCTTTATGATGACTATTGATTTTTCTTAAAAAAAAAAAGCTTTTGACATAAAAATACCATTTTGAGTATCTTATTTTGAATATAATGAGTTTGGCTCTCATATACAGCAGTTTGAGAACCCTGGGTGTTCATTACAACTCTATGACATTCAGAGAGCAGGTAGTCTGTGGGGAGTTAGTGTAATTTTCCATATTCAGAATTACAATCTAATCCTGACAAGAGAAGAGCAGTCTTTACAGTGAGAGGGCAGAAATGTTTGTGGCTTTTCAACCTTTGTGCTAGGCTTTTTTTATAAAAAAAATATCAAATGCCATTTGCTGTGGGCAGTTCTGCTCCAGGAGCATTTGCACAATAGGGACTGGACAAATGGCACCAAGTAATATAATTTTCAGCAGAGGGTAGCAACCTAGTCACTGATAACTCAGTCTCAGACTGACAACTTAGTGATGAAAGATGCAATTTTCTGTTATCAGTCCTGTGGGTTATCCCCCATACTTCGTTTTAGAGCAGCAAGATTTACATAACATACTGATTTTTAAAAGATACTGTTCAAGTGTCTGAATTTACTCACTGACGTGGCACAGAGCTTCTTGATGGTTTTATTTAATTGCAACTAGTGACTGAGGAAAGCAATAGAGTGACTATTTTAAAATAATCTGTGACTCAAATAGCACCTATTGGATAAATAAACACAATTAAATACTTCAAGCATTGCAGAACAGTAAGAATAGATAAGGGACTTTCCATTTAGCACACGGTTGCTGTTTTCCTGTTGATTTAAGTATCTTCTCTGTATTGCATTTGGTTGCTGAGAGACCCTCCTTAAATTGCTCAATTACATTAGCATTTGTTATTAAAGAAACAAACACAGTAAAGCATATACAATTTCTAAATCTTCCATCCATGTGTATAAAAAAAATCTAAGCTTCTATTAAGCTATCTAATATGACTATAAAATAATTGCACTCAAAACTAGTATTTTAAATAATCTTTGTAAGAAAAATATTCATCATAACTGTATTGCTTTAATACTAAGCATTTAAATTATGCAGTGTAGGATAGGCAGGCTTTGGCTTGTAGGTACAATAAATGTAAATTGCAGGATATTTGCTATGGTTTAAACTATTCCAGCACTATTTCAGTTAGTTCAGAGTTACCTGATGAGATGAGGGAGGTCTATCTAGGGCCACTGCTATAGTTTCAGATGCTTGAAGTAATGGGGGTGTGCATGGGAAAGATTTTTCTACGTTGTCATAGAAATACTGAATGAAATCATCTACTGTTACCTTTGAGACCTATCTATTTCATGCAAATGATGTGTTGACCTCATATAAATACTGAAATGTAATCAACTTGGTCTTCACTTTTTTTACCTTCTAGGCTTGTAACTGGGTTATACCATGACATTTCCCAGTTCTCAAAATTAAGTTAAAAAGTGTCTTATCAGTTGCTGTAGAGATGATACATTTGTAGGTGACCCAGAATTCAGTTCTAAACTTAAGGAAAGGTAACCGCTGCAACTGCAGTGGGTTGCAAAGTAAATGTCCGTCCATGCAGGCAGTGCAGGGGGCAGCTACATACAGCTGGCCTGAAGTTCATATTGTATATGGGATATGGGAACATAAGGCTAGGGTCATTGTGCTCTGAGCACCCTCAGTTTTTACTGCTGGCATTGAAAGACCTTCAAAAAAGACCCTCTTTCTTCATTTGGAGATTTCTTAATGATACAAAGGACAATGAGAATTTTAAAAAAAAAAAAGCAGGAATGAACATAGGCAGAGGGTACCCTACTATCCTTCTGTTAAAAGTCTCAATAACAATATACTACATACTGTTTTGAATAATAGTACAAAAATGTTTAATAGCTAAAAAGAGACAAAGAAAGCTTGAAAGCTTTTTTCTTCAAATGGAAGTTTAGCTTAGGTTATGTGAGTAGGAGTTTAACCTTTTTGATTTTTCTTTTCGTATCAAGTGAAAGTAACTTGGCTAGTTGTTTGTAGCACTTCAGGTAGTGAATAATAACTTTGAGAAAGAATGCTCAAGAACTAAAATCGGCTGAAGATTTCTTATTTTATAGTGCTACCCTTATTGCATGTTGCAGGCTTGTATTGTAGGGAAGAGAGCACTGAAGCTACATCTGGATGAGGCCATCTTTGTAGCAGGTGGAGGCCTGTAGCAGTGAGGGAAGAAATGGCTTGTAAGCAGTCCACAAAGCTTGATTCCATATGTAAGTGTACAGCAACCCAGTGTGAATCTGATCATACGTAATAACTGATACTGGTTAGAGTGGCATGGCAATGACACTTTTAGTGCATCGTTTGTTTATGCCACATTTTGTTTTGATACTCCTTTTTTTTGTATGTCTCTTATTAGTATTGCTTGCTCCAGGTGAGTAGCTCCTATGGTACTGGTAATGCCATTGTTGTGGACCAGGCTTGGGGGGTTTTGCAAGTGCAGGTTGAATTAGTATCTTATCTTTTTGGATCCCCGAGTTATACATTTATTTTGCTTGTAACCAGCTCTTAAACAGGGTGGTTTTAAGCAACTGAGGGCCTATGCAAAACCTGTCTTAACCACCGCATCAGATTATAAAAGGGAAAACTTAATTCCCTCTGAAAAAGCTTGCAGAAATAAATTTCTATTGCCAAACTCCCCAAGGTAACTGTGGTGAGCTCATATTCCCTCAGAGCTTTCCATTTGCATTACTTACCTTTAACAAAT
The DNA here is from genome assembly GCF_040182565.1 of Anser cygnoides. NCBI lineage: Eukaryota > Metazoa > Chordata > Aves > Anseriformes > Anatidae > Anser > Anser cygnoides. The sequence continues at coordinate 38,736,882 of NC_089876.1, forward strand.
TATACAGCTTGACTTATCATGCTATCATCCAGCTGTTAAAAAATTTGTCTTGTGTGCCCAGAGGTAGGTTATTAGTGCAGAAAGTCTTTTAACACTCCCTGCTACTGCAGTAGGAAATCCTGCCAACCTGAAGGATTGATTACTGACCATGCTGGTTCTTGTCTCCCCTCAGCAGTGCTTGGAGGTGGTCAGGATCCTGAGGCTGCCTGTATGAGTGTACAGTGGCTATCTCAACACATTACTGCTGTTTTTTTCAGGCAATTAGGCTTAGGGAACAATGTGTACTCAAAATGATGTGTGTTGGAACTAAGTCTTGGAGCTGTCTTTTGTCTTATTTAATGGGTCTCTTTATTCTGAATTTAGCAGGGAGGACTGTCAGCTGACCTGTTCTTTGAACCTTACCAAATGGGTTTAAGAAGTTCTGATATACTGGAGGCTTTGAGTCTAAACATAAGTTTTATTTTACTTTTGGGAGTTGCTTTCAGCACAGGGTGGTGGCATTAGTGAAATAGGGGAGAGAGAGCTTTGTGTTACGGTTCTTTTTTTACCTCAATTTAAAATGTCTACCTCTATACTGATTATTCAGTGCCCTAAAATGCCTTGCTTGAATCATGCAGAGTTTGAAGGAAATGTGACTGTGTATACAATATTCTGTTTAGGACTTGATGTGAATTCACAGTGAATTCACAATAACATTTCTGCTGTGAGGCTTTTTTTGTTGAAGTTCATTACAATGAATCAATTTTTAGACAGGTTATATCCCATTTTTGTCATTAAGGATAAATTGCTATTACTTTCCATGTCCTTCTACCACAACTATATTTTTTCCATAAGTAGATACACAGTAGAAACTCATTTGTAGCACTTCTGAAGTATTTAGAAGAGCCTTAGAGCATAATATTAAACATGGGTAAAAAATATTGTTTCTGTGCAGTTTTTTATATATAGTCTGAGCAACCCCCTTTTGGAATAATTGTCCTATTCTTGCAGGGAGAGGCTTCACCTCTAGGTAAGCATTCAGAAGTGGTGATGTTAATTTGTGGTCTGCAATCAAACATGAAGTACAGGATTTCCAATGATGCAGGTTTTTGTATGTGTTTTTTAGACTAGTTCTGCTGTGTCTAGAAAGCTGCTAATTTCAACCTGCAAATGGCTTCAGCACATGTGTACCTGCAGTCTGCTGCATGAGTGCCCTCCTCCTATCCAGAAGGGTGGGCTTGGCAAGCAGATAAAGATGTTTCTCAGAGTAAGGCTTCTAGTTAACTTCCACTCACCACAGTGCCTAACTTGCCATGTGCATATCTCTTGTGTGGGGCGTGTGGCTCATGATATTTTTGGAACAGCTACTTCCTAAGACTTGTGCAAACTTCTCCAACATGCTTTCCAGGAATCTAGCATCACACTTTTCTTTTGGGTGCCCATAAAGCAAACATCCACTTGGGTAAGGTGGAACCCAATGGTGAGTTGTACCCTACTCCAAATAGCCAGAGTTTCTTGTTAATTTTCTGGTTCTAAAGCTGAATAACTGCCTTCTAATGATGAGATTTTTCTTACATTTTGAATATAGTACACGAACAAAAGGATTTAGTTGCCTAAATGTTGGTCAAGTGTGCGGAAGCTGAGTATTGAAGATGATAATGCATTCCCCTGCAGTACACTTTTTTTCTGCCACTGGTTCTTTCTAACACAGACACAGAATCATCAAGTGGCTAATAGAGATTATTTAAATATCCTGTGTGATAGTGCTATTGATACTAAGAGCCTCCAAGGGACTGACTGGGTCAAACACCACTGAAGATCATTGAACACAGCACTTGTGACAGAGGAATGGAATTGTAGAGCTGGTAATGTGCTGAATGTTGAGCAGCGTGTGGCCAGGACGTGACTTTTCCAGGAAGAATACGGCTCATTAGGTGCCAAAGGGCTAGCCAATAACTGAAAGTATGCACTAAAATCAGGCTAAAGGGTCTTACCTTCTGAGATCATTCCTCTGCTTCAGAGAATGACACAACTAACGTGGGTTACTCTGTTTTAGGATCAGTATACAGAAAACTACTTAATATGTTGACAGCTTACTAAGTCATTGGTGTAAAGACCTGAGATGTCAGAAAGATTAGCATCTTGAAAGACTAACCCCTAAACTTGTACAGCTGTATATTTAAGTGGAACAGGCTTACTTCTAAAGTTTTACACACCTTTTCAAGGAGAAAAACATTAGTCTTGTTTTTCAACAATATTGTGCTATTCTATTTCAGACCATTAATAAGTAGAGTTATCTTTTGGGGCTGTAGGATTCTACAGAGAATTCCATGTTTCATGTGTTTGATTCAGTACAAATGCAGGAGCTTCTTTGCAAGACGTAAATGAAGTTTTTGTTTGCACTGCTTTGATAGGTAAAGAAAACTTGAATGTTTGTATCTGAAACAAACTCAGAGCAAAACTACAATTCTATTATTATGCAAGACAAGTACATAATTAGTTTCACAGTTGGAGAATCAAGTCATAACTGAAGCTATATTTCTACTTAAATTCAGTCATAATATTTTTCTAGAGAAGGTGTGAAAAAGGCAAGAGGATACGTAATGGGGTTGAGATCACAGTACACTGAAAGAACAATTTCTTCCCAGTTTGGAAAGATAGAAACTATTTTGATTTTTTTCTACTGAATTGTTTTCCATCTGCTGAGTAGATTACAGTGTAATATCATATGTCCTGTAATATGTATTTATGTAATATTAGTCATACCATATTATTTAGCATATCAAATTGTATTGTAATTACTTTCTTCCTTATCACCCTGATGTTTTCTTCAGAGTATATGTGACTCCCTAAAAGTGGAATAAATGGAGCTAGTTATCTTTTCAGCATAATCGGGTAACTTCTTCCTCCTGACTTGAAATAACTGCAAGGCCCGGCCAGAAGCCAGTGATTATTTAATATTTTAGTCACTTCAGTGCAGTAGGGTATTCCACTTGGTATCTACAGCATATTGCAGAAGAAAACAATTCCAGTCTGCTTTTGTTCTTATCGGCTACTGAAAATGTATGCTTGTGTTTCAATTTTAAATGCAGCACTTCATACGCTCCCCCAAGCAGATGATATGAACAAAGCCAGCAGTTTGGACCTACATAAATCAAATGCGAACAACCTTTGTGAAGGGTGTGACCAAATGCTATCAAAAAAAGTATGTGGGTGGGAGATAAACTGCTCTTGAGCCTCACAGTACAAATTAGGTGTGGACTTACTTTGCAAAGGAAGCACGGAAGCAGTGAGTTAACTGTTGTATACCCTGTAGTGAATTCAGCTAGTAACACTTGAACTGTGATTTCAGCATGGTGCTGACTTTCCTTCTAAAAACAGTCTGTCAGATACATCTGCTGCATCTGTACATTCATCGTCAGGTTGATGGCCTCATCCTGCACTCTTCCTGTATGAGGAGGTTTTTAAATATAAGCTGGCTAGGCTCATGTGTAGAAGGGATGCATATTCAGGCATGGAAATAGCGGTGATCCCTGACAAGAATATGCCAACGTTGTAATGAGAAATTCTTTAGACTTTGCTGGGACAAGGTCCATTTGCAAAAGTTTTGCATTTCTGTTGTGGGGTCTAGGCTTGTTCTTGTTCCTGTAGCAAGGGGGCTTGCTGACTGTTGAGCAATGAGAGCTCATTTTATAGAAACTGCCAGTGTCCAGCCAGCAGTGCATTATTTGTGGGACCAAGAGAAGCACCAGGCAAAATTGTTTCTATCCTAGCAAAGGGGTTTCTTGGTTAGAAACTGAAGTCTTTGCTTCGAGGAGCAGGCTTTCAGAATGGGTTATGTGTCTTATTAAATAGCTACTGGATTAAAAATCAGAAATGCTCCTGAAATCAGAGCCCAGAACTCTGGCCTGCTTTTTTGCAATCTTGTAGCTGGGCTGAGGGGAAGATAATCCCCCTGCTCCAGCCTCATCCTCTGTACTTTGTGCAGAACTGGAGTGCAGTTTTGTGCCATATGTTTCTGGGTTAGGACTTGAGTGCTCTGATTAAATTGTCCGACTTGGCAGTGCTCATCAGCTCGACGTCAAGATGTGTCCCAGGAGCTTTCCAGATCCATGCAGAAACCTAGGCACAAGGAAAGGAGATCTGGGCAAACAGGCTGGTGGGAGCTGCAGTGTGTGCCAGCCATGTCCTGGCTCTGGGTTTGCTGGGCTCCAAGCTGCAGCTGTGCTTTGGGAAGCACTGCCCACACAGCTCTGGAGAGAGAGACTTGAGTTAGCTTTGAGCAGTCATGAAACAACTGGCATCTTGGGCTCAGGCCCTTTTGAAAGGGGCAAAAAGACATATCAAGAAAGGAGAGGCTTTTGGTTGTTCAGTTCTTTCTAAGGATCAAGCCCTCAGCTGTCATTATTCTGTTCTCATATCAGAGAACGAGAAGCAGTTCGGCCTTATTCTTTAGGTAACACATTTTGTGGACTGCTAAGGTTTGTGTGGTGATGAAAAGTACCATACTGGGATGCAAATATTCACATGAACATGTATGTAAAAAGAAGCATAATTAAAAGAGTAGCCTCAGGAAATTAGAGACGAAATATCTTTCTTATCAAATGACAATTTCCCTTTTAGAATTTGGATTTAACTGATTGTAAATGCATTTTACTCTAAGGACTAATTTAGCAACTGGGTCAGTGGCTACAATACCAACCTCATCAGTTATATGATGGATAAAGGCATCTGACACTACATTCACTCTTTCTGAAAGGTTTCCAGCAGATTCTTCTGTCACACTGTGACTGCATTCGATCCATAGCTTTCAAAAACAATAAAACATGTAATGACTTTGTAGTTGGTAATGCTGCATATTTATCAAGAACAGAAAAGTCTTCCCTGAAGCATACTTTCATTTATTGTTATTCAGAGTAATAGTATTTCCTTACAATAATTTATTGAAGTTGGTGTAAATGAAGAATGACCTATAAGTAGAAAATTTGGGGTGGGTAAAGCATCTAATTGCTTCTTTGTAATGTGGATAAGAATACTGTGTTTCCTGAACCATTTCAATGGCAAAGTATTCTCTCTGAAATTGCATTCTATAACAAACAGTATCTCAATGTTAATAAGTTTTTAATTACAAAAACTAATTTTAGTGCCTGTGCAATAGGAATCTGGCTGTGGTTGAGCCAGGTGTAGACAGACAGTTCACTAGCTTTCTACATGCAGTTGTCAGTGTAGGTTAATCCAGGCCTGACACAATCCTCAGATTCACTCTAGGACCACTCAGCACAGGCTATGCTTGTTATGAATGCTGTCAGATAGTCTGATGGATTTGTTTGTGGTGTAACACCACTGCTGAATTGAGCAGAAGCTGCCACTTAACTTCATACTAGTTTGTGAACCTGAAGCAATTCTTAAGAAAGTAAATAAAAAGTAACCAGAAAAAAAAATACAAAATGCAAAAAAAAAAAGGCATTTAAATATACCCACTCATCTACTTTAAAAAAAGTAAAGATGCTTATGTCAGTCATTCATAAGTGAAAGATCAGGTTATCCGAGTTCACAAACTGCAAACACTAATTTCTATTTGGTAAAGCCAATGAAGTAATCAATGGAGTTAACAGCATCAATCTAAACAAAGTACAGCCTTAAATGATGTGACTATGCAATGTATTGGAATACTGTACATATTTAAAAGTAATTCAAGTTTATTTTTGTGCAGGTATTTGTTCTGTAACTGTTTTTGAGGGGGAGACTAGTTCTCTGATTTAATCTGTAATATTTCTGTATAAACAATACGGCACTGTTATGTATTAGAATGACAACTCTTTTTTTTTGCTGCAGAGATTATACAATAACACAGTTAACATACTTGACTGAACAGATATCAAGGCATGAGCTTTTCTGGAAAATAGATTTTTTTACATTTTCAGAAAACAGTGCTTCAATATTTATTTTTATTTGAAAATAAGATTCTGCCCACAGGTTAAATTGCTGCTGTCAGTGGTATGTTTTTTAATTTCAAATGTGAACTTTTCATTTATATTCTTTGTCACTTACAGTAGAGTTTAGACAAAGAGCGTTTATACTGAACTTAAGGGAGACACTTTACCTCTTTCAACTGAGTGAAAGAACTGAGCTCTAAATTACTTGCATCTATTTTTTAATCAACTAATTTGTTGTACTTGAGCTCACAGAAGAGAATTTTTACACTTGCTGAGACTTCAGGATGAACACAGTTGCTTGAAACTCCCTGTAGAACCAGTGGGAAAAAAATCAGGCCCATACTGTGGCATAAGTCATCTTCCATATTTGAGATGACTGTTCTGTGATTACATGAACCATGACAGTCTTTTTTTTTTCCCTGCCTTTTTTGACCATAGCAAGAACAGAGGGTGACAAACTAAGATGTCTATATCTGCATTCTAGAGTCTGAAGTTAGGTATGGGCCTTGCCTTAAATACTATCCAAGTTCCTGTCAAGTTGGTGTAAGTCTTGACATTAATTTTTAGGATCTGTGAATCATGTTCCTAATGAGTCATCTGGTTGAATCTTAAGCAAGACTGTTAAGCAAAACACTTTCTCCCTGTGTTAGAAAAAAGGTCTTAAGTATATTATATAAAAGATTAATAATGTTAGGAAATATTTTCTTTTGGAGCAGAATATTATTGCAGCTTAGGATAATTAGTAATAAAAATGTATAACAAAGTGACGTGGAGCTTTGATGTTTATGTACCTGAAATTGCACCTCACCTATGGGAAATGACTCTTAATGAAAATCTGTTCTATAAGATACAGAGCAAGGACATCACATTTGATGAGCTAGACAAATGGATTTTCTTAAGTATTTTATTAAGGGAGGAATTATGTTTTATAGTCCAGAAGTTATTTAAATATAAATTTATCAGTGGTATCCTCAAGTGTATTTCTACTGTTCTACTATAAATCCAAAATAATACTGTAGTAGCAGATTACTTTCAATTCCACAAATAGGAAAATAGAACACCTTGAGGACTTGATCTGTCCACATAACTTCCCAGCTAGTGTAGTTGTAATTTAAACCAGACCTTACTATAAGGTCTTCCACAACAAACCGTTATGAAATATTTATGGCTTTGATTAATAGTATCTGCAAAATGAGAGTTCAGGTTGCTTTTTTATTTCCACTTTAACATGCAAAAGATTTCCATCTTACAATTGGCCATAATACTGTCTAATCAATTTTAAAATGATGTGGCCAGTAGAGCGTGGTATGCCTGAGTCCTTCAAAGAGCAGGGATAATGCCAGACTCCTTTACTTTTCCTGCAACCCACAATATCACTGCAGCAAGCATCCCAATTGCTGAGTTAGCCTTCTTAGCAGCCAACAAGAAAAAAATGGTCTGCTATGATTTGCTCATCTTCCCACTCATAAGCCATTATTAAACAGCAGCATCTTCTAATTCAACATATACTGTAGTCTTTTACCTGCAGCAATACTCTTCATGGTACCCAAATTATACTGTAGCATCATCTGTTAACAGGCTTTTGTGCACTAATTCAGTATGGTCTGCTCTTCTGCTTCTCTATAATGGTTAGCAAAGTTCCTAAGCAGTAGATGCTACTTGACAGTGTATAAAATGTGCATTTGGTCGTGGTTTAGATAATATGGGAAGTGCTTTAAGGGTGATATTGCTCAATTAAAAAAAAAAAGGTGAGTGCGTTTCATAGCATATATCTACACATCAAACTTGTTGGTCTAGAGTATTACTTTCTAGGTTTAGTAACTTAGATAACCTAGCTTTCATTTGAAGATGTATTACATGCTTACCTTGAAAGTTTTTGTGGCTTTTTTTCTGAAGTATAGGGTATGTAATGTAATATGCCAAGTGTTCAGGGTTGGGTTAATGGCTAGAATCGTATTATCTGGGACAGCCCATGTATATTACCTCTTGGTAGAGGTCTAGAACTCCTTGCAGTATGACTGTGATTTTTAATAATTCCCAGTCTGTCAAAGCAAAACTATTTTTGAGAAAGTGGGCACAAAGGATATGTCAGGATAAAACTGGCTTGGTAAAGACCTCATGGATAAATCTCTTGGCATCCCCGGAGATACTGCTACAAGCAAGCTATGAGATGTGGAAGAGGTGTCCTGGAATGCTGCTCTGTTCAGATCAATATGGGTTGCGATAGCTTCTGAGCTCTTGAAATGAAACTCCATCCTTAGTCATTTGTGGTGCAGTGTTAAATACATAAATGGCCCTTTTTTAAATTACACTGTTTTTCATTGGAGTCTACCTCTGGAAAAAATGTGTCTCTGAAAGTTTCTTTTAAAATGTTCAGGACTTGCTTAAGATTCTGGTGGATGACTTCCATTATTATAGTATGTAGCAATATAGTATGTGTATACATAAAATATATATAAATACATACAACTATATGTAATATAAAAATATATACAAAACATTTTTAATAATTGTTTAAGCAGTGGAGCCATGCTATAATGTAAATCATTGACCTTCAACTACCTTGCCTACTACTCTGAAGTCACCAGTCCTGCTCATTGTTATTGGCACTTGAAAAATAGTTTGGGAATTGAATAGATAAATGCCAATTAGGTGATTGATATAAAGTCAAATCTTGTTTCATTGTGAGTAGCAAACATTTTTAAGAAGAAAACGAACAGGTTTCTATAAGATAGAACTGCAACTTAGGTATGTGAGAACTAGATATTTCAGATTGAATTATATCACTAAAAGTATTCTGAATAATTCAAGAAACTCTGAAGATTATTACTTTTATCTTTAACTTTGCAACTTGACTTGTGATACAATTAGTTATCTTATTAAATGTCAGTTTAGACACATCTACCAGCATATGTTTGTGCATGCATACATAGAAATACATGTGAAAGTATATACAAATTCCTTAACGCTCTGAAATTGCTACATAAAATACTGCACAAAACTTCACCACTTGTAAATGCCTGCAAGCATCATAGTTATATTTGAGCATGAGATCATATATACTTCTTCCACAGATAACATAAATAACACACATTGTTAAAAACATTCCTAAGGTTGCAAAGTCAACACTTCGATGTTTGAGGTGTTAAGACAGAGGCTTTATGTGCAGCTTTAACTTAGTCCATATGTGTATTATGATATGCTCTAATTACATAAGGATATGCCACTATTTTTTGTCTCAGCAGCACCTTCCCCCCTCTGAGAGGGTTGTTTATTCTTCTATTGAAAGATTTTTTGTCACACTGTCTTTTGGAGAATGCTTGGCCTGTGCCCTAGATTACCCTTTGTCTATTCTTGAGCCAATTTTTAATTTACTTACAGTTTTTTGCCAGCTTCGATATAATTTGTTTTCACATGCAGTAATTAATTTAGCATCCCAGTTTATTAATGGTGTTATGTTATTCCTCAGCAGTGCTGCTATTCAAGTCATAGATTATCAATCAAGAAATCAACAGTTTTCTTAGCTCTGAGTGCTTGGAGGAAAAAAATCTCAAACAGCAGGTCTTCAGGACATGGCCAAAGTACTGGCATTGGGCTACCTTTTACACTCCTTTAGTCCACTAAAATTTTTCTTCTATTGTAAGTGAATCTTGATGGGTGTTGATAAGGATGCTGATCAGTCATGGTGGGGTTACCTTCCCATTGGGAAATGGGAAGTGACCATGTAAAAGAAACAATGAACATGAGTTTGGTTCTGAACACTTTCAGGAAACATGGATCTCTTTTTGCTGTCACCTGACAGCATGAGGGAAGAATATGGACCATGTTGTCTTCCCTATCTGTGTCATACTCCTGTAAATATAATTAAGGATAATGTGGGATTGTTTGTTTGGATTGCCCTACTAAACATGTTGAAACAGTGAAGTCTGTCAGAATGCAGGATGTTGATACAATTTGAGTGTTGTAACTACAAAAGGATGAAAGAAACCATGTATTTGTATCTGGAGCAATTGCCTAAGATTACACTGTGGCTTGTGAAACTTATAAATTACTGAAATTACCTCTAACTCTTATTAGAACCACAAAAAAAAAAAAACAAACAAATGCAACAGAGTATTCCGGCACTTTCTGTATTTGGTATCTAATGCCAACTATTATTTGCATATTAATTACATACTTGTTACATTGACTATAAAGAAGTCTAATTTAACATTAATGAAGATGTCACTGCTCATTAAGTTGATAAAAATTCAGATTATGAAGTCTGTTGACACACAGGCTCAAGTTCTGGGGTCTGTTGTATGGTGGGGCAGAATGGTTTGGTATGGAGCTAGGAACCTATGATCAGGAGGTGAAGGTGAGGTTTTACTCAGCGGTGTGGTGGCACCCCTCAGAAAGCCAGGTATGGAGTTGTAAGGAAACATGGACTTCTGGTGATTTGAGTTGTCCATTCTAGTAGTATCAAACTCCGCATATGCAACATCGTCACAGAAAATCTTATGGCCAGGTGTGTTTACTAGTGGTTGTCTCCATTTAAATGGAATATAGAGAATATAGATCTCCATGCTGCTGTTCACATTCTGATTGTAAATTTTCTGTTCCTGAATGTGAATCCTTTTAGTATCACCAGTGTGTGTGAGGAAAACTAACAATCCCCCTCTAGATGCTGTATGTATGTCTCTAATACAAACATTTAGAAAACACACTGCTCTTGAGTATGTGTTAAACTTAGTTCTACTTTACATTCAGAGTACATTTGTTTTGTTTCTTGAGTGAGGTATACAAAAATGCTAAGGTATTTACTGTGTTGTCCACCATCACTTTATCATTTATTATACTTCCATTATCACAGTAATTGCAAATGAAGTCATCTAAACTCGTGTGATTTATTATAAGGATATAAATACCGTTGTTTTCAATTTACTGTATTCCTTTGCTTCGTCTTTTTGTGCTCACGCTAGATATTTCAAGCCCTATTATTGATGAGCAATTACGGTAAGTTTGTTTTACTGCTAACTTAATTAGTCAACTCAAAGATACTTTCATATCTATAAACAACATTTATCAAGGGAAGTATCAGTGGTGGCTCACAGAAGGCAAATATAGTCAGTCCTCTCAAAACTTTCTTGATGAAAATTTTTGAAATGGTGGCTCCTTAGCTGAGGAAGGAAGTTTTAACAGTGTAGAGATTGATGGAAGTGAGGTAGATAATCGAGGTATCTGAATTTAAAACTAGTGAGAATCCTGAAATACTAAACATTCATTTTGGCTGAGGTGGTAAGAATGACCTCGATGAATAAAGTGTCAGCCAGATTTTTGATTTTTTAATAAGCTTGCTACAAAAGAAAACTTGTTTGAGAAGGGCTGTGGGGCTAACCGAACCAGGAGCTGAGAGAGCTTTACATAAGGTGGCTGGGTGACAGAATAGCAGTAATAAGCCATACGAAGAAAAGTCAGTGGACGGGAGGGATGACCAAAATAGTGACTGGTTAGAGCGGCAATGGGAGGAAAGAGGGGTAACTCTGAATTTTGTCATTCCGTGTCCAAGTAGCATTACTTTGACTGTTTTGTCATTATTACTGATTATGAATCTGCTGCACTGAAATATTTATTAAAATGTTTACATACATATCAATTTGCAAATGTCTGAAAAATCCAACCAACTTGTAAGGAGTGACATTGCTTGCAAACAAATAATTTCAAATATGTTATTTTGTTACCCCTCTTGAATGGAAAAGGGGTCTTCATGAGTAACTAATTAAACTTGTGTTCCTGTCTTTATACATACAACTGCAGTATCAGTCTTCGTGACTTCATGCATTCATACATAGTGTCCTAATTAAAATCACGTTCTTTATGTATACATTCAACAGCCTTTTGTGTATGCTGAGGCTCTGTTCTCTGCCAGGAGATGCTGATTCATCATGATGCCAGTAAGACAGGTACTCAGACTAAGTGTAAGTGTTGCTTAAAACTGCTTAAAAGAGTTGCAAAGGTGCTGTGGGTCACTGATGCCTCCCTGCACTGCTGCAGCTGCTCCACCTTGCATCCTCCTTGTTCATTTGTTTACTATCCTGTTTAGTCTGTTTCCTCTAAAACAAGATGGAGGGTGGGGGAGGGGACAGAAAATGTCTTAAGATCACACATTGAAAGTGAAACAATTTACCAGTAAATTGTTTTTAGCTGCCTTATGTTTGCATGCACTGAGTTCTGTTACTGATTTTCAAGGTGCTGTTCTCACAGCCTCTTGTAGCAGCCATCTTCACCTGTCTTCCATGTCCCAGAGTGAGGAAAAGAGCTTGGGAAACTCTCACCGGTGCTAAGGGTCATATAGCAAACTTTGGGTCCCTATTTTAACTTGCCTCCTGGCTGTCTCCATAATGCATTACACTGTATCATCCCATTTCTCAGGGAAGGAGAATAGCTGATGTATTATTGTAAACAGCAGCAGGGAACAGATTAAGGTCTGCATTAAGGCTTCAAGTTTTACTAACAGTTGAGCACTTTGTTCTAAGCTCTTCAAAGACATCTCTAGCAGATAGGAGCATTATCAAAAGCATTTGTGTTTTCTGAACAAAATTAGTGGGAGGGCCACAGACTGTTTATGCATCTCATGCAATGTGTGTTTATATGGTTTTAGCCTTTGTTACCTTTGTTTAACAATCTTTGTTGCCTGGCTGAACAATACAGGCTATAGAAGTTCGTGATGATTCTTCCTGCTTTTATAACTATAGACAAATGCTGGAGACATACAAATGACTGCTTACAGATGTTTGTGGCAGTTGATGAATGGCTTCAAACGCATTCAAATGTAATTATATTTAATACTTGTTCATGAAGCCACTGAAATGAAAGTAAATTCTGGAGCAACCACTTGGTACTGCAAGTCAATATTGGCATATGCTTCAGTCTTCCTAGGGTAGTTTGGGCATTTGGTGGGGAAGCCAGCTATAGAACAACTTCTTAACCAGTGCTCCACTGACAAGGAAGCCAGGCAGCTGTAAACATTACTGGCAAGGGAATCTTCCCATTGATAATTTGCTGTGTTAAGTGCAGATAAGGAGCCTGGTTTTGATTAGGTACTTCTGATGTTGGCAGTGTTTCTGATCCTAATAATAAAACTTTTTAATAATTCCAGAGCTGAGGCATAGTTGATCATTTTAACACTATGGCTGATAAACTCTATTTAGTTACCTCATGGATGCTAGACCTCTCTGTACATCTGATAAAACGTTACAGATGGAGAAGAGCTTTTTCTTTTGAGCTGAACAGCAGAAAGTGTAAAATATCCACATTCATTCTATCTTACTTTTATTGCCATTTTTCCCCCCAGTATTTACTTAATATTAACTTCACTTTAATTTCCATTTATACTCTTAAAGCAACCAGTGATATGGTGAACAATGAACTCCTTTCATGTTGTTTGAAAGGCACATTTAGTGGAACATCATGGCTAATCTGTACTTCATTCCAGAAGATATAATTTGCAAACTAGTCCCAATAGATTGGTGTCAAGTTAAGCCTAAAACATAGCTTTTCAATGGCTGTTTGTTACACTGCTTATCAGTTCTCAAATGTATTGTTTTTTCCAAATGTTTAACTTAAAAATATTTTTCCTGCAACTAAGCCCACTGCATCTTCTTCTGTTTTCTCCAGCTAATGAGAATAATTAATCCTTTCCCTCTTTATATCACCCCTTTATGTATCTGTAGAAAGCTATGTCTACCCTCAGTCTGTCTTTAGCAAGAACATGCCTCATTCTCTTAATCTTTCTTCATGGGTCTTGGGGGCTTTGTTCCTCCATATGCTTGGACTGTGTTATTTCTTGAATTGTTTTATTTCTCACCAGAACTTTCTCATGTTTTTCTATTTTTGAAATGTAGGATGGAAAGAATTAAATGAGGTTGAACTGCTGTAGTTAAACAGGATAATATTGCAGATCACTTGCTACTGATACGAAGAATGGAATTCCTCTTGTGTATTTTTCCTCTGATCAGTACAGCATTCAGTTCTTATTTTTTTAATCAACGGGAAGAAAGTCTTTGTTCTAATCATACCTGTGGTGCTTGCTTTGCCTGGTTTGGTATACCAGTCAGACTCCCAGTTTACTTAATTAGAATTACTTTCATTAGAAGATAAAGATTAGAAGATAAATAGAATTACTTTCATTAGAAGAGGAATAAAGCATGCATGATGTACCCAATGTGTGCAAATGATCTTTACCTATCATTTGTGTTAAGATGCTTCAGACTTGTATCATACAGACCTCAAGATTTTGCCCAAGGTAGAAGAGCCATGGATGTCCAAACTTCAGAATGAAGGCTGCGTGAGGACAGTACAGAGTAGAGCTTGCTCATCAGCTTCCTGTTAGGGAATTGGGGTTCTTTGGGTTCCTTTCATTCACCAGAACAGCTGTCCATGTAGTGTGCAATAAGAGCTCCTACCTGCCCTGGCGATATCATCAGTGTTGCACAGATGAATAATTTTTGCTTGTTTCAGACTTTGGCTCACTGATTTCCATAGTGTGTGTGTGTGTAGGGGTAGATGCTTTTGCTTCTGACAATGCTATATGAAATGGTACCAACAGAAATACAGGAATTGAATACAGGATTTGAGTTACAGAGCAGTTCTGTGTTTTTTCTAGTTTAAAGGTGTTGGCAGGGAGAGGAACTCAAACTGGTATAAATTTACTGGTATAATTTTACATGTGAAATTTGTTTTTCTCTGAAAAGTTTTAAACAACAGTTTTTCCGTAACTTAGACATAAATTGCTCCCAATTTCTACTGAAGTAGAAGTGCTAGAATAGCTTAGTGTTTTCTTTAGAAATTTGCCTAAAACTTTACAGTTCTAGTGTTTACCATGGGCACTGAGGATTTTGAAGTTCTCTACTCTCTGATTCAGTCTACAAGGGAAAAGTTACCTATAAGAATCCATACCTTGGTCATAATCAGGTTGCGTCAGGTTCAAGCAGGTTGTAAGGGTGCACTGAGATTGCTCGCAGTTGTTTCGAGCTCTTAATCAGTTCACATAGGCTTTCTTTGTATGTAAACCCAGGTGACAGAAACAGTAAGCCTTTCTGTAATGCCAAACTGGACAGCAACCAGGGTTTTTGCCCAGAAGTGTTTCTAATTGGAGGTAATAATAAACACTTTCAAGCATCCCTTTTTATTTCCAGGTAGGAACTTACCCTGTTGTGGGATAACCAATAGTATGACTACCATGTTTTCTGAAGGCCATATTCATGGAATATAATAGATGCAATGTGCTTTTGGGAATACAACAGGAAATACAAATTTCAAGCAATGTTTGGGCAGTTGAATACTTATTGCTTTGTAAGGCTAAATAAACAACTAAACTAAAGAGAAGTTGAACTCCTTTCAACTGAAGGAATTCTCATGGTATATAGTAGCAACTTTTGTTTCCCATTCTTGAGGTTCCTCAGCAATTTCTAGATTGGAAAGGAATTCTTGTATCAAGTACTAAAGAGTGCTATAGAATCATAGAGTGGCTTGGGTTGGGAGGGACCATAAAGATCATCCAGTGCCACCCCCTGCCATGGGCAGGGATTGATGTTATCATGCATCATTTACAGAAGAGAAAAACTTGCACATCTTGTTTAAACTTGGGCCTTGCATAGTTTTCGTTTTGATGTGATTCTGCTTTAGATATATAGTGGTATATAAGCCCAAGTTCTATGATTTCCACCTGTTTAGTGACATCAGGCTGTTTTTGTGCCAACACAGCTTCTGTTACTGCTTTTTAATAAAGTTACATAGGGAATAAGCTAAATCAGTAAAAAGCATGATGAAATAATATATTTAGCCAAAACAGGGGTGCAGGATGGGGAATTATTCACTTAGCATATTATCAGGATAAAGGAAGGTGGTGTGAATGAGGAAAAGAACATGAGGGATCTTCTGGTTCAGGAAAACTTCCTTCTCGGTTTCCCAGCCTTGCAGGTGAAAGAACCTTCTCTGCTTCAGAACCTGATTTAACCGGAGGAAGCATTCATGTGGGTTGTAGAGATGATGATGGTCAGTAATCCAAACCATTAGTGACCATTCAGTTGGGTTGTTGAATTTTATCACAGCTATGTATTTAAAACTTGGATGAGCTTTGGATTTTGTTAAAAGTTTTCCAATGCTCTTTTCCCATCATGATTTTTTTTCTGAATGTTCTAACAATGGTGGAAGACTTTCATTAACTTCCCAGGAAATTATATCAATTTATCCAAATATAGGAGTATGGAAAGCAGGGTTTTTAACTGGGGGGTAAGGACAGTAAGTAAGTGACATTAAGAAATACTTGTTGAATTTAACTGTAATACTTACCAAAGTAAAGTCCTGTAATGGTTCATCAAAACTCCTTTTACCAAAAACTCTTTACCAGTTTCAAAATGTAAGTTAAAAAGGCCCTAGCACAAGCTGGAGGCTTTTAGGGTGGTGTCATTTACTTAATAAACTGCAATATGTAGAACAAGTCTAAGACAAATAGGGCTTTATTGAGTTGTTCTTTAATTTTAAAGGGGCTACAAAGTAAATGTGCTGTCTCTCCTGTCCCTTCTTAATCCTACTTAAAGAGGTGCACTGAAAGCCACTGAAGATGTGTAACAAACCAGGCCTAATCAACCCCTTGCTGGTGTACCAGTATTCTTAATTTATAACCTGCTGCACTATTCATTGTAAGTGCTGATGTGTTATTTGTGATGTGTTATTCCTTCATTATAGAGTACATTTGTAATTATAAGTACAGGGGTTTTATCATTTGACAAGAAGAAATGTACAGATGACAGGAAACTAAGAGGATGAGGCTTTGCTTGTTCAATATGAGAAGTGTCTTAAAGTTCAAACTAACAATAGCTTATGTGAGTAAAATCATGTTCTCAGTTCCAATAAATACACGATGATTACCTCAGAAGGAAAGAGGTCAAGATAAGGTAAAAGCATGTGAGAACTTTCCATGGTGGTAAAATTAAATATATATATTGTATTCCAGGCTTCCAAAAGACCTCCAACAAAACCTTGTTGTACACTTTTTCTGGAATTGGATGAAGTTAGTAATCTATCAGCTCAGACTGTTAAGTTCTGCTCTATCTGTTTAATACACAACTTCAGACCCTCTAGAAGTCAAAATACACTCTTGAAATACCAGTGTCAAATCCTGATGGAGTGTGACAGTGTATCCTTTAATGTATAATGTTTTAGAAATGTGTTTGGTCTGAATGAGTCCCATACTCACATTCGTGAGTATGAATGAATTTGAGGGGCAGAGGCAATTGCAACGAGAAATGGGCAACTTCATGTGTGATAATCTGTTAATCTCCTTTGGATGAAGACCAATAAAATAGTTTAGAGCTGTGATATGGAAGTTTGGGAGGAATAATTTAAACATGTCAGGCTGCACACCAGGAAATTGAACTTCCATATAAATTTCCATTATATTCCCATCTGGTCCATACACAATAATGTAGAAAGATTGTGAATTGCATTTCAATTGCTTGAAGGCTTGTGAAATGCATTTTATGTATGGAAAATGCCAGTGTTTATTAAATTTGGCTTTAATATATTTTGTGTTTACATACTAAGAGTTAAAATCTGATCTAGCTTTCAAAATAATTACAGCAATTCTAAAGACAATGATTACTTTGGTGACTTGTCATCAAGGTGTTAAGTTATGCAGTGTTCAAAAGAAAAAGCAGGAAATGCTGAGCTATTAAGTGGAGAAGTAGAGACCTGACCATGTTTCCACTGTGAGACAATAAAAGCTAATTATATCACTGGACTAGAAAGCCAGGAGATTTGAGTGTACATCTGTCTCTACTAACCTTCCTGTACGCATGACCTGTGGGTTAGTCTTTCCATAATCATGAAATATTTTTTTCCCTTGCTTTAATCACTTCCTTTGTAAAGCCTTCTGAGACAAGGAATGACATTTATTATATTAGCATCTAATTCAGAGGTGCAGTGGTGTCTGAGCGTGACCTAGAGCACTCAGAAACCCAGGCTGGCCCAAACTGTGGTTGTCTGAAGTGTAGAAGAAGCATTTCATGTTGTTCTTCATAACTGGAGGCCTGATTGCATGATAAGATTAAGTCTCAGTCTCACAAATGTAGTTTAAATACACAAATGCTCTGATGATACCGCACAGGTTTTCCAGTTGAAGGATTAAGACTCTTACAGGATTGTTCCCTTGTTTTCTATGGGCTGACAAATTATGCAGTAGAGAAGGAAAATTGTGATAAATGTGATAGAGAACTATATTGTGATTAAAAACATGGAAATATAATTGTCACATCTGAAAGTGACAAATGTCCTGTTTATCGGACTTTAAAAATGAGTAAATGGAAATAAGATTCTCCTCCTTCCTCACCATGAGGTCAACTGTGCCTTAGTTTCTTCCTTTTTGTGGTGGTAGTTTCAATTTAATCATACAGCATATTGGCTTTTCTAAATGAGATCACTCCACTTTGTTTTAATTGCACTGGTGTAGATAACATTCCCTTATTTGCAGGGTACTTAATAAAATGCAGCTTTCTTTTTTCATGTGATCAGTTAATCTCCATGGTCTTGAAGACTTTTTGTAAGGGTTGCCTTGCCTAATAAGTACAGTTTAGTTCTACCTATCCCTCTTTTTGAGGGAACTTAATAGTCACAGCCACAACCTGTACCACCCTAAATATCCTTCTTGAAAGAAAATCTGCAGATTATCTGCCTTAACTTGTGTAATTATTTCTTACCATGTCCCCTTCCCAACTTGTTTTCTGTGTTGTGAAGAAAAATTCTTTTCATATAGCACCTAGTTTGTACTTGCATGATGCTTCCTGCTCCAGGTCTCACTTGGGTGACTACCAGAGAATGATGGAAGCCTTAAAGGTCTGAGAGGAGAGAAACAAGGAAATAGTGAACTGAAAGGAAGGCAGTGATGGATATACTGGATGGGGCCCTGAAAGAACAGCACCCTGTTGCAATCAGCTCCAACAGTTCTTGTAAACTTGGCAATTCAAGCCACTGGTTAAATAGCTCTTGTCTTTCCTTTCCCTGTTACATGAATGGAAAGACGGTGTTTTATGTATGTTGTGGTGGTGCTTCCACATCTGTTCTTAGCAGGTAGAGTAGGTAGGAATGTAAAACGGCAACACTAAGTCCAAAGCCCCTTGTTGATGTGGATGCCTAGAGCGAGTTGCAGTGGTCAAGATTGCTCAAAACCAAGATCCCAATAGGAAAGACTCTTTAGCTTATAGTATGGATATCTTGAGCTTTCTAAAATAGCATTGTTGTCAACAAAAACTTGAGGGGCTTGTCTTCTGATTTGCAATTGTTTCCTGTTCTGTAGGCTTACATGGCTTAGACACGGCAGTGCTGGGGGCTGCAGAACATAACGTCTGTGCTTTCTGATTGAGTGGAATCCCTTTGCTTTTGGGGACATGTGAGGGTAGATCTCTTGGCTTTGTTTTGGCCAAACCTGCCCATCTTTGTTGTTGATCTCCTTGAAAGCTGATCTCATGAAAGCCAGATAATGAAGAGACAGTGTGCTGTTCAAGCAGATGGTCTGTGTTTTGGGTCCAAAAAAAGCAGTGGTGCAAGCAGTCTCAGTAGAAAAGGCGAGGGAAAGGTGGTCTGAAGCCTCAATGCAGAATATTTGGGAGGTCCCTTCCAACCTTAACTGTAGATGCCTGGTAGATTGGCGTAAAATAGTTCAGAGATCTTTACAGTGCAGATCTTTTTATCTGTTCATAATGTGGGAAGTGCAGGGAGAAGAGTTTCTTAAAGTCATAAAGGTAAGAGTTTAACACTAAAAATTGGATTTTAGTGCCAGAATTAGACTCTAGGCCAAATCATGGCTTTAAAAATTAGGCAGCTAGTACTTTTTAAAAATTGTTCTTAAAATTTTAACCTGATGTCTGTCTATTGTCATGTCAAGATGATACAATAAATTTTGTGATTTGTGTTGCCCTCAGTGTTCCTTGCACATACAGTATAGACATAACCATACTGGGTTATATGTGGGTTGACTTGGGATTGATCCCTTAGGTGTTCTCAGGATGTGTCTGATGAATGACAACAGTCAAATGAAAAAGTGCCTGCAACAATTTTATTTAAAAACAAAACAGGAAAAATGAACTTCTAAGTATGATGTCCAGAGCAAACAACTGTGGTATAGCAGATTTAGATTCAATTTCTGAATTCCCTCAAGGAAAATTTTTTTGAAGAGTGCAATAATTTAAAAATTAAAAAAAGCGTGTATTCTTATTACTTTGGGTTGAAAATATGACAATTGAAAGCAAAGAATTCTGGAGTAACTGGAGTGTAGAAAGATGAAGAGATGGTTTAACCATTTACTGTAGATGTTAGGAAATAAATTGGTGAAAAGCAGGATGTCATTCCTTTTAAGAGCAATGTGTTCCTGTTCTAATTTTATTTCATTTCTTGCTGATGCCAAGATAGTTAGTCATAATGTCTATAGAAACAAGACACAGAATTCAGAGAAAAGACTGCCATTATGACACTTAAATGTGGAATTCAAGGAGTACGGATGACACCAGCAATGAAAACTGTTCCAGAAGTACCTGCAGGCTTATTCTTAAAGCATGACCACCTTTTATTAAAGTATACTCTGCACAGTGTAGGAAATTGATTGTGATAACCCACTGCACTACTGTAGTATCTTCCATACTTCTACCATTCAATTATTTAAATGAAAGGACTTTTCTTTTTAACAAAACCTTGTTGTCTGGTACACAGAAATATGTAATTTAACACATCTCATTCTCTATCAGCTTTATGCTTTTATCAACTCAATAGGCTCTTCTGTTTTCCCCCTGGTCGTACTGATTACATTCTTTTATCAGATCTGTAAGAGCTGCACTGAGTTTAGGTATTATTTTGAGTTTAAAGTAAGTATCAGTTGCATTTTAATAACTTGTATAACAATGCCTCTTATTTTTAATATAAGTAATGCTCTGTAAAGAGGAGGGCATCTTACCGTGAGCATGGAAGAGTAGCTTGTTTTTCTTTCCACCTGCTTTGATGTAACTCTACTATTCAGGAATCTGACACAGTAAATTAGCAAAATAAAACTATACATATGGCATATTATGCGATGGCTAAGGGCAAACAATATTAGGTGCTAATTTATATGCTAAAGCATGATCCTACAAATATTTGTATGTGACTGAGTTTACAATATGCATGAATTCTCTTGTATCCATGAATGTTTACATTATCAAGACAAAATAAAGGATAACAGAATCCTGCTAATGTGCCTCTAAAATAGAGAGAATACTTTAGTCCTGGGGTACAAATAGAGTAGCTACAAACTCTTAAGAAGAAATGCTCTGTATATTTTTGATCTCATTTGAGAATTAAAACAGATGGATGTAGGATGTGTATGAGTATCATATTTAATCCTGTTTCCACTGTTCATAATAATGGAAACTACATTAATGACAAAACTATGTTGTATCCTTACTATTTTTCCCAGAAAATGATCAGATAGGTTAAGGGCAATGATCTGGGAAGTTTACTGTATAACAGTGGAGTGAAAAGTGTATTTTTGCCAAGTGCTGTTTTAAGGAAAAACAACTTGTGTAGGTATGGGATGACAAATTTAACATACACCCGAAGTCAGTCTCTGATATCTAGATCAACTGGAACTTTCAACATGAGAAGCTTTTTAGAAACCTAGTTCACAAACTAGAATGATTGTGCAGTAGTACTCTTCTACTTGTATTGCAAAAGCTCTAGAAGGGTCAAATTCGATCAATAACTTTGGAACAAAGTGAGACACCCCATGAAATATTAGTTGTATGTGTAAACATACTTGGAACATCCTCATTAGGTAACAGTAATGTTGACTTTAAGCCACATGCATCTCATGTGACTGAACAGTGAAGAGTAGACATCTATCTGTAAATGACCTTAACCTTAATCACTATACTGCCAATATTACTTGTAGCTGTCATGATTCATGTTTACAGCTGCCAGATATCCCCAAATGATCCATTGTAAATGTTATGCATGGAGAAGGAATTAGAGAAGTTCTTACTGAAAATCTAATTAACCCCCTAATGCATTTAAGGTGAACTCTTTGTTTCTTAAATGCCTGAATATGCATAATAACAGCCATCCAAGGGGAGGATTTGGTGTCTGTTTTAGGAGTTACTTCACTAATAAACACTACTGGGGTCTTTGGAAGATTTATTTACCTGGTAGCAAGAGTTTTGAAGGACATGAAAATTTAAATCCTAACTTATTGCAGGTCTTCCCTTGCCCCTTGAGTTGAAGGGGTCTGATGCTGACTGCTTCAGTCAATGGAAAAGCATTTCAGTAAATAGACGTAGTTCAGGATTTCACTGAACTTGTACACTGCTCCCCCAGTTTCTGGAACATGGTTGACCATATCTCTTGGGTCCCTACTGCCTAAGAGAAGCTTGTTCTTACAGTGATTATGGTATGGTGGCACTAGAACACTTTTTATGATTCAAGATTGATTTCTGAGCGACAAAGCTGTGCTACCTCTGTTACCTTTCTCAGCTGCTGAGAAGATCATAAGACTGGCAATAAAATGAGTTTAATAAACATGTTCAAATCTTAAGGATGAAGTAAAAAAATAAATAGGCATCTGCTTAAAACTTAATTCAAATGTAGATTATTTGATAATCTGTTTTATTACGCAGCTTTCCGGAATTTATCTTCACTTTATCACAGGCCATGATCTGAAGTCTCCTCTTACCAAAGGTAATAAAGAAACATTAGCCAATGGAAGAAGAAAGGCCATGTTAAATCTTGCCCAGTGCCTAGGTAGCTTCTTCCTAGCTCTCAGTGGACTCTGACTTGGGGTTTTCAAACTAGAATGGATGAGCTGGTGCCTTTGTCTTTAATGATTCTGGGTGTTCTTGTCTTCCTTTTTCTCCCTTCTCCTTCTGTGAATCTGTCTGAAGACATTTTGAGCCCAGGAAGAGCCCAGGAAACTTCTGTCATCCTCAGTGTGCCACAGGGAGGAGTCCACAGCACAGCTGTGTCTTGTGCAAGAAGTCGCCTCCTTTTGATTGACTGCTCACTAGTTCTGTGTGATGGCATGGTGTTTGATTTCAGGACACAGTAAATAAATCCTTTATTTGTTATAAGCATAATCTTGTTAACTTCATACCTTGTTTTTTTTCTCCAGGTAGTGAGTTGGATTTTAGTTAATTGAATGGTGCTCTTACAAAAGTGTCAGCTACGTGTTCCTTATCCCTCTTCCTTCTTTCTTAGACATGCAAGATCTTTTCTTTAGCACTGGGGAACTGTACTGCAGTATTCAAAAAGTCTGAACTTTAGCCAATACTCTTTTTTTATTGAAGTATTAGAGAGGACTCTTCCAGAAGAGTGCAGAAAGGAGTGATACTTTAGCTTTCCAATTCACTTGCTTCAGCTCACTACAGAAAGTAAATGCATTAATCAACAGCTGTAGAAAGGTCTGCTTTAAAACAAACAAAAAAACACAATCTTTGGCTGTTATTAACATTTGTAAATGGAAAAAAATCAAGGGGTAATAAAATTGATACAGCACAGCTCAAATGTGAAAAATAACATAATCAATAAAGACTAAAGTAAAATGTTCCTACGTCAGCCTGAGGTCTGAATCTGTTCTCTTTTCAAGTGGCAATATTTTTCCTACTCTAATAAAAAAAATCTTTAATATGAATGAATATAAATTTCCTTCTGTTTAGTCACAGCCAAACCTGGCCCTAGCTGTGATATTGTAAACCAAGTATGCTTCCAGGAGAACTGTTAAAGGCAGTGCTTGCTGTAGTTAGGAGATGCCCTCTGCCATCCTGGCTGAAGAGTATCACTTTTTGTTTAAGGATGAATGTTTTTAAGTTTTTATAAAAACTCTTCTAATGGAAGGCTCTGAGCGGAAGTAAGGAACCTGTTGTGCTACAGTGGTTGCAGGGTAGATAATCCCCATCAGGAGGCAGTAAGAGGGAGGCTGTCATCTTGTCTCAGACTGCACTTGCCCCTGACAGAATCACCCCTTCATTTCAGTAGGCATTTCTTCCATATGTGACCACCTAATTCTGTACAGTGGTGTTATAAATGTGAGAAAAAGCTGCATGCAGGCAAACAGAACACCCATAGGGGGGTAGTTCCAAAGATAGGAATGCCATTCACTGCCTCAATTGCAACTGTGACCTTCAGTATCTTCCCCTATATGACCAAAACTTCTTTCACAGACCTTATTAAGGCTTACAAAGTAAAGTTGAGGCAACCCAGTTTCATTATTTTGGAATAATGAACAGCAATGTTCCTGTTTTCACATCTGGGTTGCTGTATTTGTGAAGTGTTTTTGCTGTTGATTCTTTCAGATCATCTAAGAATAAGTCTAACTCTGAGCCATACAGTATTTCAGTAGGAATACAGAAATGTCCCTGTACTGGTTTAATTTCTTGTCCCTTTTCAGCTGTTTAATAATAAGTGCTATAGATGAGAGCATTTGAAAACTAAGCTCCCCAAGGTGAATACTGTGGTATTCTTATTTATGATGATTTTGTATCTATTGCAGTCCTCCCCCTCGTAATAAGTGTGTGAATGACTGTATACTGTGACTTTCACACTGTGGAAGAGCTTCAACAGTTTATCAGAAATATCAGACTGAAACCTTTTAAGCATGAAAACTAAGTTTTATACCATAGTAGCACAGTGTCAAATTTTCATTAACCCATATTGCAGGGAAGGACTTCCTTAGATACTAACCTTTTATATGCTAACCTTTAAACTCATGGTGAGACACCAAAGAGGCCATAATTCAAGGATATTCTGTCACTTCCATTTAGGAATTCTGGTATTGTTTCTTTCTGTGCAACAGAACAGCTGCTGTTGCTTGGTCAAGGTAGAGGCTTAACAGAGCAACCTCATAGCAAGGCAGCCAATGCTATGCTAATCCTAATGATTATCTTACTGCCCATCAGCTCCTATAGTCAGTTGACCTTGCCGTTTTAGGACAACCAGTGATAACCAAAGTTGTTTTTCAGTGTAATCTAGGAGAACCCCAAAATTTAGCTTGAGGTTGGTTTGTTCTTCACACAAAAAAAACAGTTGTATGAACATGCTAATCTGTTTAGTTAATTTTATTAGCTTTTTTACCTTTTTTGTGCATGTTTAGTTAAATACATGGCTAGAAAAAGTAATTGTTAAAAACAGTATATAAACAAACTTGTTACACCTTCCCATATGTCACAGACAAACACTTTATTTTACTTGTGTGTATTTTGCAAGCTTTTTCAACACAATAGTGCGATCAGGCTAGCTTCCTTAATTGAGGCAGTCAGACCAGACCTTGCATTCAACTGCTGTGCTACTGGTTGTTTGCCAAGGGCTCTATCAAATTTGCTGTAAAGAAGTAATGCTAGAATTTGTCAAAAAGACAAAACATTACCAAGGAGTTAAAAAAAAAAAAAAAAAAGCCACTAACATTAATTCTTACTTAGTGAGGAATAGAAGAGATCTTGTACTTTTTTCCCTACTTAACCATATTTTTCTTGTTTCATATTTTAAGTGAACATAAATACATAAAACTATGGTTAGACCTTATCCAATTCACATTAACTAAGGAAAAACACAGGAAACATAATAGCATTAATACATATCCTCAAACGGTGTTAAAAAGCATTGGAACTGTGAAGGCATCCGAAGTATTTCATTATTCATTTTCAATCAAAGCATTTCTTCACTTTGCTTCTACCTAGTCATTAAACACTAATGTGTTTTGCTAAAAAGCTAAACCTTAGAAAGGATCAAAATATATCAAATATGGGAAGCCATTTTCAAAAGGAGAAAAAAAATCCACATATCAACATATTTACTTGTTGTGAGCCAGATTTTTAAGGTTGTTTTAAAGATGTATTTAGGTGTCATCTGGGACTTAAATACCTAAAAGCTTGCTTAGTTCAAAAACAATAGGGAAGATGAGCAACTTTTGAGACCCTGTAATAATGCTATGAACTGCAGTCCAGTGGATAATGTGCAAAAGTTAGAAATCGTATTGAAGTATCACATATAAAGTCTACTTTCAGAAAAGAATCCTGTAGCCTAAAGAACAGGTCAGTAATCAGGCTTTTTTTCCCCTAGCAGCTGCTAGCAGAGGTATGGAGTATTTCAAATTAAATGGAAACCTTTAAGGTTTCTTTAAGGTTAACTTTTAAAGGTCTGGAAAGTTCCAGACCTTGCTTTGATTATAGTTGTGTGAACCATGGGGCTTTATAGGGTTGTTTACCCTGGTTTTGCATTGTGCTGGCTTGGTAACCTGTCACACAGGTAACAGGCACACTATTTGCCATCTCTGTGCGCTATAATCTAGGTGGCAAGAACACTTGCTTGCAGTGTTCTGCAAGTGTCATTCCCCTGAGCCTTCTCTTCTCCAGGCTGAACACTCCTGGCTCTTTTAGATTCCTCATACGAATGATGCTTTAGTCTGCTAATCATCTTTGTTAATCTTAAGTCCAAAAGACATCGCAAATATTTCACGGTGGACAGAGCACTGGAGTTAAATTTTCAGCTTTTAACAAATATAACCCCACTGTGGCTCTAGTTGAGCCACTGGATGCATACAGATAAACTGGGGAATGCTGCAACAGCCTGCACCGAACAAATGTGGCTAAACACTGGAAGCAGAAAATTTAATAGCTGCTACATTGGTTATTAATCAGATGTCTAGCTTTCCTGTTCTCAAGATTAAAATGGTTGTTGCTGTTAGATCTTGGGCTAAGTTACCTATAGCTGCCAAAGATCAGCCTTTCACAGTGGTGAAATGACATGGCATTTTGTGTCCTACTAATGACATCAGTGATGAGCATTCATAGAGATTGCCTAACACAGGCAAGAGATTTTCTCCAGTTGGCTGACTTTCCACTCCACTGCTGACCATTAAAGAGAAGAAGAAAATAGCCCACAGTGCTGAAGATAATCTGTTTTTGATTATATATAGAGCTCAGGGGAAAAAGTCACAAAACAAACCCCTTCCCAGGAGAGCAAAAAAGTGATTTATCGAGGCAGAAGATTGGTACGTATTTATTTTGAACTAAAACTGCATAAATCCAGATTGAATTTAGGAATTAGTTTTGGGAATGAAGAGAGTAAGGTTTGAAATGTCAGAATAATTCTGTTTGATCATTCTGAACTGAAGCATTTCTGGTTTCCTAAGCCAGTGGCTAGGGAACTGACCTGTAATCTTTTTCTAATTCAAAAGATGGACTTGAACCTAGGCATCTTATGCCTCTCAAAAGTAGCCAGAGGCCTTCTGAGATAGACCTTCCTCTGATTTGTCAGCTGAAACCCTTCAACTATCTAGATCAATCCTAACTATTCAAAAAAGAACAAAAGAAAGACTCTACAGTGTATCACGTTCAGGGTATTTGAAAAGGGGGGGGGGGGGGAAGCTGCTGTTCTGGGTCAATTGGTCTGATTTTTGTTTCTTTGATTTTTTTCAAGTCAGTAGCTAAATTGAAAAATCAATTATTTACACATCTCTAACTATTTGCTTTTCTTTTGCCAGCCAATTGTTGGATATGGGCGTTTTAACTACTTCCTCTCTTGCCCAGGATGCTCTTGCCCCTTACCCTGTGAATTCTGTAGGTGACTATGTGGAAGCGTAAGGAAGGGCCTATCGGTCCTTCTTGTTATCTCATCTGAAGGGACAGAAGGAGGTCAGAAGTCAGTCCTTTTAATTTATCCATACAGTCACTGAGTATCTTTAAACAGTTTATTTATGGAGCTATGTGAGAATCTATGGAGCAACATTTATTCTATTGAAATGACAAAGTCTAAATTGTGTGTGTCCACAGCAGAAATGTGTGGGGGGGGGGGAGGGGGGGAAGGGGAAGGAAATTATTGATTTAGGTACTATTGCTCATGTTTTGCAGCTTTGAGGTCAGTCACTCAATTGATGAAGCTTGGTGCAAAATATGGGTTTTGATGTCATGCTTGTGAAGAAGTCTGGGATAGGTGACCTGAGAAATTCCTTCTCACTTAGGCTACTGAAGTCATACATTCTAAATGTCCAGTGTGTATTTTTATACAGATTCTACTCGAACACTGTAATTAGCACCATCTCCATTCCAACACCTTAAAAATGAATACTGATTGTCATTGCGTTTTCTTACTGTTAATAAATTCTTTCCAACACGCAAAGATCAAATATACAAGATTATTCAAATATTTCTTTGCTGTTCTTTGCTTAATAAAACAAGTGAAAGAAAGTGAATAGCAATCATGCATCTAAAAGACATAGCGCTATTCTTAAAGTATATTACTTCTTTAGACTCCCCAAATTCTAATTAGAACTTTACAAAGCAATAAAAAAGATAGCAACTGGATTCTAAACTAATAATTTTAAGCTCAGTGCAAACTGGAAAGCCCTAGTGCCAGTAAAATAATACAAGACACCTGTTTTATATGGTACACATCGAAAGCAAGCCCCAAGGACAATAACTTTTAATATAATCATTATTAAATGTTTATTAGCCAAAGCTCAAAATATCAAGAAATGTATTGTGGTAGAGAAACAGCTATCTCCCAGACACACAAAATCTTTGTTTTGATGATTAAAACTTTGCCAATAATCTTCTGGCCCAAGGTAGCAAGCGTTATTACTATACTTATAAAGTAATGAAAGCATGCTTCTTATCATTCAATTTTCCTATTTATAATTTAAAGTGCACTCCTGTTCATCTATCTGTTTGAAATTAAATTCTTAAATTAAATACTTTATAGCTTTTTCATTCTCCTGGAGATAACAAAATTACTAATACAAAAGAAAAGGTCTATTCAAAAAGTTTAGAGATTCAAACTAACAAACTTTTCCTTTTTTTTTTTTATGTTTTGAAGAAACACAACTTTACCTTGGGTAAATCCATTTTTTTTGTAGGTCTCAGTTCTTACACCAAACAAAACAGAACTGTGTTCAAATTACACTTCTGTTCTCATTTTTCTAGGAATGACTACCCAACAGTTAATGGAGCTGTGTGTCATTCTTGTATGTTATTCCTCCAGGCACACTTTATTACATATCACTAAGTATGTGTTGGGATAGGAAATTAAGTCTGGATTGCTCACATCTCTTTTTTTTTAAAAAAAAAAAAAAAAAAAAGAAAAAGTTGAAGAGATAGTAAATAAAGTATGTATGGGACTTGAATTGAGTGATTGCTGCTGATTCAAATTAAACAGAAAAGCAAAGTCCACTGAGTTGCGTGGGGATTTTTTAAATACAGAACTTTGATAAATCAGTATAATTAATTATTGAAATCAGCTAGTTAAATAAAAATCAGCTGCTTAAATAAAATGTCAATATTCCTGTAGATCAGGGTGAAAAACGATTACAGAAGAACTTTTATAACTGAACAAATGAAAGTAGGATCTTGAAATTAATCAGTGTGTGAGGGTAAGAAAAGGAGATGATGTTGAGAGAAAATAAGTATTGCTCTAAATAAAAAGTGGATTCATAAATGGCAAAGAAAAATGGAAAAAAACTAATAGACCAAGTGTGCTAAAGGTGAAATGCTCAACAATGTAAGAGTGGAGATTTGAGAGTATTTTTCTAATGAGAATGCTCTACTACCTAGGGCAAAATTTGATACATATCTACTACAACCTTTAAACTTTAAAATGCCTCTCTGTACAGAAGATAAAAAGGTACAAAGAAGCAGGAGAAACTGAACCCATGTTTTCCATTTATTGCCTGGGTATTCTAAACACTTAATAAAGCTGGAGATTGGGCGTTCTTCAGTCTTGTTTTATCATTGCTTTTAGGGTAATGTTGCCACTGTGCATCCTCAGAACTTTGTACTACAAGAGTGCTTGCAGAATGCCTGCTACACTGAAATCCCACCCATCTGTAACATGCTTTTGATCGTTGAAGGCAGAATTGGGTATCAAACCAATATTTTCCTTTAACAAACAGAGCATCCTATGAGGGACTGAGAGCCTTTCACCTCCCAGTAACATAAATGAAAGTTGGCAGCATCTTGCTGCATTGGGATCTTTGTATTTAAAATGTAGACATTTTTAATTTATTTGGAAGGGATGGACTACATGTTTTTCAAGAACAAAAAGTGAATTAAAAATGTGAATGGGGATATGTTCTTTCACATTTATTATTTTCATGGTTTTCTTTAATTTCTTATTACAGCAAGCAATTATGTACTCTTGCAATAGATCTGGTTTGTCAGAAAGTACGAAGGATAAAAAAAATATATTTTAAAGGCTGTTTTCTACCTCTGTTCAAATGGATCTACTTTTAAGGTTTACTTGGGGAATTCATCTCTAATCCAACACAAATTATTTCTTTAAATGGCGTGCTTGCTCCTGTGAGTCTACAGAATTCTTGTGGATTTCATGTTTTTTCTTCAGTAATTTTCAGAATATATATATATATATATACACATGCTCAGATTACAATGAAATGAAGCGAGAGTTTTTGTTTGTTTGTTTGTTTTTTCTTCAGAATTGCCAAGGATGCTGTAATGTGAATCAGGGTGGCTTATTTTCATTTTATGTATCATCAGTGCAGGCAAAGATTGTGTTAGTGCGATCAGTCTGATGTTGCAGCAGTGCAACCATTTGGGTTTATGTCTTCAGAATGCCTACTGGACTCAGGTCCTGCATGGAGCTGTTGGTATTTATGGTGATACAGAAGATGGAGCAGAATTTGTTTCAGGTGTCTTGGCTCAACAGTTTTATAGGAGTAAAAGAATCAATTAAACCCATATTTTTGCCTGTTTGTAAGATTAACAGCACAGGTTTGTGAGGTAAGTAGGTGTTGTTTTTGTATTTAGTAGAGGAGAATTACACCTTGATAAATGGATATTTGGGAAATTATATGAATGTATCAGTTTAAGTTGAACAAAAATAGAATTTAGAAATAATTTTTAGTGCAATAATGCTACCTTTTCATTTGCACAAATATGATTTAAAAGTGTAATCTCTCTAACCTATGGTTTCATGAGTCTGCAGTTGATTATGGATTTTAGTAGCTGAAGTAAGGCAGTATGTCTTGCACGTTATTCCTGAAATGTTCATGCAGCTATGCTCCGTTATACAGAACAGCTAAAAATCTGCTTGTAAAAAATACCACCTGATGCTGTTTCTTGTTAGATATCATTTTGAAATATGCTAACAACTCAAAATATATCTTAATGTTTGAGGTAATCTTAGGAAGTAGGAAGTTCTGATTTCTAAAATAAATAGAGAGTCATGACTCAAAATTGCCACAGGAAATGCACTAGATGCTGAACAACTCTTATCTGTTGCATATTGTGGGTGAACTACAATGAACTACAAGTCTCCTGTGGAGACCCTTGATATTATTACACATCTCCTCTAGAAGTACTGATTTTGAGTCTGACAGTGATGGTAGGTTTTGGAGTATGGGCAGCTAACCGCTAGGACATGGGCAGGGCCAGCAAGTTTTGAACTGAAATTCTCAAGAGCTGTGAGTAGTAATGCTTTCATTGTAGGGGAACTGTTTAATGAAGCTGTCCTCATGATTTCATGCAGTTGTGAGAAACCCTGCATCTTTAAGAAACAAATTCTTAGAGTAAAAACAGAAGTCTTAAAATTTCTTAAGGGCTTTCCTAAGCAAGCCACCTTTATTTTAAAATAGCTTTAACTACTTTGAACAAGAGCCAACACAGACTTGGGCATTCAAAGC
Organism: Anser cygnoides; assembly: GCF_040182565.1. NCBI lineage: Eukaryota > Metazoa > Chordata > Aves > Anseriformes > Anatidae > Anser > Anser cygnoides. Next base: position 38,768,481 of record NC_089876.1, read on the forward strand.
AGGACTTATGTGGAACTGGGAAAAAATTGTGAGCCTCTCAGCGAATGCAGCTAAAGCTCCCCGCTTGCCTTGCAGTTTGACTTCTTGCTCCATGTGTGCTTGTAGCTCCCCCACTCAAGCACGCTCCGCTCTTCTGGCATCTGCAGTGCAAGTCTTCTTTCCCTGTTATCTCTAAGGTCCTTACTTGATTGGCACGGTTTGAAAATGCTTACAAAAAAGATAGGTTTGGGATGCTCACAGAGCAGAGTGAAAGTGTGTTTGTTTTTTTTTTTTTTTCCCCTAAGTGCACCTAGAAAAAGTAGTGGTGGACAGGGATGGTGATAGTTCCATCCAGCCTTCTGACAGCTAGGCAGTTATCTGCAGAAATACCTTTCTGTTAATGCCTTCCTCTGAGAGTGATTTAAGACTTCTGTGTATCTCTCTGCGTAGACATTTGGGTATCCCTTTTACCTCCCATGTTGCAACAATTCTGCTATGCAGAAAAACAATTCAGAAGTCATTTGGTCACGGAAAGGAAAACAGTGCTAATAATTTATGGTTAAAGTAGTGCCTAAACATCTCTGAAGTGCATTCACAATGTGGTTTTCATGTGTGTGTGTTTCCTGAAGTGTACAGACTGTTTAATTACAGGAAATAAAATTTACACCTTCCAATGGATGCTCCTGTATTTTCAAATATTCTACTCTGCTCTCTCAGAAAATACTTCTATTTCCTTACTGTGATGTTGCTGTCTGTGGAAGCAGTTTTCATGCACTGAAAAAGAGGAATTTTGAGGAAGTTGTAGACCATCATGTAGACCATTTACTCAGTATCTTTACTCCTGCGTCTTGGAAATTCCCAGACTCTAGGCAGATGTGGGGAGTCCTCCTATGTCCAAATACTCTTGTTTGTTACAAGCCCTTTTCTTGTTACTCTAAATGCACTAAGTTGAGAGAATGGTGTTTGAAGAGAAAAGTAAATTTGTCTGGATCCAATTTGAAGATAACTGTTTCATTCTTGCCTCTGATAATCTAGGGAAAGGGCCAAGAAACTAAAGAAAATGTAGAGGGAAAAAGAGGTAGAAGAACAGCTTGTTCTGCATAACAGGGAGCTGCAGTGGTTATGAACTTTGTCTGAAGGCAAAAGTTACAATCACTCAAAATAAGGTGAAAATAAGCCATACAAATTCTGCAGATATTAGGCCTCTGGGAAGACCATGATCCATGGTTACGCTAACCAATTTTTTAGAATCCTGGAACAGATACAGCTCAGGAGTGTCTGAGTGACTTGTTTGCGATTTTGGAATGGGGGATTTTGCTGTAACCTTTAGAACAAAATAACTTTGATGGTTCACCCACAGTGAATAAACAATATAAGCAGTCTCCTCTGCTTTCTCCTTTATCTAGTTGCTTGTTCAGTTCTTAAATTCTTAAATTTGATAAGTTTTCAGTTGTGTTTCATGTTTTAAGAAACCGTTGGGTTTCTTAAACCACTGGAAATAAAAAGTCAGTATTTTGATCTTAGAGGAGAGTTAAGAAATCATTAATCCCAAACATTCTATGACATTCCTTTGGTTTACTCTTTATGTTGTTACTTTATCAGTGATTTTGTTCTGTTTACTGGTGGCATTAACCTCTTATCTGATATGTGATCATACATCTTAGTGTGCCTGTTTAAGGGTTAGCCATATAATATTTGTTACTTCAGTAAGCTCCTTCAACTTATTGATTTTTACTGCTACTAATGCCCTTTTCTAATAATTTCAAAATATTATAGTGACTGATAAAAATAAGAACTACACCATCAGAAGTTTACATGACAACTTCTGCTCAATTGTTACTTTACAGATTCAAAACTAAAGTGTGAAACTTCTAGAGTAGATTTAATTTATAGAAGCTTGTCCTGAAAAGCTGCATAATTAGCCCAATTATACTACGCGTGCATACTTTTGCCATTTCTCTGTGTGTATGTTTTTTGCCTCTGGCAGCAACTTGAATTAAAGAGGTCTGTAGTGTGAAGTAGTGTGATGTGCTCCGTATTCAAAGAATATTCAAAGAATGTAGGTGCCTGCTTGGCAAGTGTGTTAAGGGCATATTTCATTTGCCGTGTTTTCTAATGAATTAGGTATTACAAAAAAAAGTTCATCGTTTTCCCTTAATGTGTTTTTTTCATAGTCCTTCACCTTTTGATTTTAATCAGTTGTCCATATATTGTACAATTATGTTATTTACCCATGGCATCTCGTTAATGAGATGCATAATAAAAGCATCATCAATTTATATTAGATATTCCCCAGCTCCCTTTACACTGATTCCAGAACTAAGTAGAATCAGTCTCAAAGAGCTCTAAATGCTAATTTTTATTGATGGTGACAATCAGGAAATTAGCAAACGCAAGCTGATGTTCCTATGATAAAAAGAAATGCAGTAAAAATAATAGATGGTATAGGACTGTATTATGTCTGGAGATTCTGATTTTTTTAATCCTCTTTTGTAACCAAGTCGAACTGTGAATGGAGAGGTTAATGTTAGATTTCAGCACAACATTCTCTACTAGACATTTGCACTCTAGAATTAGAAATAATTGCAATCGTGCTTTTTGTTGGTATTACAATGTTTGGAACTTACATGGCTTTAGAATGCTGACCTAGTGCTTTCCCTGCCATATAAATCGTACCTAGGTTCACAGAAGGTCGTCTTCTGCTTCTTCTGAAAAATATCTAATTAGGCATGTGGAGATTGTGAAGTGCTCTTGAGTAGCCGGCAACCTTGGCCGCGCTTCAGAAGCTCCACAAAGGTGCGGTGTGATGCGGTACAAAGCCTACTTCTAAGCCTTTGGCTTGGGATAGAAAGCCTACGTAGAGATAATATTTCCTTGCTTGCTGTTGCTCTCGTGTCCTGCCTCAAGGCTATTTAGAAAAGGTTGTGATATTATGTCTGCAAAAATTATTCTCAAGGACTCTAGAAGGATGATACAAGTTGGGAAACTTGGGTATTGGAGGGAAATTATTTCTGCTGTATGAATGGTCTTTAGTTTGCTGGTGTTGTCCTCTGAGCTGCACTGAGATCTCCTTGATGTGATTCTGAAAAGCAAGGAAAGGCCTGGTGGGCTTTCCCGGCCTGGTTTGGAGCCCAGGTGCTTTCCAGGAAATGTAGCTCTTGAGTTCGTAGCAGTCCCCTTCCTTCCACGATGGCTCAGTGAGCAGCAGAGCAGTGTGCTGAGCTTGGAGTCTGGTGCTGAGCCTAGAGTCTGGTGCAGTCCGAGTGCCTGCCTGTGAGTCAACTTTGCATTTTGAGCATGTTACTTTTTCAATCAAACTGAAATTCAGTATCAACCACGTGTAAGCACAAATAAGTGTCACTCATACCAGTCAATAAGCCCAGCTAAGAAGCAAGCAATGAGTAAGATTAAACATAAGCTGCTTTTAAGTTTTTGTCTGTATATTTGTTTGTTACTAGTCTAGATACAGACATGCAGCAGTTCTGGCTGGCATCCATCTTTCTACTCCTAAAAAGACAAAGCACATGTAATGTTGATCCTGTACTTCTGAAAAACAGGCCACTTAGACTGCTAAAGATAGAGACTTGGAAAACAAAAACCAGAAAACTGTGGTTTGGTGACAGATTTTTGATGTAAATAACTCTGAAATATATTTAGAGATCACTTTTAAATTTGTAAATTTGACCTTTTCTGTGCAATGCACCCTATCAAAACACATGATTTAAAATAATTTGTATACTTAAGCAGCAATATTTACTTTGCAGACAGTGTTCACAAGTAGGAAGCAGTTGTGGAAAAAAAAATAAACTAATGACTCCTTTATTAATTTAATAGTGTTTTGGGACAATTTAAAAGTCATTGTGGAAAACAGTAAGAAAACAGTGTTTAGATGACCTGACACTAGAGGACTGACTTGAACTGCTTATAGTTAGTAATGTGGCAAACAATGAAAATAAAATCCTGAAAAAGAGCAAGAGTAAAACTACAAGAATGTCAGCATTTTCCACCATCCTAACCCATAAGTATTGCATATTGTTCTACTGGAAGAAAAAAGCAATAATTTGGATTAATACTGCTAAAATGAGAATTTGGATTAAGATGCATAAATATTTCATGTCTTTCCTAATGTGCTAGTAGTATGTAGAAGAAAAGAATATTGGCTATTAAAGTATCCTGATAATTACAAAATGATCCTCGTAGAATGAGCTTCAGGTTACAGTAATTGGTTTACTTTAAAAGAACTACTTTGTGTTAAAAGAAATGCTAAAAACAAATAAAACCACAGAATAATCTGAGTTATACATTGGTGAGGAAGTAGTAGGCGAGTTAAAATATCAAGGCGTTTGCTTTATTTTGTTTTGTTTTTATTTTTATTTTTTTTTTTTTTAGGAAAACACCCATGTCTCGTGTTCCCTCCTATTCTAAATTCTTGGGAGGAAGAAAAATAATTCACAGCTGCCCAGTTTGTGTGGTAGTTTTGTGGTATATTTCTTCTGTATGAGAACTAGATCCTGCAAGGCAGTCCTCATCCCTTCTGGAGATATTACAAAGGACTAGGTCCCATTAGGTTTAAAGTAATAAATTAAATTCAGCTGCAGAAACAGGTGAAACACTGGAAATTTGGGAGTGGATCTCAGCTGAATTAGGTTCTTCTGTGTCTCCCAGGGAACATCTTCTTGTCCCAGTAGGTTACTGGGGTCAGTTCTCATTCTCATTCAGTGTCTTCACATTCTTTCTTGGGATTTGGAAAATTCCAGCAATAATAATCAGCCCTACCTCAGATGTCTTGAGGTAATGCCCAGGTTTCATGTGGAGTTGAGTTCCTTTGGAAATGTCCCCTACAGTCTTTGCTTTCCTTAAGCACCTGCAGAAATCAAGTTCTTAATACTGGCAGCTATAGCAAGTAATGCAATACACGTTGACAAGGAAACACAGCAGTAGTTTTGCCAGCTTGCTGTACTTTCCCAGTAGCAAGGATCAGTACAGCGTGTGTGGGGGGAAACCTTTGTTATCCTACCTGCTCTTTCTGCTCTTTTTCATATCTCTGTGTGACTTGTTTTGCCCTAAAGGATGCTTTATCTCACTCTAACCAACTAGCCGCAGAGGATAGGTAATGCCAAGTCAAATGCTGTTGAAAAGAGGGAAGTAGCTGGAGAGGACAATAGGAACAATGGGAAAGGAGTAAGGTGCATTGTTAAAAATAAGTCCAGCTTCAAACCAGATCTGTGCAATGCCTTCCTTTCATTTCTTTTGCTCCTTTACGAAAGGTGTTTCTAACAGGTCTGGAATGCTGATCAGTATCAAAGCCTGAAATCCTGACCTGTGCTTACTGTGGGTGTGCTGGAGTGACCTTGACAGCTTTGAACGTCTCAACCAGATGCGTCATGGAAATGGACACGGCCCTTCCCTTATATAAGAAAATGAACAAATTGTGCCTTCTTTCTTACTGCGATTTGGCTGATGCAAAGAGAAATATAGTCATATTTTCCAAGTTTCTAGTTAAATTCTTTTGTTTTGAATTCCAATAAAATCTGCTGCTTTCTTTGTTTCAACTTATGGGTCCCCATCCTAATTTAAATTTGGGTTCATACTTGCTGCAGTTGCTCATGTGTGTATGGGTACACACAGGTTGTGTATATAGAGATAATTGTCTTGGATGGCTGTTCCTGCCTGCTTGGAAGTACTTAAAAGCAGGCATGGTCATGGGCTGTTCAAAATTGCACTGGAATGAAGTGGCATCTTTCTGTTAGTTCTGTGCTGACTTCAGGCTTTGGATTCCGGCCTGAATTCACATGCAAAATGTAAGCACGCGAATCATCTCTGTTCAAAAATGAAGCCCTAGATATATAATAAAAAATTTAGATGTTTAGTAGCTAGATCACCAGTCATTAGTAATGTCAGTTACTGTTATTTCAGATTTATTCATAGGGAGTTCACATCCACAGACAACTCCAAGGGGGCATGCTTCCAATAAAAAAGGAAACCTTGGAGGCCAGCTTCCCATTATATTTGATTAGTACGTGTTTTTTCTTTACATAACTTGACACATACTGGCCTGATTACACTTCTGCCTTAGCTTGACAAATTCTGACTTGATGTGATATAAAATGAGAAGAAACTCTGATGTGACTTCAGAGTTGCAAGTGAAATGCGTCGCATCTTCCCCAGCAAAATGGGGAGTTTCATCTATCTGCTGGGCTCCAACAGTCTTCTGTGATGGATGAATCCTCCTCTTTCCTGACTTCGTCATTGTGGCGTTTAATATTATCTATCAGCAAAGTCAGTGGCCGAACGTAGTGGAGAGGCCAGAGCTGGTGCCCTGGCATAGACCACAGTCTAAGGGCAAGTAGGAATATGGGAGAGAGAGCAGTATCTGCCTGTGTGTATGTGTCCCCCTAGGGCTGCATTCATTAAGGCCAAGTTCAATAGGGTTGGAGAGATTGGGGAAGGCTGTTTCAGAACCTTTTCCAAGTCTGTGGAGCTTTTCCTGAGAGCTGTGGTGTTGGTTGGTGTGGTTAAGAGGAGTCACAGTGGGCTTTCTGGCTTTTCAGGCCTGAGCCTTCATGCAGGTGAACTGCACACTTCTGTCTTCTCACAGTCTTTTACTTAATGCTTCCTCCTACTCATATACTTGAGGGAGAAAATTATAATGAAATAATAGGAAAATTGTTCTATTCCCTCCTTCAAATGGAAAAAACAAGGGGAAGAAGGGCTTTTTCATTTATTTATTTTTTTTCCTTTGGATGATGAGATGAAACTTCTTGAAAGGAGGATATTAAGATAAATGAAGATAAGTAAGGGAGACATGCTGTTATGTGAAATGTTGACCCTCACCAACTCCCAGCTCTCGATGGAGGGGAATTGGGCATGTTTACTTCTTTATTCTCTATATTTTATTTATTCTTTTTCCCACCTACACATTTTAAAGTGCAAGACATGATGCTGCATGTGTGCACACAGGAAGAAGGTCTAGAGTTTCAGCATGTCTTGCACCTCTTCAATTTACATAAAAACATACTGAGCAAGATAAATGACAAATGCTGCTTGTAGACAATATAATAACAATACTGAACAATACTGAACGATAGTTTCTAGTAGTACTTTTCTTCTTAGGATGCAACCCATATGTCTATGCAACTGCTACGCATGTACAATCTAACTAAAGAAAAGGAAAAATAAACTTCTAGAGTGAGAGCAAATGCTTTATTAATAATCACAGGCAGTTATGCATCCAAAAGGGGGAAAAAGCCTATTAGTTCCTTTTTCTATAAGACATAATTTGGACCATTGAGCTCATTGAACAATGCTGATCTTTGGGCATGACAGTATGCTTCCAGAAGATAAACTAGGATCCAAGTCTACAGCAGATAAATTGTTTTAAGGTGCCTTGCGCTAAATGGAAAGGAACAATGAAAGACTTAATAAAGTTGAAAATGAAGTAGCATTCACGTAAATTGTATCTTTTGTAGTCTTTGCGTGAAGACTGCATATTTTTAGTAGATGTTCTGCATACGGCTCAAACAGAAATTATGGACTTAGTGCAGAAGCTGTTATTACAGTGTTTTGCAGCCACTGTCTCTGCTGAGTGAATCAGAAACTGATCCAAGGTCTCCTGACCTCCAGGCAGATCAAATCAATTAGACTACCCTAATATTTTCTCTCTCATCAGTGTTTTCTAGTGTGGACTCAGTACCATGCTGTGTTTGTGTTGAACTTGGATTTACCTCAGAATCCCACGTGAATACATCCTAAGTTATATTCTTAAGTTTAGTGTTGTTCTCTTGGTTTCTAAAGAATAAATTGAATTTAACAACTTTTGATGTTACTGAGTCTGATATATAAAAGGAAGGGGAATTATTTGGATACCCTTATTATGAGCATCCAAATGGTTTCCTAAACCAAGTAGCCTAACTTTAACTGAGTTCTGACTTAACAGAGTGGATGTATATGGGTACAGACAAGTCAAACTTACTGATTTCCATGCTCCAGGTGATCTTCAGCTCATGGAATGCCAGTTTGTATGTGGTCAGGTGAAAAAACACTGCAGTGCTCATCAACATAGTAGTACTGTGTCCCATGGAGGACTGAGATTCATGCTGTGTAAGACATTGCTATTCACTGAACGCTCTAGGAAGAATGTTTTGGTTGAGTTCAGTGTAAGCAAAAGAAATTCAAGTTTGTTGATTACCATTGCATCCACTTTTTCAAAATGTTTGTTTTAAGCACTAAAAAAAATCTTTAAAGTGTAAGTAAGCCTTGGGGATTTATTTTCAGTTAATGACATAGCCAGAAAAGAGCTGAAACAGCAGAATCCTGTTTCTAAAGTTCAGATTGATTGTCACTGTATAACGCTGTTTTACAGCCTCTCTGGTACAAAGGAAATATTGCCTTTTAATATATGGCTATAATTTAATATTCTAAGGTGGGAAAGAAAAAGAAAGAAAAAACAAATTTAACAGCTCTCCCAATTTTCAAAACTGACTTTATGAAATAGAGGAATTTTCTAATTTAAATTCCATTTTAGCAGCCTTTTATGTCCAGAACCTAGCTTGCAGGTTTAGATTCAGCTGAGTGCAATAAACTAGCATTTGCTTTTTGTTTATAACAATGCAAACCACGATGAAAAGAGAAAATAAAGCTGAAATGGCTAAAAAAGTTTGAGCCCTCTCAATTAGAAAATGGGCTATTCCATTAGTAAAATAAGTCCCTAAGAGTCTTATTCTCAATTTCTATGGTTTACGTGGGTGAGAAATAATTAGCAGTCATAATTTACATGAGAATTATGTTTGGATTGATCCAACTAAGAACCCTCCAGTACAGAAACTTTTAAAGACTTTTACAGCGTGTCTTGTCAGACCTAAGTGTCCTGTTGTACGTGGAAGTCAGAGTTTGTGCCACAGTGTGGCTCGAAGGTGGATGTATGAAGCAGGTCAAGTCAGTGTCCTAGCCCTCCCAGCAGGGCACCAGCGTAGCTGGAGCTTGTCTCCAGCAGGAGCAACCCACTGACCCTGCTGGATTAGGTTTTGGGATGGGTTGGTATCATGGCACAGCTGGTCCTGCACAGCCAAACCCAGCCTGTGAGCTGAACAATTACCTGGATGGAGATTCAGTGGGAAGCAGAACATCACGTTCCAATTTGCTCTTTCAGATCTAATCTAAAGGACTGCAGTGCCTTCAGTACAGTATTAAAATATGTGCTCTACTCCTACTAGTATTCTTTCTGCCAGCTACTTCAGTTAAATGCTGGAATTAAACATTAATTCAATCTGTAATGGCTTTTGCTTCAAACTGGGGTAATTTTAACTTCTACTTACAAAACAAAATATTTTATGCCAAAGCTTATGCACATGAGTACCCTTAAAGTGAAAGGTTTTTCATTCACACTTACGACTTGAAAAGTCACAATTTCCAGTCTTAAATTACAGTTAACAGTCAAGAAATACTCATTTTCTGCTATGCAGTGAGCTGGAATGAATGAGAAACGCACGCTACAGAGCATGCTTTATTTCTTGCTTACTTTCTTTGGGGTAAGTAAGGAATAGCTTCATTCAAATCAATTACCATTGCCTGGCACATACGCAAGGCGAGTTTGATTGATAAGAGCCCAGAAATCCATGTTGTGGGAGTGGAAGAATTGGTGAGATATAGGTAGTTCAGAATGGGATACATAACAGAGTTGGAAAAACAAAGACAACATTGTTTTTTAAAGAAGTTCAAAATAAATTATGCGTGACCTCTACAACATAAGCAGTTAAACGTTTTCCTTTTTATTTGCTTGCCCCTTGCCAGGAGATCAGGTGGAGTTAGAGGTTCCAAGAGTAAGCCTACATCAGACAGAAATTCAAGAACCTTTTGTTTCAATCACACAATAATTGACATCTGACCTTCTGTACAAATAAACTCAGTGTTAGCAAGGACACCCTGCTGGAGGTATGAACACTGAGCTCTGACTGATTCATGTGTGGAGGAAAGTACTTCAAAGCAGTAGATAATTTATAGACACACTAACTTGGTTATTGTATTGCAATCCCTAATATAGAGTAGCAGTGTAAATAAGAGCTACAGTTTTTAGTTAAAGGAAAAAGAAGATTTTATTTGCTTTGTTGAGTTTGCTTTGAAGAGTTCTTTCTCCTTTCTCCTTTAAAAAAAATAAATAAGGCATTATAGAGAAGTAATTTTTATGTATTCCATAATGCTTCCATTTCCTACCAACCTCTCTTCTTCTACAATAGGGTCAATTATCATCCTCTCTTACCAGTAACAGGAAAAGGTCAAAAGTGAAATAAGAAAATACCATCTTTCCTAAGGGAACAGATTCATAATGTGGAAGGGAGCCTGTAATTTGGCAGCTGTAGCTTTGGGAGGCTAAAGTTTAGTACAGGAAGAAATTGGAATGTCTCTTGGTTGGGGAAATAGTGGTCATCAGAGAACGCAGCTGACATGATTTCTCCGTGCAGAGCTGACGTCGGGGTGCTCGGTGTTGTCACTGAAAGAAGGCAAGCAAAGGCTCTGTTTTATACTATTGTCAGTTCTGCTTTTTCTCTCTCATATCATGCTCAGAACTAATTGCGTTTACTGTGCTCCTGAAAAGCAGGTAGTGAACATTTTATAATTAACTGAAAACTTCAAATTCCTACTTTTTTCTTCCAAACAACATATGGAAAGGAGATTTCTTTTGTCTTCCTCACCTCTCTAAGCCAGATTTTGTATTAGTGTGCAGGTGGTTGTTATTTTTTCTAATTTGTCATTGCATATCTCTCACTTAATGTCCAGTGTAAGTGACTGAATTTTTAAGCTTTTGAGTTTGGGGATGATGCAATGTTAGACTCATGTATGTAACTGTCATAATTTGAATTAACATAGTTGTTTCGGATCTCATCTTAAAAATCAGTTCTCTTATTGCTATTATATTTGTTTACTCAACGTAAACATGCACAGGTTATTAGAAGTGAAGATAGGTAAAGAAGGGAGCAGTTACAAAAGAATGAAGGAAGGAATGAAGATAAATCCAGGTTAGACCTTAAAATGTGCCCTGATATGTGTTATGAAAATTGCTTTTGGACCTGTTGGGTAAGGAATGACAGCTGTGTGAAGAGCATCCCCAGTCTGGCAACGGTTCCTCCTGCAAGGGGTGCAGGCGCTGTCACTGGGGTGCTTGAACAAGTCAGAGCCTAAGTCCGTGGTTTTCACTGACTACTGGTAATGGTGTATATTTAAAGATTTAAAAAAATGATTGAGATAGAATCATTAAAAGCTATCCTGCGTACTTGCTTCAGTTGTAGAATTTGGTGTAGACCTTTGTATGGTTAATAATGTGGTTAGTAAACATAAGTCTAGAACAAAGAAAACAATTGTCTGTTTTCTCATCCAAAGTTGATTTCTGAGACTTGAACCAGGTCAAAGAATTGGAAATAGGAAATGTTGCAGATATAATTAATGAAAGTGTTACTGAAGAACCTGCATTTGCCTGCTCTTAGATGAAGGCCATTAAGTGTCTTTAAGAAACAATTTCTTCTATATCAGGACCATTAGTCTTCTCCTTTTCCTGTAGCTTGTAACTAAAGCTGGACAGGTTGTAGTCATCACCAAAGCGGAATTTGTCCTATGTTATTAAGCCAGGGAAGGAGAATCATATGATTGGAGTCCTTAGAGTGGCACCAAGAGTTTTTTTTTTTTTTTTTTTTTTTTTTTTTTTTTTAATTTCAACTTACAGAAATCATTCATTTTTCATTCTCCCTTGGGAATTAGATTTTTTGTTTACACCTTTTTGGGTCTTTGTGCTGAAGTTGAATATTGAATCTTGCATTTTGTGTTTTTCTTAGCTATTAAGGATAATTTAGTTATTGTATGCATGTTGGGACAGAATTAATATCTGCTAGAATGCGTAAATGAACAAATAATTAGGAAAGGCTATTCAGGCTACAGGGAGCTTAATGTCTAAAATGAGACAAAAGAAATAAAGAAGGAGAACGAAGAGAAAACATACTGTTCCCAGCAGGTTAAATGGTCTGTGCAGCTCTCTGTTGCCATCACTGAAGTGAACATATGAGTGCCAGATCATGCATGGCATAGTTATCCAGTTTTAACGTGCCCAGAAAAATTTGTTGACTCTTCCCCAGACCAACCATTCTGCAGCTGTCCCTAACCACGGACAAGCCACTGCCAACTTCCTCTTATGCTGTTGATTTTATTAATATTACAGTCAGCATAATTCTGTGTTATGTACTTGGCCATTGCCTTTTTTTTTTTCCCTACTTGTATAGACTGTCCTTTTCCCTGTGCTGCTATTGAAAATTTAGTATAATTTTGCCCGTGTTTGTAGGGCATTCTCTATAGCTGTTAGATTTCATAAAGGTATGAATTAAGATGAGTTTCTATTTTTCTTGTAATGAATAGCCTAATTTGGTATTTATGTATGCTTCAATAATTTTCTGGAGCAAAAATATCATTTCATGTCCTTAAACAAAGGTGTGGTGATTTTGTTTTATTTATTTATTTTTATTTTTTTTTAGAGTGGGGGGAAAAAAGATTACTCTCAAATAATATAAATAGTAGTGGGTAGTAATTTTGATCTATAGGTAAAGGATGATCTCTTTCCTATGATAAATGATTCTCCCCCAGGTCTTTAATTTATGTGGGATTTCTTTCTGTCCTTCCTCCACTTTCACCATTGAGAACATTCCCCTAGAAGGCAGACAGAAATTGGTGAAGCTGCAGTTCTCTGTTGTGACCTTTGTAATTCATAATCATCACCTGTAAGAATGAATAAAAACCTGGGCTTTCTTATGCAGTATATAGATTGTGCCTGTATATGCTTACTAAATAAATGGTAATGATGGATTTAAGGAAGCAGAAGAGACTCTGAAACACGGCAGACTTAAAATAATTAAAATATTCACCCTTCATTTGTTTTTCGTAATTTGTCTTGCCACATTTGATAATTATGGGAGAGATTAAAAGCTTGCTTGTTGTCAGCCAAGTCTCCTTTTCATTCTTGATCCCTACAGTGAAGTTGCAGTACTAAATTTGTGGTATCAAATTCATTTCCATAGCAGCACAGATTTTTGCTGTGGCATGGCGTAAGTAAATGATTTTGACTTCACTTTGGGGTTAAGCTGCTCTAAAGGAAGAAGGAAAAGAAAATAAAATTGCCTCATGCAGAAGAAACAAGTGCGACAGCAATGCATGCAATAGCTTGATCCAGCAACTGTAGTTCCTGTGAGTGTTCTCCTTCCTTTAGGTCAGTAGGGCTGCTCAGGAGGGATTTCTTTCATGCTGAGAACTAAAGGGTAAGTCCCACAGTGTGATCAACTTTTTTTTTTTTTCTTCCCAAATGCTGTCTTTTCCAAAATTTAGTTTAGCAAGAAAAATCCTCCTCAGAGAATATTTAATTTGGAAAGTTTCATGTACAAATACAGCACTCGCATGTGCTTTATCACATCCTAAAAAACCACAGGGTACAATATCTGGCAGCATACCCATAACAGAGTGCGAGACACGCACGTGAAAATGACAGAAGTGGGACTTACTCTTCTCTGGCTAATATCAGCAAAAGGTGGTGACAATAAAGTATGTGTGTTTGGAGAAATCTAGCCAACTCCAGTAAGAGCAGCGGGCAGCCATGTGTTGCAATGGGAACTGCTGCCTGCTGGTCTGCTGAGGATGGGGAGGCATGCTGGTGATGGCTGCACTCGGCTAATGTTGGGCAGTCTGCTGGAAAATAGAATTATGCATAGCTGTTAAACTCTGATAAAATAAAGACCAAAGTCAGTCACTGACAGGCAAATACCAATTGTAGTCTAAAGATTAGGAGGCTCAATTTTAAGCATGGAGAGAGACTTCATGATGTTTAAAACTCTTCTACTGCTGTTTCCAAATGTGCTAGTTTAACAGTGTAGGAATATTCTCTCTTTTTTTTTTTTTTTTTTTTAGGAGGGAGCATTCTGCTAGTTAGATCCCATTCTGTGCAAAATCATTGTAATTATAACACCTAAAGCTCTCTTAAAACTATATTAAATCTGAAGTAGTAAGCATTTTTATTTTTTCTTTTGAACAATTCTGTTGATTTTTTTTATTAAAAATGGGCTCTGAGGACAGCCAGATAGATGAATGCGTGATAAGGACAGGTGAAAGTTGAAAAGTAAAATTGCCTGTACTTGCTCTGTGCTTCTCAAAAAAATCCTACATCTAGTTGGCACGGTAACATTTGATGGTGGGAATGGATGGTGCAGGAATGCGGGAGTTTAGACGCCCACAAATGTTTTTTAAGAAACCATTTTTTCCATTTATAAAGTAATATTTTTGAGATAAAAATTCTGTTTCTGTATTAAAATATAATGCGCCTGCACTGAACATTGGTCTGCTTCTTTAAAATGGCCTTCAGAAAGGATTGCTTTGCCTTTGAAGCAAAAGTGCCTTACTTTTTTAAATTTGGGTCAATAGAAACAAAAGTAAACAAGATTCTTATTTTCTGGAGCTTAAAGTAGAGCCAGAGTGTAACATGAGCAGCCCTTCTATCTTGGAAATGTCTATTCCTTTCCCGTACTCTGGATGGGGCATGCGCTGCACGTGAAAGGGTAAAATCTAGGCTGTACATATGGAAGAGTCCAATATTTTTGGTAATCTATCTTTGTTATGAAGCCACAAATGGGAATAAATGGAGTGTTATTCATGTAAGTAAGGAAAGTTGCTTCAACAACGTTACCATGATGGATCATTTACTAAAGAAGACAAATTCATCACTCTTCTATCCTCAGATTCCCAATTTTAGAAACACTTTATTATATCTCTCAATTGCTATTTACTCATACAAAGATCATGTGCCTCATGATGTTTTACATTTTGCAGTTGCTGAGTGCGAACGGTTTCACCAACTCTGCAAAATAAAGAGAACTAAGATCCTAACAGACCTGATTTTGCTTGCTGTAACCTAATCATAGTCATTTTATTGGTGACAAATGTGAAAAGGTATATTCACATGCTATATTTCAGTTCAGTTTGCGTACTAAAAATCACCAACAAGCATGAAAATAAGTTAGTATTTCTGAAGGACTGGGATTCTTGGTGGAACAATAAGACCTCTTTTGGGACAAACCCCTGCCTTTGTACACTCAAGTTTAACCCAGAAAGCTGTCATCCAAAACTGTAGATGGGCTGTGTGCCGGGTAGGAGGTTCGGCAGTGGCAGGGCCAGGCAGACAGCGTGACTGGGTGGTGGGGAGTGTGCATACCTCTGCGTAGTGACACGCCAGGTTCCTGCCCTTTGTTCCTTTCACAATTTGTTCCTTTTATTTTTACCATGTCCCAATTACAGGTCTGTGTGGATGAATGTTTTGCTAGCGTGAGAGCCTTAGTAAAGCAAAACCTTGTTATGAGTTAGGGCAGAAGGGCAGAAGGAAGCATACCAGTAGATAAACAAGTAGTGATGGGATAGGCGAAAAAGCCAACAAAACACAATTTGGTTTATCTAACATGGTCTCTGGGAACAGACTTAGCCGTTTTAACTATTTTTCTTTTCCCTGTGTTTGGCTATTTTCTGACCATAGCCCATGTCAGGACCCAGTTGAAGAAATATTTTTATGCGGACGCAAACCCTATGGCATAATTACAAGTTTAAGTCTGTTTTCCATTCTTGATGCTTTGTCCAGTTTCTGTCTTCTAAAATCAGGTTAATACCCTTTACAGAGATGCTGTCGTACAGACAAAGTGCATGTAGAGAATTTGTCACCCGTAGCAATGTATTTCCAGCAATACATATCTTTCATTTAGTGCTTAGGTAGGCACCTAGTTCTTTTTTCCCATTTACATCCTAAATACAAAAAAAACCACCCCTAACATGGATTTTGTCTGAATTCACTCTGAAGTCCCTTCCAGGATTCTTTGCATTCCAGCCTTGCTT
Source organism: Anser cygnoides (assembly GCF_040182565.1). Classification (NCBI taxonomy): domain Eukaryota; kingdom Metazoa; phylum Chordata; class Aves; order Anseriformes; family Anatidae; genus Anser; species Anser cygnoides. Next base: position 38,784,357 of record NC_089876.1, read on the forward strand.
TTTACAAGGCTTCAATTTCCTATACAGCTGGGATTACATGCATAGTGATCTTCATCTGTGTACCACACTCGATGTGCGGTGTGTTAGAAACTGCAAGGTGCCTTGTCTTACCTACCAATTAGCAATGATGTGTTTGGTTTGCTTTACTTATCTTCAGTGTTATTTCTTCCTTTTAAATGACAAAGCACGGAAGGATGTGTTTAACAGACTTGGTCTATGATCTGCATGAAAGTTGAAAAAACTAAGCGCTTTCTGAGTGCAACCTTACTGCAGAAACAATTTATCATTCTAAAAGTATGTCTTAGTTGAAATGAAAACACCTGGGCAAGAAATTAATGCAGGTTAAAATCAAACTGCAGACCACAGATTTTAATCTATATTTAACCTACAAAGAGCAAAATCTCACATTCACAAATACAGCAGGATTCCCCGAGGGGTCAGCATTTAGAGCTGCTGTTGTGTTTTGCAGCAGCCTGAGCTGGGGTATGGCAAATATTTTTGCAAACTTTTTTGAAAATAAAAAGTATGTGCCAATCACTCAACTGGAATATGGATTATCTTTCATTTTGCAATTCTTTCCTGTAGGGCCAACCTCAGAGTACTAAGCTATTCATTTCTGTAAAAAGTAACGGAATCTATTCAGATTTATGTGCAAGGATGGCTTATATTCATTTAAAAATTTATATTCAGTAAGGACATGCAGTTGAGCTACAAGGCAGAATTGAGAATCAGAGTATGTGTGTTAGAATGGATTGTGATGATGCTTTTACAAGGACTTTCTAGCTCTGACTTCAAAAAACAAGACATGATTTAAAAGAGTCAAGAGTCTTGGATAAGAAGATATAGCTGTCTGTTTTGAAGACATAAATAAGCACAGTACAGCTTTCACCTGCCTATTAGAAGGAAAGGAAGATAAATAAATAAAAGCGAAAAAGCAAATAAACTAAAAAAAAAAAAAAACAAAACAAAAACCTAAAATGAGATCCTGTGCTCATTCCCATTATGCTTCCTAATGATGCTCATTACAATCCTAACTACATTTTAATGCTGAAATCTAATGCCTCCATTCATCATTGGAATGAAATACAAATGCTGACAATTGACAAACTTAATAATAAAAAAGTTCACAGGACTCAGAACTCTGTGTGCATATTTATCAGAAGAAAAGACAAAGCTGTGATGGTTGCAGCTCAGGAATACCTCACTTGGCAGAAAAGGAAGACAAAGCAAAAATCCTAAGATAAAGGAGAAAAAAAAAGCGCTAATCAACACAACAATTGGTATTTGCAGATGTTTTAGTGATAGTTTTTTGCTCACTTTTTTGCTTATAAAGCCCTCCTTTTCAAGAAAATGCTAAATATATAGAAAGTAGAAACAGAGGAGGAGAGCAAAACATTTGAGCCATTTTAATAAATTAGTTTATGAGATGATAAATGGTACCAGCAGTTACATAAATTATGCTCTTTCACATTTATATCTGTCCAATTCAGAAGCATCTGAAAAAAATTAATATGCCTACCCAGTTAGCTTCACAAAATATCACTTGTCAGTGTACACCTACATCTTATGATACATACTGCATCTGTAAAATTAATACTGTAAACTGATGCTTTTAAAGGGAGTAAACTTTGTAATTAATTTTTCTCTTACTCCTCAGTTCCAGGGTTTGAAATACAAATATCCCAAGTGTTTTATTTTATTATTATGCTTTTCTACTTTCTCTTGTTCTTTGACTTAATAAAATCTCAATAAATGTGAAGGTCTGTGACATTACTGAATGATAGATCTCAGTAAGTTATTTGGTGCACAGAGAATTTTATCATGATAGCAACAGAGCTGATTTTTTTTATACCTGAAGTCTAGTTCAGTTGCCCTATGTAATCCAACCCTAAAGTAGAAGTGATAGGGATAAGTTTAGTAAAACTGTTGTTATGCTGGATATAAATTATTTGCTTGTAAAGATAAATGCTAATATGAATCTCCCATTAGATAATTTACTTAGTGCATTTCATACATCAAAATTTTCTTCGAATATCACTGAACTGTAGCACTGGTTTTTTTGACTCTAACATTGAGCCATTCTGAGATAAGTCCTTTTTGTGGTGGTGAGAGGGAGGGAGCAGAGTTTATTTCTAGAAGATTGCATCAAGTCTCTCTTCTGCTGTGTGTAACTCTGTTAATTCTTTGCTCTGATAAGCAGAGTTCTAGATTATTACATTTATTCTATCAGAAACATCTTCTCCCTTTCCATTGTTCTGTGCTTTCAGTGGTATTCCATTTTCTCCTTTTCTCTTTTTGTTTTTCTTTTACTCTGCTTTTTCTCTTGACTTTTTTTTTTCTTCTTTGCATTCCCTACCCACGTATCTCCTTCACCTGCTTGGGCTTCTTTTAAATAAAACTCTCAGGTCTAAGTTGCAATCACCCCAAAGTTCAAAGAAATCCTCCACCAAACCTTATACAGTTCTCTCAACAGGACAATATTCTGCTAGAGGGATTGATGAGGATGAACGTGGCGGTTGTATATCACTGTACAGACAGGCAAGGTGTTTTGGAATAGGCAAGCGCAATGCATATGAACACATTATTGATTAATTCTATATAAAATGTGAGTGATTATTTTGGAAGAACTTCTGCAAACAACAAATTGCGCCTTTGGAACATTTTAGTTTTACGTTAAAACTATTTTATCATGAAATGAAATCTAAAGTTCACTCCTCAGCTAAATATGTGCCAGTCACTTTATTTGCAGTGTTTTTTGTTCCAAAATCAATTATTTTTTCTCATTTGATGCTACTCTATACTTTCAATTTCTGGTCTTTTAGCAGATATATAGCCAATGTCACTTTTAACCAAATCTTACTGGTTAGTAATTTGTGGAAAAAAAAAAAAAAAAGCATGACGTAATGTACTAAATGAGGACTGATTAAGGTTAAGAAAATATCAAAAAATATATTTCCTTCTCTTTCTGATACATGATCGTGAGCCTTCATCAAGAGATACTAGGAAGCTGCACAGAAATACAGCTGTAATAAAGTTTTAGGATTTCTAGCCAAATTACATATCATTTTGAGGTCTAAAAAGGGAAGTCCTGATTAGGTAAGATGGAAAACAAGAAATAACAGTAAATGGAGTAAATCCTTCTATCCAACTTAATTCAAACATGGCACGTGCAAAGAACTATGTATTTTTTTCTCTCAAATCTCTGTTGTATTTATTTCCTCCAAAAGTAACTGCTGAAGAATTCTACCTATAACTATGGGTATATGTTCCTATCTGCCTAATTTATCTATGTTCTCCTCTTCAATTACTTGCAGAATCTGGGTTGAAAGTGCTGTCATAATCCATTTATCTAGACACATTTAGTCAAGTGATATATTTGGACTTCAAATAAATGTACTGAATGTGATTGTATGATCTTGCCCTATAGCAGTGTTCTGCGGATTGGTAATTTTTTTTTCCATGTAAGTAGAAGGCAGCTCTTTGGATTCTATGCAGTAATAGCAACTGTTGACAACAGGTTTAGTTTTATAACTATGCTTATTTTAGGGTGGAAATCTGAAAATTCTCTCTTAGTAGATCACTTGTAAACAATTTCACATGAAAAATAAGATGATTCTTGTTTGCTTATAGACATATAGTACAGAGCTAACTAGAAACTTATGAGCTTCGAAAAAACTGGAGTGAGCAAATTCTGGCTTTTTTGTTGTTTATCCAAATACCCCGAAGCTGGCAGATCTGACTCAGTTTTCTTCCCAATCAAGTTTCGATACACATGCTAACTCCATTTTACTTGAGCAGAATTTACAAATGGCATGTTGTGGCTATGTATGAATTTTGGCGTTCTTGGGAGATTCCGTCCTGATCAGAGGATTATTAATATTTAAAAGGAATAATAATGGAAAATACTGAAGACCTAGCAGGAAAAGAAAGAATTAAAAGCAAGAATGGAGTGACTTGTGAAAGCTGCCTACTCTCTTCCTTCTAGAGGTAGTCCCTGACAAGCTGCGATGCTAATCGTGAGATGTGGACAAAAGACAATTTTTGTCTACAGTGTTATCAGTTTGTCAGCTTTCATGGAGAAAACAGTCATTCGAAATCTAATCTAGTACAATTAAAATCACAGACGTGTGTGCACCCCTGTGGAAGACTTTTAATAGAATTAACTAGTGCTAAGGAGATATACAGAAACAGGATTCTAACAGAAGAATTATTTCTAGGTCTCATGTAATAAAAATGATACTTTGCACAGCAAACCAGTCTCTCAAACTGTCTATAATTTCAAGCAAATATATGTCAAGATCTTTAAAAATGAACTCCTAATAATAAAACAACTTTTAGATTCATCTTGATCCTTTCTGTGTGCTCTTACTTGTGAGTCAGAGTGATTGATACTCGAGTTATTTCCTGAAATGTAAATGATTCAGGTAATCCCATTAGGAAAGATATGAAACTGTAAATTTCTTATGAAGTAAAAATTACAGTGCAGCCTGATGTCTGGAGAGCCATTTTGGTCTCACCAAAAATAAAAAATAATAAAAAAAGTACATAAAGACAAGTAAGAATATACAGCTCCAAGTTGTCAAGTGGTCTACAGACCTGTCCTTGCTCAAGTGTACCAATTACAGTTCATTGAAAACCGATGTTTCACATTTGTTTATAAATTCCAGTTTATCTGCTTGCCCAAACTGGGAGGGTTTCCTTCTGTACCTTCCACTGGATTGGGTAAGACAGCATTTAGTCTGACTCACATCAGGAAGGCAGTGGGTCAGCATGGCTGTCCATTTTTCATTTGATTTCTTTTCTGTTAGAATACTTCAGAGCAGTAATCCTGGTACACTGACTGATGATAGTTGTTTACCAATGGATATTGTGCTCCACAAAATTACAACTGGAAGGTGACACTGTTATCTCAGCTCTAGCTTATATGATTTCCTTTCACATTTCTTCTCTTCAATGGGAGCCAATATTATATTCTCTTTATGATAAGGTTTATCTGCTTAAGATGTGATTACAGAAATCCGCTTTGTTGTTCCATGATCCAGAACCAGGTTGTGTTGTGGTGTAACTGCCCTTTGTATACATAACTTTTACCCATCAGAAGGCAATTCTTTTGGTGGAAGAGATGCAAAATACGGGGAGGCCGTAACAGTCTTCATCTGATATGACATGTAAGTGAGGAGTGAGAAAACCTGAATTGTCAGAGGGGAGGAAAATGGTTGAAAGGAACCAGATATTATTTATCGGTAACATAACTGCAGTTGAGTGTTGGATGATGTTTCCTGACTGCTTGGCAAATAGAGAAGGATGCCCAGATTGAATCACTTTGCTTCATATTTGCCAAACGCTTGTCAGGCTTGATGGCGTTTTCAGTTGCTCCACACGGAAGCAACAGCCTTGTACTCTCCATGCCTTTCCTTTGCACTTTGCCAGAGGAGGGTATGTGTAATTTGGGAAGGTGTGAGGTCTACTTGAGACAGGCCGTGCCATCATGCTTTTCAGAATAGACAAGAATAGTACTTTCGTGTGGGATGTTGAAGACATCATGCGTGAAGATAATTCAGATTTTCATTGCTTGCCCAGGACAGCCTTCAGTTGTTTTTTGTGTCTTAACAGCAGGATATTGCAACATGGAGGAGGAGACCCTGGTATTGTGAAGGATGTTGGATCTTGTGGAAAGTATTAGCCAGTTGGTTACTGAAAGCTTTTTCTTTTATTCCCTGAACAGTTTGTGACTGCAGTTTTAATTTTCAATATTAGCAAGTTTATATTGTAGTGAAATGTTTAGGATTGTTTATATCCTTTCCCTAATTATCTTCCATTTTATAAGAGTATTTGTAATGTGACTCTAAACACCATACTCAAGATGTGCCCTCTGATACAACTGTCTCTGATTTACAGTTATTTCTCACTGCATTCATTTGATTTTGTGCTTTGGTCTTGTTCTTAAAATATATAGATTGCTGAGATAACCTGTTCTTTTCATAAACGTTGGTCAACTGAACTTTGGGGATGCAGTACTTAAAGCAGAAAGGGATTTAGCCATATAGCTGTATTCTCTTTGTTTACTAAGATGCAGTGCAAGCTTTCCTATTCATTGGATATCTACAACTCCAATAAAGATTGATCAGAGTTCCCTCTTGTTTTTTTCAAGCCTGCTTTTAAGCACTTAAGTATGGCTTTTGAGTCCAATCTTCTGTCATCTTATGCAAACACATTTTGCATTCTCTTAAACCAGTGTGTTAAGCTCAGCTTTTGATCGAGTTGTATTCTTGTCTTTGTTGCTCTTACCAGCTGTAATTTTCAGCACCTCAGTTATCAGAAGGTTAATAATCACCTTATAATCTCAATTTTAAAAGCTATGATCTGGGTGTTATTAAATTTATTCTTTACTAACATTGTTTTCTTCTTATCTAGGTTTTCTTTTTCTTTGTAATGTCATTCATCTATTCCAAGTATAGAAAATGGTCATATTTTTTCTTTCTTTTAGCAACACTGAACAACTAAAGGTCACACTTCATTGTCCTGATGTCTTTTACCAGCAGTAGGTCAGCTCTATTTAGGAGACTGAACTCAAGTGAATTTTGGTAGGAGTTTGGCCCACCTGTAGAGCGCACAGTCTAGTGTAATTGTGTCCTAAAGCCTGCAGGAGCAGGGCATCATCAATAAATTAACAGTTACTTCAAGAGTTATTCAGAGCACCATTTACACTGCGATTCCTTTGTGTCTCTTTAGCTTGTGATACATTTCATGATGCACAGAGTAAAAAAAAAATATATATAAATAAATAAAAACAAAAGATGTGAAGTGAGAAATGAAGATGTGAAGACTAGAAAGTTAATGTAAAATAGTAAGTACCACTAAAACATGTTTCCCTCCTAGGAAAAGAAATATTTTGAAAAGCTTCACATTTAACACAGATTCCTTATTATTTGAATTGGTTCACTATGATGCATTCTTTTTGTTTACCAAGTAAGAATATACTACCAGTGGTCAACTGTAATTGTCTAGGAATTATAATGTGGATACTTGCTATCTTCCTCTTAGTTTTATACTTCCAAAATTTGAGTTAAGAAAACCAAAAACATAAAAGTAATCTCTGTAGTGTTTTACTGATTGCGTTTATGAATGTGTGATGAAGGTAGTTCTTGAGATGAGATACTTCATTGGATTAATCTGTCCAGCAATACCAACAACATTTCTTTAAAATTTTTCAAAAAATATGTTTTTGTTGATAATGATGACAGGTTATATTTTTTCATGATGTGTTCTGATCTATTTAATGATATGGTTCCTAAAAGTCACAGCTTCATAGCCTACTGAGTTGGTGCCTAATTTAAAAAAAAAAAAAAAAAAAAAGTAATTCCTCTCTTAGATACTGACGATCAAAACATTGGTCAAAGAAATTGTCCCAGATGTTCAAAATTTATCTGTATTAAATACAGAAGAGCAGTGAACTTGCCCTGCTGAGTTACATATTTCAGTGTGGTTTTTTTTCTTAGAAAACAAACTTCAGTAGATGAATAGAGATGTCTGTCTTAGCACAACAAGGTGCTCAGCCTTCATATACTGGGATGTCTCATTTATTCCTGAAGAATACTCTTCTGCACAAATGGACAGTGCATATGGCACTCAATATATCTTTAAATATAGGGAGGAAAATATCTAACGTTTATGGTCATTCTTCTGTGTTAGCCTGCCTTTTGAGTATAAAAGGTTTTTTGTTTTCTGATTTTATTTCTTCTGACAATATTAAGCTTTGTCCAAGTGCTGCTGTAACTCGGCCTTAATAAATTAACGCATTAATGTAAAGGAATGACTTGTTAATAAAAGTGTGTCACATCTTATGAACAAATTTGAAAACAATACAAAGATCTGTCATTTTCTCTTTTCTATAGTCTGTACATTAGTGAGTACAAAAACTATCTTTGTTCTTGGTTGGGAAAAATAAGATTATGTTCATCATGACAGCAAAAAGCCAGCTTCTCAATGTGTACATTGGTGATATCTGGCTTCTGGTTTTGTGTGGTTAGAATTAATCACTGGAAGAACACAGGAAATGTCCAAGACAAAGCCTCCCATCTAATGTATAGGTGCATGCTATATTTTCTTGTTCACTGTTTTACCTAACTGCAGGACATAATGTCTTACTGAGTATTTATATTGTTATATTTATATTGTTCTGAGCTTGCTCTCTATATTGGATATATGTGATTCAAAATAATGTTGGAAGAGCTTTGTCAGAATTGATTAAATGTGGTTTAAATGAATTTTTGCCAGCTCTGAAAGCAGATAATCTCTTTTAATATTTTTAAGCAAGTCTTCTGTGCACCAAAGTTAGCTTTTTGGGCTGTGAAATGATCTAAACATTGAATACTTTCAATCTCATCCACACCAGCAGCATGAGATGAGGATAAAACTGATGCTATAACTACCAGTACACAAGTTATATTTTTTTAAAGGTGCAAGAACACTTGATAAAAGTACCATGGTTATTTATTGTGTTATCCAGGCCTCACTGAGAATCTTGGCTTCTTAATTCATTTCTAGCAATTTTCTGTTCTCTTTGTTGGTGAGTTCCTGAAGAGGAAATGCTCCATCATTTAGGACTCATGAGAGTATTTTTACTAGCTGCAGTTGTCTTGCAAGTTTCTGTGCCAGAAATATTAAGACGCTTTTTCCTGATTTGAAGATGCTGATGAACTAGAAAAATTGTAGCCCTAATTTGAGAATTAAGATATATAAATTTGGGAATTGAAGTTTAAAGAAAAACAAATTTATAAATATTGAGGTCATTTTTTTCAAAAATACTGTTTTTCCTGCTCTTGATCTCACACTTCTCTTACAGAAATTCGTAATCATCTGTATGGACTTGTGCATTGTTCTCTGTCTTCTTCATCACATTCTCTGTTGACATACCATAAAGACCATTCCACATAGATGTTTTTCACAAACTAACAGTGCTCAGAACAACCTGTTCTAAATAGATTGTATGTCATTTTTGCATTCCCTCTTACTGGAAAAAAAAACAAAACCGCACCAAAAAAACCCAACCCTCGGCATCAATAGGCATGTTCTTACAAAGTATCTTCTAAGCTATCGCATAGCTATGCTGGGGAAGACATCTCTCAAATTGTAGATTGTGTTGGATGCTGACTTAAAAAGCCTTGCTGTTGGTGTCAGGTGGTGAAGAAGATCCATTCAGTCCATTCTGAACAATCAACTAATACTCAATAGTCAATCAACTAGTTATCAGATGATACTTGATTACGTTAAGGTTCCGGTGTTGAGTTGACTTTGGGAGTAGACCTCTGCAGTCCTTTTAGATTTCCATGTGGAAATGTCCTTTCACATCCAGATTCTCCTGCATGGAAAAGCTGCCAGAACAAGAATTAGAATAGGTAGGTTAGAAACAAAAACTCAATATTTCTTAGCTTACTGTTTTATTTTGACTTCTTCATTGTCAACTACAGAGTTTAAGTATTTGTTTTCAGGGTTGCTCTCTTTCCTTCTTGTGAAGACTTTGAATTACGGAGTAGTAAATAAGCATTTGTGTTCTTTTCTAAATCTAAAGTAACTAAACAGTACTTTGCTACATGCTGTTGTTTGCTTGAATATATCCTTAATTGCTATAAGCTTAATGAAGAAATTCTCTTCAAATAAACAAAGTGTTTTCTTACCTTAAAAGGTATGTATAGTTTTGCAGTGCTTTTTTCATGTTTTTAGTGGTTATACATAATATATGTTTTTTAAGGCTTGCTTCAAGTCCTTGCCATTGATAAGCAGAATGTATACATACTTTGTGTAACCTTTTTTTGACTTGTTTTCCTCTTTCCTTTCTCTCCTACCTCAGAAAGTCCACAGCATCCTTAAATTTCTGTACAGTACACATTTTTCATCATACAGAAAGTTGGGGAACAAACATGCTTAATGTTTAGCTATCTCAGTTTGTTCCGGTGCTCACAGTATTTATGTTTGTGATTTTTCTGGATGGTAAATGGGTTTATACATAATCATTTTTAAGGAGAATCTCCATGTTTTGAACTTTTAAAAATCCATTTAATATTTTAAAGTTCAATTTCTAAGTCGACTCACTGTTAGTACAGCAGTTCAATTTTGAAATAGGTTCAAGATTCAAACCTCTGCACATTGGTTCCACTTCAGCATGCCACAGAGACCTAATCCTCACAAAAATGCTATTTGATCCCAAGAAGAAAAAAAGATAATGGATTGACCCTCTACATGAAACCATAAAACAGAGTTCTGGGTTGCTGCCATTCAAATGAATAGAAACCGGCAGCAATTCTAACACCTTTCCAGTTTCAATTTTATTGCATCCACAGGCATCATGCTGGAATGGTAAACATTTTAATGGTCAGACTCTGTCCACTTATACCATTACTATTTCCCTATTATCTCCTATGTTTTGTGTGAAACAGAAGAGAAAAGGTGGCAGATTGCTGTGAATGAAAAGAATGGAGATGCCATTTGCATTCATTTCAGTTGAAGCAAATCCTCTTCTTTCCTATTTCTTTGTTGTCCTTCAGAGAGATCTCTTACAGCTTCTGAAATCTAGGAGCCAGGCACTACGTTTTGATAATGCAGCTGAAAACCTAGGCATCAGTCTGTCATAAATTTGATAATGCTAAATCTCTCTATATAGAGTCCATTTCTTTCATTTCTTTTTAAATCTAATTGATTCAGATTAATGGAAAATTTCAGCTGCACATGCTCTGAAAGCTTTCTTTCTTTGAAATGAGCCATTACTCTTGAAAGGACCCAGAGCACAGAAAACCCACGTAAAAGGTGATCAGCTTATACACTTTTACCTTTTTTTGTTTAAAATAAGCTTAGCTGAGACACTCTCCTGGGTTGTCCTTATTCAAAGATGAACTCACATTTCCATTTCTTTGACTAAGAGACAAACTGTGGGAGTCAAATCATCTTTAAACTTAAGCATGTGGTAGGCATTGTTAGTGTATTCCTTCTCAACACTGAATCATTGTAGAAATATTCTATTTATTGTCTCCCTTGCTAGGGCTTGTCTCTGTTTGGTCCCCCTTGCCTCTGAGGTTTTGGAAGGTAAGCAGTTTCTTTAAAACCAGTCATCAGTTAAAGACGTGTTTGGAGTAAATTGTTATGCCTGAGAATTTCTTGTCCACAGATACCTCTGAGCTTCCGTGGATGGCACCCCAGCCATAGCTGACACTTCCTACAGGGGAAGGGGAACTAACAAAAGCAGACTGCAGTGAGTGCATTATAGCATAAACTGCATAATTTGAAGAGCCAGTCAATTAAACTGAGGAATTAGTTTTTGCATTTAGAGTAGAGTCAGCACTTCCAGGCTCAGATGGTTATTGGAGAAAAAAAAAATATGTTTTTCAGCTCAGTACTGCTCATTGCCTCACATAGGTGCCTCTGAAATGACGTGTTGCTAAAGGATATGGTGTGTGTGAGAGACCAGGTGGGGATGTGTAGCCGGTAGTGCTATAACTGTTTAGCTATAGATGTTTTGCCCTCCCCGGATTCGCTACCTAAAAAGAGGATAGTAATTGCAGCACTCAAGGAGTAAGCAAGGAAGAATTTGTTTGTACTCACTTTGATCCAGGGTGCTTGTGGAGATGGCTAGAGTTAATAGATATTTTCTTCTTTATCATACAGACGGTAGCACACAAAAAAAATGCATTAATGAGGTAAAGTTCTACAGAAGCATAAATGAATAATATTTCAAGTTCCAGTAAAAGCAATCCCAGGGGACCAATTGTCAGCAGACCAGTAGTTCCTACACTTTCACAGTTTGTGTTTAGACAAACGTTTTCTGCCAAAAGTTTAAAAAATTTGCAGGCAGCTTTATATGACAGTAGTGCATGCCCTTCTCTGATGAGATCTTTGTTCCTGCCTTCCTGATCTTGGAAGGGCTAACACCACTGCTGAGGGCCTGGGGAGGGGAGGCACCATTCTCTGATCTCGTAGAGAGGCCAGCAGTCCTATAGAGCAAGGATTTAATCGCAAAAAGAGGTGAGTTGCAGAGAGGCATCAGTGCAGTTTTCTAAACTTAACTACCTTTTGTTTAAGAGAAAAAGGCAGTAAAGTAGTTAAGTGATGTATACGTCAACTAGCAATGGCTGCATCAAAAATACGCTTGCCTCCTAGTTCTGTCATAACAAAGAGTGGCTGTGCACTTGACATCCCCATGCATCCCCAGTCAGCACTGCCCTGCATGGGACCTTGGATGTGGAGGAAGCCCCGGCAGGAGGGGGTGGTATGTGCCTTGGGGTCATCCAGGTCTCTATTTCCATAAACTAAATTGCAGCCTCAATGATAAGAACTCAGCATTTGCTTATGGTATAGATACTTCTCTTTCTGGGAAAGAGAAGCTTTAAAAAAATCCCACAGCATCCCAAGAAGCAGCATTTATTGTCTCACAGGCATGGAAAAGTCCCAATTCACAGCAAATTTCATACCATTTGAAAACTAACCATAGTCTCAAGCCAGAAAGCTCCATCTGAATATCCTCCATGGTTGTTAAAATTCTGATAGGAATTTGGATTTGACTGTTGTGGCTGGCTCATATGAAATGAAGCCCAAACAAGGATCCAAGCACTTTAAGCTTTGCCAAAGTATCCAGATTTGGTTTGACTTGACTAGTTTGTTCTGTATTCCTCAGTTAACCTTTTTTCTTAAACAGAACTGCCTTTTTTGCTTATGATAACAACATGCAAAGAGTGTGCTAGAAAATAATTTTCCCAGTGCGCTCTCCATTAAATGTACTGGGAGCCCCTTTGCCGCTTTCGGATTACATGAACAATTTCTCGCAGTTTCATGCAATTACAGTCACACTTCTAATCAATCAACTTGCAGAGGGAGAGCCATTTTTATGTCACCCTGTGCTAACTTGAGTAGTTTGGTTACCAAATGTGGTTATTTTTTAACTTATCACTGAATATAAATATTAATAAGCACAACGTAAAATCTATAGGATTTCTTCTCTCAACCTTTACAGGCGGAGCATCCAAAAGAGCATACAGGGGGGTTCACTTGTATGTGTGCAGGAAAAAGGCCAAATAACTTGTAAAATGATTCCTTCGGAGACATTCGTGTGTACAATATGGCTGTATGTTTTTCTTCTATTTCCCGGGTGATAGACTACGTGCTATCTCCAGATTTTAGTTGTATTGCATATCCAGGTTCAGATGAAATCTGCAGTCACAGTAAATCTTCACCAAATTTCTCTGGTGTTCGTACAGATTTTTCTATGTTCCTTAATCAATTACTTGCCAAGCTTGTTCTGCCCTTCTGGCAACGAGAAATACTCACTCTCCAGGTTAGAGAAGTTGACTAGCTGTGGAGGAAGGCTTGAGCTGGTTCATGGCTAAACATCGTTATGCTGAATGTTTATAAATAAATCTATTTTATTATTTTTTTTTTTACTTTTCGTGAAACAAGATACTGTGCTGATTACAAAGTAGGAAAGTAAGAATGTAGTGACAATGGAAGTTACTCTCACAGGATATGGTGCAGTAATTGATTTTAGAAGAGTGCAGAAAAAATCACAGAGGTTAAGTCTGTCCTAGGCTTCTAAATATGACTGTTGGAATGCAGCGTCTGGCTCTGGCGATTATTAAATTAGCAACTTCTGAAGTCACCAAGTTTTGTAATAGAGCTATATGCACCTCACTTGCCTTTATTTTACAACTGTCAGAGGCAAGTAAAAGTTGTTTTGTCAGTCCCTGATGGGCTTTGTCCTGCTGTATCCCCCCCATACTTCTGGGAAGCTTCTGTGCTTAGCAGAAGCTCTGAACCTTGCTCTGTACTGTCAGCCTTGGCCTGCCAGTTTATTTCAGTATTCAACAGCATTCTTCTTGTAATACCACAACCACTTAACAAGTATGAATCTGTCTTTTTCTGGTTTTTTTTGTTTGTTTGTTTTGTTTTTCTTCTTTCTTTCCCCAGAATCTCTTCTTTAAGTGTTCCTTTGAAAGATTCTTTTGATTCCCCCTCTGATTTTCTAAGGACAGTTCACAACAGATGAAATCTCTCAGATAATTTTCTTTGCTCCTTCAACATCTTGTGACTCTACCAGCACAACGCTTGTTTTAGATGATACCCCATATGTAGTTTACTGTAATTGAGTTCCTTGCAAACATTTACAAAACTCCCCATTAGCCTCCTGCAAGTCCTTCTTAAAACAGAAGGCAGGAGCCGAAGTCCCATGTTTGGAGCCTGTTGACCTAATAGTGTTGTGTTAATTTCTTGCACTTTTTTTGCATTCATCTGTTGTCTTTTATTTTACTGAAATTGCAAAATCTTTACGGTTTAAATCACTTTTATATTTGCTACTTTTGCAGTGCATAAGTATAAGCTATGTCTAAAGCTCCAGTACATTGTCATGATAACAGTAATTAAACAGCACCAAAATGCCTAAAGTAGAAAAAGTTAGGTATGTCAAATACAGAGTGGGAAGGTCAGAACAGTTTCAGTTAAGTAATGTTCTTGATAGAGAAGCTCAACATCCAGTACAGTCTTTGTTTTGGCTTTTTAAGGTGTGCGGGATGCAACTTCTTTGTTGTTTTTTTCTATGTTGCTTTAGTGGCTGCATCTGAAATGAAGATGAAGAAGGTTGTAGAAGTAGTGAAACAGCTGTGTCCACATGGGTAGGCTTCAGAAGTGCCACAGGAACATTTTTCCTATAGATTTTTGTAGAGGCAGTTGTGTGTTGATTGTTGCAATCCACAGAGTTAAAGCTGCTACCTATTAAAAGTTGCTTCACTAAGAACAACCTTAGGGAAAGAGGCAGCAGGGATTGTTTTTGTACCCTCTGATTTCTTTCTCAGGAGATCTGAAATCCTCCATTTAAGACGTTTCTTTTCTAGTATATTAATAATTTCTAATTTAAACTATCAGCAAAAATATAACAGAAGTAACTTTTCTTATATATACATACTGCATACACAGCCTTCTGCAGGAAATAAGGACCGCAGGGGTTGTGTACAATTTCTTCTCTATTTGTTGCATAATTTAGAAAATCCTTGTAATTCAAAACCTAAGCACATTTATAAACTACGCTTCCTGGAGAGGTACTTTCTGTGTTTCCCTAATAGGCAGAAAATAATTTTGGAAAGTAACGTAAGATACGGTGATAATTTAAGAGCAAATCTCAGCAGAGGTCCCGAATAAAGCATTGCGTGTTCTCCAGAGCGATTGCCGTTTTCCTTACTACCTGGTTTGTGCTGACAGTCGCTGTGTGTGTGCAGGGCAGTAAGGCACACAACTGAATGCCGACAGCAAGACAGGCATGACCGGTAACACTTCACCAATACTTCAATAAAGTTGGAAGATCGATTCAATTGCTAGCTTTTCTCGGAGAAGTGTTCAGCAAGACACAGAATGATGAATGCTGATCTCTTAAAACCAGTAAAGTATAAAGCGTTACAAAAGGTTTTTTTAACGCAACAGAGTGATAAAGCAGGCTTCTGTAGATGAATCACAGTGATGTGGCTGTCCTAATGCTTATCTAAAGAAGTGACATAGAAGTCGTTAGTAAAAATAAAATGCAAATATTGCCGAATGCTGGAGCATTTTTCTCATATTTCAGGTTGGATTTTCAGCTCTCTGTGTGACACTTGTATGCACCAAGATGAAAATAGGATGTGTAAGCTTTGTTTCTCCCTATACCCCAGTAAAAATGAATTAGCGACCCAAGAGATGAAATGCCTTCTGCTTTTTGAACTATGAATACATTGCAGGACAAAAGAGTGCTGAATATCACAGGTGAAGTATGAAAAGAACATTGCAGTTACAATCCCCTGGCCTCTTGCTGTCTTTGAGTACTTAAGGATGGAGCAAAGAAACAAAAAGGGGGAAATACTGCTGCTGTATTGCCTGCCTAGCACTTATATACTTATATGATAGGTTCTTACAGATTTTGAAATAAGGCTGTTCGTATACAGCACACTAATTCTACATATTGTGCCCAGGTCACAAGCCTGTTTTCAACTCCTGCCTACACTTGATTTGTCCCTGCCACTGTTTGGCTATTTCAGCATTACTCTACGGATGCAACTTTAGTTGTGGATTTACAGGAAGTAAATTGTTCTGCTCTCCTGGTAAAAGAGGATGGGCAAAGTGCCATCGACACTTGTGGAGTCCACATGCTTCTCTTCATTTTTCTTCTTCCTCCTCTCGTCTTCACTCCTCTGAGGTAGGGTCACTGCTCAGACAAGTGATGATGATGATGATGAAGTGATGTGATGTAGCTGTCTTCTCTGGGCTGATGCTGCAAACCAGAACAGAAAGAGGAAGACTCTTTTCAGCTGCAGGTTGTCGTTGGCTGAAGATACATGTACCTACAATTGATCAGTGTAGTCTGTTCTTAAGAATATTTTTAGGTTTCTTGCTAGTAGTCTGGTAATACCTTAATGTACTGTGTCCTTGTCTAAGACCGCAGAAATGCCTTCATGCCTCCAGCTCGCATGAAGCATCCAGCCAGTACAGAGCTCTGAAAGGTAGTTCTCATCAGTGGGGGTATTATGTAAGTATTTCATTTGGCTTTTGCTTTCCCTGCTACCTTCTCGTAAGGTAACATATCAAGGTGAGGTTTAAACTTTATGCACAAAATATCTTGGTATTCTGGGTTATCAAAAACTTAAAAAGAATGGTCTCCAGCTTCTCTTCATGGCCAAACCACCACTTTTCTTTGATGGTGTACTTCATCTGTGTAAGTCTTGATAACTGATAATGCAATACATTTTTCTCAGGAACTTGAGCCCATTCAACCTTTTCATCTTGTTGCTGACAGAAGGCTTATTTCTTCAATATGACATAACTAAGTAGTAAGTCATAATGTATGTATTCAAAGAAATATTCTAATGCAGGAAGACACTTCCTTGTGCGTGTTTCTTTGTTTGGAAACAGGATAAAGGAAAAAAATTGTGACAGATGAAGTTCACATTATTACATGTTTCAGGGGGAGATGCTCAAGTAACTATATTCATAAATGCAATATTAAATCTGTATAAAAAAAATAGAAAGTGGTGCATAGAGTTATTCTCTACTGTGAGTTTTTGTTTTACTGAAGGGGAAAACATGAACCAGTCATAGACATATAGTAGAACTTTTTCTTCATGGCAGGTTAAGTAAATTGAGATTTGTTTTTATTTGTATGTACTGTTCAGAGCATACTGATTCTGAGTAGTGGCCTTGTTGGAGAGACCAGAGAGCATTGCTTTCCAATATTGAAAGTCAATGCAGCATGAACGTGGCTAGCTATGTCACACAGAGTTGAATGCATCCAAGAGCTCTGCGTATTTTTGTGTAGTGCAATAGGATCTATTCAGCATTGCCAGTTTTGCAGCACAAAGCAGATGTCCTAGGTGCCGGTGGGTTTGTTTATGGGTATTCTCAATTATGTTGAAGGCTACTGTGATAGTGTTGGAAGGATTCCGAAGATGGTGGGATAATTCAGGTTGGGAGGGACCTCAGGTGGTTTCCAGTCCTTGCTCAGAGCATGATCAGCTTTGAAACCAGACCAGGTAGCTCGGGGGTTTAACAGTGAAGGCTTGAAAGCTCCGAGGACACAGATACAACCTCTCTGTGCAACCAGCTAGTATTGGCCTGGAAGGGACATCTCATTTCCAAATTTGATCCACCAGTGCAATCTTAAATTAAACCTTTATTTAATGTTATTTATTGTACAGAATCTATTTGTGGAAAAGTGGCAATTATTCCCCTATTTAAAAACAATCAGATTATACAAGTCTCCTTGCACGACACTTAGCTGTAACAGCCTGCTTAAAAAAAACAAACGAACAAAAAAAAACTGCCAAGGAAAAGAAATTAGAATAGAAAGTGTGTATATTAGAGATGGGTGTAGTCTCTCCCAAAATGTTTTCATTTAGACTAGAACATCACCTTTCTGTCCTTGGATGAAAGCATTCTATCTGGAATCTGTTGAAATTCAGGGGTGTTGGCCCTGAATAAAGATATTCCAAAGTTATCATTTAATTTGGTTTGCTAGACTAGCCTTCATGGTGAAGGTGAATGGAGGAATACAAAAATATTTTTTTTATTTAATACAGAGATTGAATTTGACATCAAATACTATTTCACTCCAGGGAAACAAGAAGCTTCTTCTCCATTCATATTGTGTCTCTGAAGTATCATCAATGAAGTATTATTTATCCTGTTAATAATACTTCCTAGTTTAATCCAGGATTAAATTATTAATTTAATCCTGCTTCATCAAATGTTCACCGTATTCTGTTTTCCTCTCCAAAACATTAAAACAAAGAAATCAGCTAAATACCGGGAAAGATCAGAAAAGAAAGTACTTGTTCTGTGTAACATCTTTGCTACTAAAATCTTTTAAATATAAATGGCTCTAAAACAAAAGTCTTGCAGTACCTGATAATTAGATGGTATTAGTTGAAAAGTTACTTGTTTAATAACATTTAAAAGCCACTTCAGAATAAACATATGTTAATGTAATATATGTAGAAAGATTTCACCAGCAAAAAAAGTTGCATGCAATTAATTTATTTTCTTCTGGGAGAGAAAAAAAAAAAGTATTCTCCCTTCTTTGGTTCATTAATCATTCTTGGATTTCTGAGAGATATACAGCCTTATTCCTACAACCACCCTTGTCTAAAATATGCATACACTATCAGAGTAGGAAAGTCCTGTGCAGCTCAGATGATCCATCAAACAGATGGTGCAGAGCTGGAATGGTACAAGTTTGTCATCCAAAAGTCAGGTTTGTGATGGAGGGATCCATACCTGCATCATTTCCTTCGCTGCACCCAAACTCCATGCGACGAGACTGATTTACAGTCCACATCACTACCTTTCCATGAATTGTATTGTCTTCCCAAAGTCGGGAGAGAGATTAGTAATGCATACACGGCACACTGGTCATTGGAGCAGCAATGAGGTAACTGAAGACTGTTATCAAGCCTAGTAGGATCTGCAAATTCATATCCAGTAATGCGAATAAGCACAGTCATGGCTCTAAGAAAGGGAAGGTAGTTCCCAGCTTCTAAACACTGGCTTTTTACTTCTGTCAGCAAAGAAGAAATGCTCAACTTTAACTGTTAATACAAAGTATGTGTTTGCCTGGTGAATACATTAAGTAAATTGGAACAAAATTGTTTGCCTTTCCTCCAACCATTTGTTCAGCTTAACATATTTATATGCATAGAGGGGAGGTGATTTCAATACAGGGACAGTTATAAGCCTTTCTCCTGGAGAATTTTTCCTGTGCTTAGTATGCATTGTTTTTACAATACTGAACTTGTTATTTGGGACACAGAGCACAGTTTGCTTAGCACAAAGGTCTTGGTTTTGCTAGCGAGCAGAGATTTGGGCAGAGATAAAACGCAGTCACTGTGAAATGTCCCATCTCTATATAATACATCTCGGGTAACAGCAGGGAGTCAGAGTAGTTGAAGTAATTAGATAAGGCTTTGTTCCTTTCACCTAAAGGAGAAGCCATGTGGTGGCAAAATACAAAGGGAAATTGCTAGACCGTATGCATTGTGGTTCTCTATTTCCACCAGCTTATTTTCTTTTATAAAATGCTTACCACAGAATATCAATAGCTATAACAAGGAATGTTTTTACTTTGTTAGGTCAAAATCTATAGGTACACATTTCAGCTTAAGCCTACATCATGATTGGTAAGTATGTAAGGTGATTCAAAATGGACTTACAGGAACAGGTTCTGCCTCAGTTTTCCAAGCAAAAGTCAAAATGCATTGTTTCTTGATGTATTTCCCCATAGATTGGGGATTTGTACCAAGGTATTTTTGCCACAAACCCATGTTTATGAGTTCACGAAAAGTTCATGTAGATCAAAGCAAACATTTTAAAAACATGCCAAATATAAATCAAACAGAATTTCTCACAACTCAAATTGTTATATGAAAAAGAAAAGGAATACACACAGAAACAAATCAAGGGAGCTGATTGCTCTTGTCCATTGTATTTCAGCGTCATCGGTGAAAGGAGTCTGTCTCCCAAGCTAGCAGGTTTTAGTGGAGCTTCAGTCACAGGTGGGTTCAGACCTGGAGGAGACAAAGTTTTTGTAAAGGAATTAAAAATAAATGTAACAAGGTGTAAAGAGAATAAAGAATGATGAAGAAGAGAGGCAGGTAATGATTATGTGCCCCACTGTTAGGCAGACAAATTCAAGTTACAGCGACAATAATAAAAATAAAAATACATATTTTTTTACATATAGTTGGAAATTCTTAGGCTCAAAAGGAAGGCAGTAAAGCAAATTAGGGACAGCTAGGAAAGTCAAAGTCATGGGGTTTCTCATATGATAATATCAACACTATGCAGCTGCTTGAAAAATTTGCATGTAATATCAAGAGAAGAACATCTGCTGCTCAGTATGCAGCAGACCACCAAAGCTGCCGTAGAGAAGAGGTGGGAGGAACAGATAGATAGGAACTAGATCATGATAAGCAGAACAAGAAGTGGCATCCCACTGAATAGCATGACCTCTATTATCACTTTTTAAGTCATTTTTACTCCCACTTCTCCTTTGGTGGCTAGCAGTCACTATGATGGAGGTAGCTGCCACAAGCAAGTTAACATGGTAGTAAATCTCCCAACGTGGGATAATTTTCATTGAACAAGTGTTTTC